>NC_080096.1:70825677-71430121 GCF_950005125.1 Chionomys nivalis
AGTAAGAGGTTAGTTGAACTCATTGTGGTGTTGAAAAAGTGTTCAATAACAGAGAGACCCCAGAAGATAGACAGACTAATGGGATCAAGAAAGCTTTAAAAAGACAGATTCAGGGGATCACCAAGTCCTTCAGCTGCATCAGGCATCCCAGAGGTTAGAAGACAGACATTGGCCTTTGGAGACTCACCCCATACAGGAAAAGGCCTGACCAATGTGCCTACTGTGGAAAGTTGGGTTACTAGAAAAATGAATGTCCTAAACAACAGGGCACAAAAGCAAAGGTAAGAGGGTTGAGAATATTCATCCAACCTTTCCCAACCACCATACCCTTCTAAGTGTCTTGCCTCTAGAACCAGTCATCTACCCTGTGTTGTATCTCAAGTATTACTTCTTCAGCCTGGTCAGTCAGCCTATGTTTGCTTTCAAATGAACGGATTCAGAGGACAGATTCAAGGGACCACTGACATGGACATAATTACCCCAAGGGTTCAAGAACTCAACTACCATCTTTGATGAGGCACTCTGTGAGAACTTGGGTGAGTACTGACAAGCCCACCACAATGGCAGCTTATATGGATGACCTCCTGATAGCAGGTGACACCTAGGAAGCTTGTAAAGCTGCCAAAGGAGGGCTATTTAAAACTTTGGGAAACTTGGGGTATTATGTGTCAACAAAGAAGGCTCAACTCTGTCAGACTGAGGCAACTTACCTCCTGGGGTATGTACTCAAGCAGGGCAAAAGAAAGCTGTCAAAAGCAAAAAAAAAAAAAAAAGGATTTCCATACCCAGTAGGCTCTAAATTAGTTCAGCCTCTGTTTGAGGCCATGGGAGGAAGGGGGAAGATTCCCTTTGAATGGACCCCAGAGATATAAAGAACCTTCACCTTCAAAGAAATTAAGGAGGCTCTACTGAATACACCTGCTTTGGCACTACCAGACATCACCAAACCCTTCCACCTATATGTGGATGAGAAGAAGAAAATAACCAAAAAGGTATTGGTGCAAACCCTGGGTTCATGAAAAAGTTTTGTAGCTTACTTGTCTAAAAAGCTAGACCAGCCACTGGCTGGTCTACTTGCCTCGGCATCATTGCAGCAACAGTTTTACTAGGTAAACATTCAAACAAACTAACATTGCGGCAAAATCTTAAAGTGACCACCCCCCATGCCGCCGGGGGGGGGGTCCTTAAGCACCTTCCTAATAGATGGCTCTCTTAGCTTGGCTGACTCATTATCAGGGTTTGCTCTTAAACCCACCTCGTGTCCATATACCTATAACGCTGCCTTTGAACCCTGTCACCCTGCTGCCAGATCTGAACCTGGATTGGCCTCTGCAAGATTGTCTGGACATCCACAGCCATCTCCAGGTGATCAAAACAGATGTCAAGTATGTCCCTTTGCTAAGGGCTGAGATAACATGATATACAGTTGGCAGTAGCCTTAATGTTTTGATTTGGGATGTTTTTGATCAATCATTTGATGCTTTTGATACATGAATGTTCTACAAGCAGTTAAATTGTAATATTAGAACGGTGAAAACATTGTATGTAATACTTAAAACAGAAATACAAACTATGTTTTGGAATATTAGTTATACTATAGTATTGATGAGAAATATCTAAAGAATATCTTGAAAAGAAGCCCATATGATTAGTAATATTCATGCCTTATGGAGTGCAAATACATATTCAATTATTTCCAATCCATTTGTATTTATCTGCAAATGAAACTTGAAAATGCACAGAATTATGTGACATTCTTAAATACTGACTGTTTGTTACGGGTATGTGTTGACTAGTCTTATGTCAACATGGCACACAAACTAGAGTTATCTGAAAGGAGGAAAATTTAATTAAGAAAATTTCTCCATAAGATCCAGCTAGAAGGTATTATCTTAATTAGTTCTTGATGCGGAGGGCCCAACTCATTGTTGATGGATCCATCTCTGTGTTGGTGGTCAGTGGTCCTATAAGAAAGCAGACTGAGCAAGCTATGGAAGCAAGTCAGTAAGCAACATCCCTTTATGGCTACTGCATCAGCTCCTACCCTTCAGATTTCTGCCCTTATTGAGTTTTTGTCCTGACTTCCTTTGATGACAAACTGTGATGTGAAAACCAAATAAACATTTTCTTCCCTGACTTGCTTTCGTTTCCTGGCATTTCATAATCATAATAGAACACCTATGTAAGACAAATTGGTACCAGAAATATGGTTTTTCTGTGACAAACCTGATCATGTGGTGGGGAGTTTTGGAATGACTTTGGAACTTTGGACTAGAAAAACCACTGAGTATTGAGAGATCAGGGGGATATTCTGTAGGAACTTGGAAGATAAGAATGTTGAGAGCAGTGCAGAAGATGGAGGCCTGGCTTGTGAAGTTTCAGAGGAAAGTTTTAAAATTTTAGGAGGTCAATTTTCTAATTTGACAAAGGTTCTGTCATTATGGTTAGCTGGAGCTGAAGAACCATCTATGATTAACAAAATACCAGAACTACTAAAGTGAGACCTTTGCTTTGCTAGTATACAGTATGCTGGTTGGCTGGAGCTGAGAATTTAGAGGTGATTAAAATGAGACCAGTATTGTGGAAGTGAAATCTTCTGGGAAGTGTTTCTTGAAAGTCATCACACAGACGCTGTGCCCAGTGGTGGCCAAGGTTGTACCTCATGCTGGCAGTTGAATGTGGAAGTATAAGAGTCACCGAGGCAGTACTGTTTTATCCGGCATGAAGGGGGTCAAAAAAAGAAGCTGAGTCTTGGTACTGTAAGAGGCCAAGAAAGGCCAATAGTGAAGGTAAAGCCTCAGTAGTAGATGAAGGCCTAGGACTGAAGAGCATCCAAAGAAATTGAAGCTCACCACCATAAAGAGAGGCTATTGGTTAAAGTGCAGTCCAGTTGAAGCAGAAACCCCCAGTGGATTGGAGACAACAGTATCATGGGTAAATCATCAAAAACAGCAGCAATAGTGGATTGGAGCCAGCCAGAGTCTAGAAGGCAAGCTGTGTGTGCTGCAGATAGCAGAGCTGGAGAAGTGACACAAGCTCCATGGAGAAGCACAGAAAATTATGACTGCATCTCAGATAATTGGACATTTGAGTTATTTATACTCTAGGAATTTGATTTTGTCTGGTTAAGATTGTAATTATGTCCTGTTTTTTCTTCTTGAAGAAGGTATTTAAGTTAATTTTGATTTTGAAGGACCGCATAGTTTAAGAACTTTAAATTTTTCAAATAAATTTTATATTTTTAGAGATTTGGATATTTTAAAGAGACTGACATTTAAATGTGTTTGAATTAGTAAAAATTGTGGGACATGTAAAGTTATTTATGCTTTAATGTGAGATATTGGGGATGAAGAAGAAAGGAAACGTGAGACATAATGCTCATGTATTTGTGTGTCACGGTGACAAGGGATCAGTTGTGCTGGCTAGCCTTATGCCAACTTGACACACAAATTAATCAGGAGGGCAGGAATGTTAATTGAGTGGTGATTCTCAATGAAACCACCACTGGGTCCAAGAATAAATAAGAAAGAAATTAAAGACTTCCTAGAATTCAATGAAAATAAATCTACAACATGCCCAAACTTATAGGACCCAACTCTAGTGAAAAGAAGAAAGTTCTCAGCACTAAGTGCCTACATTAAGACTTTGGAGAAATCCACACAAGTGATTTACCAGCACACCTGAAAACTCCAGAAGAAAAAGAAGCAAACTCACCTAAGAAGGGCAGATTACAGGAAATAATCAAAATCAAGGTTGTAATCAATAAAATTGAAAAAAGAGAACAAAGAATACAAAGAATCAATGAATCAAAGAGTCGGTTCTTTGAGAAAATAAACAATATAGACAAACCCTTATTCAAACTAACCAAAAGACAGAGAAAGAACATACAAATTAATAAAATCAGAAACAAAAAGGGGGACATAACAACAGATTCTGAGTAAATCCAAAGAACCATCAGGTCATACTTCAAAAACCCGTACTCCACAAAATTGGAAAGTCTGAAGGAAATGGGCACCTTTCTTGGTAGGTACCACATACTAAAGTTAAATCAAGTCATGATAAACAACTTAAATAGACCTATAACTCCAAAGGAAATAGAAACAATCATTAAAATTCTCCCAATCAAAAAAAGCTTGGGGGCAGATGGTTTCAGTTCAGAATTCTATCAGAATTTCAAAGAAGAGCTAATACCAATACTCCTCAAATTGTTACACACAATAAAAACAAAAGGAATATTGCCAAATTCCTATTATGAGGCCACTGTACACAAACCAAAGATGAAACAAAGAAAGAAAATTACAGACCAATTGCTCTCATGAATATTGATGCAAAAATACTCAATAAAATACTAGCAAATTGAATCCAAGTTTATTTTTTCTTCTCTTAGTTTGTAGCTATTATTAGTAGGCTTGATCTTTTAAAGAAAATTTCAATTATTGCATGCTCTGTTCTTGGGTTCTCTGTAGTTTTGACCTTTTCTTTGACTAAGAAATCCAATTCTCCAACCTTATTTTGGGACCTGATATTCTCTATGCAACTTGACATAGTCTATTAATGAGGCTTCCATCAGAGATTTTTATTTGACTTTCTGTAATAATTATTTGGGGGGGGCAGGGGCATGTATTTTGCTTTATGTTCCTTTAGCAATTCTATATTTTCAATAAATTCTATTGTTATATATTGAATTGTTTTTATTATTTTGTTCAATTCTGTTTGCAGTTTTCTTTCATGATTCATTCAAATACTCTTTGGGTTTCTTTTATTTATTTATTTATTTACTTATTTTATTCTTTTTTAATTAAAATTTCTGCCTCCTCCCCATTTCCCATTTCCCATTTCCCATTCCATCCTCCCACATATTGCCCCCTCCCCCCACTCCCCTCCCGCTATCCCCACCCCTCCTTTCCTCCCCCCACTCCATTCCCCCTCCCTCTCGATACTGAAGAGCAGTCCAAATTACCTGCCCTGCGGAAAGACCAAGGTCCTCCCACGTCTATCTTGGTCCAGGAAGGTGAGCATCCAAACAGGCTAGGCTCCCACAAAGTCAGTTCATGTATTAGGATCAAAACCTAGTGCCGTTGTCCTTGGCTTCTCATCAGCCTTCATTGTCCGCCATGTTCAGAGAGTCTGGTTTCAACCCATGCTTATTTAGTCCCAGTACAGCTGGCCTTGGTGGGCTCCCAATAGATCAGTTCCACTGTCACAGTGGGTGGGTGCACCTCCTGACTTCCTTGCTCATGTTCTCCCTCCTTCTGTTCCTCATTTGGACCTTAAGAGCTCAGACCGTTGCTCCAAATTGGGTCTCTGTCTCTATCTCGATCCATCGCCAGATGAAGGTTCTAAGGTGATATGTAAGATATTCATCAGTATAGGATAGGGTCATTTCAGGTTCCCTCTCCTCAGTTGCCCAAGGTACTAGCTGGGGACATCTCCCTGGACACCTGCGAGACCCTCTAGAGTCAAGTCTCTTGCCAACCCTAAGATGGCTCCCTTAATAAGAATATGTATTTCTCTGCTCCCGTATCCACCCGCCTATATCCCAACCATCCCATTCCCCCAAGCTCCCCCCATCCTCCCCTTCTCACTTTTCTCACCCGATTTCCCCATAGCCCCACGACACCTCATCTGCAAGTTCCCAGTTTTTGCCCAGCAATTTTGTCTACTTCCCCTATCCAGGCGGATGACTATACGATTTTCTTTCGGTTCACTTCTTATTGAGCTTCTCTAGGATCACAAATTATATGCTCAATGTCCTTTATTTATGGCTAGAAACCAATTATGAGTGAGTACATCCCATGTACCTCTTTTTGGGTCTGGGATACCTCACTCAGGATAGTGTTTTCTATTTCCATCCATTTTCATGCAAAATTCGAGAAGTCATTGTTTTTTACCGCTGAATAGTACTCTAATATGTATATATATATATATATATACATATTCCACACTTTCTTCATCCATTCTTCCATTGTAGGGCATCTAGGTGTTTCCAGGTTCTGGCCATTACAAACAATGTTGCTATGAACATAGTTGAACAGATACTTTTGTCATATGACAGGACATCTCTTGGGTATATTCCCAAGAGTGGTATTACTGGATCTTGGGGTAGGTTGATCCCAAATTTCCTGAGAAATCACCACACTGATTTCCAAAGTGGTTGCACAAGTTTGCATTCCCACCAGCAATGGATGAGTGTGCCCCTTGCTCCACAACCTCTCCAGCAAAGGGTATCATTGGTGTTTTTGATTTTAGCCATTCTGACAGGTGTAAGATGGTATCTTAAAGTTGTCTTGATTTGCATTTCCCTTATTGCTAAGGAGGTTGAGCATGACCTTAAGTGTCTTTTGGCCATTTGAATTTCTTCTGTTGAGAATTCTCTGTTCAGTTCAGTGCCCCAATTTTTAATTGAGTTAATTAGCATTTTAAAGTCTAGTTTCTTGAGTTCTTTATATATTTTGGAGATCAGACCTTTGTCTGTTGCAGGGTTGGTGAAGATCTTCTCCCAGTCAGTGGGTTGCCTTTTTGTCTTAGTGACAGTGTCCTTTGCTTTACAGAAGCTTCTCAGGTTCAGGAGGTCCCATTTATTCAATGTTGCCCTTAATGTCTGTGCTGCTGGGGATATACGTAGGAAGTGATCTCCTGTACCCATATGTTGTAGAGTACTTCCCACCTTTTCTTCTATCAGGTTCAGTGTGTTCAGACTGATATTGAGGTCTTTAATCCATTTGGACTTGAGTTTTGTTCATGGCGATAGAAATGGATCTATTGTCATTCTTCAACAGGTTGACAACCAGTTCTGCCAGCACATTTGTTGAAGATGCTCTCTTTTTTCCATTGAATACTTTAAGATCCTTTATCAAAAATCAGGTGTTCATAGGTTTGTGGGGTAAAATCAGGGTCTTCTACTCGATTCTATTGATCGACTTCTCTGTTTTTATGCCAATAACAAGCTGTTTTCAATACTGAAGTTCTGTAATAGAGTTTGAAGTCAGGGATGGTAATGCCTCCAGACGATCCTTTATTATATAAGACTGTTTTGGCTATCCTGGGTTTTTTGTTTTTCCATATAAAGTTGATTAATGTCCTCTCAAGATCTGTGAAGAATTTTGATGGGATTTTAATGAGGATTGCATTGAATCTATAAATTGTCCTTTGTAGAATTGCCATTTTTACTATGTTAATCCTCCCAATCCAAGAGCAAGGGAGATCCCTCCATTTTCTGCAATCCTCCTCAATTTCTTTCTTCAAAGACTTAAAGTTCTTGTCAAATAGATCCTTCACTTCCTTGGTTAGAGTTACCCCAAGATATTTTATGCTACTTGTGGCTATTGTGAAGGGTGATGCTTCTCTGATTTCCCTCTCTGCTTCCTTATCCTTTGTGTATAGGAGGGCAACTGATTTTTTGGAATCGATATTGTATCCTACCACGCTACTGAAGGTGTTTATCAGCTGTAGGAGTTCTTTGCTAGAGTTTTTGGGGTTGCTTATGTACACTATCATATCATCTGCAAATAATGAAAGTTTAATTTCTTCCTTTCCAATTTCAATCCCTTTGATCCCCTTATGTTGTCTTATTGCTATCGCTAGAATTTCAAGCACTATATTGAAGAGGTATGGAGAGAGTGGACAGCCTTGTCGTGTTCCTAATTTTAGTGGAATAGCTTTGAGTTTCTCTCCATTTAATTTGATGTTAGCTGTCAGCTTGCTATAAATAGCTTTTATTATAGTTAGGTACGACCCTTTTATCCCTAATCTCTCTAAGACCTTTATCATAAAGGGATGTTGAATTTTGTCAAATGCTTTTTCAGCATCTAATGAAATGATCATATGGTTTTTATCTTTCAGTTTATTTATATGATGGATTACATTGATAGATTTTCGTATGTTGAACGAGTCCTGCATCCCTGGGATGAAGCCTACTTGATCATAATGGATAATTTTTCTAATGTGTTCTTGGATTTGGTTTGCCAGTATTTTATTGAGGATTCGATGTTCATGAGTGAGATTGGCCTGTAATTCTCTTTCTTGGTTGTGTCTTTGTTTGGTTTTGGTATCAGAGTAACTGCAGCTTCATAAAAGGTATTTGGCAATGACTCCTCTGTTTCTATATTGTGAAATACATTAAGGAGTATAGGTATTAGGTCTTCTTGGAAGTTCTGGTAGAATTCTGCATTGAAGCCGTCTGGACCTGGGCTTTTTTTGGTAGGGAGGTTTTTTATAACAACTTCTAATTCTTTGTGACTAACAGGTCTATTTAGATTGTTCACCTGGTCCTGGTTTAACTTTGATATATGGTACTTATCTAAAAAATGTCCATTTCTTTTTCATTTTCCAGTTTTGTGGCATACAGGCTTTTGTAGTAAGATCTAATGATTCTCTGAATATCCTCTGTGTCGGTGGTTATATCTCCCTTTTCGTTTCTGATCTTGTTAATTTGTGTATTCTCTCCCTGCCATTTGATTAGTTTGGATAGGGGTTTATCAATCTTGTTGATTTTCTCCAAGAACCAGCTTTTTGTTTCATTGATTCTTTGGATTGTTTTCTGTGTTTCTAGTTTGTTGATTTCAGCCCTCAGTTTGATTATTTCCAGTCTTCTACTCCTCCTAGGTGAGTCTGCTTCTTTTTTTTCTAGAGCTTTCAGGTGGGCTTTAAGTCTCCAATGTGTGCTTTCTCCGTTTTCTTTATGTGGGCACTTAGTGCTATGAACTTTCCTCTTAGCACTGCTTTCATAGTGTCCCATAGGTTTGAGTATGTTGAGTCTTCGTTTTCATTGAATTCAAGGAAGACTTTAATTTCTTTCTTTATTTCTTTCTTGATCCAGGTGTGGTTCAGTAGTTGACTGTCCAGTTTCCATGAGTTCGTAGGCTTTCTGGGAGTAGCATTGTTGTTGAATTCTTTTTTTTTTCTTTGTGATTTTTTTTATTCTTTTTTAATTAAAATTTCCAACTGCTCCCCGTTTCCCATTTCCCTCCCCCTCCTCCCACATATTGCCGCCTCCCCCCACTCCTCTCCCCCATCCCCACTCAGCTTCTCCTCCCCCCAGTCCATTCCCCCTCCCTCTCGATACTGAAGAGCAGTCCAAATTCCCTGCCCTACAGGAAGACCAAGGTCCTCCCACTTCCATCCAGGCCCAGGAAGGTGAGCATCCAAACAGGCTAAGCTCCCACAAAGCCAGTTCATGTATTATGATCAAAACCTAGTGCCATTGTCCTTGGCTTCTCATCAGCCTTCATTGTCTGCCATGTTCAGAGAGTCCAGTTTCAACCCATGCTTATTCAGCCCCAGTCCACCTGGCCTTGGAGAGCTCCCAATAGATCAGTTCCACTGTCACAGTGGGTGGGTGCACGCCTCGTGGTCCTGATTTCCTTGCTCATGTTCTCCCTCCTTCTGCTCCTCATTTGGACCTTAAGAGCTCAGACCATTGCTCCAAATTGGGTCTCTGTCTCTCTCTCGATCCATCGCCAGATGAAAGTTCCTGTGCCATTCTCCTTGTCTCTCATCAGCTCTCATTGTCCGCCACATTCAGAGAGTCCAGTTTTATCCCATGTTTTTTCAGTAGCAGTCCAGCTGGCCTTGGTGAGCTCCCAATAGATCGGCCCCACTGTCTCAGTGGTTGGGTGCACCCCTCATGGTCCTGACTTCCTTGTTCATGTTCTCTCTCCTTCTGCTCCTCATTATAACCTTGGGAGCTCAGTCCGGTGCTCCAGTGTGGGTCTCTGTCTCTATCTCCATCCATCGCTAGATGAAGGTTCTATGGCGATATGCAAGATATTCATCAGTATGATTATAGGATAGGTTCATTTCAGGTTCCCTATCCTCAGGTGCCCCAATGAACTAACTGGGGACATTGCCCTGGGCATCTGGTAGCCATTCCAAGTTCAAGTCTCTTGCCAACCCTTAGGTGGCTCCCTTACCTAAGGTATGAGTTTCCCTGCTCCCCATCCAACCTTCCTTTATCCCCATTCACCCCGATTCCCCCAGTTCCCCTCATCTTCTCCTTCACACTTTTCTCTCCCCATCACCCCTCATCCCCATGCCACCCCACCCCCAAGATTCCAGTTTTTTGCCCATCAATCATGTCTATTTCCCATAGCTGGGAGGATATCTATATATTTTTCCTTGGGTTTACCCTCTTGTTTAGCTTCTTTAGGATCACAAATTATAGACTCAGTGGCCCCTATCCATGGCTAGAAACCAATTATGAGTGAGTACATCCCATGTTCTTCTTTTTGGGTCTGGGTTACCTCACTCAGGATCGTATTTTCTATTTCTATCCATTTGCATGCAAAATTCGAGAAGTCAATGTTTTTTACCACAGAGTAGTACTCTAATGTGTATATATTCCACACTTTCTTCATCCATTCTTTCATTGAAGGGCATCTAGGTTGCTTCCAGGTTCTGGCTATTACAAATAATGCTGCTATGAACATAGTTGGACAAATGCTTTTGTCATATGATAGGCCATCTCTTGGGTATATTCCCAAGAGTGCTATTGCTGGGTCCAGGGGTAGGTTGATCCCAATTTTTCTGAGAAACCCCCACACTGATTTCCTAAGTGGTTGCACAAGTTTGCAATCCCACCAGCAATGGATGAGGGTACCCCTTTCTCCACAACCTCTCCAGCAAAGGCTATCCTTGGTGTTTTTGATTTTAGCCATTCTGACAGGTGTAAGATGATATCTCAAAGTTGTTTTGATTTGCATTTCTCTGATCGCTAAGGAGGTTGAGCATGACCTTAAGTATCTTTTGGCCATTTTAACTTCTTCTGTTGAGAATTCTCTGTTCAGTTCAGTGCCCCATTTTTTAATTGGGTTAATTATCCTTTTAAAGTCTAGTTTCTTGAGTTCTTTATATATTTTGGAGATCAGACCTTTGTCAGTTGCGGGGTTGGTGAAGATCTTCTCCCAGTCAGTAGGCTGCCTTTTTGTCTTAATGACAGTGTCCTTTGCTTTACAGAAGCTTCTCAGTTTCAGGAGGTCCCATTTATTCAATGTTGCCCTTAATGTCTGTGCTGCTGGGGTTATACATAGGAAGCGATCTCCTGTGCCCATATGTTGTAGGGTACTTCCCATTTTCTCTTCTATCAGGTTCAGTGTGTTCAGATTGATATTGAGGTCTTTGATCCATTTGGATCTGAGTTTTGTGCATGGTGATAGATATGGGTCTATTTTCATTCTTCTACAGGTTGACATCCAATTGTGCCAGCACCATTTGTTGAAGATGCTTTCTTTCTTCCATTGTATACTTTTAGCTCCTTTATCGAAAATCAGTTGTTCATAGGTTTGTGGGTTAAAATCCGGGTCTTCTATACGATTCCATTGGTCGACTTCTCTGTTTTTATGACAGTTCCACGCTGTTTTCATTACTGTAGCTCTGTAATAGAGTTTGAAGTCAGGGATGGTAATGCCTCCAGAAGTTCCTTTATTGTATAAGATTGTTTTGGCTATCCTGGGTTTTTGTTTCTCCATATAAAGTTGATTATTGTCCTTTCAAGATCTGTGAAGAATTTTGATGGGATTTTAATGGGGATTGCATTGAATCTATAAATTGCCCTTGGTAGAATTGCCATTTTTACTATGTTGATTCTCCCAATCCAAGAGCAAGGGAGATCCTTCCATTTTCTGGTAACCTCTTCAATTTCTTTCTTCAATGCCTTAAAGTTCTTGTCAAATAGATCTTTCACTTCCTTGGTTAGAGTTACCCCAAGATATTTTATGCTTTTTGTGGCTATCATGAAAGGTGATGATTCTCTTATTTCCCTCTCTGCTTCCATATCCTTTGTGTATAAGAGGACGACTGATTTTTTGGAGTTGATCTCGTATCCTGCCACATTACTAAAGGCGTTTATCAGCTGTAGGAGTTCTTTGGTGGAGTTTTTGGGGTCGCTCATGTACACTATCATATCATCTGCAAATAATGCCAATTTAACTTCTTCCTTTCCAATTTGAATCCCCTTTATCCCCTTATGTTGTCTTATTGCTATTGCTAAAACTTCGAGAACTATATTGAAGAGGTATGGAGAGAGTGGACAGCCTTGGCGTGTTCCTGATTTTAGTGGGATGGCTTTAAGTTTCTCTCCATTTAATTTGATATTAGCTGTCGGCTTGCTGTATATAGCTTTAATTAAATTTAAGTATGACCCTTATATCCCTAATCTCTCCAAGACTTTTATCATAAAGGGATGTTGAATTTTGTCAAATGCTTTTTCAGCGTCTAATGAAACGATCATATGGTTTTTTTCTTTCAGTTTATTTATATGATGGATTACATTGATAGATTTGCGTATGTTAAACCAGCCCTGCATCTCTGGTATGAAGCCTACTTGATCATAATGGATAATTTTTCTAATGTGTTCTTGGATTCGGTTTGCCAGAATTTTGTTGAGGATTTTTGCGTCGATGTTCATGAGTGAGATTGGCCTGTAATTTTCTTTCTTGGTTGGGTCTTTGTGTGGTTTTGGTATCAGAGTTACTGTAGCTTCATAAAAGGAATTTGGCAATGACTCTTCTGTTTCTATATTGTGAAATACCTTAAGGAGTATAGGTATTAGGTCTTCTTGGAAGTTCTGGTAAAATTCCGCATTGAAACCATCTGGTCCGGGACTTTTTTTGGAAGGGAGGTTTTTGATAACAGCTTCTAATTCTTCACAACTAACAGGTCTATTTAGGTTGTTCACCTGGTCCTGGTTTAACTTTGGCATATGGTATTTATCTAAAAAAGCGTCCATTTCTTTTACATTTTCCAGTTTTGTGGCATACAGGCTTTTGTAGTAAGATCTAATGATGCTCTGAATTTCCTCTGTGTCTGTGGTTATGTCTCCCTTTTCATTTCTGATCTTATTAATTTGCAAATTCTCTCTCTGCCTTTTGATTAGTTTGGATAGGGGTTTATCAATCTTGTTGATTTTCTCCAGGAACCAGCTTTTTGATTTATTGATTCTTTCAATTGTTTTCTGTGTCTCTATTTTGTTGAATTCAGCCCTCAGTTTGATTATTTCCAGTCTTCTACCCCTTCTAGGTGAGTCTGCTTCTTTTTTTTCTAGAGCTTTCAGGTGGGTTGTTAAGTCTCCAATGTGTGCTTTCTCTGTTTTCTTTAAGAGGGCAGTTAGTGCTATGAACTTTCCTCTCAGGACTGCTTTCATAGTGTCCCATAGGTTTGAGTATGTTGTTTCTTTATTTTCATTGTCTTCAAGGAAGACTTTAATTTCTTTCTTTATTTCTTCCTTAATCCAGGTATGGTTCAGTAGTTGACTATTCAGTTTCCATGAGTTTGTAGGCTTTCTGGGGGTAGCATTGTTGCTGAATTCTAGCTTTAATCCATGGTGATCTGATAAGATACAGGTGGTTATTAATATCTTTTTGTAACTGTGGATGTTTGCTTTGTTACCGAGTATGTGGTCGATTTTTGAGAAGGTTCCATGAGCTGCAGAGAAGAAGGTATATTCTTTCCTATTTGGGTGGAATATTCTATAGATGTCTGTTAAGTCCATTTGATTCATTACCTCCATTAATTCTCTTATTTCTCTGTTAGGTTTCTGTCTAATTGACCTGTCCATTGGTGAGAGAGGAGTATTAAAGTCTCCTACTATTAATGTGTGCAGTTTGATGGCTGCCTTGAGTTTTAACAATGTTTCTTTTACGTACGTGGGTGCTTTTATATTAGGGGCATAGATATTCATGATTGAGATTTCATCCTGATGAATTGTTCCTGTTATGAGTAGAAAATGTCCCTCTCCATCTCTTCTGATTGATTTAAGTTTGAAGTCAACTTTGTTAGAAATTAGTATGGCCACACCTGCTTGTTTCCTAGGTCCATTTACTTGATAAGCCTCATCCCAGCCCTTTACTCTGAGTAGGTGCCTGTCTTTGTGGTTGAGGTGTGTTTCTTGTAAACAGCAGAATGTTGGATCCTGTTTTCGTATCCAATCTCTTAGTCTGTGCCTTTTTATAGGTGAGTTGAGTCCATTGATATTAAGTGATATTAATGACCAGTGGTTGTTAACTCCGGTCATTTTTTTTAGTAGTAGATTTTGTGTGTTTCCCTTCTTTGAGATGTGCTGGTAAAGGGTCTCTAGATGTCTGAGTTACTGTGGTCATTGTTGGACTCCTTGATTAGTGATTTTCCTTCTATTACTTTCTGTAAGGCTGGATTTGTGGCTATGTATTGTTTAAATTTGTTTTTATCCTGGAAAATTTTGTTTTCTCCATTTATAGTGAACGAAAGCTTGGCTGGGTATAGTAGTCTGGGCTTGCATCCATGGTCTCTTAGTTTCTGCAGTACATCTATCCAGGACCTTCTGGCTTTCATGGTTTCCATAGAGAAGTCAGGTGTAAGTCTGATAGGTTTACCTTTATAAGTAACTTGGCCATTTTCCTTTGCTGCTCTTAGTATTCTTTCTTTATTCTGTATGCTTTGTGTTTTCATTATTATATGGCAAGAGGATGTTTTTTTTGACCCAGTCTATTCGGTGTTCTGTATGCTTCTTGAACCTTCATAGGTATATCTTTCTTTAGGTTGGGAAAGTTTTCTTCTATAATTTTATTAAATATATTTTCTGGACCGTTGAGCTGCGCTTCTTCTCCTTCTTCTATTCCTATTATTCTTAGGTTTGGTCTTTTTATTGTGTCCCATATTTCCTGAATGTTTTGTGATGAGAATTTGTTGGCCTTGCTGTTTTCTTTGATCAGCGTGTTTATTTTCTCTATGGTATCTTCAGAATCTGAGATTCTTTCTCCTATCTCTTGTATTCTGTTGGTTATGCTTGCTTCTGTAGTCTGTATTTGTTTACCTAGATTTTCCCTGTCCAGCTGGCCTTCTGTTTGTGTTTTCTTCTTTGCTTCCATTTCAGTTTTTAAGTCTTGAACTGTTTCCATTATCTGTTTGATTGTTTTTCCTTGGTTTCCTAGGGTATCATTCACTGATTTACTCAATTCTTCAAACTTTCTGTTATACTTCTCATCCATTTCTATAAGGGCATTTTTTACATGCTGTTTAAGGGCGTCAATCACTTTCATAAAGTCAATTTTATCTACTTCTTCATGATTAAGGTGTTCATGCCCTCCTGTTGTGAGGTCGCTGGGTTCTGGTGGTTTCATATAGTTTTTCAGATTGTTGGGTGAATTCTTGCATTGGCGCCTGCCCATCTCTTTCCCCGAATGCTCCCCTATGGATCTTCTTTTACCGGATCAGGTCTCCTTGCCTACTGATGTATCTTCCCAGTGATGGCTCTCTGCAGTGATAGCTCTCCTGGTACTCCAGTGATGTCTCTCCTTGCTTGTTGCAGGCAGGCCAGTGAAAGAAAGGAAGTCTCCTCTGCCTACTTGCCCTGAGGATTTGCCCCCAGCACCAGACAGACTGAGCTGGATGGTGTTATGTGCCCAAAGAGGAAATGGGGCAGAAGGAAGAAGGGTTCTGGATGCAAGCTGGGTGGGACAAGGAGAGAGAGGCAGTATGAGGGGTGTAGAGCCCCTGCAGGGAGCCCAGGGAGTATAGGGAGGGGGATGAGGAACTTCAGAGTTCCCTGTCCAGGGCTGCTTCCGCCGCCGCCGGTCACAAACTCACCCCACTGCTGTCTCTCCTGGTGCCGAGATCAGATCTCCGTGCAGGTTGGGTAGTTCATAAACAAAGCGCCTATCTTGGTTGGTGCAGGCAGGCCAGTGAAACAAAGGAAGTCTCTCCTGCCTACTTGCCCTGAGGATTTGCCCCCAGCGCCAGACAGACTGAGCTGGATGGTGTTATGTGCCCAAAGAGGAAAGGGGACAGAAGGAAGAAGGGTTCTGGATGCAAGCTGGGTGGGACAAGAAGAGAGAGCCAGTATGCGGGGTGTAGAGCCCATGCAGAAATCCCAGGGAGTATAGGGAGGGGGATGAGGAACTTCAGAGTTCCCTGTCCAGGGCTGCTTCCGCCACCGCTGGTCACAAACTCACCACTCTGCTGTCTCTCCTGGTGCCGAGATCAGATCTCCGTGCAGGTTGGGTAGTTCGTAAACAAAGCGCCTACCTTGGTTGGTGCAGGCAGGCCAGTGAAACAAAGGAAGTCTCGCCTGCCTACTTGCCCTGAGGATTTGCCCCCAGCGCCAGACAGACTGAGCTGGATGGTGTTATGTGCCCAAAGAGGAAAGGGGGCAGAAGGAAGAAGTGTTCTGGATGCAAGCTGGGTGGGACAAGAAGAGAGAGGTAGTATGTGGGGTGTAGAGCCCCTGCAGGGAGCCCAGGGAGTATAGGGAGGTGTTTGAGGAACTTCAGAGTTCCCTGTCCAGGGCTGCTTCCGCCGCCGCTGGTCACAAACTCACCCCACTGCTGTCTCTCCTGGTGCCGAGATCAGATCTCCGTGCAGGTTGGGTAGTTCGTAAACAAATCGCCTACCTTGGTTGGTGCAGGCAGGCCAGTGAAACAAAGGAAGTCTCTCCTGCCTACTTGCCCTGAGGATTTGCCCCCAGTGCCAGACAGACTGAGCTGGATGGTGTTATGTGGCCAAAGAGGAAAGGGGACAGAAGGAAGAAGGGTTCTGGATGCAAGCTGGGTGGGACAAGAAGAGAGAGGCAGTATGGGGGTGTAGAGCCCCTGCAGGGAGCCCAGGGAGTATAGGGAGGGGGATGAGGAACTTCAGAGTTCCCTGTCCAGGGCTGCTTCCGCCACCGCCGGTCACAAACTCACCCCTCTGCTGTCTCTCCTGGTGCCGAGATCAGATCTCCTTGCAGGTTGGGTAGTTCGTAAACAAAGCGCCTACCTTGGTTGGTGCAGGCAGGCCAGTGAAACAAAGGAAGTCTCGCCTGTCTACTTGCCCTGAGGATTTGCCCCCAGCGCCAGACAGACTGAGCTGGATGGTGTTATGTGCCCAAAGAGGAAAGGGGACAGAAGGAAGAAGGGTTCTGGATGCAAGCTGGGTGGGATAAGAAGAGAGAGCCAGTATGCGGGGTGTAGAGCCCCTGCAGGGAGCCCAGGGAGTATAGGGAGGGGGATGAGGAACTTCAGAGTTCCCTGTCCAGGGCTGCTTCCGCCGCCGCTGGTCACAAACTCACCCCACTGCTGTCTCTCCTGGTGCCAAGATCAGATCTCTGTGCAGGTTGGGTAGTTCATAAACAAAGCGCCTACCTTGGTTGGTGCAGGAAGGCCAGTGAAACAAAGGAAGTCTCTCCTGCCTACTTGCCCTGAGGATTTGCCCCCAGCGCCAGACAGACTGAGCTGGATGGTGTTATGTGCCCAAAGAGGAAAGGGGGCAGAAGGAAGAAGGGTTCTGGATGCAAGCTGGGTGGGCCAAAAGAGAGAGCCAGTGTGCGGGGTGTAGAGCCCCTGCAGGGAGCCCTGGGAGTATTGGGAGGGGGATGAGGAACTTCAGAGTTCCCTGTCCAGGGCTTGTTGTTGAATTCTAACTTTAATCCATGGTGATCTGATAAGACACAGGTGGTTACTATTATTTTTTTGTAACTGTGTAAGTTTGCTTTGTTACCGAGTATGTGGTCAATTTTCGAGAAGGTTCCATGAGCTGCAGAGAAGAAGGTGTATTCTTTCCTATTTGGGTGGAATGTTCTATAGATGTCTGTTAAGTCCATTTGATTCATTACCTCCCTTAATCCTCTTATTTCTCTGTTAGGTTTCTGTCTGATTGACCTGTCCATTGGTGAGAGAGGAGCGTTGAAATCTCCTACTATTAGTGTGTGTGGTTTGATGACTTCCTTGAGTTTTAGTAATGTTTCTTTTACATAAGTGGGTGCTTTTATATTAGGGGCATAGATATTCAGGATTGAGACTTCATCCTGATGAATTATTCCTGTTATGAGTAAAAAATATCCCTCTCCATCTCTTCTGATTGATTTTAGTTTGAAGTCAACTTTGTTAGAAATTAGTATGGCCACACCTGCTTGTTTCTTAGGTCCGTTTGCTTGATAAACCTTTTCCTAGCCCTTTACTCTGAGTAGATGTCTGTCTTTGTGGTTGAGGTGTGTTTCTTGTAAACAGCAGAATGTTGGATCCTGTTTTCGTATCCAATCTCTTAGCCTGTGCCTCTCTATAGGTGAGTTGAGTCCATTGACATTAAGTGATATTAATGACCGGTGGTTGTTAACTCTGGTTATTTTTTCTTTCTTTCTTTTTTTTTTGATAGTAGAGTTTGTGTGTTTCCCTTCTTCAAGTTGTGCTGGTGAAGGGTCATTAGATGTCTGAGTTATTGTGGGCATTGTTGGACTCTTTGGGTTGTGATTTTCCTTCAATTACTTTCTGTAAGGCTGGATTTGTGGTTATGTATTGTTTAAATTTGTTTTTATCCTGGAAAATTTTGTTTTCCCATTTATAGTGAACGAAAGCTTGGCTGGGTATAGTAGTCTGGACTTGCAGCCATGGTCTCTTAATTTCTGCAGTACATCTACACAGGACCTTCTGACTTTCATGGTTTTCATAGAGAAGTCAGGTGTAAGTCTGATAGGTTTACCTTTATAAGTAACTTGACCTTTTTCCTTTGCAGCTCTTAATATTCTTTCTTTATTCTTTATGTTTTGTGTTTTGATTATTATATGACGAGGAGATGTTTTATTTTTTGATCCAGTCTGTTCGGTGTTCTGTATGCTTCTTGGACCTTCAAAGGAATATCTTTCTTAAGGTTGGGAAAGTTTTCTTCCATAATTTTATTAAATATATTTTCTGGACCATTGAGCTGTACTTCTTCTCCTTCTTCTATCCCTATTATTCTTAGGTTTGGTCTTTTTATTGTGTCCCAGATTTCCTGAATGTTTTATGATGAGAATTTGTTGGTTATGCTGTTTTCTTTGATCAGTGTGTTTATTTTCTCTATGGTATCTTCAGTGTCTGAGATTCTTTCTTCTATCTCTTGTAATCTGTTGGTAGTACTTGTCTCTGTAGTTCCTGTTCGTTTATTCCAATTTTCCATCTCCATCCTTCCCTTGGTTTGTGTTTTCTTCCATACTTCCATTTCATTCTTCAAGTCTTGAACCATTTCCCTTACCTGTTTGATTGCCTTTTCTTGTTTCTCTTTGTTTTCTTGGGTATCTTTGAGAGGTTTATTCATTTCCTCTACCTTTTTGTTTATAATCTCTAATTGATTACGGCAGTTTTTCACCTCCTGTTTAAGGTCCTCTATTATTTTCATATAATTCACTTTTGAGTCGAATTCTTCTAATTCTTCTGGAATAAGGTGTACAATTCTTCTTATTTTGGGATTCCTGGATTCTGGTGATGTCACGTTGCCTTTCAGGTTGTTGGAGGAATTTTCGCATTGGTGCCTGCCCATCTCTTCCTTCAGATGGAGCCAGGAGAGGCCTGGTGTCTTGGTCCAGTCTTTGCTGTGACTAACTCCCTGGGTGTATCTACTCAGTGTAGGGGCAGGAACTGTTCCTTCCAGATGGACTCCTCAACACCAAAACCTGGACGCCCGTAGTCCAATGATCCGGGACAAAAGGGCGACTATGGGGGGTAGTGTGGGGTTGAGTAGAACACAGGCGACCCTGTAGCACAAGCTGGAGGTGCCTGCACTCCTTTTCGGGGGTTCTTGAGACCTGCCCGGAAGGCAGGCACTCACCACTCTGAGTGGATAACCTTAGTGTAGGAGCAGGAAGCTGTTCCTCAGCAAAGGACCTTGCAGACAAGGCAGGCTTGGGGGGAGGGGTTGTGTGTAGGAAAGAAAGCCTTGCAGCAGGAGCTGGGGGAGGGGGGTTTGTGCTCTCTTCCAGGACAGTCAGCCCCTGGATAGCACACACTCATCCGTCCAGATGGAACTCCTCAGCACCTACACAGGGACAAAGGGAAGAACGTGGCAGGCAGGGTGGGTCCAGAAGAGCACAGCAGACACTACAGCCCCAGCAACAGGGGCCCGAGCTCTCTCGCGGGAGACCTTGAAGCCTGCCCCATTGTCAGGCACTCACTGCTCTGGGTGGGTAGCCTTATTGTATGAGCAGGAAGCTGTTCCTCAGCAAAGGACCTTGCAGACAAGGCAGGCTTGGGGGGGAGGTGTGTGTGGGGGTGTATAGGAAAGAAAGCCCTGCAGCAGGAGCTGGAGGAGGGGGGTTTGTGCTCTCTTCCGGGACAGCCCGCCCCTGGATAGCACACACTCACCCATCCAGATGGAACTTCTCAGCACCTACACAGGGACCTCTTTGGGTTTCTTTAACATGTTTTCAATCACTACTTTGAAATCACCATCTTATTTACTAGAGAAATTCCTTTTCACAGGAAACATTACATTGTGGGTATTAATTTCTGGGGAAGAGATGATATATTGATTATTTATGTTTGTTCTTTGCAATGGGGCATAGACATCTAGAGTTAGGTTGTTGATGGTGTTTATTAGTATGAGTATTTGGTCTCATCTTTGTTGAATGGGTATTTTGATCAATTGTTTGTCATTGTGTCAAATAGTCAGATTATAAACCATCAAAATGATGTGTTGGGTTCAGTTATAGGCTACTCTGTGTTGATTCAAAACTTAGGTATAAGTAGTAGTCCCAGGTTAGTTAAAGATGCGTCAACTTCTAAATCTAGGAATAAAACTTTTATAGGGATAGAAGATTCTCACTACTGTTTTGTTGTTGTTTTGCTTTTTGCTTTATTTTAAGTCTGTGAAGGGCTCAGTAAATTCTACATATAGTCCTTCAGTAGCAGAGCCTGGGACCACAGTAAGAGTTGGCAATTATCTGTGACTATTAGACAAATAAGCCACATGGTCCTCAGGCTAAAGTGGTTGAGGTGGAGGACAGCCTGGCAAAGAGGAGGGGAGGAAGGAAGTAACAGAAAGTTACAGGATAAACCCACAAACGCCAAGTTCAGCATACTTCCTAGGCATGTTTTTCTCCTACCTGAATATAGTGTACAAATAATGCCAGCAACTTATCCTTATTTTATGTTTTTATTTATATTTTAATTTTTTACATGTGTGTGTATGTGCGTGTTCATTTTCAGGTCAGAAGACAACTTATGGAAGTTCTCTTTATGTTATATAGGATCTGAGGATCAAACTCAGTTTAACAGACTTTACATCAAGTTCCCCAACCTCACAAACCCAGGCAGTCTTTCTTTCATGTCGGGCTGCAGCTTACTTTTTTGGTATATCCGGCTAAATGCTTTGTAACCCTTTAGTTCAAAATAACTTATAAACTGAAATTCTCAATAATGATGACAAATTTTGGGGACCAAAAATAATTGAGGTACTGGACAGAGGTTAAAAAATCATTAGTTTAAATAGGAATAATTGATAAAAAGCAGACTTATTCTGAAAATTAACTCTGATTTGATTTTGATAACATAAAAATGCTAAAATCAGCAATGAAAGACTACAATTAAGTCTCTTGCATTACTAATTCAGTCATTTTTTAACATCAGTAATCTTTCACAAACAGGACAATTCACTGTATTTTTCTAATGTTCCAAACACATACTTGACTACTTTTTAATATTTTCTTTTTAGTTTTCAGATAATAATGTAATTGAATCATTTCCCCTTTCACTTTCTTCTCTCAAAACCTCCCCATATATTTCTCCATGCTTTTTCTCAGATTCATGGTCACTCTCAAATAATTTCTCCTGTATTACCCATGCATGATTGTGTCCTGAGATGAAAGTCTTATTGAAATGGATGAGAGGGCACTTCTTTCCTTTTACCAGATCCCAAACTGGGCAGCAGCTTCACTTCTGGTCTTCCTGAAAGAAAAGAATTCACAACAGGACATGGGTAGAACAAACAGATTGCCAAGGTTCATTTTTATTAGAAAGTAATCAAAAGCAAAGTATAGTCTTCAGAGTGATGAATGAATGGAACTGAGCAGCAATGGTATGACTTGTTCCTATTGTCTGCTCCATTTATCTTCTAGAGCAGTCCAGAATGACCTACTTCCTGGAATAGAAATAAAATTTCATGGAAGCTGTCCTTATTTACACTATAGTCTGCTACAATTAGATACAATCATATGTATAAAAATGTAACTGTCTATAAAAGTTGAGAATTTGCTACAGAAGTGGCAACGATATAGCAGTACCTGCTGGAACTTGTTGAGAGCAACTTCAATGTTCTGCCACACACACCAATGCTTTTTCTTTACTATCATCTGGTTAGTTTGGTTATCTTGTACCCAGCTGGAAACCTTCTTGTTTATTTTCTTCAGTGTTCCTGACCTTCCTGTTTTGACCCTAACATTTGTTTTAACTGTAACATTATCATTATCTATGGTTGCCACCTCCTTGCTCTAACAATATCCTCCCAGAAAAAAAGCCATAAGTATTTGAATATGAAGTGACACATAATTATTGCCAGAACAGTCACTGTGTCACAGTTTCTGCATTGAGGGCAGAGATCACAAAACACAAGGTTCCCAGTGAGCATAGCAGCGCCAGTGGTGTAATACATGACCACTTTAACACTTTCCCAATAGCAATCAAAATAAAAGCAAATTGAACTTCAACTTACAGAGCCAGCACACACCCTTCAAACACATTACTCCTAACAACAGTGTCACCATCACTGGGGAACTTGTTAGTAATTCAGCATATGCATCTTAGAAAGCTCACTGGGCTATTTGTTCACTTTTGAGAAGTGCTATACAAATGCTATACAATAAAAATTGAGATCAGAGCTCTAGCACACACTTTACCAGGATATTTCTTTTCACAAAAGTCAAGGTAGAAAGTGTACTTTTTCTCAAATTTATATGAAAACTATTGAGTCATTTCCATGCTCCCATTTTAAAACCCTAAATTGATAGTGAAATCAAAATAGCAATAGAAACTAAACTAAACTTCAATTATATTAATGATATTGATTCATTTTATTTTACTATCTTTCTTTATCTAGTGTGTGTATGTCTCTGTGTGTGCAATGTTTGTGGGTAATTGCAGTATGCGTGTGTATAGCATAAGGAGTCCAAAAACAACTTTTAGGAGTTGATTTTCTTTTACCACTGGGATCCAGGAGTTGAATTGTGGTTAGCAGGCTTGAAGAGTGATTGCTTTAGCCTTCTTGCCAGACTTAATGATCTATTTTGATCATTTGGAGGAATTTATCTTACTAAAATGTCACTGTGTCATACTGAAAAATAGTTGTGACTAAACTTGTGAATGGAAGCTCACCCCCACCACACAAAAAAGGTTCGCTTTCTGATGATCTTCTTTTAACTTACTATGTTTGTATAATGTTGCTATTTATTAAACATGCTCACTACTTTGTATCCACTTCTTATTTTTCATTTTTATTAAAAATTGATTCTTTTCTCATACAATATATCCTATTGATTAATTGATTAGAAAATAAACGATAGTAGAGAGGTTGGAATGTTGCAGATCTGGAACCTATTTTCAATTTATTTTGGCCTCTATTCACGAGGGAGACGACTAAGTCCTGCTCAGGAACCAGATGTTTCTAGGTCCTAATGGCTTCCTCAGAGTAGGGAGTGAGAAGGTACAATGTCAATGTTATAGAAACTGGAAGTCAGGTAAAAGGCCTACAGCATACTCACTTATTCAGCAATGCAGAGAGCCTTACCTTGCTTACTCTGCTCCCAGCAGGCAGACTGAGTTCTGCTCTGTTGACAAAGCATGGTCACCCCTCATTGAATAGACATGACAAGGACCTCTGAAAATAGCTGCTGCTAGGTCCTCAGGCAGCATCATGTGCCCCTATTGACTAGACACAATCAGTGCCTCTGATAATGACTATTGCTAAGCCTTCAGGCAGACTCCAGGTTGGCTCAACCTCTTGGTCTTGTAGGCCTTATATTCCTACAAGATAGGATAGTTCACTTCCCCTTAAGTTGCACTTCACCTTTAACAACCTGTATCTTCTGTATCTTCCTTAATTTTTTAAAAAATATTTACTTATTATGTATACAATATTCTGTCTGTATGTCTGCAGGCCAGAAGAGGGCACTAGACCTCTTTACAGATGGTCCTGAGCCACCATGTGGTTGCCAGGGATTGAACTCAGGACTTTTGGGAGAGCAGGCAATGCTCTTAACCACTGAGCCATTTCTCCAGCCCCGTTAAATTTTTTTGAGACAGGGTTTCTCTATTTAGCCCTGGCTACCCTGGAACTCACTTTGCAGATAAGGCAGTCATCAAACTCGGAAATCCAACTGCTTCTACCTCCCAAGTGCTGGGATTAAAGTCATGTGCCACTACCACCACGCTAACACCCTGTATCTTTAGTGAGTTTACATCCAACGTAGCCTGTTATGTCTCATAGTATATTGCTACACAGAATCTATATCCCAATTTTATCTAGATCCTAATTTTATCATTAACAAGGACTGCAAAATTCAGAAGAGGATGTAACTAAACACTATACATGGGCTATATCAGGCCATTATCTTAACACCTAAAAATATAGTTCATATCAATGATATTATATTGCTTTACAATACTTTGAATTAATCGTGTGCTTAATATTTGAATTTAAGACAGTATTTATTTTTTTTTTTTTTTTTTTTTTTTTTTTTTTTTTTTTTTTTTACTAGGCAAAGAATTTTATTAACCCTTTTCCAAACTTTATTCCCAGGCTTCTTCAGCTTAATTTGCTGCAAAGAATGAATTGTGTTTAAGCAAAAACTGAAAAGAGCTGCAGTGTCCAAGGGGCTTGGGCTTAAAAATATTAGCGATCTAGATTTGATCAGATCCATAAACAAAAGACCTTTAAAAAGCAGCCATGATATAAAATAGCAGCTCCTGTAACTTCTGCAAGAGTCACTTCTTCAGAAGTCCCCTCCGTTCAGTTTGCCTCGTTCTTAGAAGCCTCATCAAAATTCTCCACCAGGTCTGGGACTTCATCATCATCATCCTCTCCAGTAGCAAGGGGTGCTTTTCCATCCACAGATTGTTTGGGCAGAGCTTCAGCCAGTCTCCTTAAACTAGTCAGACTGTCTGCCCCAAGCTGGTTTAGAATGCTGGGAAGCATTTCTGTCAGTTGCTTTGTCTCGGCGTGGCCTGTAATGGTGAAGGTGTTTGCTGCCAGAGACGCCTGAACTTTAGGGTTGTTAAAATGGATCACTGTTCCTTGGTTTGTAAACATGTTCACCTCTTCAATACCAGAGATATTGTTCACCCCTAACTTCTTTAAGGAGAACTGCAGTTTTTTATCATCTGCTGTGGCTGTTCTGTGAACCACCTTCTTCTTTCTGCGAGCAGTTCCTTTCCCACCAATGCGCACTTGTGCCTGCAGCTTGGCCAGTTTTTCCTGGTTCATGATCGTTTCTTTCATCTTGTCGGAGTGGAAATGGGGCCGCGCGGGGGACTAGGGTTCGCGCTCAGGGGGTCTCGGGCGGACCAGCTGAGATAAGGCGCACACACGCGGGGACGCAAGATGGCAGCTAGAGGCGACAGTATTTATTTTTATTATTACTAGTGGTAGTGATAATATTGCTTTTGAGAACTAGGCCAATTTTGGGGAGCCAGCAGAGTCCAGCTGTACTGACTTCCTACCAAGGTTCACATCAGTTGCCTCAGTGTAGCAAAATGGAGTAAGTAAATTTCTAGTCTGAGAGGTATTGGAATGAACTCACACACCTGCTGTTTGAGTCGTGTTCTTTATTCTTCTACTGTTACAAATCCTCAAGCATATATAAATCCATTAAGTAATAACTTGTTAGTAATAAAATACTACTTGGAAAATTCTCAGGGCCACAGCATTCTTTGAAGATATGTAGAAATCTTATCAGCTAGCTTGTAGCTAACAGCAACTGAAGCTGTAAGGAAGTGCTGGCCGCTACAGGTTACAAAGGGAGAAAGTTAAATCACTGAGAGACCTAAGAAAAAAAACCAAAGACTATGTGCATTACTTTACACTTCTTAAGTGTGGTTAATAATATCTGGACCTCATTAGTCAATAAACAGCCTCCTTTTATCACCCGAATCTCAGGAGCTAAACAAAATAGCCTACTATGTCAAACACTGGTACGAAGTGTTAATTGTTTTTTGAATCAGTGTATGGAGGGGCTGGTGGAGAAAGCTTAGAAAGCTATTGATCTCTTGAACAACTGTGCTATAACAAGGAAAGACACTTTTAGTACTGCCCTAATTTGTCATAAGTCTTTGAAGGATGTAGATCTAGCAAGGTCGGACACTAGCATCTATGATCTGTGAAAGTTCCTCCTATGATCACCCCACAAGGAATTCTGTCTGGCCACATCATACTGTCAATGAGTTAATTATAGAGAACAGGTTTCTAAGTTTTTTTTTTTATTGTAGTGTTGGACAAAAGGTTTGTTTGTCTTATTTTATTTGTCAATATTAAATAGTTTGGGGGAAAAGTCATACTATTAACAGAACACAGGAAAATTGTGCCTGACATATGAGGAATACACTGCTTAGGAGTCCCAAAGTTGAGTTAGAAGGGGAAAATGTTGATACACAAGAGAGTTTGTAGCTAGAGACAGCCAGCTATTCAAAAAGCAGTATTTTTCCCAGGCTGTACCTATGTGAATTTAACCTTCATAAGATGTCTAAATCTCATGGGTTGGCCTTCTAAATGTCAGCTGATCTACTGAGTATCCTTGTGGATCTCATAAGGTAATGTTCATGGTAAACAAGTTCTACCACTGAGATGCATCCCTTCCCTATATTTTTACTCTATGCTTTAACACATGGATCTGACTAAGTTGCTCAGACCAGTTTTGGACTCAGGAATTGCTTTCAATTTGTGATCTTTGTGCCGTAGTTTCTAGAGCTACTATGCTTATTGGTCTCTGCTACTATTGATGGATAAGATATTTTATATTTCCTAATATGTATTAGATACAAATTCTACATTTGTTTTTGGAGACCTCTGGACTCAGGAAAATGCTGTATTTCATAGTCTTCCTTTCTATTGAGGCTTCCAATTTGTTTAGGTATTAGATAAATTACTATGACTAATTGCAAAATATCATTTCCGTATGTCTCACTACAATTTCTTAGTCTTGTGTCTAGTTCTTAGCTATTTTTTTCTTTTTTTAGATTCAAACATTTTATTTTATTTTTGCTTTATGAATAATATCATTCAAAATTTCCACCTCCTCCCCTCCTCTCATTTCCCTCCAACTCCTCCACTTCCCCCGGCCCCCACAGTCCTAAGAGAGGGCAGGTACCCTGCCCTGTGGGAAGTCCAAGGACCTCCTGCCTCCATGCAAGCCTGGGAAGGTGTGCATCCAAACAGACTAGGATCCCAAAAAGCCAGTACATGCAATAGAGACAAATCCCAGTGCCATTATCATTGGCTCCTCAGTCAGTCCCCATTGCCAGCCACATTCAGAGAGTCTGGTTTGATCACATGCTCTATTCAATGAATATTGTATTAAGGGAAAAATTGCTAAACATTTTATATAAACATGTCTAATCACAAACTATCATTTCAGTGTATCTCACTACAATTTCTATGTCTTGTGCTAGTACTTAGCTAATATTATATTCTATGAGCAATTCATCAAAGGAAAATTGTTTTTTAAAAATTATTTATTTATTTCTTTATTAAAGATTTCTGCCTCCTCCCCACCACTGTCTCCCATTTCCCTCACCCTCCCCCAATCAAGTCCCCCTCCCTCGTCAGCCCTAAGAGCTATCAGGGTTCCCTGCCCTGTGGGAAGTCCAAGGACCACCCACCTCAATCCAGGTCTAGTAAGGTGAGCATCCAAACTGCCTAGGCTCCCACAAAGCCAGTACGTGCAGTAGGATCAAAAACCCATTGCCATTGTTCTTGAGTTCTCAGTAGTCCTCATTGTCCACTATGTTCAGTGAGTCTGGTGTTATCCCATGCTTTTTCATACCCAGGCCAGCTGGCCTTGGTGAGTTCCCGATAGAACATCCCCGTTGTCTCAGTGTGTGGATGCACCCCTTGCGGTCCTGAGTTCCTTGCTTATGCTCTCTCTCCTTCTGCTCCTGATTTGGGCCTTGAGATTTCAGTCCGAAGCTCCAATGTGGGTCTCTGTCTCTGTCTCCTTTTATTGCCTGATGAAGGTTAATATTCAGGAGGATGCCTATATGTTTTTCTTTGGATTCACCTTTTTATTTAGCTTCTCTAGGATCACAAATTATAGGCTCAATGTCCTTTATTTATGGCTAGAAACCAAATATAAGTGAGTACATCCCCTGTTCCTCTTTTTGGGTCTGGCTTACCTCACTCAGGATAGTGTTTTCTATTTCCGTCCATTTGCATGCAAAATTCAAGAAGTCATTTTTTTTTTTTTTACTGCTGAGTAGTACTCTAATATGTATATATTCCATACTTTCTTCATCCATTCTTCCATTGAAGGGCATCTAGGTTGTTTCCAGGTTCTGGCTATTACAAACAATGCTGCTATGAACATAGTTGAGCATATACTTTTGTTGTATGATAGGGCATCTCTTGGGTATATTCCCAAGAGTGGTATTGCTGGGTCCAGGGGTAGGTTGATCCCAAATTTCCTGAGAAATCGCCTCACTGCTTTCCAAAGTGGTTGCACAAGTTTGCATTCCCACCAGCAATGGATGAGTGTGCCCCTTTCTCCACAACCTCTCCAGCAAAGGCTATCATTGGTGTTTTTTTATTTTAGCCATTCTGAGAGGTGTAAGATGGTATCTTAAAGTTGTCTCGATTTGCATTTCCCTGATTACTAAGGAAGTTGAGCATGACCTTAAGTGTCTTTTGGCCATTTGAACTTCTTCTGTTGAGAATTCTCTGTTCAGTTCAGTGCCCCATTTTATGATTGGGTTGATTTGCCTTTTACGGTCCAGTTTCTTGAGTTCTTTATATATTTTGGAGATCAGACCTTTGTCAGTTGCGGGGTTGGAGAAGATCTTCTCCCAGTCAGTGGGTTGCCTTTTTGTCTTAGTGACAGTGTCCTTTGCTTTACAGAAGCTTCTCAGTCTCAGGAGGTTCCATTTGTTCAATGATGCCCTTAGTGTCTGTGCTTCTGGGGTTATACGTAGGAAGTGGTCTCCTGTGCCCATGTGTTGTAGAGTACTTCCCACTTTCTCTTCTATCAGGTTCAGTGTGTTCAGACTGATATTGAGGCCTTTAATCTATTTGGACTTGAATTTTGTGCATGGTGATAGAAATGGATCTATTTTCATTCTTCTACAGATTGACATCCAGTTTTGCCAGCACAATTTGTTGAAGATGCTCTCTTTTTTGCATTGCATACTTTTAGCTCCTTTATCGAAAATCAGGTGTTCATAGGTTTGTGGGTTAAAGTCCGGGTCTTCTATTCGATTCCATTGGTCGACTTCTCTGTTTTTTTCCCCTTTTTTTTATTCTTTTTTAATTAATATTTCCACCTGCTCCCCGTTTCCCATTCCCCTCCCCTCCTCCCAAATATTGCTCCCTCCCCCCACTCCCCCCCCATCCTCACTCCTCTTCTCCACCCCCCACACCATTCCCCCTCCCTCTCGATACTGAAGAGCAGTCCAAATTCTCTGCCTTGCGGGAAGACGAAGATCTTCTATCTACGTCCAGGAAGGTGAGCGTCTAAACAGGCTAAGCTCCCACAAAGCCAGTTCATGTATTAGGATCGAAACCTAGTGCCATTGTCCTTGGCTTCTCATCAGCCTTCATTGTCCGCCATGCTCAGAGAGTCCAGTTTCAACCCATGCTTATTCAGTCCCAGACGAGCTGGCCTTGGTGGGCTCCCAATAAATCAGTTCCACTGTCACAGTGGGTGGGTGCATCCCTCGTGGTCCTGATTTCCTTGCTCATGTTCTCCCTCCTTCTGCTCCTCATTTGGACCTTAAGAGCTCAGACCGTTGCTCCAAATTGAGTCTCTGTCTCTACCTCGATCCATCGCCAGATGAAGGTTCTAAGGTGATATGTAAGACATTCATCAGTATAGGATAGGGTCATTTCAGGTTCCCTCTCCTCAGTTGGTCAGGCTGTTTTCAATACTGTAGCTCTGTAATAGAGTTTGAAGTTAGGGATGGTAATGCCTCCAGACGATCCTTTATTGTAAAAGATTGCTTTGGCTATCCTAGGTTTTTTGTTTTTCCATATAAAGTTGATTATTGTCTTCTCCAGATCTGTGAAGAATTTTGATGGGGATTGCATTGAATCCATAGATTGCTTTTGGTAGAATTGCCTTTTTTTACTATGTTGATCATCCCAATCCAAGAGCAAGGGAGATCCTTTCAAAGGAAAATTGTTAAACATTTTATTGGAAAGGATTTCTTATAACAAAAAATACTAAAAATACAGCAATTCAAAAAGAAGGAAGAAAATGACATAATAAAGTTGGAAAAATGAAATAAGGACAAAGCTTGCTTATTTTAGTTATGCAGCACATCCTAAGAAAATTATTAATTTCACAAATTTGAGTTCAGGTTTCCTAACAGCCAAGAGCAAGAAAAAAAAAACAATGTAGATGAATTACAAATATCTGAGGTTTTTGAGAAATATATTTTATTTTATAATTCTTAATAAAAGGAAAAATTACAGAACAGTTATACAGAATGATCTGCTTTATGTTTAATAAGACATCATATTTGAAGCATTTGGATGAAGTTCCTATAAGAAGTAAAACTATATAGGCCTCGGAGGTGACCATCGTTGGGGAACCACATAGTGGCTCACTTGATAAGTTCTCAAGGAAATCTGACTCCAAATACAAGAAGATAGCTTTTAGTTAGTTTCTTCAAATTAATTCAAGTAATTAAAAACAATTATCCTCTAGGAGCCAAAGTCTTATTATTTAGGAATAAACAGATGACAAGCAAGTAGGACATAATAGAATCACTAATACTTTCCCACATCCATAAAAGCATTTGCCATTCAGATTCAGGGTTTTGCTTCCTGTTTGTCCAATATTTTTCAGGATAAAAAAAAGTGTGCACACACATGTACACACACACACAGAATCTTGAGTATTTCATAGCATTTGTTCTTCTGAAAAGTGGGGTTGCTTCCACTTGTCTCATATTGAGTAGACAAGAATTCAACATTTATATACCTCTTGACCCATGAAACTCAGCAGGAAACAGGTAACCCCTGTCCTTGTAAATTGTCCATCTGTAAATTCCAATAATGTTGGACACTCTTATTAAATATTCAAATCTCTTCTGACCCCAAATGCCAGACATAAAGTAGAAAGTTTCTACTTAATATGTATATAATTTTATAAGCCAAATGAAGAATTTAACATGCTGCTGTTTTAAACCAATTGTATTTAAATCTCTATAAACATTGTAACCACTACCTTAAAGATTCCTAAACACCAAGTTTTTAAGAGAGGGGGAATACATTTAGGAAAGCAATCAGGACCCTGTGCAACTGGGTGATGATCATAAAAGTGAGCTGTGAGAGACATAACTTACTCAGCATTATCAGAGCATTTTTTAGTATGATTAAGCAGTGTCTCCTAAAGGCTAAAATGTGTAACTTTATGCATACATGAAGCACTCAAGCAGATATCTTTTTGATTATTAAAAAGAAATATACATGTATATATGCATATACATATATATGTATTTACATATGTAACCTGGCTTAAAACATTTTAAAATTGTAGTCATTCAATTTTAAAAATAGCTATTATGGCATAAAATTAAAATTAAATTTCAGACAACCTTTGTAGCAGTAGAAGTTGACAGTGTCTTAAACTGATTAGTGCTGATGCATGCTGTTTTGGCAATATTGTAAACACACACACATACACAGACGCACACCTGTACACACACACACATGCACACACACACATACTTGTTGACATGAATTCCTAAAGACATTAACAACTTTTGGTAAATATCCAATATAATTTGGTGAATGCTTTCAATTTCAGCGAATCAGGTCCAAAGTAGAAGTATCACGAGTTTGAAGTCACTTTATGCCCTATAGCAAGACTCTACGTCAACAGTACACTTTCTTATGTGAAATTACTTAGAGTTTATATGTAAATCAGCATTAAATTATATGCTCATATTCAGATATTTATGAAGTTGTTTTGTACCTTGAATGAATAACTCAACATTAAAAAATCCCAAGTGGTTAGCCCTGAAATCACATCATACACCTACCATTATACAGACTGATTTATTTATATCCATATCAATATCTATGTACATATACATCTATATCATCTATCTAGTTATATGTTTTTCTATCTATCTATCTATCTATCTATCTATCTATCTATCTATCTATCATCTATCTATCTATCTATCTATCTATCTATCTATCTATCTATCTATCATCTATCTATCTAAAACAAAGAAGTAGAGGAAGTAAGAGAGAGGAAGAAGCTGCATGAGAATGGTTAAAGGGAGAAAAATAAAGGAAAATGTAATTATATTTAAATTCAATTTGTTTTTTTAGAAAATTAAAGCAATAAATTCTTTGCTTAATTAAAAATATCTTGTAGAATGGCCTGGTGGTATATAGCACAGCTGTGAGTAGCTAGTATAAATGAATATTGGATTCCAACTGGAATACCATCTAAATATATTATGGGTTGAGTTATAATTTTCAAAAAAATTTGTGTGTTGAAGCCCTAAATCCCAGTGCCTCAGCTTGCCTGTAATTTTATCTGGAAAGAGGTTCATTGTAGATATATTTTTTTTGGACTTAATTCCTTCTGGATAGGGTACCGCCCAATCTACAAAGTGCTGTAGTATTCTTATAAAAGGGAAGTATACGTTATAGACAAACACACACACACACACACACACAGGGGAAAGGGTGGAAAAGAGGGGGTAAGAAAGGAGAGAAGGGAATGTGGGAGGGAATTGATAGAATACAAATAATTTAAAGACAGGAAAAACTGAGTTCTTGTTACCCTGTTGGTTACTTCATATTCCTGGAGATAGCTCAGTGCTCCTGGGCTTTGCTCTGATCCCTTGGAGTTTTCTGTATCAGGCCTACTTTGGCCTAGGTTACTGGCTTTGACCTGTTTCTATAAATCCTGGGCTAGATCCCCTCCTGCAGAAGTCGCTGGCTTAGATTTGGTCCTGCAAAGGTTCTGGCTCTGGTCTACTTCCTCAGAGTTCCCAGGTGTGTGTGCACCCAGACCTGCAGAGGACCTGGCTCAAGCTTACTCCCTCTGAGGTCCTAGACTCATGCTCAGACTTGAAGAGGTTTCTGGTTCCTGCCTATTTCCTTTGATGTCCCAGACCAATGCCCATACCAACAGAGGTCCTGGCTCAGACCTACTCCCTCTGAGGTACCAGATTCACACCTGGACCTGCAAAGATCTCTTGCTCCTGCCTGCTCCCTCGGAGGTTCCAGATTCACTCTCAGACTCGCAGAGGTCCTGGCTCAAGCCTAGTTCCTCAGAGGTCTTAGACTCATGCCCAGACCCATAGGAGTCCTGGCTTAGGTCTACTCCCTAGAAGGATCCAGATTCATGGTTCTGGCTCATTCACTCAGCAGGTTACTCCCCTATACCCGTTCTTGTGGAGTTTGCTGTCTCTGGTCTGCTCTGGACCAGGTCACTGCCTCAATCCTGGTCTGCCAGTGTCCTGGGACTGGATTAACTTCTAACTCCTGCTTCCATGGAGCTTGCTTCCTCAGATCCACTCCTAGGTAGCTGGTTCAGTCCTACTCCTGTGGAATTTGTTGCCTCAGTCCTGCTCTAGCCCAATGTGGAGTTCATTGCTTCAGGTCTATTTTGGCCTAGGTTACTGTCTTTGACCTGTTCCTGTAAATCTTGGCCTGGATCCACTCCTACAGAGGTCCCTGGCTTGCAGTTGGTCCTGCAAAGGTCTCTGGGTCCAGTCTACTTCCTCAGAGTTTCCAGGCTCAGGTGCACCCAGATCCACAAAGAACCTGGCTCAGGCTTACTCCCTCAGAGGTCCCAGATTCATGCTTGGACCTTCAGAGGTTTTAGATTCCTGCGTATTTCCTTTGATGTCCCAGACCAACACCTGGATCCATAGAGGTCCAGGCTCAGACCTACTCTACTCCCTCTGAGGTCTCAGACTCACTCTATATTTTATACTATAACAAATGGCAAGCTTTTGCTTTGGTTCAATTCAACAATTACAATTCAGTTTACTAATCAGTGATAGTAAACAAAATTTCTTTTAGGAAGGGATATTGAAAGAAAGAAGGAGATGGAGAAAGACAAGGTACAGAAGCTGGGCATTTCAGGACATGATTTTGGTCAATTTTTCACAACATGGTTATTTTCTTGGATATTTTATCATTTAGGCATATGACAGAAAAATAAGACTAAACCTAGGTGTCAGAGAAAATTATTAAAACATTTGTCTTCAAATATCATAAATATCTGCAATTGTAATTAAATGAAGTCTCTACATATGAACATTTTTATAGACCCATATAGTACTCAGGGAAGTTTATGGTGCTGTAGTTAATATCACACAGATCTGACACTAAGTTTATAAATACTCAAGGAAGTGAACAAAGGTACTCTAACTTTTGGATTTTATCCAAGTTTTAATAGAGAGAAAAAAAGAGCAGCAACTCTATAGAAGAGACAAAGAATTCTTTACTTTCTTTTGCTGTTTATATCAATTGTTTGAAAAACACTAGAAACTGATGTGAGATTTTTTTTTATATATATTATTGTTCAAGAGCTTAGCTTTCTGATTTTAGCTGCAGTCTTTCTTATTTTATCTACTCTTTCAGAAAGATTTTTCCAATGTGTGTTAGAGTGGAGTTACAAAAGTTGCCTAATAAATGTAGCCTTTTATTTTCCTGTCCCACCTGATTTTTACTATCAACTGCATTCATATCAGCACTGATCATTTTGCATCACAAATTTTCAGGCCTTGGATACACCAACATCTGTTGGGCTGGGAGGGGGTGAGGTGGACAGGATGCTTTAGGCTCTTGAACATTTTTGTGGTATTTTATTAGAACTTACTTGACAAATTTCTGGTATTGTTTTTCCATAGTATATTCAGTGTGCTTATTCTTCTCTTCAGTTTCAAATATTCCTTGAAGTATCCTATGTAGAAGCGACTTATTTGTATTGAATTTATATTATTATGGTTTTATCATAGAAAGTTTTTATTTTCTTCAATTATGGTGGTTTTGCTGAGGATAGTAGTCAGTGTTGGCAATCTTTCTAAATAAGAATTTGTCTTTCAAGTTCTTCTGAGTTTATCCATTTCTGATGAATAGTGAACTGTTATGTCAGTTGTTCTGTGTTTATATGTGAACTGACTCTTCTCTGTGGCATTCAGTACCTTTTCCTTACTCTGTGCTTTTAGTGTTTTTAGCTATAATATGTTATTAGGAGTTTCTTTTCTAGTTCTATTTGTATCTCTTTCTCTCAATTTGGGAATTTTTTCCATGACTTTACTGAAAATATTTTCAATACCCTCATCTTGGATTTCTTCTTCTAATTTTATAATTTATAGTTCTTTTCATGTGTCCCAAATGTTTCCCATGTTGTATACACTTAAATACTTTTTTCATTGTGTTTGACTGAATGATACAACTTTACATAATCTCAAGCCCTAATATTTTCTTATTCACATAATATATCCTATTGGTAAGGATTTTTACTAATTTATCATTTGGTTAATAATTTCATTTTAGTTTGACTTCCACAATTTTAGCTTCTGATTGAACTCTAGTTTCATATTTTGAATTGCCTCACTTAGTCTTGTTTGTTTCTATTATCTCAGAACTTAATGACTATCCTCTTTGAGGTGTTACAATGTGTTTATAAGCATTCTTTTGAACTTTTTGTCAAGAAGTTCCAAGCTGCTTTCATTGGCACCATTATTTTTGGATTTTTAGATTTTGGAAGAGATTTTTTGTCTTCATATTTTCATTTATTTGCTGGAACTTGACTGTAGTTAGGTTTTTGGTTGAATCTGTCTCCTTCCTTCCTTCCTTCCTTCCTTCCTTCCTTCCTTCCTTCCTTCCTTCCTTCCCCCTTTCCTTCTCCTTTCTTATCTTCCTTTTCTTTTTGTTCAGTTTTTCTTTCTCTTTATGAAGACATTTTCAATGTACAAAAGATAAAGTCATGATATCCTTCTCCATGGATATTATTTGAGTTTGTGCACCATCTCCCTACTCTTCTCTGGATAATCAACTACTGTCAGATGTAGTAATTGTTATCCAAAGGTCAACATACACTACCCCTCACTGGTATTTGTTGTGCATAATGTGGTTTTGCTAACTGCAATTCATTGTTCTAACCAATGTCAGATCTGGCCTACGCCAAGTTTGTGTGTGCTTGGAAAACCTTATACCAACTAAGTATATATACAAGTCTTAAGAAATATCTTAAAATTCAATTCATGTTTTATGTTCTCTTGGGAACACCTAGAAGACAAAGTAAATATATGTTTCCATGGCAAAGTTGTTCTTTATTTTCTTGTCCCTTAAGCACTAGCAGCAAATAATCATGCTCAAAGAAGCTCCTGACTAAGGATTTTTTTCAGACTAAATAGATTTTAAATTAATCCATGAAACCAAATGAGAACTAATGTAATTGTGAATAATTAGGAAAGAGAAGGCAAACAATTTTGTGATGATTTCCCATTGTGTTTAAGCATGGTTTATTGTGTCTCTACACATGGATTGCTGAACGCTTCCCTTCTTTGAATAAACACGGTTATAGTCTCTGATACTCTCAAAATACAAAATGAGAAATATTCCACCACTTTCTATCTAAATCAAGTTGTTAAACCACTCACATACCATTTCAAAAGATTGTTATGTTAGTATGAGGCAGAATTGTTGAGCACCTATTTTCAGTCTATATGTGATGGTATTCATTCAGTAATTGGAACAGAGTATGCCTTGGTGTGTGTTATTGGTAGTCTGCTGGAGGAGCAATTAAGTGCTTGACTTCAAATCAAAAGTCAAGGAGTCATAAGAGGTATGAAGGAATGTTGTCCCACATTCCTTATTGATCATTACCATGGGAACTTGTATTTGCCTTCATTACTTTGATGGTTCTGAAATGTGATCATTTTGATAATCAATATCTTTCCAAACTAGATGTCCTCTTTGCATAAGCTCATGCATGATGAAACTTTAATAATGCTAACTGCTAAAATCCAATGCCAACAGGAATTTGAATCACATAATTTTCTTTTAGAATATAATTATCCAGAGAACTTAGACAACAATGAGGACACTAAGAGAGACTTACATAGATCTAGTTTACATGAGAAGTAGAAAAAGACAAGATCTCCCGAGTAAATTGGGAGCATGGGGACCTTGGGGGAGGGTTGAAGGGGGGAGTGGGGAGGGGAAGGGGATCAGAGAAAAATGTAGAGATCAATAAAAATCAATAAAAAAAGAAAAAAGTAATAAAATGAGATTGACAGGTTCAAGAGAATAAAGAGAATTCCAACAAGCTAACAAACAAACACATATATTTGAAATATATATTTCATTATTTGAATAATGAAATTCTAATGAGATGATTGGTGAGTTCACTGTGATTAGGGATTTATGGATTCATAACAAAATTGTTCATACGCCTGTTATACACAATGGGCAAGAATATGGTGCAGGGAACACTCCCATGTGGTTGACATTGCAAGTTCATTTCTTGGAACTAAAGAGATTTAGTTGATTGAAGAAGCCATAAATGTATTTTACCATAAAGCAGAAAAACATTAAATCTCATCTCATAGGAAATTTACAGTGTTCCATCTGTGAAGAAATATTCAGAGCTGTTATAATGAAGCCTTTATTGTGGTAGTAATGATTATTTTTGGTTGACACATTGCAGTCATAATACATTGCTTTTAATTTTCAGAAATTTAAAATTAATCACTAATAAACTGTTTATAGAATGTTATCTTTGTGCATGGCAATAAAGAAAACAAAAACTAAGAATTATTGAATTAGTATATACTAATTGTTTATATTTTATATAAAGTTTTATTTTAGGACATGTGTTCAACTATGTTATAGCAGTATTGTTTGTCATAGCCAGTATCTGGAAACAACCTAAATGCCCCTCAACTGAAGAATGGATAAAGAAAATGGGGTCCATTTACACAATGGTGTACTACTCAGTGGTAAAAAAATAATGACATCTTTAATTTTGCAACCAAATGAATGGATCTAGAAAAAAACATACTGAGTGAGGGAACCCAGATTCAGAAAGACAAATGTAATATATACTCATTCGTGAGTGGCTTTTAGACAAAACGCAAAGAAAAACCAACCTACAACTTCAGAGAACCTAGACATCAAAGAGGACCTTAAGAGGGACGTACATGTATCTAAATATGAAGGAGGAAAAGAGAAGATTTCCTGAGTAAACTGATACAGGAGAGGGTAGAAGGAGATAGGGAGGGGAGTGGACAAAAATGTATAGCTCAATAAAAGAAATAAATAAAAGAAATTGATCAAAACTTTGAATATCTTCATCAACTGTGTTCAATATGTGTTTTCTTTAAGGGCATTAATTGAAAATCATAATATGTCACGGATTCCACCAAACAGATCTTTAACATATGCCAAGCGTATGTGCTATTATAAAAATCAGAGTTATAGAAACTTCAGGGTGTTTACTACTCTTACTTTGTTTCTGTAAAACAACCTATAACAAACTATCATAGTACTGCAAGAAAACCTATACTATTTGTAAAGTAGATAACCATAGCATATCATTTCTTCATTACTTAGTAGATATTCACAATGGTCAATGCACTATGGTCCCCTCTAGTGGTTAGCTTTATTTGTCAATCTAACTTGGGAAGAAAGAATCAATGAAGCACTGTCTAGATCAGGCTAGTGTATGGCCATGTCTGTGAAGGAATATTTTGATTATATTAATTGAGATATAAAAACCCACACAGTGTGTAGAGAACCAGTCCCAGAGTTATGTTCCTGGATGTTGTAAAGCAGAGGGAGTTTGTACACAAGTATACATGGGTTCTTAAATTCGTTTATCCCTGCTCTTGAGTGTAGATATGATGTGATTCACTTTTTAAGGTCCCGCCATCATGACACTTCCAAAATGAGGGACTATAATCTGGAAATGTGAACTAAAATAAACATTTTCTCCCATAATGTGTTGTTGTAAATGTATTTTATCACAACAGTAGAAAGAAAACTAGGATAGACTAGGAACTAAAACTAGAAGGAGAATCATTGACCTGATAAACCTGATTTTAAAAGTTTTAGCATAACTTGAACATCCTTATGAGTGAAATGTGGAGGAGTTTGGAACTCTGGGCCCCTGGTAGGTAGGACACACTCTAGTGAATGGCTCCACACCCAAGTGTCTATCACACTATGTAGTTGAAACAACATTTTTTTCCCAAAAGAATATAAAATTAGGTGGGAAGAGAGTGGCAATGTGGATCAGTGAGGAGCTGAGGAAAGGGATGACTATAATCCAAATACCTTATATGAAATACTCAAAGATTGAATATAATATTTTGTTTACTCGCTGCCTTCTTAGATTATTGTCTCTTTAAATAATGAACAACTTAAAAGTTTAAAAATAAAAATATATAAATAAATAAATAGATAAATAAATAAATAAAAAGCCCAGAGCTAGATAAAACTCCAATAAATATGACCTCAGAAATCAAATCCATGGGTCTACCCTGACATTTGAGACTTCTGGAGCCAAAGTCCCAGTTTCTCAAGGGACTCTGAACCCACTGGAGTGAAATGCCTGCCTTGCCTCTGGGTACACTGACTATGTACAATGTACTGTGTACAGCTAGAGACCTAGTTACATAGTGATCTCTAATCTGGGTAGAGCCTGAGCATGAGACCAGAACTGGAAATGTTCTCTGGTCTTGCTTCAGGGGTGCCAGAGTCTTAATATTCTACTTTTAGCTTTTCAGTTCTAGTTAGCCTTAGCATATGTGCTTATAGTATTCTTTTCAGCATAGGGACTCTGAAGTGGTAGATTCTCTACACAAGCACCAGCAAAAAGGAGTGAGAGCAGTTGAAACATATTTCCTGTCTGATGTCTAAGCATAGCACCAAACAAAGAACACCATTTTTCTCTTGTTAAGAAGGAAGAATATGGATGCTCATCTGAAACAATAAAATTTTAATAAAACTCTCCTTTCTTTATCCATGCTGAAATGGTTGTTAACACACTAAAGTCTAATTTGTAAGAATTGAAAAAGTAGCAAAGGTGTTTTGTATAAGTCTTTATAACGATCAAGGAATAAACAGTGAGAACTATTTGATTTCACCTGAATATTTCTCTATAAGCTTGAAATAGAATGCTACTAACACTTATCATCACTAGAGATTTATTTTAACTGCATAAGAATGGATTGAATGAAGCATTTATGGGAAGAAAAACATATTTGGAATTCCCTGGAAATTGTTCCAGAAAAGCAAAATGGTGAAAGAGATTGATTCTGAAGATGGAAAAAAAATCAAGAACAGTTCTCTACTAGCACTTTGGTACCACTGCTACCATAATTGGCTGGGACCCAACCATTACTTCTAGCCCATCTCCATTCCTTTGCAAGTCCTAACAGATCAGCATAACATGTATCTATTGGGGTTCCCCCAAATACCACACTTACCTGGGGCCCAGGGACGAGCCACCAACTTTTCTGGGACTCAGGAACCCCACAGCTGGCACCCTTATCCTGAACCCAGAGTGGGCATCTTAGTTAGATTCACTATTGCTGTGGTGAACATCATGAACAAAAGTAAGTTGGGGAGAAGAGGTATTATTTGGTTTATGCTTCCACATCACCATTCATCATCCAAAGAAGCCAGGGCGAGGTCAAAAAGGACAGGAATCTGGAGGCCAGAGCTGATGAAGAAGCTGTTTACTAACTTGCTCTACCTGGTTTTCTCAGCCTGTATTCTTATGGAACCCAGGGCCACAAGTCCAGGGGTTGTACCATCTAAACTGTGCTAGACCCCCCATATCAGTCACTAATTAAGAAAAATACCTTCTAGGAATTTTTACATCCCTATCTTTTAAAAAAATGTTTTTACTTAGCTATATGCTATTTTACAGTCCCTTTCCTTCTCCCCTTTCCCCTTCTACTCTCTTCCATAATCCCCATACTCCCAATATACTCAGGAGATCTTGTCTTTTCCTATTTCCCATGTAGATTAGATTCATATATGTCCCTCTCTCTTGTTGTCTAGTTTCTCTGGGATTCTAAACTGTAGGCTGCTTTTTCTTTGGTTTATGTTTTAAATCCACTAATGAGTGAGTACATGTGATAATTGTCTTTCTGGGTCTGGGTTACCTCACTCAATATGATGTTTTCTGGATCCACCATTTGCCCCCAAATTTCAAGATGCCATTATTTTTTTCCACTCTGTAGTACTCCATTGTGTAAATGCACCACATTTTTCTTATTCATTCTTTGGTCGAGGGGCATTTTGGTTGTTTCCAGGTTCTGGCTATGACAAACAATGCTACTATAAATATAGTTGAACACATGTCCTTGTGATACAATTGATCATCCTTTGTGTATATACCTAAAAGTGGTATTGCTAGGTCTTGAAGTTGGTTGTTCCTATTTTTCTGAGAAATCACCATCCTGATTTCCAAAGCACCTGTACCTATTTGCACTCCCACCAGCAATGGAGTGTTCCTTTTACCCCATAACCTTGCCAGCATAAGTTGTCATCAGTGTTTTTGATCTTGGCCAGGTGTCAGATGGAATCTCAGAGTTGTTTTGATTTGCATTTCTCTTATGGCTAAGGATGTTGAGCATTTCCTTAAGTGTCTTTCAGCCATTTTAGATTCCTCTGTTGAGAGCTCTCTGTTTAGGTCTGTACTTCATTTTTTTTAATTCGATTATTTGTTCTTTTGATGATCAGTTTCTTCTTCTTTGTGTATTTTGGAGATCAGTCCTCTGTCTGATGTGGGGATAGTGAAGATCTTTTCCCATTCTGCAGGCTGTCGTTTTGTCTTCTTGACCGTGTCCTTTGCTTTACAGAGCTTCTCAGTTTCAGAAGGTTCCATTTATTAATTGTTTCTCTCAGTGTCTGTGCTACTGGGTTTATATATAGGAAGTAGTCTCCTGTGCTAATGCATTCAAGCATACTTCCCACTTAAGAATATAAAATGGAAAGAAGAAAGCATATTCAACAAATGGTACTGGCATAACTGAATATCAACATGTAGAGGAATGAAAATAGATCCACATCTATTGCCAAGCACAAAACTCATGTCCAAATGGATTGAAGACCTCAACATAAAACCAACCACACTAAACCTCATACAGCCCTATTTTAAGGAGGTATTTTCTTAGTTGAGGTTCACTCCTCTCAGATAACTCAATCTTGTGCCAGGTAGACAAAAAGCTAGCCAGTGTACATAGAACAGCAAACTAAGAAAATAGCACCTCCTCAAAAAAGGTGAAATCTGTTGCCTACAACAGCTTCAAACATCCCAACTGCAGATACCTAGGTCTCATGAGAAAACACGAATATGAACCAAGCTATGTCAGCAATCCTATTTGATAGCCACTGTTAGAAACAATACAGTTGAAACACAAGACTAGGACTTTAAAATAGCAATTAAGAACATGTTCAAGAACATTAAAGATGATATAAATAAGTAACTTACAGAAGGCCATGAAAACACAAAGAGTTGAATGCAATAATGAAAACAACTTAAGGCAAGAAAATAGAATTTCTGTTTTGTCTTCGTTTGAGACAGAATCTATGTAGTTCTGACTGTCCAGGAACTTGCTATGTATTTATACCAGCCTGACTTCCAAGTTGCTAAAATATACCTGCTTCTCAGTGCCTCTCCTGAGTGCTAGGAATAAAGTCATGCACCATAACTTCCTGTGAAAGTATCATTTAACAAAATAGAATTATAGTAGGAGATTGCATGTTTGTTTTCTGGCCCCTCAGACCCAAATAACCACACAGAATTATGTAAATTACAACACTGTTAGGCTGATAGCTTATCTCTTAAATCTAATAATCTGTGTATTGCCACTAAGCTGTGGCTTATGAGTGCCAGCGTGTTACTCCTTTGGCAGCTACACAGTATCGCCCTGACTCCACCCACCCTCTCTCTCTATCTCTTCCAGCCTGGTTATATTCTGCCTTGCTATAGGCTGAAGCAGCTTTCTTTTTACTAATTAGTGGTAATAAAACATATTCATAAAAAAACAGCAGAGAATCCCACATCATAGAATCACTCAATAAAATGTAAACTGAAATAACAGCTTACTTAAGAACTCAAACAAAAGCTACTAAGTAAACTTCAATAACATATTAAAAGACATAGAAGAGAGAATCTCAGGTTTTGAAGACAAGGTAGAATAAATTAGTAGTGCAGTCTGTCTAATAAAATGTTAAATTGAAAAAAAAAAACAGGTACAAACCATCCAGGAAAACTCGGATACTGTGAATGAGCAAATATACAAAATCATAGGTAGAGCAGAACGAAAAGAAATTGAGGCAAATGGAACAGAACATAAATTTTTTTCATTTTACTTATCAATCCTAGTTCATCCTCCTTCCCCTTTTTCCACCCCTTCCCCCATCTCACCCCTTTCCACTCCTCAGAGGAGGTAAGGCCTCCCTCGGGGAGCAAGCAAAATCTGGTATATCAAGTTGAGGCAGGACCAAGCCCCTGCCCCTTGTATCAAGGCTGAGCAAGGTGTCCCACCATAGGGATTGGACTTTATATGTAAGTTCATGCACACAGGATAAAATTCTGGTCCCACTGCCAGGGTCCCTACAACAAATCAAGTCACAAAACTCTCATCCATATTCAGAGGGCTTAGTTCAGTCCCATGAAGGATCCCTAGTTGTCAGTCCGGGAGTCTCTGAGCTCTCACCAGCTTGGGTCTGCAGTCTTTGTGGTTTTCCCAGTCATGAACTTGACCAGCCTCCTTGCTCATCTGAACCTTCCTACCTCTCTTCAACTCCCACAAGTTCTGTGACACGATTGTCCCAGAACATTTTTCAGGCAAGACAGGTATCAATAAAAAGTTCTGTGGAGGGGGTTTGTGGTCATCTTTCTGTTTCAGCAGACTTCAGAGTAACTTACTGCACCAACGAGACAAGAACACGGGGTGAAGGCTCTGTGTAGACATCAGCTCAACCTCTCTACATTCAGTGAACCTTGTGGATGGACTACCCTATCCATTACAGATAGAAACCCTCTATTCTAACAGCCTGAATTGTGTGGGCATTTTCATAAGATTCACCTGACCAACAGATCAAAAGAATGCACCCCAGTCCCACGACTGGGGAGCCTTGTCAATGGGAACTCAAGAGATGCACAGTTCAGACTACATATCCTCTATTATTAGAAGTCCTCAATAGAATCATATTCATGGATTCCAGGAAGATTTCACTGCACTAGATTTCCAAACCATCCTTCAGATACCTCTATAGAATTCATGGAAAACTGCTCAGTGGTTAACCTAACCATGTGGTTATTTCTTGGGGAGGTAGAGCCCCAGGGTTTATATTTCTTGAGGACCTCATTCTGTTATTGAATATAACTCTGCTTATTGACCTCGAGGTCACCATGTCCTTCATAATCTGTGTATTTTATGCAAACTCTAAAGGAATTTCCAGCCACCCAGTGCCATCTCTACTTAGAATGAGAGCAATTGAATTTTTGCAAGCATTGCTGCTATAACAGATTAATCATTGAACTGTCACCCTTAAAATGAATTTAGAGATATAGACTGTCAGTGAAATTATGTTAAGGTGTTTTTGTTAATGGTTTTGATGGAGAAAATCTTGGGGAACAATTTGAAGTTTAAAGTATCACACTGGTTAGTTGAGTGAGGGCCTCATTGAAGTTATGGAACAAAAACAAAGGCAGATTATTAATATCTGATGCGCCTTTCTTGCTAAAGATGTGTTGGTGACCAAAGGCAGATTTCTTGTACTCACGTTTGCCCTCAACTACGTGGTATGATTTAATAAAAATATTTGATGGTGAAGTGTGCATTCTGAGAAGATAAAGTTGAAATGACTGCTCTCTCTCTCTCTCTCTCTCTCTCTCTCTCTATATATATATATATATATATATATATATATAAGTTTAGATTTGGGATTCTCTTTAAATTTTCTATAAGATTACCTTTTGAGGTAAATAATAAAATGATTGACTCTTTCTTTGTAACCAAGTATAGCTGCCTTCCAGTACAAAAGTACCTTTCTGAAATATACTTTATGTGCTTAAAACTTCTTTAATCAATTATAAAAGAATTGTTGCTTTGGAGTGAAGATGTTATGGAGAGAAAATTAATACAAAGAAAGATGCTTAAATACTTGTGGGCTTCTCAGAAAAACATGTAACATGTGATCATAATATGATTTCTTCCTGTGTAAAGATTCTAATTTGTTTTTTAAAAATATGTAACTTTTGGTTGTTAAATTTCATATAAATTTTTGTATTAGGAGGTATAAAAGGGATACAAGAAAAATAACAGAATTAGAAGGAAAGCATCAGGGAAGATATAGGAGGAAAATATTAGGAAATATATAAAAAGAAAACATCAAAAAAGAAAGAGAAGGAAAGATGTAGAAGGAAAGGTCAGAGAAGATATAGAAGGAGAACAACTGAGAAGAAGAAAGAGGAGGAGGAGGAAAACATCAGGGTATAAGAACAGAAGAGAAGGAAATAAAATGAAGAGTTAAGCTTTGGCTCACAGAAAAGTCTCTCTCTCTCTCTCTCTCTCTCTCTCTCTCTCTCTCTGTCTCTGTCTGTCTGTCTGTCTGTCTGTCTCTCTCTCTCTCTCTCTCTGTGTGTGTGTGTGTGTGTGTGTGTGTGTGAAATTGAGCTTACGCCATGCTGGCCTGTTTCTCTGACTTGCTGGGGGAGGGTCCCTCTGCACACTCCCAAATTCTGGCCATCTCTCTCTGCACTCTTCATCTCTCCATCCCATCTCTTCTCCCCCACCTGATTCTTCCCACTCCTGTCCCCAGTTCACCCAAAAATCTGTTCTATTCCCCCTTCTTAGGAAGAGCCATGCATGCCTCGTAGGGGTCTATGGATTGTATCTTGGTTAACAACTAATACCCACTAAGTGAATGCATACCACATTTGGAAAATAAATTCTTAATTAGAGAATGGACAAAACCTTTATGCATTCATGGAAAACTACCAACATTGCTATTCCAGAAAATATTATGTTTAGAGCTATGTAAATAAGCTCTTTTCATCTAGCGGGACTGATCTTATCTCCACGAACAAAATCTTTGTAGAGATCAAACCATGGCTAGGCAACTCTTTTGGCACACTCCATGGTCATTGTTTTCATTTTCATATTTCATTCAGATTTCAATAAAAATCAAGTGTGTGTAGTCAGCTTAAGGAGATGATCATTATCACTAAGTTTATAGAGTCATGCAGATGAAAGGGACAAAGGTAGAAAGATAGCTTTTGGGAGACAGAAAACCAAGGAACAATTACAACAAAATTTAGAAAAAAATAAGAAGATAGGTATAAATTTAAATTGTCTACAAACTATTCATCATATTTTTTCTTTGTTATTTTGGGGTAAGATGTATGCTTTATTTCTTTTTATCTTTTTTGTTTGCCTCTTATATCCTATATACTAACACTGTCATATGTATAGCTAATAAAATTTTTTCATAATCTGTATGTTGTGGATACTCAAATAATGGTGTTCTTTGCAGCACAAAACATTTTCACCTTCATGAGGTCCTAGTTATTAATTGTTCGTCTGTCTATAAATTTGAGTCCTATTAAGTCTGCACTGATACCTGTAAATTGAAGCTTATCTTCTTTCTCAGGGATGTAGGAGTGTTTGGGGAGATGCTGCTGGGGTAAAATTATATCAATTTTGAAGAGGACATCTTTTCCTAGTAAGGGAATAATAGGACATGAGGCAATTAGTAGAAAAAAGTGGGGAAAGGAGAAACATTGAAAGGAGTAAGTTAAGGGTGGAGTTTGGAGGTGTAAGGTCAAAGTTTGTGAAAGGCATCAGAGGAAATGAGAGGGATTTTAAGAGTTATCTTTAATTATTTTTTTGAGTTACATACATTAAATTACTTTCTCGAACCCAATAATCATTTTCTCTAACCCGCATTACTTGTTATCATACTTTCAGATCTTTATAGACTTTAAATCAGATCTATATATACTTTGTATACTTTCTTAGGCCTGCATAGTTTGTATCATTTATCTTTTCTTAACATTCATAACTTACTTTTCTGTTTTTCATAATCTTTAGAAACTCAGATCTTTTTCAGTGTGAAGTCTGTTAGCTAAGGAAATGATTGAGTAAAGAGGGAACATAGAGAGTGGCAGAGAAGCTTTGCCCTGTGTTATAGTTACTATTCTATTGCTATGGGGAGACACAATGACCAAGACAACTCATAAAAGAAAGTATTCAACTGGGGACTTGCTTACAGTTTCAGATCTTTATTCCTTTATAGTCACAGTGGAAAGCAGTCAGACATGGTGCTGGAGCAGGAACTGAGAACTTTATCTCTTGATTTACAAACACAGGCAGAGAGAGAGGGAGGGGGAGGGAGAGATAAAGGGGGAAGGGAAGGAGGAAGGAGGGGGAGGGGAGAGAGGAAGGGAAAGAGAGAGAGAGAGAGAGAGAGAGAGAGAGAGAGAGAGAGAGAGAGCCTAACATGGTCATTTGAGACCTCATATCCCATCCTCAGTGACACACCTTCTCCAATAAGGCCACACCTCCTAATCTTTCCCAACAGTTTATCAACTGGGGACTAAGCACACAAATATATAAGCTTATGTGAGGGCCATTCTCTTTCAAATCATTAGTGCAAAGGACAAAATACAATAAATAAAGGCATGTAGACTGAAAACAAAAGTTATCTATTTTATCTTTAGAATACATAAACATACAAAGAAAAAATTTCCAATTCTACTGAATTTTTGTATGGATATGTGTGTCATAAAATAAGCAATCAATTTTTGTACACTTGCAGCAGAAAATAAAGTTTATATTAAATGTTTAATGTCTCCTTATAATAGTATTAAATACTAGATATAATTAGAGACACATGTAACAAAGCACATAGGTCCAAATCAGTCATAACCTACAGAGAACTATTAAAGGGAAGTAATGAACAAAAATGGAACATCCTTCTCACTGAGCGACAAAATTCTGAATAGGATGTCAATCCCTCAGTCAATCTATACTATTCAGAATAATAAACAATACCAATAATATGTTTCACGTGAGTCAGCAAAAAATTACCTCAAAAATTAAATGAAAATACCCAGGGCCAGGAATATTCAAAACCTCATTATTCTCAGTGTGCACTTCATTCTCTTACTGCATCCAGATCCTCTTAGTTTTCTGAAGTGCTGCAGCTGTGGTAGCAAAAATATACTTTTGACCACCAGTCTTGGTCTTCTGTTACCAAATGTCATTCACTGATCTGAGCTGTATGCCTTTCTTCTAACACAGTAGCTCCTTTCTGCTAAGGCAACACAGAAAATGAATTTTCCATAATCTAGTGAATCACAGAAGTGAAATGAGATCCATGTACTTGCCACCTTTTGTTCTCTTCCATGGTTCACAATGTAAAATACAATCTTCTGGCTCAACTGAGAAAGACAATATACCCAAGATACACCTTGGGTAACATGGAAAATTACATTAACTTTGTTTTATCGTCACAAATGGCATCAGAAGTTTGAACCTACCACTGCTCCTTCAGTTCGAGTGATGAGTGTCATGTGGTTGAGATGCAAAATGTTATTTAATTCTATTTGAAACATTGTAAAAATATGCATCATCAAAAACTTTTATTCAACTTATTATTATTGTGTATTTGTGTTGGTGGAGGTAGACAAACCTACAGGCCACAGTATACATATGGGGTCAGAGGACAACGTTCAGTGCTTAGCTGAGGTTTTCCTTTCACTGTTGGATCTGGGGATCAAATGTGGATTGTCAGGTTTACACAACAAGTGTTTTTACCTGCTAAGCCATTTCACCACCTCACTACCTATGTTTCTATAATACTATGAGGTTCACTAAAGTTTTGTAATTGCTAACACACTTACAATGTTATATATTAATTGCAAAAACTCAATGCCATCAAATGGGAAGGTCTATAGTATAGTTTTATTAGAAAAGTAGACCAGAAGCAAATGTTCAGATCTGATAATTCTCAATAGGGGTATATTAGTATCAAATTATTTTTCATGCTTTTAAACATATATATTTAAGTATGTATTCTTATTTATACGTCCTCAACATTTTCCATTTCATTTGTTGAGAATGTTAAGTCATGAGTATATATTTTTGAGAAGTAAAATACATACAGTGATGCGAGTATTTCTGAGCATTCCTGGACTTACTGAATAGTCCCTCCATGGTGTAGCACTTGTGGGATATTTCATTCCACCTTAATTTGCATATCGGATCTTTGTAGAACAAAGTAAATGCAGAATTAAGTCACTGTGTGAGGTAGGTTCTTGTGCCTGATGGAAACCTTACACTGTAGATTACAATGCATTTCCATTAAAAGCTTTTCCCACTTAGCAGGTAAAAAGCAGGTTTCCAAGGTAGGGTTCACTTCTGTTATGGGTAAGTGGGCTAATGTACCACAATGGATCATTTTTTGTGACTCCTTTCTTATACTAACACGAAGCTTCACAAAATACATTTTGAAGATTTTTTTTCTGTAGGAATTTATTTAAATAAAGACCAAATCAAACCCACCAAAGGTTTTGGTAATCAAATACAATTAGGAGATATTATTAGTTTTATTTCATTCCAAGAAGGATTCATTTGAACCGTTTTCCAAATTCCTTTGTGTTTGCAGAATATCCAACTCCAAACCTCTTCTTTCCCAAGGGAATCTTTAAGAAACTTGCTCCAAGTTTATCTCTGATTTGGAAATTTCTCCAACAACTAGGCTGCCTCTATAAACCACGGTGGTGACCTTGGTTGTCAGAGGGTCCTGTGTTATCTTCAATTCCTGAATCACTGTTTTGGTTTGTAATATAGTAATAGAATTTCTCTGTCTTTCTTGGATCTCCAGAGAGAACACTGCTATTAATGTTCCAAGGGTTCCTGCAGCCTGTTACGTGATATAAGAAAAGAGCATGATAAACCTTGGACTTGTAAGAGACAGATGCAATGAAACTGTGGGAACTGGATCCTATTCCGCTAATAAATGGTGTAATTAGGTGTGAGAGAGAAGAAGCCAGATTTATGCTTATATTTATCCTCATAAAAGGGATAATAATTTAGCTACATGATAAATATGGCTAAAGGGAGAAAGATTTGAACTTACACAATAGGACTAGATTGCCGAGGACTGGAAAAGACATCTGAAGTATTCCCTTGGTTCTCTCTGATTAGAACACAATGGAATGAGTTTTGAGTTAGGTATCTTTTAAACCTTTTTACTACTGATATTTTTCACCAGATAATTTTATGATAGGCTCAGGTTAATCTGAGCATTACAATATATTCAGATCCTCTAGCTTAGGTACTAGATTCTGGTACCATTTTTCTCTTCCCAAATTAAGACAAAGGTCAAACTGTTTCCAGGTAGTGCCAAATGTGCCAGGAGGCATAACAATGCCATGTGATTGGGAACTGTTAGCTGGTGAATAACAATGTGTTTAAAAATGCCTGTTCAGCTGTAGTAGTGTAATGACTTAAAAGCCAGCTGGATAAGATGGAGGTATATATTAGTGGTTGTCACTGTGTCCTTGATTTGAGTTGCTGTCCAATAAAGGCCACTGAGTAAGATGTATCTCAATATCCATGACTTTCTGTGGTTCCATTTCACATTGACTTAGGCGTTTCTTACATGTTCTGGTTTATGGAACAGCACCAACTACGATATATGTTGAAATTTAAAAGGCACTTGTGCATAGGGAGGTAACTGTCTTGGAATACTGCCACCATGTGAAACAGCCAGTGTCATTACTCCAAAGGCATGGGACAATCACCACCCAACACCTCACTCCACCTTACAGAAGCTTGGTAAATAACTAGAGACAACAAACACTAAAACCACCTTGCTGAACCCTGCCCTAAAGGGTAACAAAGCATCAACGCACAAATAAATGGCTACTGTTTACAATGACTCTGTATTGGCTATGCTACTAGGAAATGGAAAAAAAAAATCATCTCACTAGTCTAGAGTAGTGGATAGAAGATATTTACATGACATTTGTAATAAATGAATTTCTTGATGACTTTTTAATGAAAAGACTGGGGGAGGAAAGAACAGGTCAAAGAAGACAGGAAATACTGGGAGCTAATCATGAATAAAATTGTCTGAACAGTCTTTAAGAAAACACTTAAAGTTAAGTAGTGCAAAATCAACTCCTTTGTCTTGAAAACATATCATCTACTGTCTAATTGCATGAGGCTGAGTTACAAAGGTTCAGTTAAATCAGCAGAGGTGTAGGCATTACCAAGTATGTCAGTTTTTATATTACATGAAAAAATCAATCATTAGAAAAAAATGGGAAGTTCATAAAATCGGTGATCATGATAAAGCCCATTGCAGTAATTATAAAGCCCAGTAATATATTAGACTTCTGATCATACTTGTCTAGAACCTACAACTAGATAGATCACGGGCTTAGGGGAAAACCCACTACTATTATTCCGCTAAAGGACATAGCAATACAGTGATTCCCAATGATATATTGCTGTACTGATAGAACAGTGCCTTGCTCAACCCTCGGAGCAGCTTCTTCTTACAGTAGATGTTGATAACACAGGGACCCACAGCTGAAAAATGGACAGAGTGATTCTCTCCAACAGTCAGTTCTAAAGGAGATGCCATTACCAAATCTCTTTTTTCAAGGTTTCTGAGGATCTATGTACATGAGGCAGCAAAAAAATTGTAACAGCCAGGGGTAGTGGATGACTTCAAGGCAATATGTGTTCGAGAAACAATAAGACTGATAGACAAATAGGCTAAAAAGCTGTGGCAACGTACACAATGCCTGTACATGTTCACACCAGACAAAATCGCAGCACTGTAAAGGGGAGGTGGATGAAATCTTCTACCCCTAATCAAGAAACCATATGCAATTGGGCGCAGATGGAAAATCAGTTTGCTCTAATGGAGTGTGACTGGGTGTATCAACCACACTCCAGGGCAGGTCACATGCCCATAATACTTAGCCAGCCTCAAACAAACTCCATGCCCCCTGGCCTGCTCCAGGCAGGCATTTTTAGTTTGTTGTATTTTAGTTTTTTGTTTGTCTTACTATTTTTTTGCTCATTTGTTTTGATGTTCTGTTTGGTTGTTTTGGTTGTTTTTTTTTTTTTTTTTTTTTTTTTTTTTTTTGAGAAGGCACGAGAGAGGAGAGAGAGAGAGAGAGCACATAAGGTTGGCTGCGGGAGATAAGACAGGGAGAATAGGGGAGATGTTAGGGCAGGGGAAAACATTATCAAAAATACATATTTTTTTTCAATAAAAAATTAAAAAGAAGGTGGGCGTGGTGGTACATGCCTTTAATCCCAGCACGCAGGAGACAGCGAAAGACAGATCTTTATGAGTTCGAGGCCACCTGTTTTACAAAACAAGTTTCAGAACACCCAGGACTGTTAACAGAGAAACCCTAGGGAAAAAAAAAAAAAAGCATGCTATCTCTAAGTGATTTTTGGTATTAGTTTTTTTGTTTGTTTGTTTGTTTTTGTTTTTTTTTTAAAGTCGAGGAGTCACTGAGTGACAATACTTGTTTCAATTTAGGCATATGGGAGATCAATGTTACAATGCCAACTTACAGAAAATTAGAGAAAAGTCTTCTGATATTTTTTCTTTGATTTTTAAAAAGTAAAGTTATATATAGGCAAGGTTATCACGTGTCTGGAATTAAGAGAATACAGTGCCATTAAGTTTAGCCAGTTTGAAATCTTATCCCTACCTGCCTTTTCCCTCTTTGTGAGTTAGCACTCCATATGCAATCAGGCACCATCCATATCTAGGGTGCAGAAAATGAGAGTTTTAGTAAGAGGCCTTATGAGCTGGACAGAGTGCCCTTAGTTCCTGCTGTCTCCCAAAGTCGAACAGAAGGACCGTCCAGCTGCTGCAGATGAAAGCCTGGGAGCCAAGCTGCGTTTTTGCTCTACCGTAGGGTGGAGCAGACCGGCTGGGAGGTGCCAAGTGGCACTCGGTGGCTCAGGGCACCAGTCGGGCGGTTGCAGCTGGAGGCAAGCGCCTTTCTCTGCCTGCGCCCCGCCTCATCCGGACATCCCCGCCCGCGGCAGGTGGGCAGGTGGCAGAACCGGCCGGACTTGCTCCACTGGCCGAGCCCTGGAGCTCAGAGCCTGGCGGTGGCCAGCGGCGCCATGGAGGGGTACGCGGACCCCGAGGAGCTGGCGCGGCTGCGCTCGGTCTTTGCCGCCTATGACACGAAGGGCTCCGGGCGCCTGGAGCGAGCGGAGTTCGGCGCGCTGTGTGCGGAGCTGCACGTGGCTGAGGCCGAAGCGGAGGCGGTGTTCCTGGGGCTCGACACCGACTGCGATGGTGCCATCACCTTCCCGGAGTTCGCGCGCGGCTTCCGCGGAGCGTTCGGGCGGGACAGTGCAGAGGCCCAGGCAGCCTGGGACGCGGCAGAGCCGGAGATCCCGGGCCCGGCGTGGCGGGACTTCCACGCGCGCCTCGGAGACGAGGCCCAACTCATTCCCAGGTGCGTGGTCCGACGAGCTCTGGAGTGGGCGCTGTTCAACCGGGATAGCCAATCTGTGAGCTGCTTTTTCGCTTCAACAACTGGCAGTGACTTTTCCGAAAAGGAAAAGAGATCTGCAGTTACTGGTAGGGAAGGACTATGCGGAGTAAGATTAGCACACTTCCTGTAAGGACTGTAGCGACTGACACCTGTAGCCTCTCTCCGGAGAAGCCAAGGCTAGCACACTCCTCGTGGCTCACCGTGGTCTGACGCGGTCACTCACTGCTGCTTCCTCTGAGCACCTAGCCTAGGCACTTTGCTAGCTTGCCATCCTATATAATAGTTGTGCATTTGTTGTTTGCTACTTGATAGACGTACTCATTTGTGTGCACTACGTCGCTGGCTTTATTTTAAAGCTATCGTGGGAAGTAAGTTTGTCCGTTTCTGATTGAACAAGAAAGAATCCTAGAAATTAAAAAAAATAAGGCCTCAAGAGCTTGGCACAGTTAATTAAAGACAGAAAACTGGTCCGAGGTCTTCTATGCTGAAAAAAATGTTTTTATTCAGTAAGTAAAATGGCACAGTCACACCATATATCCTCCGACTTTACAGATAGCTAAAGAATAACTTATTGTCAAGTTATTAATTTTATTATCAATGGAGGGAGGGGTACAGGGCCATTTTACGATTAGACCTCCATTCTCCTCTCGCTGCCTTTCTGCTTTTCACAGAAAGATTTTCTGCTTTGTTTTTATAGTTCAGTTGCAATTTCACTGATCACTGGTTGCTGTTATTAAGACCCGAAAGGCTTCATTTTAGGTGGCGGTTTCTCTATCTAAGACAGGTATCAGAGAAAGCAAACAGTCCTGGGAGGCGTCAGGCTGCTTTAAATTGCCACACATCACATGCTTTGTCATCCTAGATTCTCCCTCCAGTTTTGAGTGACTCACTGAGACATTATGTTGAGAAACTGGGTGTGAGGGCTAATCCCTCGGATCCACGTGGGGGAAAAATAAACCCCACAGTGTGTCAGCCAGGCAAGGAGAAAAATTTAATCCCTGTTGCTGTAGGCTACAGCTTTGCTTTGAGCCGTATTTCCAACTCATCTAGTGTTTTTTAAATTAACGACTTAAGAATGAAGTAAAGAGAGATACTGTATATGAGTATGATAATGCTCCCCTTTTCCTTAATAATTTCAGCAGCAGGTGTTTGACACTTAACCTCTCAATGATTATATTGACTTTTCTAGAATCAGTTGACAAGCTGGAACTTAACATAACTAGTGGATGATTGCCACTTATCTTTCCAAAGGCTGCCAAACGTTATTAAACGTATCAGTGTCACCTGATAGACGTCTGTGCTAAGCCCTTCTTCTGGAAGGTTAACAAGTACAATGTTTGCCTTTCTGTGTCGTTCAAGTGAAAAAGAACCAAGCTGTGTTGAGTCACCTGATTGTTGCCATGGCAGCAATAAACTGTTTTGGTAAGTTCTTGAAGTGCAGGCACTCTACTTCCTCATACAGTTATTCACTTTTTTTTTTTTAAAAAAATTTCTTCCATGTGTACTTGATTAAAAAACACAAGACAACCCCCACAACTTTTTGTTATTGATATTCTGCTGCACTAATACTGGCAAATTTATCTTACAAACGTTTTTGAAAACCTTACCAATGCCAAATACTATCTTAGGCACTGTTCCAAACCCCTGGGGAAAAAGGAAAGGAAGGTCAACAAGCTTATATAGGGTGCTAGTACCATTTCTTAGCGATTTCTTTCAATAATATTTAAAGACTGTGGGCTATTTGCAGGAAATCACAAATTGTTGACTGCTGTAAATGAGACCGTTCTTTGTTGTCTTTAGGATTTTTTTTTAAAGGATTCATTTTCTTTTTAATTATTTGTATCTGTGGGTATGTGCATATGCATGCAGATCCCCTCAGAGACTTCAGGTGTGTTAGATACAGTTGTGAGCTACCTGATGTGGTTGCTGGGAACCAAACTCCCTTCCTTTGGAAGAGCAGCCAGTGCTCTTAACTGTTGAGCCATCTCTCCAGCCCCGAGGTCTTAGATTTTCTAACCTTTAAGAAAAATGGTATTTGTTCATTTTACTATGTGATATATTGGGGTCAATTTGATAGAAAATAGTTTTCTTCTGCAGGAATAATTAACATTCCCAGAGGAAGGAAGATGTGGCTTTCAAGCTTGTTCCCAAATTGATTGGTCCTCTATCTTATTTGATGGTCTAGGGCCCCATGCCTGTCTTAAAAAGAAAATGTACTAGATACAAGAATGTCCTTCCTGTAGAGGTAAACATAGTAGTGCTGACTACTTTTACATTTTAGCAGATATTTAGTGATTTTACATTTTCAAATGTTTTACATTTAAGCAAAATATTAAGTTTTTATAGATTTAAACTTCATAATCCACAATAATTTTGAAATTAGAGAAGAAATTAAACAGTACCATAAAGAAATGTAAATGTCCATTGTGATAAATATTAATACATGCATGAAATTGTTTTCCCTTAGGAAATTGAGAGTCCGTTTCCCTTACATACTGGAAGTTTGTGACCTGAAGCCATGCATCTGGCGAATATAAAGATAGAATATGGTCTCATAGCAGTGAAACCAGAATAGGAAGCGAAGTGTAGCAAGCACTAATGAAATAGAATTTGGTAAGGAAAGTGGTGATGGGTCAAGGGAAATTCTAGAGATAGGTAGAGAAGTGGCTGGAATGTGATGTCTGGGTATAGAGCAGACTTACGATGTAGCCTAGAAAATTCCTAGAGTCTGGGTCACTATACAGGTGAAAGGAGTTTTGTTGGCTGAGTTTTTTAGCTCTTACGTTTGTAAAGACCAGTCATCCCAGACTGGTTTTCACCATTCTTTGAGTAGATTCCACCACTGCCTTTAAAAGTTTTGGTAATATTGGTCAACACTGAATGAAATAGACACCTCAGGAAGATTCTGGGTTCCTGTCTCCCAGAGAAAGGAATTGACCAGAGATAGGTAGATAGTAGCAGACACGGAAACAGTTCATTAGACAAACATACACTTCCAAAGGAGGAAGTAAGTCAGAGCAGAAAAAAAGTTTAAAAGCTCAGTGATCATTATGTAAAGAATTGAACCTTTTGTCTTAGATTTTTCGGGCTTTGGGGATCATTAGCACAGGTTAGACTTTCTTGTTCATGCTGTGTTACATGTCCTTTTTCTTTAAGTTGACTGATTCTTTGACAAATTCATACATTTATATAATACTCTCTAGTCCCACAGTTCTCTCTGATCTCTCTTGTCCTACCACCATCATCATCTTTCCATTCTAACGAGTCTCCATACCACTTTTAGGTATTTATTTTTGCTTTGTGATCCACTCAGTTTAACCAGGGTTGCTTGTGAGAATACATGTGAAGCTATGGCCTTTGTTAGAGTTTTGGTTGGCTATGATAAAAACTAAAATTAACTTGGGGAGGAAAGAGTTCATTTCGTCATATACTTCTTAGGTTACAGCCCATAACTGAGGCAAGTCAGGGAAGGAGCTGGAGGCAGGAACCTGGAGGCAGAAACTGAAGCAGAAGCCATGGAAGGGTGTTGCTTATTGGCTCATTCTACTGGCTTGTTCAGCCTTTTTTTTTTTGTATATATCTCAGACCCTAGGGTATCACCCTCCACAGTGGGCTGGATCTTCCCACATCAATCAGCAGTTAAGAAAATGCCCCGCACACCTGCCTATAAGTCAGACTATGGAAGCATTTTCTTCTATGATTCCTTCTCCTTGGTTAGCTCTAGATTGTGTCAAGTTGACAAATACAAAAATCAACTTACCAACCAACCAAATAAACAAATAACAACTACCCCAAACCAAACCAAAGCAAAAAAATCACCTACAAGGACAGCTCTCCACCTGCGCATGAATAACTCACCAGAGACGATATCACTGAGTACAATAACGTCTTGTCTCCCCTTGCTCATCTCCCTCCCCATAATGCTCAAATGCCATTGGCTACCGTGGTCAGAGTGAAAACCTATAAGCTCCGGTGAGTCCCTGTGCATGTATACTTACTGTCTCAGTATTGTGTTTGAACTATGCAGACAGTCACAGCTGCTGTGAATTTGAGTGCCACAACCATGTCATGTCCACAAAACACTACTTACTCTATGGCCCATTTTTCTATGGTTAAACTCTTATATTCTTTTGTCTTCTTTTAAGTGAACTGAACTTGGCAAGGGAAAATGTTGGTATCTTGTTTAATATTGAGTTCTCAATGCTCAATTTTCTCAGCATCTTGACCAAGCATGAATTTACAATAACAACTAGTTACCACACAGAACAGTTTCTTTAATCAAGGCTGAGGACAACACCATCCTATAAATAAAGATTTGAGAGGTAGTTTGACAATATGTCCATTTAGCAAAATGTATTTGTAACTTTGGTGGCTTTATTAAGATGTCCATGGTTATCTTGGCATCTGAGTACTTGTCCCTCACTTGGTGAAGATAGATAGTTCAGGGGTTAAGGAAGTATGGCTTGGTTGGAGAAGGTGTGTCATTGGAGGCAAGTTTTGAGAGTTTGAAGATCATCCCATGTTGAGTTTACTGTGGAGACTTCCTGCTTGGGTTTTAAGATGTGAGATTTTAGCAGGTTGTTACAGCTGACTTACCCACATCCTCTGCTCTGACATCATGAACTCTAACCCCATGAAACCACATGCACAAATAAACTCTTCCATCTATTAAATGCCTTGGTCATGGTGTTCTATTACAGCAATAGAAAAAGTAACAGGAATGAGTCAGGACTTTATTTAGGAAAGGAGGAGGGCAATTCTTAGGAAGAGAGGGAGGAAGATAATTGTATTTGTTACTTTTCCATTACAAAGATAAAGTAACATGACTAAGACAACTTACAGAAGAAAGTGTAACCTGGACCAGCAGGTTATTCTTCAGGGACAAGTTGCTAAGGCAGAGGGCTGGGAATGAGAGAATAAAGAAGATGGGGAAGTTGTGACCGAAGATCTTGCATAAGTTGATCACTTATACCAGTCTAGTTTATTAAGAAATAAAGAAAAGAAAACCAGCCAATAAATCACAATCCCAGAGTAACTAGAAAACAAGTAGGACCCTAAGAGAGATATATATGTATCTAATCTATATGGGAAGTAGTAAAAGACAAGCTTTCCTGAGTAAATTGGAAGCATGTGGACCATGGGAAAGAGTGAAAGAGGAGGGGGAAGGCAGGGAGGAAAGGAGAGAAAATTGTATAGCTCAATAAAATCAATAAAATATAAAGAAAAAAAGAAATACAGCATCTTCTATACAGTTTAAAGGGGAAAATGGAACAGACTCACATAAGCTAATCAAGCAACACTTCACAAACGGAACATAGAATCTCAAGTGCGTCACCAAATCAGAAGCACAATGTTTTTGTAACTGATAACTTTATCCTCATCCAGGGGAAAATTGAGGTTCCCAGGAACCAATACCTTTACTGCTTTGCGGCCCTGGCCCCAGCCCTGTTGTAGACCTTTCCAAGTCTGCACCTAGGCAAGGGAGAAGAACTAGTGTTCTTTTTGTCCTTATCAAGGCCTCTGAGAAAATCTTGGATCAGTCTGACTCCCAACAGAAGGGAATATTTTGATCTAGAGGGATAAGAGTCTATCATGGCTGCAAAACATGACAGCAAGCAACAGACACAGTAGCTAGAGAAAAAACTGAGATCTCATGTCTTGAACCAACCAGAAAAAGGACAACTTGGGATGGTGGGTAGACTTGAAACTGCAAAGCTGGTCCTCGGTGACATACTTTCTCCAACAAGATCACATCTCTTAAACCTTCTCAAACTGTACTTCCGATTGTGGATCAATCATTCAAATAGATGATCCTTATCATTCAAACCACTACACAGAACAACAGAAGTAGGTTCACCCCTAGTGTCTATAAGCTCTCCAGCCATAGGCCTTTGACCATGTACACAGCTGTTATATATGAACATGGACATGGGGCCTTTCCAAAGTGTGGCTAATATATTCAGTGAGAATACTAATTTTCTTCTGCCAATGTGTAATCAGTGGTTGATAGCTTCTTTGTTAGGAATTGGATCCTGTGCCCACTTACTACTTTCAGTATTGGGAACCCTGTCTAGATTGACCCTTGTGCAGGTCCTGTGCATGCTGCCACAGTCGCTGAGTTCATATGTGCATTTGTCCTGTTTTGTCCAGATGACACTGTTTGCTTGGCTCATACTTCTAACTCTTCCTATCTTTCTGCCTCCTATTCTTTATAGATCCTTATATTTCTTTATATCTCTCCTTGAAGGGAGAGATTTGATGAAACTGTTTCATTTAGGACTGCATGTTTCAAAGTTGCTCACTCTGTATATGGACTTGTGGTTCTGTGTGTTAATGCTCATTGACTATAAGAAGAAACTTCTCTGGTGTGGGTTGAGTAAGGCATTGGTTTAAGTGTCTAGCAGTGTGCCATTAGGAGTCATCTTATTGCTATGTTCTGTAATGGAGTAATTGAAGTAGTAGGCTTTCCACTAGGCTCCAGTTATTTATCAAAGTCTCAGATTCTTGGCCATTTTAGCTGTGTCAGATATGGGTTTCCTTTTATGGAGTGGATTTTAAGTCTAATTTAAAAAGTGGTTGTGCCACTATTGTACCAGTAAGTCTTACAGGCAGGTTACTGCTGTAGGTCACAGGACTTGTAGCTGGGTAATACTGACAATTAGCATCTTTTTCAGTATGATGTGGTAGGTTGTTGTACCATAAATGCTAGTCAGTAGAGTGATGCTTCTAGTTAGGCTCCAGTTTGAGTTCATGTCTCTGTACATATTTATAGTTATTGTCTTATAATAATTGTTCTGGAAGAAATAATTATCTAGAAATTGCTTTTCTCAGAGAATATTTCAGTGATGTTGCTAATTTCTGGAGGAGACATGTCTTGTTTATTCATGTTTGACTTTTTTGTGATGGGTGGGTCTTAACTTAGAATTTGGTTACTGATAGTGTTCTCTGGTCTGGATGTCTAGTCTTACTTTTGTTGAGGGCTTGTTTAGCTTCTTGTTTGCTGTTACTCCATATTATTAATTTGTGGTCCAACAAAACTGTGTTTGTTGTTCATCCTCCTGGCCACTGTGTATTGGTGTGGGAATGGGGTGTCCGAAGTAGTCTCAGAATGTTTAGGGACAGGTACAAAATCTTTGCAGCCTGTGGGTTTAGAACATTTCTCTAAATATCTTCAAAAATTTGTGTGAGGCTTATCAGATTTTGTGGGTGATTCTGAATTTCATGATCCAGCTCAATGAAATGCTGATTCAGGTCAGGTGGTTGCTAGGAGAACCTGCCTTAGACTTTCTGATTCTCAGGAAATGAGAGACTTCAACCAGATTCCAAGATGAAGAGCTCTCCTTTTCGTTCCCATGTCTCAATATTATCCCCTGTTTTTCTGTTCTACAGCAGCCTAAGGCTGTGTCTGTATACTTATGTAACCAGAATACTCAAACAGTGACTATTTAAAAGAAGAGTACACAATAAAAAATCATGTTAGTTATTTAAATTCAAAACGCTGTATTCTAAAAACCTGTAGGTGTTTGAATAATAATGAAAATATAAGATTTTGCTGCCTATTTTCTTTTTTTTCTTTCTTTAAGGTGAAGATAGATTGAAGGAAGGAGGTGTTGAGTTTGGGCTGCTTAGTCATGGCAAGCAGAAAACTATCGCTCAAGAGTTGTCATCCAGTATGGCCTTCACCCATATACTACTACATATGTGGCCCGCTTTCTGTGGATGCCACTCCAGGCATAAAACCTTTATGTCTGGACTCTCTCTCTCTCTCTCTCTCTCTCTCTCTCTCTCTCTCTCTCTCTCTCTGTGTGTGTGTGTGTGTGTGTGTGTGTTTGTGGTGCCCACTTCAGGAAAGAGTTGACTGATGTCACAGGAGCATGCATTCATGCACTACATCAGAGTGGTCTTGAAAATTTTTTACAGACTCATCTGAGGCTTGAAGTTAGGCTTACAGACAGAGCATTCGATTGATTCTTAGTGAAAATGTGAGGGTTTTATCTTAATGTAAAAGGACAATGCATCACCTTTCTCTTGCAAGGGTAAAGTGAGGTGACTTTAGGTTAAAGGTTGCAAACCTGTTACTCAGGTTGATATAGTGGCTAAAATTAAAATAGGAGCCTTAGAAGTGACAGTCTATTGAATCATGTTCAACAAAAACTGAGGTTTGACTTCTGTTCATGTACTTAATGTAACCATGCCCCGAGAAGCTAGTGAATTTGTTTCTGTATACTTGCCACAGATAACATGAAGTGATGTATACTACTTTAATATTGGTGTCTTTAGGGAGAAGCAGAACCTATGTATGAATAAACATACACTTGTCTACATATCCTGTTTTGGCTTAGTGAGGAGCCTGGCTGATTTTAAAGAATTTACTTCTTAGGGAGACAGGTCCAAACTGGTTGAGTCTAGGTAGAAATCTGAAGATCCAGAAGGAGACTCTGGGAACAATGAAGATCAACAGTGTTATTTTATCTGGAGGTCAGTGTTATGTGTTCAAAGCTTTGGCTGCCTGGTTGAGGTCCACCTCCCCGCCACTGGGAAAGAATCTGGCTTGCTAAAGCCTCCTTCTCATGTGGTGCAGAATTAATCTTTACTTGCAGTCACTGTGTCAAGATACTGAAAATGAGGATAGCTAATATATCTTAAATTATATGATTTTATTAGAATATTATTTTCTAATCTGACTAATTGCTTTTCTTATGATAGGTAGTTTTATAAAATGGTTCTATTCAAAAATGTTTCTTAGAAGAATGTTATTCCTGACATATATAAAGATATCCAAGGTACTGCAGCTGTATGTAGTCCCAGGTGCTCAAGACTGAGGCATTTTAGGCATGTGGACTCTGGACGTCCTTCCCCATGTTTGTGTCTCATTCTCTGTTGAGGAGGAGCGTCTTCTTCAGTGTGATCCTGTTCTGCTGTGCTGTTTTAATAGTATTTCTGGCTATATTGATAGCTACATATTTAAGTTTATTATTTTTACTATGGTTATTAAATTAAAATTTGAAGACATTAACAGTCGATGGCTTTCTCTAGATAGGATAGCTTTTGGCTAAGAGAGCATTCTTGTTGAAGTCTAATTAAAGAAGGATTGAGCATGCTTTTAGCTCTTTTTCTCTTTTGGGCTGAAAACCAATGGTGACATGTACATGCATGGGGATGTAATTGGAAGTTTTCCTCCCTCCTGCCACTTCCCATGTGACCACTCAGAGGCTAATAATACTTATAAATGCTTGGTTGACGGGTCAGTCTCATTAGCTAGCTTTATTTCTATAAATCTGTGTATCACCACATGGCTTGTGATTTATTGGTGGTGCTCCTTCATCTTGTTCCTTGGGTATCTCACTTGATTCCACCCTGCTTTAGGATTTCTTGCCTGGCTCTGTCCTGCCTTGCCATAGGTGAAAGCAGCTTTATTTATCAAACAGTGAGAGAAATACATATTCACAGTGTATAGAAACACATCCAAAATCATTTTCCCCTTTCTGTTTAATCAAAAAGGAAGGTCTTAACTTTAACTTCATAAAATTATATACAACAAAACTGTTATGAAGTAAGAATCAGTTACAATATTTAATTTGTATTTGACAAAATTAAACAAAATACTCTATCACTTATCCTATCTTTGTGAGTCTAAAGTTTCATATATAAGTTATCTTTTTTCATAACTAAGGAAAACTCTAATTATAACTGTCTCACTTTCAACTCCATCAAAAACTCCAGAAGGATATAATATTAGGTGAGTAAACAGGAAATGCATTGCAAGCAACTTCTAAAACTCTAGAAATGGCAGAGACATCTGGCTGCCTGAACAGTCACCCAAAGTTCTTCTGTAACATTGGGGCATCCATCTTCAGCCTACAGGCGCATAGTATCTGGCAGACTTTTTAGTGAAGCAGGAAATTCGAAGGATTGTCCAATCTATATTCACAAAGATTGTGAATCGCTTTCCTCTGTGTTCTGCAGAATGTCTGGGAATCTATTCTGTGAAATAGGAACCTGAAGGACCATTCTGCTTGTTTTGGCAAAGTTTAGAAGTCATTTTTCTGTAGGTCCTGCATGTCCAGTTTATACAGCATACTGTCAAGAAGTCCAGGCAAGATCAATTTCTTGCCCAAATGGGCTAACCCTTGCCACATTGAAGGCAAACTCTATATGGAGTTTTTTCAATGCCCATTATCTTCTTTGAAAAAAGTATAAGTTCTTAAAACATTTTAAATGCCATATTCTGAAGGTCTTTGAAGTGCTTGAATATTACCTACCTAACTAAAATATATCTTTATATGCTGAGAAAATGTAGCTAATATGATGTAAGTTTGATTATTATAGATGACTATTGATCTGTATTTTTCACTATGCAGCACATTTTAAATGAGCTATATAAACAAAAATACCTTAAACAAGAGTAGAAATATACATACAGTATAACAAAATTGACTTTAAATTTGTATCACTAAACTAAAATCCATACCAATGTAAAATATTTTGGATTAGCAGTTGTTTTTTTAATAAAAGTAGATTCAATAATCTGCTCCTTTTTATCATAATAGTCTACCCCACCATCATTTCTTTATCACGGGGACTCATGTTTGCCAGTGCAACAATCTTTGCTTTCCTTTAAAGTCCATTTTTGGTAAATATTTTTTATTCATTTTAACTTCTGTTAGACAAGACTGGTTTAAGAAAATGTCCTTATTTGTTGTTCTTACACTTATCATACTTAGATTCTTCTGAATTGTTGCCTCATTAGGTTCATTCCATTCTTTTATGGAATATCACTGAATATAAATTAAATCAAGAAAATCAAGGGGGATTTACTTGAATGCTACACTCAGTTCCACTTAGGTCATTAGCTGATGTTTTCTGAGGCTGGAATGCCACTAACTATTCAAACATCTCTTCTCTTAGGTAATGAAATAGATGATAACTCTAGACCATAGATTTCTTTGGACTGGAGGCTGAGTGTCAAACAAACAAACAAATATGCAAGTATTATTTGAGGGTTGGAACTTGGGGCCTCATTGCTGACTTGAGAATTAAAAAAAGGATGAAAGTTGAGTTTGGCCTATGGTTATAAGAGTGTTCTTATGGAGCTTCTGGATTTGTGAACACATCAAAGTGTAGGCAGCATGAGTGGCATAGACAAGACATGAAGATTCTGTGGCCCCTTTATACACTTCCTGTTTTGCTATTCTTTATAATAAGTTCTTAAAAGAAGGTAAATATTTTCCTGAGTCCCATGAGGCATTTTAACACACCATCAAGCCTGAGGGTGGGTCATGGGAACTGCTGATTTGTAGTTGATTAGTTAGAGATAGGCATCACTTGGTCTGGTGACTGGTGTCTGAAGTGGGGCAACATTGTAGATTAGAGCCCTTTGTCTGGGAGCTTGTGCAACTTTTAGTAGTTATTAATTGAATATAAAAAATGAACATTTAAATAGTGTTTGGAAAACAGAAAATTGTTTGGTATGAGAAAACTCCAAACTTTTAGTGTTTGAAGAACTAGGAGAAGAAAATTTGTTAATGTATTCATAAATGTGAGTTTGCCTGAAGTTTTGACAGACCACAAAATAATAAGTATTTCTACTCTTCTCAGTTGAAAGATGAACACACGTCTTGTTAGGGATTGGAGAAACACAGAATTTGGTAATTAATTTACTTTTATGTAAAGTTCTTTACTATTCAGGTTTTAGCTAGTAAAATGAAAAATCCTTCATTATAAGTCCCTTTCCTTGCTCTTGCACTGGCTTTCCCGATTGTCATCTTCTGACATGGAGAACACAACAGGCTCTTTGCCTTCTCTGTTATCTTTATTCCAGATCAATCCATAGATTTAAAAATCCTTCTTGTTTTACTTTTAAACTGATACCATTTAATTTTAATATTTTTGCAGAAAAGAACAAGTTAGTACCCTATACCAGAATATCAATCTTGTGGAGCCAAGACTAATTCAGCCATATGAACATGTGATAAGAAACTTTCTTCGTGAGATCAAACTCCAGAGCACAGAAATGGAAAATTTGGCTATTGCAGTCAAGAGGTATCAATCTGCTTCCTTTCTGAGGACACATAGGGTCCTTGTACTTGTTCTCTGACTGGGGATGAGGGCATAGCAACTGAATAGCACAAGCATGCTATGATACAAGTGGACTTCCTGAACTTTTGTAGTCCAGAACCTTCTAGAATATTCCACACAGGGTAAGTTATGTAAGGTAGTAATTGCAGGGTCAAAAAGCAATCTGTTGGTTGGTCCTTGCCATCCTATGTTGTCAACTGCTCAAAACTGATGATTCCATTCAGAAAAATCCAGAACATGTCTTCTCCTTAGCCGTTTTACCAAAGTAGGAAACTTTTAGAGAGGCAGGCCGACTCTGAAGCTAAGCCAGAGAAAGAACTTGATAGCAGACTTTCTATTCATTCCAAGTCTCAGTCCTGTGTCTTCAAAACATTGATGAAGATGCGCTCTTTGGAGTCATGAGTTCCAGTACATGACATCTTAGAACAAAATACCTTTTTTAACAGATACTTTTATCTCTAGAACTGTAGGAGACTGATTAGAAACAGTTGCTGAAATCAATCCTTCTGCCTTTAACTTTAGCCTATATGATCTGAAGTTTATGTAATAGAATTTAAAATTATGGCTAACGATCTGTTATCTGTTTTCTAGGTTTGTCAGTCAGTTGTGACAATAAGAAGTGCACACATTTGCTGAAGTCACATTTGCTGTCTTTAGCTATTGTTTGTCTCAGCCTAATATTTATTCTATTTCAGTTGTTTAATGTCATTTATACCCAAATAGTCATGATGACAACCTTAGTTTGTCATATAGGAGGATTGGGATATCATGCAGAGTATTAACCTCTTCTGTATAATGTGAAGCCTAAAGTTGATGAGCTTTGAGTTTCTCTTTGCATTTTTCAATCCAAGAATACAATGTTTTCTTTTGAATTTCAGAGCCCAAGACAAGGCAGCTATTCAGCTGAGTGAGTTGGAAGAGGAAATGGATCAGAGGATTCATGCAGTGGAAAATGAGACCCGGAAAGACGTGAGTTTTTGAATTGACCATTCATTCATTTGGCAGATCTTCAGGGAGCACCTTCATTGTGGAGCTCTGTTTGGTGTCAAAACTTGGGGACAGTAGACTTTACTACTTAGTATTCTATATCAAAATATCAAAATTTTAGAGTCGGGGCACATAAATGATTTTTGTAACCAGAAGTGTTTTATAATCAAAAGTTAAAGAGATAGAGAGATTGTAATCAAGTAAGCTGAGGACATAGCTCTCCAGTACTGGTATGTATAGCATAAGACTCATGTGAGTGGGAGAGTTGGCAGCATGCATAGGAGGTCAGAAGCCTCTTGGAAATGCATGATGTGGATTGGAGGACTGGAGTCAGGCTTGGTGAGAAGATGGCTGAATATCTACCTGTATATTATTCTCACTACCCAACTTTAAATCTCTATTGCAGTTAATTTAAAATCCTGTATCCTAGCTGTGGTGTTTTGTGACGAAATTTTATTATCATTGGCATTCTTAAGTTAAAATTGTATATCTTTAGTCGTTTCCTCAGGGGAGTCTTGTTTTTCAATATAAAATATATTTGAGCTGTTGATATTTGCTGAAAGCAGAAAATATATGCATTTTCTTTGAGTGGGTAATATTAGGATATAAAATTCTATTTTGGTGACGAGAGGCAATAAAAGTGCTGGCATCAAGCTCATATAAGTCTGTGTCCTGACTTGGCTCTTACCTCCTGTGACTCTTTGCCCTGCCACCTGCCAGCCTCAAGGAGGATTAATCATGATGACGTATGTAAAGTACTGAGAAGTGTTGCCTTTGGTAGGTACTCCCATGGCTGTTACTATCTTTTTCTGTGCCTTCTTTGTTTCCTTTCAGATAATTTATCTTACTTGTCTTTATCACACACATAGTTCCATTTGGGCATCTATGTTATCTTATCTCTTTAAAAATATTTTTATTAATTCTTAGAGAATTTCATACAATTGCTTTTGATTATATGTACTACTCCTCAGCTCCTCCCAGATCTACTGGCCACCCATCCAGCTACATGATATTACCCTGTTTTCTTTGAATCCTGTGTTTGTCCAGTTTATGCTACCCAAATTCTTGCTGGGCCAATTGTTATTGTAGCCCACAGGTTTCACATCTGGGTGAAGTGATGATTACTTTTTGGCTCTGGTAGTATTCATAGAACCTTCCATACTGTGAAAGAGAACTGATAGAGCTGAAGTTTCTGGGTCAGGACTTATTTGATTTGTCTGTGTTTCATAGCTCAAATATGCACTGTCTTTAGCAGCAAGGTCTTACCATCAAATTTTGGGGTGTAACCAAGAGCAGTGGTAATAGTATGTAATGTTCGTGGGGTCTATTGGACTCCACTGGCCAGAAACTCAAAAGAGGCAATCCACTCTTGACACTGGGGTTTTTATTTACTAGTTGTACTGGCTTATAGGAGTATTGTCATTTTGTTACCTTTTATAGGGTGACTCCATTTAAACTTTTAAAAGATGAAATATACGTATGGAAGATTCTACAGTAGCAGGCTTGTTTGCCCTGTCTCTTAATAACAAGCGTGATAACCCTATGGATGTCATATTTAACTGATAGCCGATTCAGGGTACATGGCCCAAGATTGGTCCAAATGATTTTTTCCTTTTTATGACACAATCCTCTTGTGTTTAGAAACAACAAATCCATTTTTAATTTTTCTTTGAAACCTTCTACCACTTTCTAATATGTTCTTCCATTCATTGATCAGGTAGTTCTTATATGCACATGCTACACTATAACCAACTCTCATTGCTTCCATTGCTGACCAGATCCATTGTGGGCTGACCACTTTGTATTAGATAAACAATTAAAGGTCTCAAAGTCTCATTCCTGAGGACTCTAATTCTCTTCTTCATCATTTCATTATTCCTTAGTAGTTTTTTTTCCCTCCCTTTCATCTTGACATACTGGTATTGTCCTTGTTGCAGTATTGTTTAGGTCATGATGATGTTAAGATGATAAGTGGATGTAGCTTGCCTGTCTTTCTAAGATATGCACTTTCTCAGCAGATTTACTAGTCTTCTGGTTTTACAATATTTTTTCTCCCTTTTTCGTGATGATCCCTGAGCTGTACATTCATGAGTTGTGTTTTTTTTTTACTAGTATCCATTGTGACTAGGCACCCACAATCAATTGTTCTCTGTATTTTGATCAGTTGTGGCTTTTGTTACTGTTCGTCAGCTTCCAAGAGATGCTTCTTTGATGTGTGTGTATAGGTTTGGGATGTGGGGGGAAGCAGTAGCTACACTTACTTTTTTCCATTTTCTCATCTGAGTCACTTGTAGACTGCTATTCCAATCTCTAGTGTCAACTCCTGCTCTCTTGGTACATTTTTACTTTCCTAGTTTTTGTGATTATTTCAGGTTAAATACTCACACCTGAAGATTTGGATCTCAGAACCACAGATGAGGGATCATTCACATTTCTCAGTTTGTGTCTGGGCTACCTCTCTCAAGTTAATCTTCTCTACTTCCATCCACTTACGTGCACATTTCATGATTTCACTTTTTATTATAGTTGACTAGTATTCCATCATGTATATGAAGCATGTATTCACTATCCATTCCTCAACTGAAGGACATTTAGGTTGTTTCCTTTTCCTACCTATTGTGAATAGAGCATCAGTGCACATGTATGTATCTGTAGGGTCAAGTCCTTTGGACATATGCCACGGAAGGGTATTGGTTTTGTGGTTGAACTATTTTAGCTTTTTGTTAATGTTCTATACTGATTTCCATAGAGGCTACTTCAGTTTGCAATCCCATCAACAATGAAGGAGGGCTCCCTTGTCCTTACAACCTCTCCAATATTTGCTGGTTGTTGTGTTTATCTTAGTCATTATATCTGGGGTCTAATAAAATCTTGAAAGTTGTTCTAAACCACATTTTCCTGAATTTTAAGGATATTGAACATTTTAAAAATACTTTCTTAGGTATTATCATATATAATGTTTTTTTATTTTTTGAAGGTGTCTTCTTTTGCCTCTTTGTTTTTTGAGTCTATACCCATATCCTGGTTGTCTGAAGTAACCAACGGGCCTTCATTGTTTACTGACCTGATTTTTAGTTGCATTCTAGACAAGTGAACCACTTGACGTTGACTTCTTTAGAACATGCATATTGGTTCAGTAGTCCTTTACTCTTAACTTTGGTATTCATTTCGCCTTTGCTTTGTGGAGCTAATTCCAGTGCAAAGATGTTTAAAATTTTTTATTTAGTTTTATTTTGTGTGTGTAAATGTCTTGCTTGCATGTATTTCTGTGCACTATGTGCATGCCTTGTACTCATGGTGGTCAGAGGAGAGCATGAAATCCCCTGGAACTGGAAGTACAAATGGTTGTAAGCTCTTGTGTGGATAGTAGGAACCAAACTCAGGTCCTCTGCACAAACAGCCAGTGCTCTTAACTGCTAAGCCATCTCTCCAGCCCCAATACCTGGATTATCTATGTTGACTATATAACAGTTAGCAGGAGAGTTCCAAATTAATGCTAGCAACCAAATATCTACTGAATTTGAATTGACTATATTCTAATGCTCAGCAGTAGACAAGAATGTGTATGGAAATGACTATTTGTTATAATTAACAAGGATTTATTGAGTATGCCAGGGCTTATTTTAAAGGAATATCTTCAGCTAAATGGTTTTAGAGAATAGACTCATACTTAGTGACATTAACAGAGAAGGAGATGGTTGTGTAATACTTTGTGGAAGAGGTTATGCCTTGATTAGCAACAGTACAGCTCCTGGTAAGACAATCACCAACACCCTTCAAGGATTAACCTCTCTTGCCAATGAATTAATAACACCAACAAAAATAATTAAAACAATATAAAAAGAGGACCAATAAAAGTAAAAGAGAAAAAAAGAGGAACTTGAAAGAAATAAATTGTTTAGTACATTTTATGTATGGGGTACACTTAGAGTTAAACAGAGTTTTGATTAGTGGGAAGACATGAGTCCTCTTACCCCTAACTGTCCAGTTGCATTTGTTCATAGCAAAACTCTAAGAGTTGTGAAGTTACACATAGTCTTATAACTGACTGAGTCTAAGATCATAAAAGGACAGTTTCAAGCTCCAAATTCTTCATCAGGAAAGGCTTTGTGCCTTAAACTAATTAAGATGGTGAATTTGGTAAGAAGGCAAGTCATGGCCTATGTGAGAAGAGGACATGAATTTCTCATCATCTGGGGACTTTAAAAAATCACTATACTGATTTGGTGAGCCAAATCAGCACAGCAGCTATTTTTGTCTTTTCTCTATGTTATTTCTCTCTCTTCAGAATTGTATATTATTGAAAACTGCTTTGTTGTCATTAGGGTCTTGAATTTGTTATTTTATTCCCAACAAGTTGTAATCTAGCCTGATCTGTTGGCCAAAGACCATAAACTTGTCTTGCAACTTCAAGGGGAAGGAGTGCAAGGTCAGCTTTGTCTTGCAAGAACACTCTGAGTGGGAAAATGTGAATGACAAGGTTACATTTCTTCTGTTCATGCAGGTGCTTACCTGTCAGTTCTTTGTCATAAGGGGCAGACAGCAAGGGGACTCAGAGTGCTTTTGAGAGCAGAGAAAGGCAGCTAATGGATCTGTAGTATAAAAGTCCTGTTCCAAAGGGGGCGGTTGTTGTTGCCTTTTATAGATCCCTTATATCTTACTCAACTTTTTCATAGTCTGTGTTTTCCAGCATGTAGCCGGAAGTTTAGAAAGTTTCCAGTCTTTTACAATCACCTTCTTTCATAATTTAATCTGAAACTCTTCGCCAAGCCCATTCCTTCTTCTACCTCAGAAGAGATATCTTTCAGCAGTTCCTGCGCCCTCTGGTGTGCCTTTTTGTCACTGTCTTCTACAGAGAATTTAATGGGAACACATCAGAGTGTGCAACATACAGTCATGTGCTGAGTAATGGTGTCTCCAGTTCATGTATTACAATGGTCCAATCATTACTACCTGGGAATATTGTAGCCACCTTACCTGGTGCAAGTGCATTTCATCATGTTGACTCAAGGACAAAATCACCTAATAACATTTCTCAGAGTGTACCTCCCAGCCTATCACAGTGGCTCTACACTCTGCATAGACATTTATAATGATGATTAGAATTCAGGTAAAATGAAAATGATAGGACAACTGTTTACTGGCTGTGTCTTCCTGAGTCCTGAGCCATCATAGGATGTATGTGCTCACTAAATCCCATAGTTGTGTTGTATCTTCTGACAGAAATGGTTGACTGATTCACTTCTGTGTTGTGGTATTATCGCAGTTTTATAGTCTTGGGGACTGCACTTCGGGATGATGTAAAACTCTTGACATTCCGCAGTTCTTCAATTTCTGTATGTTTCAAATCCAACACTCTTGCACCCCTAAAGTGCCCTGGTGTTCTTCTCCCATCTAGTCTCACCCTTACAATTTCAGAGCATTTTCGTCAGCTTAGCTCAATATGAAATGCTTCATATCTATTGATGATTTGAAGAGTGTTTAAGAGACAGAAATTACCTAAATGATATCTTTCATTTCTCCCATAGGAAAAACGCAAAGCAGAGGAAGCTCTCAGTGATCTCAGACGTCAGTATGAAACAGAAGTAGGAGACCTACAGGTGACCATTAAAAAGTTAAAAAAGGTATGATATGGCATAGAGACATCTAGAAACATCTTTCACTGTGTCTAAGAAATTGAAAATGAAAAACATTTAGAGTTGAAGCAGAAGAAATAGTGACTTTGCTGAGTCAGTTCAACTCCTTAAGAGACTCTTATTTTTAAAGGCCCCCTAGTTCTTCTAGTTATTGGGCCATTTGACTTATAACATGTAATAATAAAATGTCTTATCCTTGAACAGTTCATCAAACACATTTCTTTCATTTTCATTTACCAAGTGCTTTGAGTGAATTCCCTGTATCAAGAGGAGAGTGTTTTCCTAATTGAAACAGTATCTGTCTATGTCAGATGTCCCTGTGTTCTTGTTCTTAGCTTACTTCAAGGTGCATAGCAGATACTTAGTAAATATTAAGTGAAATAAAAATTGTTTTCTTAAGTAGAAAGTTCCTGGTCTAGCAATACCTGATCATTGTAAAGTAAGAAAAAACTATGGAAACATGAGCAAAAGTGTCTTTGAGTACTGGTATTCCCTTTCTTGGTTCTAATGAACAGGTTCTTTGTACTCTGAGATTTGCTTGTATATGTTAATAATAATGATTCTGGAGTGCAGCAGTGGAACAGGGTAGTTTTGTAACCTTCTGCGGTGCAGATACTTGTAGTATTATGGACATCATGCTATCAAATTCACATATTCATGTACAGAAATAAACACTGATCTGTCTTTATAAGATGGTTCTAAGTCAGAATTAAGCTCACATCTTACATGGTTGTTTGCATAGTAGTCGAAATAACTTAAGTAAACAGATGTGAAAATTAAATATTTTAGTAGTATTGGAGGGCCATTAAGGGAAAGTCATTTCCTCCTGGTCAAGCGCATACAATCTACTTAATTTGTGTAGAAACCTAACATTCGAGGCTACCCAAAACAGAAGAGTTAAACCAATTGGGCCAGGTAGTCTCCTGTTTTAAGGGATCACATTTAAGAAAAGTAGATTCATCCAAAGCCATGATAAAGAGATGGGAAGAATAATTAGCCATTTAGTAAGATTCTGGAGTTATCCTTCCCAGAAACTCTGCATTCTATGCAGTTACTTACTCAGTGATATCCATGGCACTTCCTTTTTTCTGTCAGCATTTTTTAATTACTCAGAAAAATGTAACTTTTTTTTTTCATTTCTGTTCTAGGCATGCTTTTCCCAATGTAGTCTCAATTCCTCCCCAGCACTTTTTCCCCATGTGACACTTTTCTGCATTGTGGCTGACCTCCATTGCTGAATATGCCAGTCTAAACTTAAAAGGCACACCTTCTTTTTCCAGCATCTTCCTCCCATGGACAGCTGCAACAATTAAATATTACCTGGCTAAGGTTTTCCTTTTAAATTTTAGTAAATTTGTCCTTTTGTTTTCTTTTGAGTCTCTCATTAAATTTATTTGTTACTGAGACTAAGACTCTCAAGAAGAGAGCTCAACTTCCCTAGTAACATGTGGCACCCCAGGTGAGACTGCCCATAACATAAACATCACTAGCAGTTCAGTAAAGTTATGTTACAGTTAAGCTTGTCATTGTCACCCACAATCATCTCAATCTCTGAAGTGACTGAGAATCATCTAGGAGTCTTCTATAATGCCAAAAATCATTATTATCTTATATGTATTTTAAAATAATAACTAGACTATCATCCTATGAATAGATTCCAGAAAGATGAGTCAGTTTATCCACTGAGTCTTTTAGTCATTGTTTTTATTTATTTCTGTAAGTTCCCAGGTCTTTACATTGCAAAGATGGATGCCAAAAATATGACCTGATATAACATATGATGAGGTTTTAACAGTGAGACATCGTAAGTGAGAATGATGAGGCCTTAGTCCTCATTGAAATTATATCAATTTTTCCTTATAGCATGTAGATGTATTTTCTTAATATTTTCAATCCTTGATTTCTCATTTAAAACATGGTTTTTGCCATGTTTAACCATAGTAATTGGTATTTTATTGGCTTTATTTTACTAAGATCTTTCATATAATTTGAAAATGCTAAATATGAACTCATTTTTAATGACCATATCAAATGAGGACTAACTTTCAGGGAGGGTGAATGACCTACTCAAAATTCTAGAGCTGGTAACCAATGGAGTCTTTCTTTCTTGCCTGTTCTAGACTTCTTGCCCATCTGATATGTTTGCTGTATAAAACAGTAAAAATATTTACAGGTGAGAATATTAAAGACTAAAAATTTTAAAATATACTTTAAAGATTATTGTGATGCCATTATTTTTGACAACAGATTCTGAAAGTCTTAGGTATTTTTCCTTCATAATTTTCTTCTGTGAAGTCATAATGCATCTCCTATTTTTAAGACTTATCATGATAACCAATTTTAAATTCAAGTTATATTACATAAGCATAATAACAAAAAAAAACAACACAAAAGTGGCATATTGAAGAACACACAGATCAGTGGACTAAAGTACCTAAACATAGATCCACAAAGCTTACAACCACCTGACTCTCATAAAAGGTGCTATTATTGGAGAATCAACAACCTTTCTTAGCAAGTGGTGCTAAGTAAACTGGATATCCACCTGTAGAAGGCTGGAAACATATCTGCCTTCTTCCCTGTAGGAGAATCACCTCAAAAGGGGATATGAAAAAAAAGCAATCGAGCAGAAGCCAGTGCCTGGAAGAGCAGACAATCTTCACCAGACAAGAAACATAGTTAATACACATCTGTCAGTCACAGTCACATGAACTCCTGTCTCATGGCTTCTGGCAAGATGGAGAATGCTCATAGTTAAAGCACATGGGCATGACGAAGTCTGGGAAACATTTTGGCTAGTGCAGAATCCCTCTGTTTAAGGAGAGCTGCAAACAAACCCTCACAGGCCTGGGATGGTACTTCTTTGTGGTCAAGCCATTTTGTTTTTATTTGCAGTACTAGAGTTTGAACATAAGGTCTTGCACATGCTAAGAAAATATTGTACTTTGATCTTTTTTTGACATTTCCTTTTGAGATATAGTCTTGATCTATTTCTCAGGTTGGCCTTTAATTTATTGTGTAACCCTAGACTTACAATTTTCCTGTCTCTTCCTTCTAGATTCAATTGTATACCACCACAACTGACTCATGGGAAAGTTATTTTGTTTTAGATATTTTTAACCTCTGATATAAGTTTATTAGCCAACAAGCAGACCTCATGGATGCACATGTATAGTTCATTCTCTTTCTGTGCATGTTTATCTTCACATCAGGTTTATGTGCTTAGATATTAGTGATTTCAATCATTTTTGTAAACATTTCTTCAGTTCACTATTAATAAAACACAAGAGTGTGACATTAACATTCCTCTTATTTTTATTTCTAGCTAATTATGGTAGTGAACATCTTTGTTTCTAGCAATCATCTGTATTTCTAGAAAATGAGAGTTAGGATTGTCAAGAATTCAAAGCTAGCCTCAGCAACTAATCAAAATTGAGGTCATCCTGTGTAATGTGAGACTATCTCAAAACACAATAATTCATACACTTTGAAGGTAAGACTATTACAAAGTGAAACAGAAAGCCTTAAGCAAACAGGATGAAAGAGAATGCCCACATTCTTTAGGTGAATAAGGAAAGCAAGGATTGGGTGTTTTCCTGTGGAGTTCTTTCAAAACTAAAATGTAAAATGATTTTTACATTTTAAAGTGTTTTAAAGAAAACATTTTACATTTAAAAGTGTTTTTAAAAAATGCATTTAATAATAAAAGTTCCTCTGCAATGGTATGCATTATTTAAAACAAATATTTAAATGTTATAGATGTTGTATCATTTATTGATCTGTAATCATAAGATGGTAAAGATTGAAGACTGCTATAATTCCCACATTCATATTCAGGAATATCTCTAATCTTCACCAAAATTCTTCTAAATGACTTTTCAAAAATACCTAAGTTTTGTTTTCTCTTTCAGCTTGAAGAACAATCGAGACACATTAGTCAAAAGCAAGATGTGACAGCATTAAAGAAACAAATTTATGATTTAACAATGGTAAGAATCGTTCTTTACTGAATTAAATTTATTTCCTGTTAGATACTGTCTTAGTTACTTTTCTGAAAGAAAGATAAAGAACCACGACCAAAAGCTACTTCAAGAGAAAAGTGTATTCTATCTTATAGGTGTCAAGTAGCAGTGGAGAAGCCAATGGAAGAAGAAAAGCAAAAGCCAAACAAGAACACTGCTTACTGGTTCATGCCCATGGCTTACTTTCTTACATAACTTAGGACCACCTGCCCAGGGATGTCACCATACACAGGTCCCATCCACATCAACCATTAATCAAGAAAGTGCCCAACAGGTTTCCCCATAGTCTGGTCTTATGGAGGCGTTCTCTCAGTTCAGATTTCCTCTTACCTAATGACTCTAACTTGTATCAAGTTGACAAAAAATGAACCAACACAGACAACATGCACATATTCATGGTATTTGAGAAACTGATACTATAATTACAGAAAATCTTTGAAATATATTTGAGTAACTATATTATGAAGAGGAGCAATCAAATACCTCTTATGACTAGTTTTGTTTTTTTTTTTTTGTTTTAAAAAAAGTTTGTGTATTTAATATAATGTACACATGGTGCTGAGTGCTATCTTACCGTGATTAGCCCCATACTTTTAGAAGCATCCCTGCTTTTGTATGTGTGATTTCTCCTGCCTTCAGTTTGTCTTTATGTCTTTTAGATATGTTCTCATTTCTATTTGCTTTTTCTGTTGCAAAAATCAGTAACATTTACCTCTGCTTTGCTTTTATTTTAGATTACTTTCAAATATTAAAAGCATTTTACTTGCTCTGTCTCTTGAGCTGGGATTTCATAACTTTCCATCTAGTCAGTTATCTTTATCCCACTTAGGAAAGAATTTTCCTATCCTCACAGTCTCAGCTTATCTTGATATTGCTGCATCATAGTTGCCTTTATGTTTGGATTGACTTTCATGAAGAGTTGCTTGCTTTCTTGGATTTTCTGATTCTCTTCTTAGTTTCTTGTTTTAAAAGATGTTAGTTAGGATTATTATTGCTGTAATGAAATACCATGACAAAAAGTGACATGGGAATGGTTTATTTCACAACTGTTCTATACAATGGCTTATCAAAAGCATTGAGGGTAGGAACTCAAGCAGGCCAGACACCTGGAGGCAGAATATGATGCAGAGGTCAAAGGGGAGTACTGCTTACTGGATTGCTTCCTCTGTGTTTCTCAGCTTGACTTTTTTCTTTTCTCTTTCTTTATTTTTCCATATATATCCATATATATTTCATATATATGAAGAGCCAAGAGTAAGTCCACCCACAATGGGCTCTGCCGTTTCATACCAATTAAGAAAATGTCTGACAGGCTTACCTAGAGCCAAATCCATTAACTCTGGCTTGTGTCAAGTTGTAAAACTAGGCAGTACAAAAATATTCAACCATCTTTGTGATGTCATGACTGCTGTAAAATTCTTTATTTTTCCTGAAAATATTAATTTTGGAGATCATTAAATGACACATTTTATTGGATTGTTTTAATCTTTTTGTACACACAGAAATATATATAGCTGATTTTTGCTTCATTATAACTAATATTTTTCTGAATGAATGAACCTTGAATGTCATTAGACTCAGTGCTTCTTATTTCTGGGGAAAATGAAGCAGTACATAACATAACTCTCACACTCTTATCTTTGCCTGTTCCTCAATCCTTCTTGTTCAAAGAATCAAATATTGATTCAACTATTGTCTATTATTTAAGTTTAAAAAATTTAAATTCTTAACATCATTCCTACCTTTATATGTGTCATTTGTTACCAAACTATGATAGACAAGAGTTTGTCATTATGCCTTTGTAATGTTATTGGAGACAGACAGACAGATGGACAGACAGACACAGACATGTATAAACACACTTCCTTGAAAGTTTGTCTATATGACACAGAGATTCAGCTGTTTCCACCTCCTCAGTGTTGGGATTAAAGACAATTGTTACCATCACCTGTGTGTTTTAATTTATTTCCCTACACTCCTTCTTTAAACTACATATTTATTTTCACTTTATGTATATGGGTGTTTTGTTTGGATGTACCAGGCTCTGTACCGTATATATGCCTGTTATCCAAACAGAGCAAAAGAGGGCATCGGATCCCCTGGAACTGGAGTTACTGATGGCTATAAGTCATTATGTGGGTTATGGGACTAGAACCCAGATTCCCTGGAAGAGCAACAAGTATCCTTTATTCCTGAACCACCCTTCCAGTCCCCTAGCTTCACTTATCATTCTGCCTGCTGGTGTGCTCAGATCCTCTGAAAAGAGCATCCTTTATTCCTGAACCACCTTTCCAGCCCTCTAGCTTCTCTTCTCATTCTGCTTTAAGGTGGGTGACTGAGCCACATGGTCTTTTTGCTTTCTACTGCAGGATCTCCAAGGCATTTGTTTTAGAATGTTGCCTTGGTGCATTTTATTAGCATAATTAAATATGAAGGCAGCCTAACTTTTATAAAGGCCTTTATTTATCTCACAGTTGTAGGGATTCAAGAGCATGGGGCAGTGTCAGCTTAGCTTTGCTGTGGACTTCTTGGTAGATTGCTGGAGTATGAGCCAGAAGGGTAAACAGGAAACAGCAACTGACTTTGAAAGATCACTTCCAAGGACAGCACTCTAAATGACCTAAGGAACACCTTCTTGGCTTCTTCTTAAAAGGTTTCATGCCACTTCTAAACCTGGAATCTGGGAGAAAAAGCTCTGTGGTGTATAGTAAACTCTTGAATTGTACCCCTCACATTACCAACTCTCTTTCCAGATGCTCTTCTTTGGGAGGGAGGCATCATCTAGTTTCCAAGTCCTAGAAATATGTTTAAGTCACTTGACTATACATGATCCCCCTCATCTATACCTTTAACTGTAAATGGTTTGTTTCCATTGTAATTTCATATTCATGATTTTTTCTGGGATGGAAAAGCTAGACTATCTATGTGCACAATCAGCTATTTGAACTGCAAGTGTCCAGTGATTTCTTTTTAAAAGGGAAATTTAAAGTTTTATAACTATGCATTTCTGTTATTAGTTACATTTTAACAAATTAGGTGAAAGTTTTTATTATTAAAAGCAACCAGTGTAACTAATTTTAGAAGTGTTCAGATATTTTGTCTTGGTTAATTTTCCAATAACATGATTATCAGTCCTTGTTTATTATAGTTTTGGGCAGATGTCAGGTACAAAATGAAAAACAACCTTAAACCTTGCTAATGTACAATATTTGAGTATATAATTGATTCTTTGAACAGGAAGATATGAAGAACATAGGAGAGGTAGGAGATTTATTTTTGTGGAGTTATGCTATGTACTGCTTCATGTTTCTAGGAGCAAGAAACCCTAAGACTAATGCCCCTTGTGGTTCATTTTCTTTAGGAAAATCAAAAACTCAAGAAAGATCTTTTGGAAGCACAGACAAATGTAGCCTTTCTTCAGAGTGAATTAGATACTTTGAAAAGCGATTATGCTGACCAGAGTCTGAATTCTGAACGGTATGAAACTATTCATAATAGTTTAATACTGGTAAAGATTATACATATATATTTCTATAGATGGTACCTTTACTGACAGATTTTCTCATGTGTGTATCTCTCTGTGTGTGTACATGTGTGTACTTAATCTTTTTAAAAGAGTTACCATTTGATTTATTTGCCTCTTAGGACAGTGTAGGGCTTTAAAGTGTTTGGTTTTATTGGTCGTGGGAAGAAAATACTATGTAATAACAATTTTCTGTTAAAACTACTATCAGGTAGGAATGATGGCCTAAAACATAAGAAAGAGTTATTAATTATTCAGTGTATTGGATTTGAGAAATTGGTATTAATAACTTAGAACCTCACATAATCAAAGTCAGGCATTCTTACATGAGAGATACAGTTGTATGCATATACAGAGAATAAATTTGGGCATTTGGGTGGAATACTTTATGTATTTTCAAACTTCACTCAGAATTATGTGTTGTAGTATTAAATGGTATAACTTTTACTGGATATATTCTGTCTAGATCCTTAGAGAAAATGAGTTGTGAGTTTAGCATACTTAAAATAAAGGAGACATATGCCGCCACCCTTTAAAATTTTCAAGTTTAGTTAGGAAAGCCAAGACCAAAAGTTCAGAAATGTGCACTGAGTACCAGCAATAATACCATTTGCAACATGAGGGCTGGGTAGTTACTGCCTTGTTTCCGCCTGTGTTAAGGAAAAGCAAGCAGTGAATATAGGAGGAATGATCAGCTTGTGTTGGGCCAATGAATAGAACCCAGTGACAGCAGTATCCACTGAAGCAAGTAGCATTGCCATCTACCAAGAGTATCATTGGCACATTATTAATGTTTATGCCTTCATCCACAGTCTGCCCTTTTAGGAATCTTTATTATCTTCAGTTCACTTATGGGGAAAAGAAGGTTTTATAAATGTTGTAGTTAAGGGGAAAATGAGAGAAACAATGTAAAAGAGAAGCAAGACTGGCGTGGGGGAAAATGATCAGACCGTTAGGAAAAAAATGCTTTAAATAGGAAACAACCTTTTAAAACACACTAAAAGTGAATAAGCTACTTTATAGAAATTCTAAAAGGGCCCAGAAATTTTGGCTAAAGAACTTCAATTCCTATATGCAATTGTATTGTAGCTTGGCAGTGAAGGTGAAGGTCAGTTTCTCCAGATGAGGCTTGGTAGCTCATAAGGATTGGAAGCTAGTGATGAGGTTGTGCCACATGCTCACACATGCTATCTCTTCTCTCCTCATGAAACATTACATACAATTTTGCAGGGATCTGGAAATAATCCGAGAGTACACAGAAGATCGGAGTAGTCTTGAGAGGCAAATTGAAATCCTCCAGTAAGTTCTCATATAAAATGCTCATTGCATTTTAGCTATTGTTTGTTAATAAAACATGTGCCATTTGTCAGATGACCTGACATGTCCAGTGTTCAGATCACTGTTTCTTCTCACTGCAGTACATTTGGCATGTGCACTTCAATTTTTGATTCATCTGCCTCTAATTAAATTACTCCAGTGCGGTCTAGTTCTCAAGGTCCCTCCAGGTCAGGAAAGTGTGTCATATATCTGAGTTATTCCTCTGTGAGGCATGCAGCCTTCACCCTCATTGTTCTCTACTTCATATCTCGAGAGCTCCCCAGGTCCTCACATTAATGGGGCCATAGGATAGTGTTTAGTCTTTCAGTTTGATATGCTTACTACATATATGTGTTTTGTTAGTTTTTTATTTATTAAAAAGCCATTTCCAAAGAAATTCTATCCTAATCTATCAACTTCACAACTAAGTTGTAGTAATTACATCTTCTGAGGATCTTTTTCAAGAAACCTTGATATTCCCCAATTTGTTTCACTTATACAGTGTATTCTTTGGTTTTCAATTAACTAAATGAAATAATGTGGGCCTGGGCAAATATTTTCAGTTTTTAATGTTCTTATCTCTCTGTTGTGGAAACTTTAGAAGTCACTTTTTATATAGTCTTATTAATTTATTCATTTGTTAACTAGTTCAGTAGATTTCTCAGTTAACAGCTTTGATGGGTGAGATACTCCTAGAACTGAGGAAAGATTAGTGAGTAGCAGAAAAAAAAAAAACTCTTTCCTTATGAGTCTAGCAGAGAAGAGGAAGAAAGAAACTGGTTACCCACAGAAATGAGTATGATGTATATCAACAAATGAGAGAAATATAACAAAGGAAAAGTGCAAGTTCCCCATGGAGAACTATTAAAGTTCAATAAAGAACTCTTGGTGGAAGTGATAACAGAGCTGAGATATGAAGGATAAAGTGGCTATGAACAGGAAAATTAGATACTCTTTGGGACAGGGACTCTGTGATCCTTATTTTTTAGCCAAGGGAAACAGATGTTAAATGACTTTCATGATATCCCATGAAGTAATAACTAAAGTTCGTATTTACTCCCCAACCCATCTGAGGTCAATAACCAAGTATATGATTGATACAGAAATCCCATCAGAGTATAAAGAGGATATGATGTAGGATATAGCATGCTGCATCAGTTCCTGTGGCTAAGCTGTGTGGACCAGAGAACACAGACCTACATTAATCCTGTAGACACAGAAATTATCTAAAGAAAGAGTGAGTGCCACAGCCCAGCAAATTATTCTTAAAATGTTCCCAGATCTTCAGGAAAAAGAACCAATCAATTCAATCATTGCAATTTGTGTCTATCTCTGACTCTGTTTTGGGGGTTCAAAGGGAAACAGAAACTTAGCAAAAGCCCACATTATCTGTACATTCTGAATGTCACTGCCTCAAACTGAGTGGGAACATTGATCCCCCAGTGCTTCCTGTTTCTGTTTGTCGACTTCTTTCCTATACAGAACAGCTAACCGGAAGCTGCATGACAGTAATGATGGCCTCAGGAGTGCACTGGAAAATACTTACAGCAAGCTCAACAGATCTTTGGTATGTGATATCATCTCACAAGATATTCAGTTCTTTCTCTTGATAAGTGTTTTGTAGAAGATATTTTAGAACAACTGCATGTTGATCTTATAGTGAGACTCTCTTGACATAAAGTAAAAAGATAAGTTTTCTAAATTAAAAAATATATTCTGCCCAAATGTAGAAATAAATGCAATGTTGTTTATCAAACTCTTACATAATCTAAGAAGCTAGAGAAAGATGCTGAATATGTAATTTTAGCCTTGGAGGGTTAAATAATATAAGGGCTAATTAGAAGGACAGCAATGTATAAGAAAAAGTGAGAAATCCTGTAGGTGTAAGAAAAAAAAAATGTTTCTAGTCAAAAAGAGGCAGCTAGGTTTCTGACTTGCTCATGTCTTTTTCCCATGGCAGACTCTAGAGAGAATGATGGCCTTGGGTTTTGAATTTTAAACCCTCCAGTCAGAAAGAAGTTTCTCCAGATTGCATTTGCAATGAAGCTTCTTATCCCACTTTTGTGACTCAGTTTTAGGCAGGAGGATCTAGTGTCGTAACAATTACTCAACAAGATTGTGCTTCCAAAAGAGACAAATCTGGGGAAGCTGATGTTATGGGATCCTCACGTATCTGAGTAGGCATCAGAGTCTTGTGGAATATGCAGTAGAGCTATATAAAAGCTAAAATTGATGAGAAAGAGAAACCATGTGAATCTTTCCAAATGACTTTTTCATGTTTATATTTGCTCATGTTTGGTCATAAATTTTATTTGTATTGGGAGTTAAATTGTTTGGATTTGCATAAACACATCTGTCTGTGATATAGGAAATGTCTACATACTAAAAATTTCTTGTTATTGCAGCGTATAAACAACATATCACCAGGAAATACAATTTCTAGAAGCAGTCCCAAATTTAATCACCATTCTTCTCAGCCACTGGCCTATGATAGGTATGTAGCACCTGCTTTTTTTATTATATCTTATTTGTAGATCATGGCTGAAACTAAGACAAATTATCTTAGAGCTGATTTAAAATAAAGAAATATATTTAAGTAATACTTTACTGAAAAAGCATTCGACAAAATTCAACACCCCTTTATGATAAAGGTCTTGGAGAGATTAGGGATACATGGGTCATACCTAAATATAATAAAAGCTATTTATAGCAAGCTGACAGCTAACATTAAATTAAACGGAGAAAAACTCAAAGCCATCCCACTAAAATAAGGAACACGACAAGGATGTCCACTCTCTCCATGCCTCTTCAATATAGTGCTTGAAGTTCTAGCAATAGCAATACGACAACATAAGGGGATCAAGGGGATTCATATTGGAAAGGAAGAAATTAAGCTTTCGTTATTTGCAGATGATATGATAGTATACATAAGTGACCCCAAAAACTCTACCAAAGAACTCCTACAGCTGATAAACACCTTTAGTAATGTGGCAGGATACAAGATCAACTCCAAAAAATCAGTTGCCTTCCTATACACTAAGGATAAGGAAGCAGAGAGGGAAATCAGAGAAGCATCACCTTTCACGATTGCCACAAATAGCATAAAATATCTTGGGGTAACTCTGACCAAGGAAGTGAAAGATCTATTTGACAAGAACTTTATGTCTTTAAAGAAAGAAATTGAAGAGGACACCAGAAAATGGAAGGATCTCCCTTGCTCTTGGATTGGGAGGATCAACATAGTAAAAATGGCAATTCTACCAAAAGCAATCTTAAGTTCAATGCAATCCCCATCAAAATCCCATCAAAATTCTTCACAGATCTGGAGAAGACAATAATCAACTTTATATGGAAAAACATAAAACCCAGGATAGCCAAAACAATCTTATACAATAAAGGATTGTCTGGAGGAATTACCATCCCTGCCTTCAAACTCTATTACAGAGCTTCAGTATTGAAAACAGCTTGGTATTAGCATAAAAACAGAGAAGTCGACCAATGGAATCGAATAGAAGACCCTGACTTTAACCCACAAACCTATGAACACCTGATTTTCGATAAAGGAGCTAAAAGTATACAATGGAAAAAAGAGAGCAACTTCAACAAATTGTGCTGGCAAAACTGGAGGTCAATCTGTAGAAGAATGAAAATAGATCCATATCTATCACCATGCACAAAACTCAAGTCCAAGTGGATTAAAGACCTCAATATCAGTCGGAACACACTGAAGCTGATAGAAGAGAAAGTGGGAAGTACTCTACAACACATGGGCACAGGAGACCACTTCCTACGTATAACCCCAGCAGCACAGACATTAAGGGCCTCATTGAATAAATGGGACCTCCTGAGACTGAGAAGCTTCTGTAAAGCAAAGGACACTGTCACTAAGACAAAAAGACAACCCACTGACTGGGAGAAGATCTTCACCAACCCCGCAACAGACAAAGGTCTGATCTCCAAAATATATAAAGAACTCAAGAAACTAGACCGTAAAAGGCTAATCAACCCAATTATAAAATGGGGCACTGAGCTGAACAGAGAATTCTCAACAGAAGAAGTTCAAACGGCCAAAAGACCCTTAAGTCATGCTCAACCTCCTTAGCGATCAGGGAAATGCAAATCAAGACAACTTTAAGATACCATCTTACACCGGTCAGAATGGCTAAAATCAAAAACACCAATGATAGCCTTTGCTGGAGAGGTTGTGGAGAAAGGGGTACGCTCATCCACTGCTGGTGGGAATGCAAACTTGTGCAACCATTTTGAAAAGCAGTGTGGCAGTTTCTCAGGAAATTCGGGATCAACCTACCCCTGGACCCAGCAATATCACTCTTGGGAATATACCCAAGAGATGCCCTATCATACAACAAAAGTATATGCTCAACTATGTTCATAGCAGCATTGTTTGTAATAGCCAGAACCTGGAAACAACCTAGATGCCCTTCAGTGGAAGAATGGATGAAGAAAGTATGGAATCTATACATAGTAGAGTACTACTCAGCAGTAAAAAACAATGACTTCTTGAATTTTGCATGCAAATGGATGGAAATAGAAAACACTATCCTGAGTGAGGTAAGCCAGACCCAAAAAGAGGAACAGGGGATGTACTCACTCATATTTGGTTTCTCGCCATAAATAAAGGACATTGAGCCTATAATTCATGATCCTAGAGAAGCTAAATAAGAAGGCGAACCCAAAGAAAAACATATAGGCATCCTCCTGAATATTAACCTCCATCAGGTGATGAAAGGAGACAGAGGCAGAGACCCACATTGGAGCACCCGACAGAAATCTCAAGGTCCAAATCAGAAGCAGAAGGAGAGAGAGCACGAGCAAGGAACTCAGGACCGTTAGGGGTGCATGCACACACTGAGACAATGGGGATATTCTATTGGGAACTCACCAAGGCCAGCTGGCCTGGGTCTGAAAAAGCATGGGATAAAACCGGACTGGCTGAACATAGTGGACAATAAGGACTACTGAGAACTCAAGAACAATGGCACTGGGTTTTGGATCCTACTGCACGTTCTGGCTTGGTGGGAGCCTAGGCAGTTTGGATGCTCACCTTACTAGACCGGAATTGAGGTGGGGGGTCCTTGGACTTCCCACAGGACAGGGAACCCTGATTGCTCTTTGGGCTGATGAGGCAGGGGCACTTGATTGGGGGAGGGGGAGGGAAATGGGAGGCGGTGGCGGGGAGGAGGCAGAAATCTTTAATAAATAAATAAATTTAAAAAAGTAATACTTTGTATCTATTATGATCTTACATTAGCGTTCACAAATGTGAAAAAGGTGAAATTGTAAGTAAACATATTTCATAGAAAGATGTTATTTTTTCAAGATGCTTTGAATTATTGTATAACCATTTTGTACCCACCATTGACTAACTCATTTGCATTATAGATGGTGTTTGTTGTGAGCCTTTTGTCATGATTTGTCAGTGTTTAGTATTGAAAACAATTAAAAAGTAGAAAATGCATCTAGATTTATGAGTTACTAAATATTAACAGATCTGCTGGAATATTACAAAAGTTAGAATTTAACTTGACTCTTAAGAGATCAAATAGTAAGCAGTGATTATTTATATGTGTGTGCTTGTGTGCACATCAGTGTACATGTCCAACATTGTTAGCTAAAAGAAAGTTAAGTTTGTGGTATATCAAGGTGTTCAAAAAAAATAAAAGAGTAAATTACATTTTCCTATGTGTTTGAAGATTTCTAACTCAGGTTTATCCCCTTTTGTGTGTGTGTGGGAGTACTTCCAGTATAAATAAGTATGTTCTTACTATTATGATGTTGCCTGACTTTTTCTTGGGGATATGTGGATAGTAAAGAAAAGCTAATGATAGAGTTCTATTCTAGTCCAGTTTGATAAACCAGTGAGTTTATGGGGCTTACTTACAGGAGTAGGTGGGATCTCAAACAACTGTGTCACTTGAGAATCCAATCCAAGCACAGATGATGATGTACTCCCCCTCATAATGATGCTCTCCATTCTCTCCTCCTGTGTGGATTTTCATCAGACCCAGTATTGTGATAGCCATGCAGTAGCTGCTCAGATTTCATGTTGGTGACGATCAGTAGTGCTTCACCACACCTGGTGGTAGCTGATGCTCTTGCTGCCACTGGGAAAGTCTCTCACTACAGACTGCTATATGAGTGAATACATGGTCCTGATTTTTTTTTCTTCAGACAAGTTTTCTCTGTTGCTTTGGAGCCTGTCCTAGAACTCCCTCTGTAGACCTTGCTGACCTCAAACTCACAGAGATCCACCTGTCTCTGCCTTCCAAACGCTGGGATTAAAGGCATATGCCACCACCATCCAGCTTTGGTCTAATATTTATTGTTGATTCGTTAAATTTATAAAATGTTGCTTATTTAATTATAAGTAGCTGAAATTTGCTCTTACTAATAATATATATTTTTAAAATGTGCAGATTTGATGCCACTTTTTCTTGACTAATAGTTAAGAGCAGTTTATAGTTCTCAGTAAGATTTAGAGGAAAGCATAAAAGACGAATTCTTCATAACTCTCATAATTCATTCTTGAAAGAACAATGCCACAAATGAGGCTCTGATAATGGAGTAAGAGTTTCTTTTCAGTTTGTCCTAAGAGACAGTTTCTTCGTCATATCATCAGGACCTAAGAGAGGCAAGAAAAGCTTCATCTACTTCTCATTCTGAACACAACTAGAAACCACTGTGGCCTGTACAGATCTTCCTTCCTTGGGTTTAGTGATATACGAAGTTAACAGGGTGCTTTTCTTTTTTATGCCAATATAAACCTCTGCATGTGAAAAAATCTTTAGGCTTGGGATTTTGACTGTTGACTTTTCATCATAGAAGGGGCAGGGATAGAGAGGGTCACAGCACCTTCACCTGAGTATTCTGTCATTGTCCCCCAATCAGTTGTATGTGTTTTTGCCCTAATTGCACAGAGCCTTGAAGTCTTGGGGAAGGGTTAGAGGACACATAGAATGGGAATGTCTAAGGAGAGGGGGCTTTATTTGTGCAACTGCGGAGAAGTCATCATCCACATTGAGTAAGACTTTTCAGGACTCACTGACACTCCTGCCAGTAACCCTCACCCATGCTCATTAACTAAACACAATAAACTCACTGGTTTTCCAGAGTGAACTTAGGTGAGATTGAACTTTGTTTTGTCATTGGAATTTTGAATGACGATAGGCCTTGCCTAATTACCTCAAAGGAAAAATTACCTAACACTCCATCTTGAAAACAAACAAAGGGACTAACAAATAGAAAAGAGTTATAATAAATGTCTAGAAGTAGATAAACCATTCCAATTATGATTTAACTGAATTATAGTAAAAAAAAAAAGCTCTTGTATTCTAGGGATATTTTACTAAAATAGTATAAGATTGTATTTGTATTTAGGGTACTCATTCTTTGTATCAGGAAATAAATCAGCCAATTTAAAAGAATTTTTGTGTATTTTAAATATTTATGAAGGCTTTTGTCCTTATAGATTATTGCACAGAATGAAACTGCACTTTATACTTCCTCTTCTATACTAAGGGAACACCATGTATCTCCTGGCAAGGGACAATGTTGTCAGCCTGTCCCTTTGTGCTCTTGTACATCTTGAACTCCTTGGTAAAGCTGTCTCCTCTTTTGTCACAAGGTCATTCCATTCTTCATATGCAGATGAGGATTGTGACTCTTTGGCTCTCTGTGATCCTCTGCAGAAGATGAATTATGAAGTTGACAGCCTGTCTGAGAGTTGTTTTGACAGTGGTTTGTCCACTCTGAGAGACTCCAATGAGTGTGACTCTGAAGCAGACTACAAGCACCAGAGAGGATTCCAGAGTTTGCATGAGACACAGGAGAGCCTCAGGGGAGATGCATCAGACACAGATGTAAGCCAGAAACCATAGAACTCTGATGACCGCCTTTGAAGAAAATCTTCTACCATGTTCTAGGGGACTCTGTTTTAACAGCACATAGCCTGTGTTGTTAAGGTCATGAAGAGGAAGTTTAGTCATTAGAATGGATCTTTTCCCCTAGGAAACTAAGGAAGATTTCTCAAAGATTTGCCCTGGAGAGGAGGTCCATTTAATAATAGTTTTATGTTTCTTTGGTCTGTGATGTATATGTGAGAGACTTGGCTTTTAATTATTGATTTTTTGATAGGTTCCTGATATAAGAGATGAAGAAGCTTTTGATTCTGAAAGCGTGGCCTCTGTGTTACACTGGAAGCCACAGGGATCTGTTGGTGAAGGCAGCACTGTCAGCTCCTCCAGAAAACCCATCTCAGCTCTTTCACCTCAAGTACGTAGCTACTGAGACAATTCTTTTCGTGGCATGTTACATAGATGAAAACTGGCTCCCGTCATCACCTATCTGGCTATTTCCCTTTAGGCAGACATGGTGGATAATAACTGCAAACTGACATCTCAGAAGGCATACAAGATTGTGCTTGCTGGAGATGCTGCAGTGGGGAAGTCCAGCTTCCTCATGAGATTGTGCAAGAATGAATTTCAAGGAAATACAAGTGCAACCCTAGGTAGGACTCTTATTTTTATTGATAACAGAAGAATTATCATTTATCGCTTGATTTCTTCTCTTTCACGATTATATACACAGATTAAGAAATCTATGCATTCATCCATGTATTCAGACACTCTGTTTTTGTATATATTCCCCTGTGGCAGAATTATCCTTTATTTTTACTAAAATATAATTTTAAAAAGAAAGCAACAGGTGATGAGAAACTTTGTAAATAGTGGAATCAAACAAACCCAGCTTAGGCATAGTAGATTCTTTTATTATGCACATATTTTTTAAGCCTTTTTTTGAGCACCTGGTACTGTTGTAGTGCTGAGGGTACACAGTGAAGAGAGTTGATTGAATCCCAATCGTCAAGAAAGTTTCACCACTGTGGAAATAAGTGGACCAAAATGAGTTTTAAAAATGAGATGTGGAGCCAGGCAATGGAGGTGTGTGCCTTTAATCCCAACACTCAGGAGGTGGAGGCAGGCAAATCTTTGTGAGTTCAAGGTTAGCCTGGTCTTCAGAACAAGTTCCAGGACAGGCTCCAAAGCTACAGAGAAATTCTGTCTCGAAAAACCAAAAACCAAACAAACAAATAAAAATGAGATGTGGAAAGAAGTACATATTCCACTGGTGGATAGGGAGAGCCTTCATTTTATGTTAAGAACTTCTCAATAAGCCGGGCGGTGGTGGCGCACGCCTTTAATCCCAGCACTTGGGAGGCAGAGGCAGGTGAATCTCTGTGAGTTCGAGACCAGCCTGGTCTACAAGAGCTAGTTCTAGGACAGGAACCAAAAACCACAGAGAAACCCTGTCTCGAAAAACAAAAAAACAAACGAACAAAAAAAACCAAAAAACAAAAAAAAAAAAAAAAAGAACTTTTCAATGACTATGGAATATTTGAGATTAAAGTCAAATCCAAATCTGTATTTGTGTCCCTTTCCATATGTTCATTAGAAAATTAGTTTATATGGCAATAATTTTCTCATTTTTTTTCTTTTTTTCTTTCTTTTGGCCTTTCTTAGTCTTTTTTAATATTATTGTCTTAGTTAAGGTTTTTACTGCTGGGAAGAGACACCATGACCACAGCATCTCTTCTCAGGAAAATATTTAGTTGAGAGGCCTAAAGGCTCAATCCATTATCATCATGGTTTAGAGGATGGCAGTATGCAGGCAGATGTCATGCTGGTTACATGTTGGCTTGCAGGGAACAAGAAGTCAATTGACTGTCACACTGAGGGAAGCTTGAGCAAAAGAGACCTTAAAGCCTGCTCCAACAGTGACACACTTCCTCTAACAAGGCCAAACCCCCTAATAATGCTACTCCCTTTGCGGGCAATTTTCTTTCAAACCATAGCTATTTTTTGAAATAGCAGCGGTAATTACAATCTCCCAACCATAAAAAGTACAGGGTCAGATGGATTCAGTGAAGAATTCTACCAAATCTTCAAAAATACTAACATCAATATTCCTCAAATTATTCCACAAAATAGAAACTGAAGGGGAGTTTCCTGATTCTTCCTACCATTGTTACCGTAATAACAAAACTACACAAAGAACAAACAAAAATAGATAAAATTTAGTGTCATGTTTTTCAAATTTGCAAAATAATCAGTAGAAGGATACTGAAATATAGTAATTATCATTTACGTTTCTTCTTCATCAAAAGAGTTATTTAGACAATCAGAAATAATAAACCAAATTGGTTGCCTTCACCACATTGGGCAAATCTGTGAATTTATAGTTCTCTTATAAACACTTCTAGAAACAAAACTGAAAGTAAACTTCAGTTTAATTCAAGAAACAACTGAAGTAGTGTTCTGGTTGCTAGAGACCATGGCATATGTGTGTTTGTGTATCTGTGTGTGTAATAAGCATGTGTATGTGGGTGCAAAAGTCATGTGAGCATCCATTTACACATACACACATATGTGCAATGTTATATGCATATAAATGGTATGCACATAACATATATGCATGCACATACACATACATTCTTACAGTTTTGCTAGCACACATATAGGTCTATGTTGGAATTATAAAAAAAAAAAAGAACTGAGCTTTCTGTAATCCATAGATTCAGTTGTGCCTTAAGTGAGACAGGCTACAGATAGTGAATCTTATATACATATGTGAATTGACTTATTTGAAGCTTTCTCTTTGAAAGTCAAGTGCATTTCTTTCTACTTTAGCTTTGGATTTAGCCAAAGCTTACAGAATTTCCTGTGGCATTTCTGTTTCAGGAGTTGATTTCCAGATGAAAACTTTGATTGTAGATGGTGAACGAACAGTTCTTCAGCTCTGGGATACAGCTGGGCAAGAGAGGCAAGTGCTTTCTTTTTGAATTAAAGAATACAAATAAAGACTCATAGTTATATTCATATTCTATTACTGTGCTTTAAGATACTGAATTTGTAATTGTAACATGTATGTAATACCAATAAAGATCATTTTTCTACAATCTCCTCCCATCTGTTTGTATCATTTATATGAGATAAGTCTTTGAGCCCATTTTGAGCTGATGTTTGGTTGTGACAGCTTGCTATGCAGTGGAGAAAGGACAACATTGCCCAATGCAGTGTCACTGTGAGGGGGGTCTTAGTTTTGAAGCAGTACATGATGGGCAAAGAGACCCTATCAAATATTCTTGTTTGAAGGGCAACAGCAAAAGATAAGTGACAGATATACTTCTGGTGATTCCATATCTTAGATTTCTTGATAATGACCAGAAGTGTGAAGCATAAATTTTAATTTTATTTAACTCTCTGTGGGTCAATTTTACTCAGTTGTGCAATGAGTATGTTTGAGGGCCTGTGTCTGTACTATTCTTTGTGCTAAGATTCAGTGATGACCATGGAGACACAACATGCCCTTGGTCACTGCAAATCTTACCTCACTGCTTTCCCCCTTTTTGGCCTTTTGGAGATTAGGCCACAGGCAAGAAACATCATACATCCAGGTTCCTCTGTATTTGCTCTTTATTATATTATATTCTTTCACGTAAAGAACAAAACAGACACAAAAATCTACTCAGGCCTTTTCAGAACATAGTTCCTCAGCAGATTTGCAGTCGCGCCATTTTTGTCTTTGCGTATATGTACACATGTGAAGGACATATGTCAATGTTGGATAGCTTTTCTGTCACTTATTGCCTTGTTTATAAGACAGGTATTTGGTTTCCTTTCTCTCCATTTGCTAGTTCCTGGGGTTGAACTGTTTTCTTTTTTTTTTTTTTTTTTCATTATGCTTTTACCATTGTTGGGGCTAACGTTTATGGTTAGGTAACATTATGGTTAGGTAACATGGAATTATCTGCTGGAGGAAAAAATGGGCTTTCTCAGAGATCACCAGGCCTCTGCTAAAGAAGTTTATCACTAATATTTGTTGTTAAGGCTTTTATTTGTTGGAATTGGTTATAGAAAGTAAGAACTAAAGGGCATAATAGAGATGAAGTGCAAGGAAGATCCAGATGACAGGTTGATGATGAGCTTTTGCTTTGTCTTTACCAGATTCAGAAGTATTGCCAAGTCTTACTTCAGAAAAGCAGATGGCGTCTTACTGCTGTATGATGTTACTTGTGAAAAAAGCTTTCTTAATGTACGAGAATGGGTGGATATGGTTGAGGTAAGAATTATAAGGAAGAAATAGAAATTATGCAGGGGAGTCATGGATTGCCTTAAGAAATACCATTGGTTTTTGTTTGTTTTTACTGGAGTAAACATGATTAGGAGTGACTGGTCTGTGCTGTAAGGAAGACTGACATTTTCCAGTGGCAATTGGCAACCTTGTCTCTTCCCAGGATCTTTTCTCAAGTTGAAGAAATTTCTGCAAGTAGATTTGGGAAATATATTTATTCTTTGCTAGATATAATATAGGAACTCTGTAATGGAGTGGAAACACGGGTAGCCAGAAAAGCAACTTTTACAAGCACGAAAGTAGTTGGACTGGATGCACAGTGTGGCAGAAATTTTAGAAACAGCTGAGACACCACTGGGAAAATAGTAGCGCTAAGATCCAAAGTTAAGCTTATTCTAGTTGTGATATGGGAGCATTTATATATACTAAGATGCCATGGAAATATGAATTGGCATTTTAACATGTAGCATGGATGAAGTCTATTTCAAAGTGGCTATGTCTCCCCTTAAGGACCTTTCATATCATTTGGTTTTACAGCCAAAGTCTGTAAAAGTACTAGGTTTACTGCCAGGTTTTACTAACAAGCATAAAAACAACAGTGTACTCTCTAGAAATTGTGAAATACAGGTAAATACAATTTCCCAAGTAAATAATATCATTTGTATTTTAAACATATTAAGTTACAGACATGACTGATGCCTAGTGTTTTCTGATTTCAAGGGTGCCTGTGGATTAATGCTTGCTTCCTGACTACAGAAATTATGGAAAAGATGCTGTGCAGTTGGAATAATTCTTTGATGAAGAAACATAAATATGCCTTGTTTAACCAAAACACCATATCTTAAATTTGCTATAAATGCAATTAAAATTATTTAAAATTATTTATATTTCTGTAAAATTTTACTTGATAAAATTATTCATATATTACACATATTTCTCTAACATCTGAAAAATAAGAAAGAACCAAGCAATTTTTACATATTGTGAGAATACTGAGGCATAGAAAATATATGGCATTTGCTTGAGTTCACAATACTAGTATGTAGAAATAGAACAGAGTCATAACCTTTTGATCAATATTGGTCATTACTTTGGTAAAGTAGAATAGTTAGCTACAAATAAATAGTAGTTGCCTTGAAACTAAAGGAACCCAAAAGAGCTTGTCTCTGCGAGAGAGCCTTCTACTGTGTAATAGATTTCAGTGGGCTATACATTGAGTCCTGTGCCAAACATCTTATCATTAATATTTGGGGCTTAGTCCTCCATTTTCATGCTTGTGTATATTGAAGAAAGTGCTCAGAAAATGGCAATTCAAAAGACAAGGGCTAAATGCTCAGAAAATGGCAATTCAAAAGACAAGGTCAGTCCATGAGGAAAATGTCCTTACATTAAGTGAGGCACTGCAGATTCATATTACAAGTGAGCTCTTCAGCCACCCTTGCCACTTTCTCATGAGATCAGAAAAGGAAGAAAATTGTATTCAAGATGAATTCTTGGAGATCTTATAGGAGAGAAAGTAGGTGTCACATTGCATTTGAATTTCACTATAGAAAAAGAATGGCCAGAAAGAGACTTTCCCATGGATTTTTCTAACATGAGGCACTAAATTACACAGTCCCTACTAACTGACTTAAAAAGAGTGACACCATTGCTAATTGCAGAGATGGATACGACAGCAGGCTAAAGGAAATGGTATTACAGAAAGTCCAGATATTGCAGAAGAGAAAAGAAGGTGAAGCCCAGGCCAGATAAGGCAGTAGGACCAAAAGGCCGTCACAGAGAAAGTAATGTTTAAGTCTGTGCTGGAAGAGATGCTACACTCTATTTATAAGACTTTAGGAAATCGTTTAGACACTCAGTTCGTTGGCTAGTGTGACTAATTACTCTTTTGTATTCACCATGTATCCATGAGCATCTGAATGTGTGGAACAGCAAGCATAGAGGAGGGACATGTGCTCCGTGCTTCTCTTTAAATGCACAATATGCTCCACATTAAATGCACTTTTATGCCTCAAGTCAAAGACAAATGTCAAATCTATTCTTTGTCCTTATGTCTTGAACCTGTATGAGGAGCATACCAAAGTGAATGAGCATGCTGTTTAAGCACTTCAAAGTTTAACTTCCAAGTGTTTGGTGTTGTCTAGAGACAAGAAACCTATGTTTCTGTTCTGTCACAATTATCACATCTTTTATTTACATCACAGTCTTACAAGGTGAAATATACCCTTACCACCAGACATAGACTGTTTGCCATACTAGGGGTTCTGAGATTCTGTAGAAGTCTGTATAAACTGTTTGGGTGGTTTTGGAATCTATGACATAAGATTGATATTTAGAACTTGACATTTTCTTTTGTTGTAAACTAGAGTGGTGAATGTAAGCTTTTCACCCAACTTTTGTACTAGGATAGATGATGAATGATCTATACTTTGCACCTGGGATAAAGCAGTTGATGTAGAATGAACAATGTTTTAAGGAGAAGCTGTAACCTAGCATCCTGTGGATATTCCAACTGAATGGAATTCTGTGGTAATAGTCACTGGATTCTGTCATGATTGTAGTGCACTGTGCACTCTGTGTATAACTAGTCTCTTATCCTTTACTTTTTTATTATCAAAGAGTAGAACATTACCTAAGTGGGGCAATGCAGTCACTTTGGGTTCCAACTTTCAGCTTTGCGTGTTCTTGTTTCATTTCTCTGAATTTTAGTACTCTCACTGGCAAAAGAGAAAGAAGGGTGACTGTGCTTCAAGGCATATTGAGTTTCAAAAATTTATCTTAAACGTAAGCAATTTAATTATTGCAATTAGTTGACATAGACAATGACAACAGCTGTGTATTCTGCCCTACAACTATAAACAATTATGAATACTAAATGGGCACCTTTAGAAAACTGGACAATGGCAGCTATTGGTACCATGGTCACAGCTCTATAGTTGGTTCAGTGTTTGATATATGTTCACTTCTTTTCCTTCTTCAAAGGATGGAGCCCAGAGAAGTGTTCCTATTATGTTAGTAGGAAACAAGGCTGATCTTCGTGATTCTGCTAGTGAAGAGAAACAAAAGTGTATCTCAGCGTACCTTGGAGAAAAACTGGCCATGGTAAGAGTGTGCGGGGGGAGTCCAAAATGAGACAATATCATGATAGGTCATTGTTTTCAGAATTGGTGGCAGTCGTGACCCTGTGTGGTTTACTGTGCTGAAATGGTCCTTATCTTGTGTTGTACATTATCCTCATCCTATATTGTACACTGTGCTGGAGACAGTCCTCATGCCTGTGCAGTTTATTGTTTTGGACACAACCCTTACTCCTGTATTCTTTACTTTGCTGGACACAATCTTCACCTCTTTGTCTTATACTTTTTTTTAGATAATTATCACCTCTAATAGTTCACTGTGTTACACACAGTCCTCATGTTGTTGACTGTTTTAGGGACAGTTCATATCTGTTGACTTCATTGAATTGAGGGAGTCATTCTTTCCTCTACTTCCGTGTATTTGAGAAAGTAATTTCCTGCTGTGGAATTTATCATGTTGGGGATGTTTTTAATCCTGTGTTCTTACCAATTTTTGACACAGATCTTATCACTACGTAGTTCACTATACTGGAGACATTTCTCACCCTGTATATTGCACCTGTTGGAAACAGTCCTCACGCATGCTGTGTAGTTCACCAGGGTAGACACAATTCACAGTTCTGTGTAGGTGACTGTGATGTAGACCTTCTTCAACTTGTGTTGTTCTGCGTTGAAGACAGTCTTCACACCTATTTATTTTAGTGTGTTGAATGTAGTCCTCATCCTATATAGAGGACTGTTATAAACTATTCTCACCCTGCGTTGAACTAGTCCTTACTTTTTATAACTGGCTGTGTTAGATATAGCCCTCATCCTATGTACTAATATACAGTAGTGGAAGACTGTCCAACACATTGTGTTGGACCCAATGTCTTACCCTTTTTCTTACACTTTGTTAGAGATAGTTTTCACCTTGAGTAGTTTCCTGTGTTTCACATAGTCTTTACATTGTGTGGTTGGTTGTTTTAGGGACAATTAATACCTGTCTGTTTCTTACCTTACCCCTTGTAGTTTGCTATGTTGTATTCCTCACCACTGTGTAATACACTGTGTAAAAGACAGTCTTAGCATGTGGTTGATAGTGTTGGACACTGTCTTCATCCTGTGTAGTTGATTGTTTCTGGGACAGTCTTCTTTGTATTGGAGACAGTTCTCATGCCTGCATAGTTTACTGTATTGGATTAAGACATAACTCCTGTGTCTGGCTGTTTTGGGAAGAGTCTTCACCATGTGTGGGTTTTGCCTCTGTTGGAAACAATCTTCACTCTTATGCAGTTTATTCTTCAGGAGGCAGGGTCATTCTTTCCCCTTTATATCATTCACTTTGTTAGTACAGTAGTTACCCCTTTTTTCTAACTTGGGAAGAGTGCACTTCTTGTTGGAGACAACCCTTTGCCTGTATACTTTGCTCTCAGGAGCATAGCCTTTCATCTACATAGCCTGTTTTCACCTCCAATATGATACTTAACTTTTTCATTCATATGCCAGAAGTTTTCCACTTAGCCTCTTTCAGACCTAGAATCTAGACCTGGCATCTCTTAGCATCAATCTGAGTTCTCAAGTTGCTCCCTCAAACATCTTTTGACTTACTCTTGAAATGCTCAAAATTTACTTTATTTCTTCCTATCATTTCTGTCATATATAACCATCAAGTGTACTGTTTCCCTTGTACATGTATATTTGTGAATTGTGTAGATTTCTTTTTGTCAGTTTGCTTATGTAAATGTAGTGGAATATTTTATCTCTTGGTGCTACCTAGTAGCCATCGAATCCTTCCCTTAAACCAAATAGTCATAATTAATCCTCACCCAAGGTTTATGCATCAGTAATTGTCCTTTATTAAAAGAATCTGTCTCCACCTTATTTTACAATAACATACAAGCATAACTGTTAGATTTTTGGCAAGTACAAACAAGCAAACAACAAAAAATGAAAACAAACAAACAAAAAACTCTGAGGTATTATTACGGCAAGACCTGATGGATACATTTCAGAATTAGAAACAACTTAATGATTACCAAAGCATCCAAAACAAAAATAGAAGTTGGAGTGAGACGGGCAATCTAGTTGTTAGTAAGAACAAGTATAGACATCCTGAGATTAGTTGGAATTTAGATAACTGGAGAAATACAGAGAAGAGCCAGGTACCTGGGGATTTATGTGGTAAAGATGTGATTAACATAAAAATGGAAGATTACCTCAACTTGACATTAAGCAGGTTATGGTTGGCTATGGAAAAGCATTTAAAGATTACCTCAGAAAGGATGAGAGTCATTTAAAGGTTAGAAGCAGAGGAGCAATACAAGGAACTATGCAAGGGCAACCAGTGGAGTCTATGGACTAGAACATTTCACTTCTGTACTCTGATGGGAGAAGCTGAGAGTAAAATGGAGGAAGCATTAGCCATTGGACCAGGCAAACATACTCTATTCCTTTTTCAGAGACAGAGTCTTGCTATGTAGTCAAGGCTATCCTAGTACTTACAATGAGCTGATACTGCAAACATCCTTTTGATAGAAGTATAATTCCTAACTGGCTACCTTAAGCTGTCATTTTATCTGCCTCAAATTCTTTGAAGAGAATATGCAGAATTATGTCCTTGATTATTGAAATGCAATTTTGCATTTTTTAAAAATATTATATAAAAGACCTCTGATTAGGAATTATTTCTAGTATTACTATTTAGACTGATTTGTTTTGTTTGCTTGTTTGAGGCAAGGTGTCATGTATCAGGCTGGATTTGAAAGTCTGCTTACATCTTTTTAGTGCTGATATTCTAGGAACACTCCACTATACCTGGACAATCAAATCTATTTTGTTGTTGTTGTTGTTGTTTATAAGTCCTGAGACTCTAATTTTACTTTTTGTAGTTATTACTCAGCATTCTCTCTCTCTCTCTCTCTCTCTCTCTCTATATATATATATATATATATATATATATATATATATATATACTTGTTTTACTAGGCAGTGTTTCTCTTTGTAGTACTGACTGCCCTAGAATTCATTCAGTATACCAAGCTGGCCTCAAACTTTGAGATCAGTCTGCTTCTGTCTCCAAAGTGATAGGATTAAAAAGGTGTGTGCTACCATACTTGGCTAGGAAGAAATGTTTTTAATTCAGTAATTTAAATTTCAGGGAATCTAATCAAAGCCTTCACTGAACTGTGTATACTTCCTTTCTACAGACATATGGGGCATTATTCTGTGAAACAAGTGCCAAAGACGGATCCAATGTCGTTGAAGCTGTTCTCCATCTTGCTCGGTAAAGTTCACCTTTAAAGTTTTAAAAAATCAGATTTTTCACTTACCTAATAAATATGATGAATTTCTTCATTATAGCTTTCAGTTAAAATATCTGCTGTAGAACATAGTTCTGTCTTTCATGGTAAGGAAAACACTACATGTATCTATTATAAAATCTAGTAATTCTTGTTTATTGTTGACATTGACTACATATTTTTACTAAGGAACAAAAGAGATGTAGCTGTAGTATTTTTGAACATTTTGTAAAATATCACAAGGAATGATAATAATTGACTTATAGAATCATCTCCTGAAACCAAATTTAAACATAACTAGCTATTATTAGCATATCTATTATAAAATTTTGCTAATAAAATGGGATATACAGAACAAAAAAGGAAATTGTATATCATAACAATTGGAATCACTGTCCGAATTGCTCAGTGTATAATTATTAAAGGAAAGCAGTGGTGTGGAGAATAATTAACATTTTGCATCTGGATTATAACAAAACTTATCATTAGAAGACTTGCATAAAAACGTGCATGGCAGTTCTTCAAGTATTGCAAGACATAACAGTACTCTCTCCCTGATTTATATTTTCTGCTTGGTGTGTTTTTTAGTTAGGCTTTTGTCAACTTGATATAAGCTGTTGCCATTTGTAAAGGGGGAGTCTCAACTTAGACAGTACTCCTACCATATTGTACATGGGAAAACTTCTAGGGCATTTTCTTTATTAACGATTGATTTGGTACCACTCTGCATGCTACCACCCCTAGACATTTGATTATCTGGCTGTGTGGTACTGGATTATATAAGAAAACAAGCTGAGCAAGGCATGAGGGGAAAACCATTAAGCAACATTTCTTCATGGTATCTGCTTCAGTTTCTGCCTCCAGGTCACTGTCCTGTCCTCCGTGATGGTCTGTGGTGTGGAACTGTAAGCTCAAGTAAAATCATTCCTCCCCAGGTTCCTTCTGACCAGGCTGACTTGTCACAGTGATAGTAATCCTAACTAAGATAGAAATTTGTACCAAAAAGTTAACTATTGACACCACCTTTACATGGGTTCTGGGCATCAAACTTAAGTTTTCAGGCTGGTTTGTAAGGTGCTGTGCTCCTGAGTTATCTCACTAGTTCTCAAGTCCATTCTTAAATGGAAGCTTATTTAACTCTAGAGTCATCCATATATCTCTGCTTGTAGATATCTTTAATCTGCACAATGAGAAAGAGGACTGAATATTTAATATTTTTAGAGAATTTTATACTTGAATACTGTTTTTATCTTATTTCTATGATTCCCTCTCTCTGCTCCCACTCCTCCATTGTCTTCCTGACTCCCTCTCAAATTCATGTCTTTAGTTTTTCTACACACACACCACTACTGAGCCCTTTTAATGTTGATTATATGCAGATATATTTGCGATCAACCACTTGGGGTTGGATAACCTATCATGGAGTTCATCCCACCTCTAATGAAGTGCTATAGGCAATCATGGCTTCTGAAAGAGGGATCTCTCAGTTCTTTTAGGAGACTGTCTTAGTTAAGTTTCTATTGTTGTGAAAAGCCACCATGATAAAGGCAACTTGTTGAAGGAAGATTTTTAGGGTGCTTATGGTTCTTGAGGCTTCAGAGTTCATTACCATCATCACAGCAGGGATGTTTGGCAGTAGAAAGGCACAGTGGCTGGAGATAGAAACAGAGTTGAGTGTTATCATGTCAAATCTTAAACAGAAATCAGAGAGCAAACATGAATGGCACCCAGGTTTTGAAACCCAAAGTCTGCTAACAGTGACATCCTCCAGTAAGGTCACACCTCTTAAACCTACCTAAGCAGCACTACTATCTGAAGATCAAGTATTCACATGCTTGAGAATGTGGGCGACATTTAATTTAAACAACCACAATTCAATCAATTCCAATGCCAGCATCTTCTAGAAGCACCTTGGTTCCTATAAGACACTAGCCAGATGGTTTAAGTAGAAAACCCATGACCCTGAAATTATTTATCTAGATAGCTATCGCTCCCTCTGAGTTTTGTAGTTAACTGCCTATAATTTGGCATAGATGAGACATTTGTTTAATGGTGGAGTTATCGAGGCTTTGTATTGTGAACTGTGTTAATCTCCTTTTCCTGTAATTAATCTCCACAGGTAAGTAAGCACATATCTCACTTTTGTTGTAATTCCTTTCTCCCTTCTCACAGGGAAGTAAAGAAAAGGACAGAGGATGATGACAGCAAATCCATTACGAGTCTAGTTGGATCCACTTCCAGAAAGTCACTGCAGATGAAGAACTGTTGCAATGGCTAAATCGCAGCTATCTTCAGTTCATAAAGTCCTTGTTTCCTAAATACTGATCATGGGACCCTAGTTCTCAATGGAGTGGTACATTATACAACACCGGCCAATGAAGAATTTCAACCTGGCAAATTGAGCCATGCTTGTCTGTCCTCAGGAACCTCAGGCTTTCTTTGTTCTATCTCAGTGAGCTACTTGGGTTGTCTGACCCCTATAGATCACTAAGAGGAAATGTTTTAATGATTTTAATATAATATGGTAAAATAAAATTACATTTTCAGATCAAAACTATTGAGAACCAACTGATAAAATTACTTTATAAGAAAATTGACTTTGTAGTTAACCTGTGACAGTGTTTGCTTAAAAGTTTGGATGCAAGAGCTTAATACTTTGTTTTATGGAATTCAGTATTTAATACAAAGTACAAGGAAACTGGCAGGCTGTTATATATTATTGCTTTAAACCATGGATGCTATCAGATAGCACGAATATTTTTCATTTGGCCAATCAGCTTTGCTGTTACCTAGTCTTATAATACTGGGTATGCCCAGGCCATATTAGACCTCTTTCTCTCTTTAAAATAAGAAAGTTAATCACCAGTGTATCTTGGATTCTCAGGTATTTTAAGAAGCAGGAAGGGCACAGTGGTTCACAGTTACTAAGGACCCTGTGAAGTATGCCTTTTGATATAGAGGTATTGGGTTTTCAAATTTATGAAAAAAGAATTTATTTGAGAAATTGGAAATACTTTAGACGTCAATGTAAATAAAAATACTTTTTTTGTGAAAAAAGAATGATTAAAAATGTATGTAATGAATATACAATATCAAGAGTACTTGTGAAGTCTGAGGCTTAAATTGTATGTAAAAATTTTAGTGAAGATATTTATAACACATACTACCTAAAGAAAAATGCTACAAAAATGTGCTTCACCTACTGACTACCAGGGGCTGAGAGTAGTTGGCACTAATGGCCAAAGGGCATGTGCCTTCTTAGGAGGATGAACACAGTCTTCTAAAATTAGATTAATAGTAGTGGCATAAATTGGAATATGCTAGAAAATAACCAAACATTGTATTTGGAAAGGATAAGTTTTATGAATCTGAATATATTTCATAGACAAATACAGTGGTACCTAAAGTAACAACATTTTACCAAATGACTATATTGTTGCTAATTTACACTGACCTGTAATTTAGAACTTTATCTGTAGCATAATGGCAGTTCCTAAGCCCCTATCTTCAAACATTTCCTTTCTCTTTAATGAATATTGGGAGATTGTTATTAGGCATGATTTTGGAAAGTTCCATATTGAAAAGAGAATTACATCTAAATGTTAGTCAGTCCTTTGAATAATGTGACTTCTGACTGCTTATCACCCAGGACATGGTTAGTCTTGCTTTTCATCTGGAACTTTGAATACCTCCCACTCCTTCTGACCAAAATATCTTTAAGAGGCAAAGGCCTTTCTATCTGACCCAGGATGGGCAAGCAAAAATAGCATTACTGGTAGTCAGAACCAGTTAGATAATTCTTAATGAGCGATATTTTGGTTCATACAGGTCTAGGCTTTAAATAGCTTACCCAGAACATAAATATTACTGGTTACTTATATGAATTGTATTATGTATGTTAAAACATTCCTTTTTGATGAACTAAAAAAATTCACTGGGCTAGCAATGTGTCTCAGGAAGTAAAAGTACTTGTTGCCCAAGCTTGCCAACCCAAAATTCGTGCCTGAACTCACAGTGGAAGGGGAGAATGAATTCCTGAAATTGGTTTCTGACATTTACAAATGTTTGCCATAGTGGCCAAATGATACATGCACACACATAGAGCAATAAATAATTATTTTTAAATAACATTCCATTTTGGCAAACACTTTTGTGCTTTTGACTTTTGTTATCAAACTTTAAATATTTTCAGCTTTATTTCTTTTTCCTAATAAGGAATTGATTAGGTACCATTGTACACAAAAGCCACATGGTTTGAATCTTCAGTAACTACATACAAATGGCTATTTTATGTTTGGAACCCCAGTTAACAGGTTACATTTCTGACAAAAAAAAAATAATACTTGGTGAGAAATTGATACAGACGTCAGGTGAGAGTAGTGATTATTTATGTAACATTATTTTTGTTATTTTGTAACATAGATGTTTGCTTTAGAGAGTGGAGTTCTAGACAAGGGTGAATCTTATGTTCTAATAGATGGTACATGTCTGCCACTGGCTGAACCCATTCTGGTAGCATGCATGTTATCATGTTCTCTTCATTCTCATGTTATTTACCTCATATGTGGTTTTTTCTTCCATACTTTGCAAAAAGAGACACAGAGAGAGATTGTTAATGCAGAAGTTCTGACTGGGGTTTTGCCTCTAGTTGTGGATCCAGACCATCTGTGTTGACTAGAAAGTTGTCTAGGTAACTTGAACAAGTCAACATCTTCAGTGATCCGAATTTAAAATATTCAAAGTAGAGGATTCTATCTCTTCTTAACAAACTTGTTTAAGGAAAAGAAATGCAAAACTCTTTTTAGGTGACTTTCTGGGAGACTGTATTTTGATCTCAAAAGTGTTCCCGAGTTTAAAGTATATTTAAGGGCAAAATAATGCTTTCAATTTAAGCTTACTTTAATATATTCACACATTTTTTCAAGTATCTTATTTTGCATCCATTTTTCCTTAGATAACTTTTAAAATCACAATGATGCTATATCCATGTTTAAATGCACTTTATCATACTAGATAATATTTTAATCTCATTATGGAAAATAATGTTGGAAAAGTAGGTATTTTTTCACTGTTATTTTCTAGGCCTATTCATTTTCATAATTTATTTTTCTACTTGCTGTTTTATACAATATTGTATAACATTTGATTATTTAATACTAAGTGTAATTTGAATAAATGCAGACTGTCCTCCTTCTTCTAAAGATAAAGTTGAGGTTAAGGGTAAGGATTTATTTTCATATTTGTATAGAGATTAGCCTCAGAATATTGGTCTTTTAGGTTTTTGCTGTATATACATGTAAGAAGTAATGTATGTATATGGCAGGTAAGCAACTGCGAAATGAGTCACTGTTATATGATTTTAATATATGTGGTTTACATTTTTCATAGTTTGAGTTGTATTTTATTTAAACTGTTTATATCTTTTCAAACCATCAATAATGATACCCCAAAGTATAATTGCATACCTATGCAAATATCTAAGGAGTTATAAAAGTCATGTCTTGTAAATGCAATAAAGTTTGCTTATTTTGGTCCTTGAACAGTTTCCTGGGCTTTTTGTGGGTATTCTGAAGTGGCTGATTCCACAGTGTCTGTAGGAGACAGGACTTCTTTTTTGGACATACCATTCCTATAATGGAAGAAATAAAATGAATAAATGTGTGGCAGTTGGTAGCTAGTAGAGGGCAACAAGGAGGTCACCGAGGACACTAGAAGACCAATTAGACTTTTGTAATAGCATTACTGGATGAGATATATCTATTCTCTTATTCTTTAAAAAAATAAATAAATTTGAAAATTTCATAGCTTTACACTGTATTTTCAGTTCTAGTCCACCTCTCTTCCCTCTGATTCCCTCCCGCCCATGTCCTCTGCACTTTGTGTTCACTTTCATGGACTCTTTTACTTTATTTTTACACACATACACTTCTGCTGACTGTGCAGTGTTTCTTGTCTGTATACACATTTTTAGGGATGAACAATGCTTAATATGACTGAACTTCCAGGAGTTACTGTCTATAAATTTTAAACTGTGGTTGGGGCCTTGTCATCCTACTATCAATACACAGGAACAATTGTGTCTGGGAAATGAAGAATACACTGATAATGTTGTGGGACAACTCCCAAAGCTGAAGTTGAGAGGCAGCATGTTATCACACAAGAGAATTGCAGTTAGAGACAGTCAGCTATTCAAAAGGCAATATTCCTCATCGGTTGTGCCACATGAGTTTCCTCCAACAGATATATGTATTTCTGGATGGTTGGCCTTCTAAATATCAGCTATAATGTACTGCATCATTGTGTGGACTCCAACAATGTTTACGTCTTGTGTCCTGGTTTTCATCTATGTAACTAAGCCTGGAGGTGGGATATAGTGCACATGGGCCACAATCTGATTGACTGTGCAAACTAGGCTGGTGAACCACATATGTGACTAAAGCCAAACCTGGGATTTGGAAAAAATACAGGCAGGGTAGCTCCACAGTAGTCAATGGGCTAGGTCAGTGAACATTTTTATAACCTTGGCTAAACTTCGAGTTTACAAATGTCACATGGAAGCTAGAATTGGGAGGACTTAACAGTCAATACTAGGATAGAGAACAAGGGAAAAACCATGGAAGTTAAGAATGAGGCAAGAGAAGTTCATAAAACCAGGATAGTATATAGTGTGTATGACCCAAGCTATGTCAAAGGACTGGTGAGGGTTCAGGAGGGCTAACATTCAAGAGTACCAGGATTTTTCTTTTGGGCCACATGACACAGAGATTTTGTGCTATTTATAAATGCTCAGCCTACCTTAGGCTTCTATCTGGCTAGCTCTTTTAACTTAAATTAGGCTGTTTATCTACCTTTTGCCTCAGGGATTTTTATCTTTTCTTTCTTTCTGTCTATTTTACTTTCACTGTTTCTCATGTCTGGCAGCTGGTTGGCCAAGGGCATCTCTCTCTCTCTCTCTCTCTCTCTCTCTCTCTCTCTCTCTCTCTCTCCTCATTCTCTTCTCTTCTTCCATTCTCTCATTCTTCTTCAGTTTAGATATGTCCTTCTATTTACTCTTTCTGTCTTCCAGCCCCACCTATCCTACTCCTGTCTAGTTACTGGCTATTCAACTTTTTATAAGACCAACCAGAGGCTAGGCAGCCAAGGTGAAACAAATGTAACACATCCTTACATCATTAAACAAATGCAGCAGAAACAAATGTAACATACCTTTAAATACTTAAAATAATATTCCACAGCATGAGCTATATAGCACATCTTTACATAGTTAAATACTCCACAACATCCAGGGAATTCAAACGACTGGACTGAAGCCCAGAATGTGTTATTTAGACTAGATTTTTAAGTTATTTTTTGTGTTAAATGAGCTAGGTTTAGATAGACTCACCAGAATGATATTATGTGCAGGATCACTCTGGCCACTTTTATGGAATCTGAGGGTCAGATCTTTTTTTTTTAATTTTTATTTTTATACTTTTTTAATTAAAATTTCCACCTGCTCCCCGTTTCCCATTTCCCTCCCCTCCTCCCAAATATTGCCCCCTCCCCCCACTCCCCTCCCCCATCCCCACTCCTCTTCTCCTCCCCCCCACACCATTCCCCCTCCCTCTCGATATTGAAGAGCAGTCCAAATTCCCTGCCCTGCGGGAAGACTAAGGTCTTTTATCTACGTCAAGGAAGGTGAGCGTCCTAACAGGCTAAGCTCCCACAAAGCCAGTTCATGTATTAGGATAGAAACCTAGTGCCATTGTCCTTGGCTTCTCATCAGCCTTCATTGTCCGCCATGCTCAGAGAGTCCAGTTTCAACCCATGCTTATTCAGTCTCAGACCAGCTGGCCTTGGTGGGCTCCCAATAAATCAGTTCCACTGTCACAGTGGGTGGGTGCACCCTTCGTGGTCCTGACTTCCTTGCTCATGTTCTCGCTCCTTCTGCTCCTCATTTGGACGTTAAGAGCTCAGTCCGTTGCTCCAAATTGAGTCTTTGTCTCTACCTTGATCCATCGCCAGATGAAGGTTCTAAGGTGATATGCAAGATATTCATCAGTATAGGATAGGGTCATTTCAGGTTCCCTCTCCTCAGTTGCCCAAGGTACCAGCTGGGGTCATCTCCCTGGACACCTGCGAACACCTCTAGAGTCAAGTCTCTTGCCAACCCTAAGATGGCTCCCTTAGTTAGGATATATACTTCGCTGCTCCCGTATCCACCCTTCCTATATCCCAACCATCCCAATCCCCCAAGCTCCTCCCATCCTCCCCTTCTCACGTTTCTCATCCCATTTCCCCTTTGCCCCATGCCACCTCACCCGCAAGTTCCCAGGTTTTGCCCTGCAATCTTGTCTACTTCCCCTCTCCAGACAGCTGACTATACGATTTTCTTTGGGTTCACTTTCTTATTTAGCTTCTCTAGGATCACAAATTATATGCTCAATGTCCTTTATTTATGGCTAGAAACCAAATATGAGTGAGTACATCCCATGTTCCTCTTTTTAGGTCTGGGATACCTCACTCATTATAGTGTTTTCTATTTCCATCCATTTGCACACAAAATTCGAGAAGTCATTGTTTTTTACCGCTGAGTAGTACTCTAATATGTATATATTCCATACTTTCTTCATCCATTCCTCCATTGAAGGGCATCTAGGTTGTTTCCAGGTTCTGGCTATTACAAACAATGCTGCTATGAACATAGTTGAACAGATACTTTTGTCATATGATAGGCCATCTCTTGGGTATATTCCCAAGAGTGGTATTACTGGATCTTGGGGTAGGTTGATCCCAAATTTCCTGAGAAATTACCACACTGATTTCCAAAGTGGTTGCACAAGTTTGCAGTCCCACCAGCAATGAATGAGTGTGCCCCTTTCTCCACAACCTCTCCAACAAAGGCTATCAGTGGTGTTTTTGATTTTAGCCATTCTGACAGGTGTAAGATGGTATCTCAAAGTTGTTTTAATTTGCATTTCCCTTATCGCTAAGGAGGTTGAGCATGGCCTTAAGTGTCTTTTGGCCATTTGAATTTCTTCTGTTGAGAATTCTCTGTTCAGTTCAGTGCCCCATTTTTTATTGGGTTAATTAGAATTTTAAAGTCTAGTTCCTTGAGTTCTTTATATATTTTGGAGATCAGACCTTTGTCTGTTGCAGGGTTGGTGAAGATCTTCTCCCAGTCAGTGGGTTGCCTTTTTGTCTTAGTGACAGTGTCCTTTGCTTTACAGAAGCTACTCAGTTTCAGGAGGTCCCATTTATTCAATGTTGTCCTTAATGTCTGTGCTGCTGGGGATAAACGTAGGAAGTGATCTCCTGTACCCATATGTTGTAGAGTACTTCCCACTTTTTCTTCTATCAGGTTCAGTGTGTTCAGACTAATATTGAGGTCTTTAATCCATTTGGACTTGAGTTTTGTGCATGGCGATAGATATGGATCTATTTTCATTCTTCTACAAGTTGCCAACCAGTTCTGCCAGCACCATTTGTTGAAGATGCTCTCTTTTTTCCATTGAATACTTTTAGCTCCTTTATCAAAAATCAGGTGTTCATATGTTTGTGGGGTAAAATCAGGGTCTTCTACTCGGTTCCATTGATCGACTTCTCTGTTTTTATGCCAATACCAAGCTGTTTTCAATACTGAAGCTCTGTAATAAAGTTTGAAGTCAGGGATGGTAATGCCTCCAGACGATCCTTTATTATATAAGATTGTTTTGGCTATCCTGGGTTTTTTGTTTCTCCATATAAAGTTGATTATTGTCCTCTCAAGATCTGTGAAGAATTTTGATGGGATTTTAATGGGAATTGCATTGAATCTATAAATTGCCCTTGGTAGAATTGCCATTTTTACTATGTTGATCCTCCCAATCCAAGAGCAAGGGAGATCCTTCCATTTTCTGGTATCCTCCTCAATTTCTTTCTTCATAGACTTAAAGTTCTTGTCAAATAGATCCTTCACTTCCTTGGTTAGGGTTACCCAGAGATATTTTATGTTATTTGTGGCTATTGTGAAGGGTGATGCTTCCCTGATTTCCTTCTCTGCTTCCTTATCCTTTGTGTATAGAAGGGCAACTGATTTTTTGGAATTGATCTTGTATCCTGCAACGCTACTAAAGGTGTTTATCAGCTGAAGGAGTTCTTTGCTGGAGTTTTTGGGGTCGCTTATGTACAGTATCATATCGTCTGCAAATAACGAAAATTTAACTTCTTCCTTTCCAATTTGAATCCCTTTGATCCCTTTATGTTGTCTTATTGCTATTGCTAGAATTTCAAGCACTATATTAAAGAGGTACGGAGAGAGAGGACAACCTTGTCGTGTTCCAGATTTTAGTGGAATAGCTTTGAGTTTCTCTCCATTTAATTTGATGTTAGCTGACGGCTTGCTATAAATAGCTTTTATTATACTTAGGCACGACCCTTGTATCCCTAATCTCTCTAAGACCTTTATCATAAAGGGATGTTGAATTTTGTCAAATGCTTTTTCAGCATCTAATGAAATGATCATATGGTTTTTATCTTTCAGTTTATTTATATGATGGATTACATTGATAGATTTTCGTATGTTGGACCAGCCCTGCATCTCTGGGATGAAGCCTACTTGATCATAATGGATAATTTTTCTAATGTGTTCTTGGATTCGGTTTGCCAGTATTTTATTGAGTATTTTTGCGTCGATGTTCATGAGTGAGATTGGCCTGTAGTTCTCTTTCTTGATTATGTCTTTGTGTGGTTTTGGTATCAGAGTAACTGCAGCTTTATAAAAGGAATTTGGCAATGACTCTTCTGTTTCTATATTGTGAAATACATTAAGGAATATAGGTATTAGGTCTTCTTGGAAGTTCTGGTAGAATTCTGCATTGAAGCCATCTGGACCTGGGCTTTTTTTTTTTTGGTGGGAGGTTTTTTATAACAACTTCTAATTCTTCACGACTAACAGGTATATTTAGATTGTTCACCTGGTCCTGGTTTAACTTTGATATGTGGTACTTATCTAAAAAAGTGTCCATTTCTTTTACATTTTCCAATTTTGTGGCATACAGGTTTTTGTAGTAAGATCTAATGATTCTCTGAATTTCCTCTGTGTCTGTGGTTATGTCTCCGTTTTCGTTTCTGATCTTGTTAATTTGCGTATTCTCTCTCCGCCGTTTGATTAGTTTGGATAGGGGTTTATCAATCTTATTGATATTCTCCAGGGACCAGCTTTTTGTTTCATTGATTCTTTGGATTGTTTTCTGTGTTTCTAGTTTGTTGATTTCAGCCCTCAATTTGATTATTTCCAGTCTTCTACTTCTCCTAGGTGAGTCTGCTTCTCTTTTTTCTAAAGCTTTCAGGTGGGCTATTAAGTCTCCAATGTGTGCTTTCTCCGTTTTCTTTAAGTGGGCACTTAATGCTATGAACTTTCCTCTTAGCATAGGTTTGAGTATGTTGTGTCTTCGTTTTCATTGAATTCAAGAAAGACTTCAATTTCTTTTTTTATTTCTTCCTTGATCCAGGTGTGGTTCAGTAGTTGACTGTCCAGTTTCCATGAGTTCGTAGGCTTTCTGGGGATAGAATTGTTGTTGAATTCTAACTTTAATCCATGGTGATCTGATAAGACACAGGTGGTTACCAATATTTTTTTGTAACTGTGTAAGTTTGCTTTGTTACCGATTATGTGGTCTATTTTCAAGAAGGTTCCATGAGCTGCAGAGAAGAAGATATATTCTTTCCTATTTGAGTAGAATGTTCTATAGATGTCTGTTAAGTCCATTTGATTCACTACCTCCCTTAATCCTCTTATTTCTCTGTTAGGTTTCTGTCTGATTGACCTGTCCATTGGTGAGAGAGGAGTGTTGAAATCTCCTACTATTAGTGTGTGTGGATTGATGACTGCCTTGAGTTTTAGTAAAGTTTCTTTTACATAAGTGGGTGCTTTTATATTAGGGGCATACATATTCAGGATTGAGACTTCATCCTGATGAATTGTTCCTGTTATGAGTAAAAAATGTTTCTCTCCATCTCTTTTGATTGATTTTAGTTTGAAGTCAACTTTGTTAGAAATTAGTATGGCCACACCTGCTTGTTTCTTAGGTCCGTTTGCTTGTTAAACCTTTTCCCAGCCCTTTACTCTGAGTAGATGTCTATCTTTGTGGTTGAGGTGTGTTTCTTATAAGCAGCAGAATGTTGGATCCTGTTTTCATATCCAATCTCTTAGCCTGTGCCTCTTTATAGGTGAGTTGAGTCCATTGATATTAAGTGATATTAATGACCAGTGGTTGTTAACTCCGGTCATTTTTCCTTTCTTTCTTTCTTTCTTTCTTTCTTTCTTTCTTTCTTTCTTTCTTTCTTTCCTTTGGTAGTAGAGTTTGTGTGTTTCCCTTCTTCAAGTTGTGCTGGTGAAGGGTCATTAGATGTCTGAGTTATTGTGGGCATTGTTGGACTCCTTGGTTTGTGATTTTCCTTCTATTACTTTCTGTAAGGCTGGATTTGTGGCTACGTATTGTTTAAATTTGTTTTCATCCTGGAAAATTTTGTTTTCTCCATTTATAGTGAACGAAAGCTTGGCTGGGTATAGTAGTCTGGGCTTGCATCCATGGTCTCTTAGTTTCTGCAGTACATCTATCCAGGACCTTCTGGCTTTCATGGTTTTCATAGAGAAATCAGGTGTAAGTCTGATAGGTTTACCTTTATAGGTAACTTGACCTTTTTCCTTTGCAGCTCTTAATATTCTTTCTTTATTCTGTGTGTTTTGTGTTTTGATTATTATATGATGAGGAGATTTTTTTTTTTGATCCAGTCGATTCGGTGTTCTGTATGCTTCTTGGACCTTCAAAGGAATATCTTTCTTAAGGTTGGGAAAAATTTCATCTATAATTTTATTAAATATATTTTCTGGACCATTGAGCTGTACTTCTTCTCCTTATTCTATCCCTATTATTCTTAGGTTTGGTCTTTTTATTGTGTCCCAGATTTCCTGAATGTTTTGTGATGAGAATTTGTTGGTTTTGCTGTTTTCTTTTATCAGAGTGTTTATTTTCTCTATGGTATCTTCAGTGTCTGAGATTCTTTCTTCTATCTCTTGTAATCTGTTGGTAGTACTTGTCTCTGTAGTTCCTGTTCATTTATCCAAATTTTCCATCTCCATCCTTCCCTCGGTTTGTGTTTTCTTTATTACTTCCACTTCATTCTTCAAGTCTTGAACCGTTTCCCTTACCTATTTGATTACTTTTTCTTGTTTCTCTTGGTTTTCTTGGGTATCTTTGAGAGATTTATTCATTTCCTCTACCTTTTTGTTTGTAATCTCTATTGATTATGACAGTTTTTCACCTCCTGTTTATGGTCCTCTATTATTTTCATATAATTCACTTTTGAGTCGAATTCTTCTAATTCTTCTGGATTAGGTTGTACCCTTCTTATTTCGGGATTCCTGGATTCTGGTGATGTCACATTGCCTTTCAAATTGTTGGGGGAATTCTTGCATTGGCACCTGCCCATCTCTTCCTTCAAATGGAGCCAGGAGAGGCCTGGTGTCTTGGACCAGTCTTTGCTGTGACTAACTCTCTGGGTGTATCTCCTCAGTGTAGGGGCAGGAACCATTCCCTTCCAGATGAACTCCTCAACACCAAAACAGGGACGCCTGGTATTCCAAAGTTTTTTTTAAAATATTTATTTATTTATTTATTTATTTATTTATTTATTATATATACACTATTCTGTCTGTGTATATGCCTGAAGGCCAGAAGAGGGCACCAGACCCCATTACAGATGGTCGTGAGCCACCATGTGGTTGCTGGGAATTGAACTCAGGACCTTTGGAGGAGCAGGCAATGCTCTTTACCTCTGAGCCATCCCTGCAGCCCCAGGGTCAGATCTTTTGATACTCTATCATGTTCCATAATTTTCAGCTAACTTGTCAAAGAAACCTCCCCCTCTTCATTTCTTATTTTCCTTATTGACTTGCACTTGCTTAATTAGACATATGCTTTCTACCCTTAACCACTTTGCCTGCTGAAACCTCTGTTCTGTACTTACAATGCCTACCTATAAGTTTTGAAAACATACTTCTTAGTTAATTTTTGTTACTATAACAAAATACCAAAGATTAACAATTTAAAAAGAGGGTGGTTTTATTTTGATTCACATGGATTGCAGTCTACAATGGTAGGCTCTGTTGCTTTGGGGTATGGTGATGTCTCACATCATGACATAGAGTACCTAGCAGAGTATGCTGCTCACTTTCTGGCAGTGTAGTGCTACAGGACAAAGATGTAAGATCCAGAGGTATATTATCCCCTTCAATAGCATACCATTGTAAAACAGGAAGGCTTTTAATGAGGCCCACCTCTTAAGGTGTCCACCACTGCCCAGTTGACTAAGCTTTTAACAGATAAAACATTTAAGAGACATTCAACCAGAGTAGGTAATCAGTGAATTGATCAAATATATGTCAGGCTTTGTATAATGTACCTAGACAAGCAAATGATTGCTATAGGTGTATCACTAAGAGAGAGAATGCCTTAATGACCACTGGTGTGAGCTCTGCAATCACCTTCTTTGACCTCATATTGGATAATAGAGTAACTGAGCAATGAACATATACTTTAAATGCTAGGTTCTTTATTAGTGAAGTAAGCATAATAGCAAACAATTCTCATGGAATTACCATAAGAACTAAATGAGTTCATGTCTATAATTTTTGGGATAGTGCTTGGCACACTAACTTCCCCCAGATAGAAACTAAGCATTATTTCTTGCTTTAGATTAGGACCAGAGATTCTGCAGCAATCAATAATTGAACTTATAAGTTTTCTAAGTAATGTGGAAGATGACACATATGGAAAATTATCTATTCCATTAACTGACTGTTTCCTGCATGCATTACTGATGTTTCAAAAGGCACAAATTTGAGGTGCTATATTCTATATTATATGGTATAGGGAAGAATCCAAGAGGAGGGAAATGATTAGGGAGAAATGAAACTGAAAATCAGAATGAAAAGACATGAACAGAATCACTACTAGGGTCAGATTGCCACTGAGAAGTAACAGATAAATGAAGCAGTGAAGGGATTAAGAAATGGTAACACTTTGACTGCAAACGCAAGTTAGTAATGCAGTAAAAGTCCTGGCACATAATGGGATTTATTAATTGGAAAGTAATCTTGCTGGGGTCATTGTCATTATAAACAGTAGGTACCTACTAATATTCTAGCAGTCAACCCAACTTCTGGTGGAAAAAAATCTGATTTTAGCAGTGCTGTGAGAATACAGACTCCAGAATTTCTTTTGCTTCTCTCTGTAATTTTACATGTGCTAATTGCATTATTATATCCCCAGCAGTTACTGAGAATTCACTGTATCTAGTGTGTGTGTATCTCATGAATACATCCCAATTAACTGGGCATTTCTATCAGTGTATTGTCCAGAAGGTGGCTCCTCCTTAGCTGTATTGTTCAATTGGTTTTGATAATGTTAGTCTAAACAGAGTTTTGATGAATAAAATAAATACAAAGAGATGCTACTCAAGTCAAGGGATATATGTTCTCATTATGAACTGTCTTGGAATACAGTGTTAAAAAGCAGCTGTTTTTCCCCAGCTACCAAGATGACTATGTACTATCAACTTATAGTATACAATATAAAACTTCAAAGTAGCTTTAGATTAGACCAGTTGACTTGTTAATGGGTTTTAAGTTAAACTATTCTCAGAAAAATAAAATCTTATTTACAGGCACATATAGCCAGCTATCTGGTTTGTTGAGCCAAGATAAAAAGTGTGAAGCATCTTAATTTCTGTGACAGATCTGGCTGATTACTGAGGACAATGATTAACTCTCTGCACAGATTGTTAACCTCAGTTTTTTGATCTTTATTCAGACAAACCATAAGAAAAGATCTTCTTACTGGCCAAGTGTACAAAAAATAAGATACCGCTTTTTTTTGGGCACATAACACCATCCAGCTCAGTCTGTCTGGCGATGGGGGCAAATCCTCAGGGCAAGTAGGCAGGCGAGACTTCCTTTGTTTCACTGGCCTGCCTGCAACAAGCAAGGTAAGGGCTTTGTTTACAAACTACCCAACCTGCACGGAGATCTGATCTAGGCACCAGGAGAGACAGCAGTGGGGTGAGTTTGTGACCGGCGGCGGTGGAAGCAGCCCTGGACAGGGAACTCTGAAGTTCCTCATCCCCCACCCTATACTCCCTGGGCTCCCTGCAGGGGCTCTACACCCTGCATACTGCCTCTCTCTTCTTGTCCCACCCAGCTTGCATCCAGAACCCTTCTTCCTTCTGCCCCCTTTCCTCTTTGGGCACATAACACCATCCAGCTCAGTCTGTCTGGTGCTGGGGGCAAATCCTCAGGGCAAGTAGGCAGGCGAGACTTCCTTTGTTTCACTGGCCTGCCTGCAACAAGCAAGGTAAGGGCTTTGTTTAGGAACTACCCAACCTGCACGGAGATCTGATCTAGGCACCAGGAGAGACAGCAGTGGGGTGAGTTTGTGACCGGCAGCGGCGGAAGCAGCCCTGGACAGGGAACTCTGAAGTTCCTCATCCCGCACCCTATACTCCCTGGGCTCCCTGCAGGGGCTCTACACCCTGCATACTGCCTCTCTCTTCTTGTCCCACCCAGCTTGCATCCAGAACCCTTCTTCCTTCTGCCCCCTTTCCTCTTTGGGCACATAACACCATCCAGCTCAGTCTGTCTGGTGCTGGGGGCAAATCCTCAGGGCAAGTAGGCAGGCAAGACTTCCTTTTGTTCACTGGCCTGCCTGCACCAAGCAAGGTAGGAGCTTTGTTTAGGAACTACCCAACCTGCACGGAGATCTGATCTTGGCACCAGGAGAGCCATCAGTGGAAGAGCTAATCTGGGTACCAGGAGAGCCGTCTTTGGGCACGGAGATCTGATATTGGTACCAGGAGAGACATCACTGGAGCACCAGGAGAGCTATCACTGCAGAGTGCCATCACTGGGAAGATACATCAGTAGGCAAGGAGACCTGATCCGGTAAAAGAAGATAAATAGGGGAGCATTCGGAGAAAGAGATAGGCAGGCGCCAATGCAAGAATTCACCCAACAATCTGAAAAACTATATGAAACCACCAGAACCCAGCGACCTCACAACAGGAGGACATGAACACCTTAATCATGAAGAAGTAGATAAAATTGACTTTATGAAAGTGATTGACGCCCTTAAACAGCATGTAAAAAATGCCCTTATAGAAATGGATGAGAAGTATAACAGAAAGTTTGAAGAATTGAGTAAATCAGTGAATGATACCCTAGGAAACCAAGGAAAAACAATCAAACAGATAATGGAAACAGTTCAAGACTTAAAAACTGAAATGGAGGCAAAGAAGAAAACACAAACAGAAGGCCAGCTGGACAGGGAAAATCTAGGTAAACAAATAGAGACTACAGAAGCAAGCATAACCAACAGAATACAAGAGATAGAAGAAAGAATCTCAGATTCTGAAGATACCATAGAGAAAATAAACACGCTGATCAAAGAAAACAGCAAGGCCAACAAATTCTCATCACAAAACATTCAGGAAATATGGGAAACAATAAAAAGACCAAACCTAAGAATAATAGGAATAGAAGAAGGAGAAGAAGCGCAGCTCAACGGTCCAGAAAATATATATAATAAAATTATAGAAGAAAACTTTCGCAACCTAAAGAAAGATATACCTATGAAGGTTCAAGAAGCATACAGAACACCGAATAGGCTGGGTCAAAAAAAAACATCCTCTTGCCATATAATAATCAAAACACAAAGCATGCAGAATAAAGAAAGAATACTAAGAGCAGCAAAGGAAAATGGCCAAGTTACTTATAAAGGTAAACCTATCAGACTTACACCTGACTTCTCTATGGAAACCATGAAAGCCAGAAGGTCCTGGATAGATGTACTGCAGAAACTAAGAGACCATGGATGCGAGCCCAGACTACTATACCCAGCCAAGCTTTCATTCACTATAAATGGAGAAAACAAAATTTTCCAGGATAAAAACAAATTTAAACAATACATAGCCACAAATCCAGCCTTACAGAAAGTAATAGAAGGAAAATCACTAATCAAGGAGTCCAACAATGACCACAGTAACTCAGACATCTAGAGACCCTTTACCAGCACATCTCAAAGAAGGGAAACACACAAAATCTACTACTAAAAAAAATGACCGGAGTTAACAACCACTGGTCATTAATATCACTTAATGTCAATGGACTCAACTCACCTATAAAAAGGCACAGACTAAGAGATTGGATACGAAAACAGGATCCAACATTCTGCTGTTTACAAGAAACACACCTCAACCACAAAGACAGGCACCTACTCAGAGTAAAGGGCTGGGATAAGGCTTATCAAGTAAATGGACCTAGGAAACAAGCAGGTGTGGCCATACTAATTTCTAACAAAGTTGACTTCAAACTTAAATCAATCAGAAGAGATGGAGAGGGACATTTTCTACTCATAACAGGAACAATTCATCAGGATGAAATCTCAATCCTGAATATCTATGCCCCTAATATAAAAGCACCCACGTACGTAAAAGAAACATTGTTAAAACTCAAGGCAGCCATCAAACTGCACACATTAATAGTAGGAGACTTTAATACTCCTCTCTCACCAATGGACATGTCAATTAGACAGAAACCTAACAGAGAAATAAGAGAATTAATGGAGGTAATGAATCAAATGGACTTAACAGACATCTATAGAATATTCCACCCAAATAGGAAAGAATATACCTTCTTCTCTGCAGCTCATGGAACCTTCTCAAAAATCGACCACATACTCGGTAACAAAGCAAACATCCACAGTTACAAATAGATATTAATAACCACCTGTATCTTATCAGATCACCATGGATTAAAGCTAGAATTCAGCAACAATGCTACCCCCAGAAAGCCTACAAACTCATGGAAACTGAATAGTCAACTACTGAACCATACCTGGATTAAGGAAGAAATAAAGAAAGAAATTAAAGTCTTCCTTGAAGACAATGAAAATAAAGAAACAACATACTCAAACCTATGGGACACTATGAAAGCAGTACTGAGAGGAAAGTTCATAGCACTAACTGCCCACTTAAAGAAAACAGAGAAAGCACACATTGGAGACTTAACAACCCACCTGAAAGCTCTAGAAATAAAAGAAGCAGACTCACCTAGAAGGGGTAGAAGACTGGAAATAATCAAACTGAGGGCTGAATTCAACAAAATAGAAACACAGAAAACAATTGAAAGAATCAATAAATCAAAAAGCTGGTTCCTGGAGAAAATCAACAAGATTGATAAACCCCTATCCACACTAATCAAACGGCAGGGAGAGAATTTGCAAATTAATAAGATCAGAAATGAAAAGGGAGACATAACCACAGACACAGAGGAAATTCAGAGAATCATTAGATCTTACTACAAAAGCCTGTATGCCACAAAACTGGAAAATGTAAAAGAAATGGACGCTTTTTTAGATAAATACCATATACCAAAGTTAAACCAGGACCAGGTGATCAACCTAAATAGACCTGTTAGTTGTGAAGAATTAGAAGCGGTTATCAAAAACCTCCCTTCCAAAAAAAGTCCAGGACCAGATGGTTTCAATGCGGAATTCTACCAGAACTTCCAAGAAGACCTAATACCTATACTCCTTAATGTATTTCACTATATAGAAACAGAAGAGTCATTGCCAAATTCCTTTTATGAAGCTACAGTAACTCTGATACCAAAATCACACAAAGACCCAACCAAGAAAGAAAATTACAGGCCAATCTCACTCATGAACATCGACGCAAAAATCCTCGACAAAATTCTGGCAAACCGAATCCAAGAACACATTAGAAAAATTATCCATTATGATCAAGTAGGCTTCATACCAGAGATGCAGGGCTGGTTTAACATACGCAAATCTATCAATGTAATCCATCATATAAATAAACTGAAAGAAAAAAACCATATGATCGTTTCATTAGACGCTGAAAAAGCATTTGACAAAATTCAACATCCCTTTATGATAAAAGTCTTGGAGAGATTAGGGATATAAGGGTCATACCTAAATTTAATTAAAGCTATATACAGCAAGCCGACAGCTAATATCAAATTAAATGGAGAGAAACTTAAAGCCATCCCACTAAAATCAGGAACACGCCAAGGCTGTCCACTCTCTCCATACCTCTTCAATATAGTTCTCGAAGTTTTAGCAATAGCAATAAGACAACATAAGGGGATAAAGGGGATTCAAATTGGAAAGGAAGAAGTTAAACTGGCATTATTTGCAGATGATATGATAGTGTACATGAGCGACCCCAAAAACTCCACCAAAGAACTCCTACAGCTGATAAACGCCTTTAGTAATGTGGCAGGATACGAGATCAACTCCAAAAAATCAGTCGCCCTCTTATACACAAAGGATATGGAAGCAGAGAGGGAAATAAGAGAATCATCACCAGTTAGTTCATTGGGGCACCTGAGGATAGGGAACCTGAAATGAACCTATCCTATAATCATACTGATGAATATCTTGCATATCGCCATAGAACCTTCATCTAGCGATGGATGGAGATAGAGACAGAGACCCATACTGGAGCACCGGACTGAGCTCCCAAGGTTATAATGAGGAGCAGAAGGAGAGAGAACATGAACAAGGAAGTCAGGACCATGAGGGGTGCACCCAACCACTGAGACAGGGGGGCCGATCTATTGGGAGCTCACCAAGGCCAGCTGGACTGCTACTGAAAAAAAACATGGGATAAAACCGGACTCTCTGAATGTGGCAGACAATGAGAGCTGACGAGAGGCCAAGGAGAATGGCACAGGAACTTTCATCTGGCGATGGATCGAGAGAGAGACAGAGACCCAATTTGGAGCAACGGTCTGAGGTCTTAAGGTCCAAATGAGGAGCAGAAGGAGGGAGAACATGAGCAAGGAAATTAGGACCACGAGGCGTGCACCCACCCACTGTGACAGTGGAACTGATCTATTGGGAGCTCTCCAAGGCCAGCTGGACTGGGACTGAATAAGCATGGGTTGAAACTGGACTCTCTGAACAAGGCGGACAATGAAGGCTGATGAGAAGCCAAGGACAATGGCACTAGGTTTCGATCCTAATACATGAACTGGCTTTGTGGGAGCGTAGCCTGTTTGGATGCTCACCTTCCTGGACCTAGATAGAAGTGGGAGGACCTTGGGCTTCCTGTAGAGCACGGAATTTGGACTGCTCTTCAGTATCGAGAGGGAGGGGGAGTGGACTGGGGGGAGGAGAAGTGGAGTGGGGATAGAGGGAGGGGAGCGGGGGGAGGGGGCAATATGTGGGAGGAGGGGGAGGGAAATGGGAAACGGGGAGCAGTTGGAAATTTTAATTAAAAAAGAATAAAAAAAAATAAGATACCTTCACAGCATCAAGAAAAAGTTACAGGTTTCCCTTTTTATGGCCAAAAGTTACATGCAGGAGAGAAAAATATATTGTGGTGAAAATTTGTTTGTGATATAACAAATAAAGCTTACCTGAAGATCAGAGTACAGTAGTAGCTAGCTATTAGTTAACCACAGAACTTAGGCAGTGGTGGCACAAACTTTTAATCCCAGAACTTGGGATGCAGAGCAAACTGATCTCTGTGAGTTCAAGGCCACCCTGGGCTATGTGAGATTGATGCATTCTAAAAGAGAAAAAGAGCCATGGAATGATATCGTACACCTTTAATACCAGTTCTTGGGCATCACATGCCTTTAATCTCAGCACTAGGGAGGTGGAGACAGGAAGTGATATGGCTAGGTGGAGAGAGGAATCTAGGGCAGAAGGAAACATGATCCTTAGGCATTCAGTCTGGTGACTTGTAGAGATAGGATACCCCATTCAGTCTGAGGATTTTATAGAGGTAAGAACTAGTGGCTGGCTGTTCTGTTTCTCTAAGGTTTGAGTTTTCACCCCCTAATATCTGACGAGGTGTTTTTATTATTAACACATATCAGAATTCACACTGAAGTATATTTTAAGATTTAAAATGCTTTTAATATCAGTGTGCCCTGGAGAGTGCTGTATAAGTTCATCTTTACATATGTCCCCACCATCTTGCTCTACAACTTGCTGCTAGGGGCCTCTAAACCTTGCCATTGGCTCAGCACTGCACTCTCCCTGAGGACACATTCCTTTTTGTAAACAGGCAGTCACCAGTCTGAGAAAGTCAGGTTTTTACAACCACTAACCATAAAAATGTTTAAAATGTTTATATATGTAGAAAGTATCAAATATAGCATGAAATTTCCTTATTTCTCTTAGAATCCTTAGTAGTTTAGCCCTATAAGGCTACCTCTATAAATAAGGCAGCAAAAAGACTTCTTTTGCAGCATCACGTTGCAGTGCACCTATTAGGGAATTGACTGAGTGAAAGTGCTCTTTCCTTGCTCTGTAACTAGTCATCTATATTAGTGCTGAAGTGCTGTGGAGAAGACTCTGCTCCTTATCTACACTTCAAAATGTCATGTGACTTATTTTGAAAATCTGTACTCCACAAAATTGGAAAACTTAAAGGAAATGGACAACTTTCTGGATAAATATCACATACCAAAATTAAATCAAGACCAGATAGGCAAATTAAACAGACCTATAACTACTGAAGAAATAGAAACAGTCATCAAAAGTCTCCCAACCAAAACAAACAAACAAACAAACGTACAAGCAGACAAAAAAAAAAAAAGAACAACTCAGGACCAGATGGTTTCAGCTCAGAATTCTACGAGACTTTCAAAGAAGAACCAATACCAATACTCCTCAAATTATTCCATACAATAGAAACAGAAAGAACATTGCCAAACTCATTTAATAAGCCTACATTTACCCTGATACCCAGACCAAAGAAAGACATTACTAAGAAAGAGATTTACAGACCAATCTCCCTCATGAATATTAATGCAAAAATATTAAATAAAATACTGGCAAATCAAATCCAAGAAACATCATCCACCATGATCAAGTCAGCTTCATCCCAGAGATGCAGGGATGGTTCAACATAGGAAAACCTGTTAATGTAATCCACCATGTAAACAAACTGAAATATAAAAACCACATGAGCATTTCATTAGATGCCAGAAAAGCATTTAACAAAATACAACATGCCTTCATGATGAAGGTCTTGGAGAGAGCAGTGATACAAGGGACATATCTAAACATAATAAAGGCAATATACAGCAAGCCAATAGCCAACATCAAACTCCCAGCAATTCCACTGAAATCATGACCAAGACAAAGTTGTCCACTCTCTAGATATTTATTCAATACAGTTCTTGAGGTCCTAGCTAGAAAATAAGACACCAAAAAAAGATCAAGGGGATACAAATCAGAAAAGTAGAAGTCACTCTCACTGTTTTCTGATGACATGGTAGTTTGCATAAGTGATCCCAAAAATTCTACCAAGGAACGTCTACAACTCACAAACACTTTCGGTAATGTAGCAGGATACAAGATTAACTCAAAATAATCAGTATCCCTTCTGTACAAAGATGATAAAAGGGCTAAGGAAGAAATCAGAGGAACAACACCCTTCACAACAGGCACAAATAACATAAAATATCTTGAAGTAACTCTAATCAAACAAGTGGAAGACTTGTATGACAAGAATTTTAAATAATTGAAGAAAGAAATTGAAGAAGACACCAAAAAGTGGAAAGATCTCCCATGCTCTTGGGTAGACAAAATTAACAGTAAAAATGGCAATATTATCAAAAGCACTCTACAGATTTAATGCAATGCTCATCAAAATCCAAGCAAAATTATTCACAGACCTCAAAAGAATGGTACTCACCTTCATATGGAAAAGCAAAAAATTCAGGATAGCCTAAACAATCCTGTACAATAAAAGAATTTCTGGAGGCATCACAATCCCTGACTTCAAACACTTTTACAGAGCTACAGTACTGAAAACAGCCTGGTATTGGCATAAGAACAGACAGGAGGACCAATGGATTGAATCAAAGATCCAGATTTTAATCCACACACCTTTGAACACCTGATTTTTGACAAAGAAGCAAAAAAGAAATCAAATGGAAAAAAGAAAGCATATTTAACAAATGGTGCTGACATAACTGAATATCAACATGTAGAAGAATGAAAATAGACCATAGACCATATCTCTCACCATGCACAAAACTCAAGTCCAAATGGATGAAAGACCTCAACATAAAGCCAGCTACACTGAACCTTATAGAAGAGAAAGTGGGATGTACACTTGAATGCATTCGCACAGGAGACCACTTCCTAAATATAACCTTAGCAGCACAGACACTGAGAGAAACAATTAGTAAATGGGACCTCCTGAAACTGAAAAGCTTCTGTAAAGCAAAGGACATGGTCAACAAGACAAAATGACAACCTACAGAATGGGAAAAGATCTTCACTAATCCCACATCAGACAAGGTCTGATCTCCAAAAAATACAAAGAACTCAAGGAATTGGTCATCAAAAGAACACATCATCCAATAAAAAATGAAAGTACAGACCTAAACAGAGAACTCTCAAAAGAGGAATCTAAAATGACTTAAAAACACTTAAAGAAATGTTAAACATTCTTAGTCATCAGAGAAATGTAAATCAAAACAATTTTGAGATTCCATCTACACCTTTAAGAATGGCCAAGATTAAAAACACCGATGATAACTGATGCTGGAGAGGTTGTGGAGTAAAGGAAACACTTCTGCATTGCTGGTGGGAATGCAAGTTGTTACAAGCCCTTTGGATGTCAGTGTGGCGATTTCTCAGAAAATTAGAAAACAACTTTCCTCAAGACCCAGTAAAACCACTTTTGGCTATATATCCAAAGGATGCTCAATTATGTCACAAGGACATGTGTTCAACTATGGTCATAGCATTTTTGTTTGTCATAACGAGAACCTGGAAACAACCTAAATGCCCCCTAACTTAAGAATTGATAAGGAAAATGTAGTACAATGGAGTACTACACAGCAGAAAAAAAAATGACATCTTAAATTTTGCAGGAAAATGGATGGAGCTAGAAAACATTGTTTTGAGTGACCTAACCCAGACACAGAAAAACAATCATCGCATGTACTTACTCATAAGTGGTTTTTAATCATAAAGCCAAGAAAACCAGCATACAAATCACAATATCAGAGAATTTAGACAACAATGAGGACACTAAGAGAGACATACATAGATCTAATCTATATGGGAAGTAGAAAAAGACGAGATCTCCTGAGTAAATTGGGAGCATGGGGACATTGGGGGAGGATTTAAGGAGAGAACAGAGACAGGGAGGGGAGCAGAGAAAAATGTAGAGCTTAATAAAAATCAATAAAAAAATTAGGGGGATTTCTACCCCCTTAGTAAATTTTTTTAAAAAATGTAATTTGACATTCAAATATAATGTCTGAAAAATTTTGTGGGTCTTTAAAAGCTGTGAAGAACAAAGAATGGTAGTAGAATTCAACTTGAGAGATCATAGAGAGAAACCATCAGGAAAGTGTGTGAGTGCTTTTCTTTTCCCTAAACCCCCTTCGACAGAAAAGTTCTAGCTTTAGGCCAACTCCATGGATGTCTTCAATACCTGGATACAGTCTAGGAGCTGGCTCTCCATAGTCTGTGGTATAACTATTGTGTTTATCCTACATCAATTAGACAAAAATTCACAAAGGAGTAAAGTCCCCAAAGAAGCATATCATTTGCAAAGTTTGAAATAATTTTTTTTAGATTTTGATTTTTTCTTTGTTTTATTATTTAAAACTTCCGCCTCCTCCCAGCCTCCCTTTTCCCTCCCCCTCCCCCCACTCCCCACCCCCAATTCCTCTCTCCCTCCTTCTCCAGTCCGAAGACCAGTCAGGGTTCCCTGCCCTGTGGGAAGTCCAAGATCCTCCCCCCTCCATCCAGGTCTAGGAAGGTGAGCATCCAAACAGGCTAGGCTCCCACAAAGCCAGTATTTTCACATCTGAAAACTTAAAAAGGGTGTAGCAAAATAATTGCAATTACAGGGTAAAAATCTTTCAAGAGCAAATTTCTAGGAATAGCATTTTTTTCTATTTTTACTGTTTTCCATTTTTGTGTCCTTTTATGAATTTATCTTATAATTTTCTATAGTAAGAGAATTTAGTTTTTTGGGTTTTTTTTTTTGGTTTTTTTTTTTTTTTTTTTTTTTGACAGGGTTTCTCTGTGGTTTTTGGAGCCTGTCCTGAAACTAGCTCTTGTAGACCAGGCTGGTCTCGAACTCACAGAGATCCGTCTGCCTCTGCCTCCCAAGTGCTGGGATTAAAGGCGTGCGCCTTTAGGTAAAAAGCCATTAGCTTGTGCTTTCTGTGACAGTCCATCAGTAACATTGATGGGAACAAGAATGACAAATGAAGGGCACTTTTCTATTTTATAATACCCCATTTGCACTTCATGCTGTAGAAAGGAACCTACATGTTGCTAATGATGAGCCTCTTCAGAGTTAACTTTTAACAAATGAAGAAGAATGCAAGTCTTAGCAACCATGGCCTTGGTATTTGTGAAGCTTCTGCTACACAGAGAGAAACAGTAATGAAGAAAATTTCAAGAGGTGTGTTGGAACACGGTCAAAACAATGATGCATGGTGAGCAATGCCTTGGTGAACTGTGAGAGAGGCTCCAGGGGAAAGGCAGAGAGTCTTTTACCTCAGGTGCATTTTACACCTTGGGTTGTTCTTACATGTGATTCCATACCTCCTGTGAAATTCACATTCAATTTATGGAATATGTTTATTTATTTATTTTGTATTTCAAAACACAGCCATGGGATCCAATCTGGACAGTGTACCCTGAATATGGATATGATTTTCTGCCTAGTTTTTGTGCTTTCCCAGATATAATCTATAGTACATACCAGGAAATTGAGTCTAAATTGGTCTGTCCCGAGAAAGTCATGGGAAAGGGACACTTTGTTAATATTTAATATGTGTTTATTGACATTTACTTATATGCTTTTCTGACCAGCTTGTTCTGAACTCAAGCAATATTCCCCAAATCATTATTTTCTTTGTTTTATTCATGTGTAAAAGTACACTGACACTGGAGTGAGGTTGTTTATAGCATTAGACTGTAGCATTGTCTCATTCTTTCAGATCGCAGGTCTAGCAGACTAGATCTTCACAGGTCTGCTGAAAATTCGTTAGAACTATAAGAGAGAAGCATCATCATCATGGATCTAAGACCAGACTGACTACATAGCTAGAGGAAAGGACCATACTCTGCAGGGAGTGGGGATACTTGGAGTTCAGGTCATATCTCAATAAACCCTTAATTGAATGATTTTCAAACTGAGCTTTAGAAAGCTCTTACATATTGGCATGATCCAATTTTAAAATTAACAACCTGTTAACAATAAACTCTTAATTTTAAAAATGTTTCTATGTCAGAGAGAAGTGACTAAGGTAAAGACAACATAGCAGAAGCCACCCCTATCAGGGGTATCTGCATTTGTGTTTCTGGAGCCCCCTCCACTATTCCACTAGGGATTCTTTTTAAGCATATTTTTCTATTCATTCTACTCTCTTAGAATTTTAATGCCACAGTTATATGTCATGTCCTTTACATAATGGATACATCTGTGCCTTTTACATTAAAAAAGACTCCCTGTCCTCTTCCACCTCCCCACAAAAATGTTTTGCCCCTTGGAGCCCATTTAGCTCCTATTGATAGTTTATAATATATATAGGAAGTGAATTGGGAAATCCTGGATTAATGACAGAAATAATTTGTATAGCATAGCCTTGCCATCAACTTCACTTTGATCATTTTCAGGTATTGTTATATTTAGATATTCTCTGATACCTTAAGTATTTTCTCTGGGAATGAGTATTAAGTAAACAATCAAGACAAAGACAAAATAAAGCCCAGTCAATTAAAGCACATTGGTCTCTAAGCCTGTCTGACTTTACTCTTGCCTGTCTACTCCAGTTTACTTGATTTATCTTTAGCTCATGTGAGTCCTTGTTGGTCCTGAACCTGGAGTTCTCGCTCTATTAATCCTCTGTTAGTCTCTATTAGTCTCTGTTGTCTGAGAACTCTTTTGAAATTTGTTCTTCCAACATCCATTACTTGGGGTAGTGCTATGACTGCCCATCTCTCACTTAGCACCTTAGCTGGCTAGAGTCTACCATCTTGTGGCCAGGCCTGTCATGTTAACAGAATCACGTACCTCACAGCTTCAGAAACTAACTGGATATTAGGAGGAAAACAGGGATGTCAGTAGCAACTTTTTACTTTTGTTGGCTTTGGAGGAATTGTTTCCTTTATAGATTTTTTTCTTCATTCAGTGATTTCTTGATTCTTCTGTTCAATTATTTCCAATTCATCTGAACAAGAGAAACAAACCCTATAATTTAATAGTCTTAATATTAAGAATAGACCTAGAAGTTTCATATTCCTCCACTTTTTTCCACGTTTCTAGGCAGTTTAGCTTATTATTATATCTGAATAGCTTGAGGTTTAATAATTACTATTTCCAGGTGAATATGTAGCATAAACTGTGGCAATTTTGGCCACCGTTTACAGTGATCTTTTCTTCACATTCACCTTCGAGAACGTTTGCCAGGTACAACAAACAGATACCTAGCTAACAACCATTGAAGATGAGTTTTGCTTCCCCTGTCTGTGGGGTTTTTCTATTTTATGAGTAAGATTCTCATTACTGAAATATTTTAGACTTCTTATCTTCTCAGAAGATATACTATGGAATAAAAGAGGCTGCACTTCATTAACTCACACCAGATACCTTGGATGAAGTAATAAATCCTGTCTCTCTGAGTTCTAGACCATTCTGGTCTATAGAGCTTGCTCTAGGACAGCTAGGGCTGTTACACAGAGAAACCCTGTCTCAATCCATCTCTCAAATTCTATTGAAAACCTCATCAATATAAAAAAGACTTGTTTTCTGATTATGTCTCAGAAATGCCTTTAATTATTCTATTCAAATATTTACTGAATATATACCTCAGACATGAGATACTAACTGACTTCAAAAAAGTTACTTTTGTCTAATGCATAGCAAGGAGAGGAGCATTTAAAGGTGAAGAAAGAAGAAAATATGTTTTGAAGTGACTGAGATTTGGCTGATGGTAAGTTCCAATTAGAGAACAATCTAGGAGAGAAAGCTTCTGGGCCTCCGAACAGTAATTAAGGTTTATGATCATCATCAAAAGCTATGCAATCTCATTTGACTGATCATTCAAGAGGGAAGGAAAGGGCAGGCAGTGAAAATAGTGATGCCATATTAAACGGGGCACCAAAGAAATTATTTGTTACTTGTACTGTTCCATGGAAAGTGTTCTTTTCTCAGGCTCAGTTAAACTTGGAATTTATAAGAGAGACAGATACTCTAGATCTGAACCTAGGCTGTTTACCTCTGTGCCTCACAATTCCATATATAAAGTGGTGACATAACAGTATCCATCACATGATATAAGCTGAAACTGATTCAAACCCATGAATAACCTAGAAGTATAGTGAATATTATAAATCGGGAGCAGTTATCCTAGTGGTGGTTAAGTTTTGCTCATCCTCAAGGGTCCACATTTCCCAGGAATAGGACTGTTACCTTACTTAATTTTGAGTTCTGTAATTGTGTGGGAAATAAGATTTTTATTTTTCATAATATTTAGTAAATTAGCTTTTTCTGTTATTATTTCCAGAAGTTTTTTAATTTCTAAGAAAGCCAGTTCAACCTAAGGAAGCTCCATGTTTGTCATACACTTAGTGTATATGTGCTCCCAGATTCAAACAGGAGCCCATCATTAATGAGTTATAATGTGACAAGATTTCTACACTTTAGTCATATTAAAAATTTGTCTCATAATTTTTCCATTTCTTATCTCAGATATAGTTAATAATTGTCTTCCCAAATACTGCCCAAATGATCTTTCCCAGACCAATATTCATTGTATTAACAGCTCTAAAAGAAGAATTCACCATGAGATGCATGTTACTACTGTTTACTAAAATTTCCTGAGTTTACTAAAATTCTTATGTTTGTGTGAAAGCAAAATCTGAGTGAAAAATGTTCTTCCTAGGTGGAAGGTCCTGCCTTCATTTCATGTAACTCAAGGCTGCATCTCCTATGAAAGCGAAATCCTCACTAACATCACTAGGTGGCAGTACAGCATAAAGATGATGTTCCTTGAGTCTGCTGGTTTCCATTTCCTCTCACTGCAGGAGAGGTGCTAGATTGGCATGGAAAAGATAATCATTAAAAATAAATGCAATAAAAAGAAGCAGGTTATTATAGTGGTGCACTGGAACTGCTTTTGTTAGAAGTATATCAATTTCCCCCTAAATGTTGATTGGGCAGAGTTTGCTGTTAGGCTGCAAACATTTGCTAGAGGTTAAAATTTCTGCTTTATAGCCTGCTTTTTACCTACTAAGTTTGATTTTAAATTTTGGGTATCTTTGATGTAGCTCATAAAGAAAGATGGATTTGTTTTGTTCCAGTTGATTCTTAAATATTTTTGTCATACTGAAATGCACTATGACCGAGTGACAAACTGAAACTTAATTGACCACATCTTCTTCTTTTTTTTTAATTGAAAAAATATTTTTTCTCATACAGTATATCCTGATTATAATTTCTCCTCCCTCTACTCCTCCCAGTTACACCTTTCTTCCCTTACCCTCTGGATTCAATTCCTTTCTGTTTCTTATTAGAAAAGAATGGGCTTCTAAATAAGAAATAACCAAACTTGACTAATATATTATATATTATATATATATTACAATGAAGGAAAATTTTCATATTGAAATTTGACATGGCAATTTAACGGGAGGAAAAGAGTCACAGTAGAAAGCCGTAGAGTCAGAGATTTACTTGTTCTCATAGTCAGGAGTCTTGTAAAAATACTAAACTAATAGTTATATATGCAGAGAACCTGCTGAAGAACCATATAGGACCTGTGCTTGCTGCTTCAGTCTTTGTGAGCTCATATGCCCTTTACTTCAGAGGGCTGTGTTCTCCTTGTGTCCTCCATGTCCTCTGTCTCTGATAATCCTTCTGCCTCCCCTACCATGGGATTCCCTGAGCTCGGAGGGGAGAGATTTTATGGAGACCTTCAATTTAGATTCTCTCCCCATAACATCTGACTGTGGGCCACTGCATCTGCTGTTAGAGGAAGCATCTCTGATTACGAGTGGATAAGTTACTGGACTACTAGTATAGCTAAACATCAAAAGGAATCTATTTATTTGTTTATTGACTGATTGATTTAGATCAGTCATGTTTGGTTTTACCTAGGCTATCCAGTTTCTAGTTCTTGGTTATGCAAACACTGTCAGGAATGGGTTTCTTCTTGTGGAGTGGGTCTTAAGTCAAATCAGACATTGGTTGGCTACCCCCACAAGTTCTGTGCCAAGACTGTAGACATAGGCCAAACATTTTGTGGCTGGGCTGCCACGTTTCATTTTCAGAAGCTTGCCCAAGACTTTCCAGTGCCAAAGAGATTAGAATGTAGGGGTGAAGGCTCCATGTAGACACTAGCTCAGCTTCTCCATGTTCAATGAACTGTATGGATATTGTCCATGGCAGTGGGACCTCCACTGTCAGTTTTTCACAAGCAACCCTTTGTCTTACTGTCAGTCTGGATTGTTTGGAGAATTTCATGAAACGTACTTGACCAACAACTCAATTAAATTCAACCCAGTCCCTCCACAGGAAGACCTGCTTTGCAACAAGAGATGGCCAGTTGAAACTCTGCTTCCCCCTTTAATAGAAGTCCTCATTAGGATCACTTTCATAGATTCCAGTAAGTTTCCACTACACTAGATGTCCACACCATCCTGGAAAAACAAAGATGGCAAAAAATCATCAAACCAAGGGGTGAAAACAATAAAATAGAAACAGAGAACAATATTTAAAAAATCAGTGAAACAAAAGGAGTTAGTTCTTTGAGACAATCAACAACATAGACAAACCTTTATCCAAACTAACTAAAATATGGAGAGATCATGTTCAAAATAGCAAAATCAGAAACAGAACAGAAGACATAACAACGGGTAGGAAGAAAATCCAGAGAATCAAACGACTTATTTTAACATGTTACACCCCACCAAACTGGAAAATCTAGAAGAAATTAATAACTTTCTTGATAGATACCATTTACCAAAGGAAAATCAAGACCAAATAAGCAATTCAAATAAACCTATACATTATAGTGAAATAGTCATTAACAACAACAACAACAACAACAGCCCAGGGTCAGATGATTTTCATGCAAAATTTACCAGAATTTTAAAGAAGAATTAGCACCAATGCTTCTCAATTAATCCACAAAATAGAAACAGAAGGAACATTACTCAGTTCATTTTATGAAGCCACAATTACCCTGATTCCCTACGTCTTCTATGAATACATTTTCTTTCATTGTCAGTGAGAATTCATTTTCTCAGGACATGAATATCAATGTATTAAGGCAGGCAGTCTGAGTCTGGTGTGAAAACAACTGACTCATCTCACAGGATGTATCTCTCATGTAACACCTGTGATTTGGTCCTGAAGGGCAGTGCTTTATGTTACCAAAAACTTAGTAGGTAAAATTGAGTCTTCGATGTATGTTCTTTGGCCTCCTGTCATGTGTTCTGTCTGAAATAGCCTAACTGAGTTATTAATTTTGCTCCCTCTCACCTCACATAACCACTCCTACCCACCAACTCTGTTCATCACCATGTTGTTTCAGAGCTAATTAAAAAGCCCCACATCTTTGCAAAGGTGTGGGAGGGTTGAAGGCAGACATCACAACCTCTCAAGCTGTTGCTCTGCATTATAACATTCTGTGGTTGGAGATGGATACAATCTTTTCTTCCTTTTAAATGACCTCACTGATAGCATCAAATTCATATTAACTCCTCAGGAATTAATCGATCAGGCAGTTTTGTGACTGCCAGACCCCCATCAAAACAGAACATTGTATATTTTTTTTTTCTGTGAATCATTTCTCTTTTATTATGGATAAAGTTGATCCACATCTCTACTTTGGATGAACTCTGCTCACACTGAGAGTCTTGTGTGGATCAGAGACTTGTTGCTTCTTTACTTCCTCTCATGCAGAACAAGCTTATTTTTATCCATCTTTATGTTTTTTGACGAAGTCCAAAACAGTATGTGAGACAGAATATATATTAAAAAAAACCGAGGAAACAATGGGAATATTTGGCTTAGCAGTCAAATTTTTCTTCAGAAAGTCACAGAACTAGAAAACATGAAAAATTGCCTACAGAGACCATATACTGCCTCCTAAAGCCATCTGTTTCCACTTGAGGCCAGAATAATAAGAAATATTGACTTGTAGCACTTCACTTCATCCTAAAGCCATCTCTATTGGCCTAGTCCCAGAATAACTTGCAACCACCCATTTTGACACTTCTCTTCCCTTGTGTCAATTTTGACAAGCTCTTTAGAACACTTTACCCTTGTAAAGTACACTGTTTGAACATTGTGAAAAAGGGCAAGCAGCTCTTAGCAACCATTAGAGATGTATCTAGAGACCCAGGAAAATCCTATACATGCCCATTGTAAAGGCAGCAAAGGGCAACTCCCTTTCAAGAAGCCCACAGCCACACTTGGATGTGTCTTATTCTCTTCTTAAGCATCTATTTGTATTAAGCCCATGCTTAAGATCTCTGTTTAAACTTTTAATGAGCTTGAATTCTGCGTTATCTCTTCTGGTAATGACTCTCTTTTATGTGGCAACAAAAGTCCTGCTTTTTTCCTGAGTGGAGCTTTCTAAGAAGAGAGAAAATTATCTAGGTTATGATAGCGAAACCATAAAGCTGTGTTTCTGACTCTGCTGCCACTGACAGTACACATAGAGTAAAATAATAAATGGATAGAAAAGTTAATATATAAAAACACTGATATAAATAATATCGATGATAGACCTGGGTTGTATCCTCAACTCTAAACTAATAATAATATAAAAGTAAAAGAAAATTTTTGGCATATATCAGATACTAGCATCTTGTGACTTTTGATTCCTGTAGTAATTCTGTGAGGCAGTTAGAGAAAAGTTTTTTTGAACAGGAATCAAAAAACTTTCTCTTTCTTTTGCCATTGTTTCAATTTTATTTTTAAACAGTGTCTCCTTATATAGCCCAGACTGATCATGAACTCATGGTCCTAATTCATTAGCATCCACACAACTATGATCACATAATATGCCAGGGGTCCATATCAGTTTCCCAAATTCTTGAGATCTTCTTTCATTCATCTTTAAAGAGTTGTTTATGTGAACTGATATCCTGCAGTGCCATAAATCCTGACTGGAAGATTGTTTACAAGGAAAACATAATTTAAAATAAAAATATGGGAGCTGAGAATGGTGATGCATACCTTTATCCCAACATCCCGGAAGCAAAGTCAAGTGGGTCTCTGGGTTTAGGGTCAGTTTGTTCCACAAAATGTATTTCAGGACAGCCAGGCTGTTAAGCAGAATAATCGTCTTGAAAAAATAAAATAAAAATAAATAGATAGATAAATAGATAAGACAGATAGATGCAACCTGGAGCTGAAGAAACAACTTTGAGTTTAAGAGTATTGGTTGCTCTTCTAGAAGACTCAAATTCGATTCCTACCACCCACATTGCAGCTCATGACTCTGTAATCTACTTTCAAGGGAAACGATGCCTTATCTAGCCTCTAAATGTACTGCATACAGGTGGCACACAGACATATTCAGTGAAATTACCCATACGCATAAAATAAAATAAAAAACAAGATTGAAAGAAACATTTACTGTCAACTAGGAATGTAGATATCTGGATGGTGAGAAATTTGAATCCTGTTTCTTTAAATTGTAAAGCTTTGATTAAGAATTGTCATGTGTGAGCCCAAATCTAAGACTGTAAGTAGAGAACAAGCATGAACATTACTTTTGGGCTTTACTTTGCATACTGGACATCTTGTTGAATTACAGCTAACTTATTAGTTCCAGAGTTTCCCATTCACTTCAGTCCAGTGATTTTTTCCTGTTAATGTTTTGAAACTGATCATGAAGTACATTTTGCATTGGTGGAAGGTAAATAATTTATGAGGCTTTCTACTATTTGATTTTGCTTTTTAAATATCTTTATGTGTTTAATTTCAATAATCAAGGGAAGATATAAAAATCAATTCATTATCTGAATGTAGTAAAATGCAGGGTAAAATCTGCATAACCACAGGATAGCTATAGAGTAAGGGAGTAGGCACGATTGGCAAATCTTCCAAGGAGGGGAAAATAGAAGAGATAGTTATGGATTGAAAGGGGGAGAAATGAAACAGGAGGATAAAGCTTGAAGAGCGTGAAAGAGGGAGTGAATGGGGAAATTAGGAATATGGGGAAGAACATCTAAAACTAAGGACCAGGTAAGGGGGTATATGAAAACCTAATACAGTACAAACCTTCTAAAATATATACATATACGAAGGCAATCTAAATGAAATCCCAAAGTAACGCAGGAGATGGAGCCCTAACCGGACATCTATTATCACCAAATGTAACTTCCAGTTCCAAGAATACATTACAGCTAATTGAGCTTTGTACAAAAAGGAGCCCATAGTTACTCACAAACACAGGCTGTTGCCAAGATTATTGATTACCCCCAGAAACTGATAATGAGGCCTTTTTGCTAAAGGCAACACCTATACAACTCATTGAACATGGAAAAGTCAAGGTGGTTTCTACTTAAAGCCTTCATTCCTGCTTATTTGTGTTTGTAGTACTTAAACACACTCTGCAATAATGGTACAAACCTTGGGGGGAGAGTAATCAACCACTATCTGATTGAATTTAAGGCCCATTTCAGGAGATCGAACCAATCCTTGACACTGCTTGAATGGCCAAGAACCTGAGACTAGATAGAATAGGGACCAAGGAGCAAACTGAATGCTACTGTAATTCTAAAAGAATATAGCAAGTCAAGATCGGGTCACCTCTCCTCTATTGCTTAGGGTCTTAGCTGGGTTCACCCTGTGGATTCCTGGGAATTTCTCTAGAGCCAGGTTGCTGCTAACCCTATAATGGCTCCCTCAATCAAGATATCTCCCTTCCTGTTCTCATCTCTGTCCTCCCCCCATCTTGACCATCCCATTCCCTCAAGTTCTACTCATCCCTCCCCCTCTCCCCTCCTCCCCTCTCCACTCTCCCCATCCGCATGCTCCCAACTTTATCATGCAATCCCTTCTGTTTCCAAATTCCTGGTGAATCTATGTATGTTTTTCTTTGGGTTCATCTTATTACTTAGCTTCTCTAGGATCATAAACTATAGGCTCAATGTCCTTTGTTTATAGCTAGTATTCACTTATGAGTGAATACATACCATATTCATATTTTTGAGTCTGAGTCACCTCACTCAGGATCGTGTTTTCTAATTCCATCCATTTTATGCAAAATTCAAGATGTCATTTTTGTTAACCACTGAGTAGTACTCTAATGTGTAAATGTGCCACATTTTCTTTATCCATTCATTCATTCTTTGGTTGAGGGGCATCTGGGTTGTTTTCAGGTTCTGGCTATTACAAATAATGCTACTATAAACATAGTTGAACAAATGCTTTTGTAGTATGATTGAGCAACTTTTGGGTATATGCCCGAGAATGGTATTGCTAGATCCTGAAGTAAGTTGATCCCCAATTTTTTGAGAAACCACCATACTGATTTCCAAAGTGGTTGTATAAGTTAGCATTCCCACAAGCAATGGATGAGTCCTTACTCCAACATTCTCTCCAGCATAAGCTATCTTTGGTGTTTATGATCTTAACCAATCTGACAGATGTAAGATGATATCTACGAAGTTGTTTTGATTTGCCTTTTCCTGATGGCTAAAGATATTGAGCATTTCCTTAAGTATCTTTTGGCCATTTCACATTCTTCTGTTGAGAATTCTGTTTAGTTCACTACCCCATTTTTAAATTGGGTTATTTAGAATTTTAATGTCTAATTTCTTGAGTTCTTTATATATTTTGGAGATCAGTCCTTTGTCTGATCACCATAGAACTTCATTCAGCAACTGATGGAAACAAAGGCAGAGATCCATATCAGAGGACTGTCTGACCTCTCAAAGTACAGTTGAAGAGTGGAGGAGTGAGAATATGAGCAAAGAGGTCAAGACCATGATGGGTTCACTCACTGAAACAATTTGCCTGAGCTAATGGGAGCTCTCCAATCACAGCCAGAGTGGGAAGAAACAAGCATAGCACTAAATTAGTCCCTCTGAATTTGGTTGACAGTTGAATTGCTGGGGCAGACTGAGAGACCACTGGCTGTGGCACCAGGATTTATCCCTACTGCATGTACTGACTTTTTGGGATCCTATTCTCTTTGGATGTATACCTTTCTCATCCTGGATATAGTGAGGAAGGCCTTGGACCTTCCACAAAATGATGTACCTTGCCATCTCTGAGGATTGGATAGGGCTGGGGTGAGAGGGTGTTGGGGGGAATGGAAAGAGGGGAAGGAGTGGGAACTTGGATTGGTAGTTTATAAAAATCTATTGAAAATAAGAATGTAGCAATAAAATGATTCCTAATGACATACTACTATGCTCATAGATTAGTGTCTTGCTCAGCCATCATAAGAGAAATTTCATTATTTAGTGGATGGGAACAAATACAGAGACCTGGAGCTGGACAATGTGAAGAGAGTGAGCAGCCTTAAAACATTCAGTCCTGAATTCAATATCTGTATCTAATTCCTCCCCTCAGCACTCAGAGAACCCTGAGGGAAAGGAGATTGAAAGATTGTAAGAACCAGTTAGTATGTAGGACACCAAGTAAGGAAGGCCTTTTAAATACAATAGGACCGATACATATATAAATTCAAAGAGAGTAAGCATGCACAGAGCTTTCATAGGTCTGAGATGGATGTACTCCCAGCATTCAGTGTGGATAGGAAGGGGATACAAGAACACATTCCTAATCTTGAAGCTATCTCCATTTGATACCATTCACAAATAAAAATTAATTTTCTCCAACAGTGTCTCACTGGGCATGTAGGCCCTTTAAAAGGCAGACCCTATACTCAGCCATAGATGCCCAACCCAGAATGCTCTTAATGACATTGTTTTTTTTTTTTTTTTGAGATTTTGTCTCGTAATGTTTTTCCAGGGCTTTATTTTTATTTTCATTTACTTATTTGTTTATTTTTGCTTAGAGATCTTCTATGTATATGTTATTTGTCTTGGCTAGTGTTTTGTCAACATGCCACAACCAAAAGTCATACAAAATGAGAGAGAGCCTCAATCGAGAAAATACCTCCATAAGATCAGGCTGCATGCAAGCCTGTGGCATTTTCTTAATTAGTGATTGATGGGGGGGGCGGTGCTAAGACCATTGTGGGTTCTGTCATCCCTGGGCAGATGGTCCTGGGTTTTATAAGAAAGCAGGTGAGATAGAAGGTAATCAGCATACCTCCATGGCTTCTGCATCAGCTCCTGCCTTTATTTCATCAGCTCCTGACCATGTTTTAGTTCTTGTTCTGACTTTCTTTTATGATGATAAAAGTGATGGGAAAGTGTAAAATAAATAAACCCTTTCCTCCCCAGTCAGATTTTGGTCATGGTGTTTCATCATAGTAGAAGGATTTCTGTTTTGTGAACTTGTGGTTCTGTGTCTGTATATATTTATATTTCCTTTTCTCTTTTTCTATTTTTTTTTGTTGTTGTTCTTGAGAGAGGAGGTAGGGGAAGAACTGGGAGGAACTGGAGGAGAAGGGAAGTAATAAGAAAATATTTCATGAGAGCAATCTATTTTTAGTAAAAAAAATATAAAAATAAATAAATTGAATTACATAGTTATTATGCTCCACTGTCATGATTGTGTAAAGTATCTACAGAAAGAATGGAATCAAGAGATGTAAGGAGAGAAGGAAAATATTGGACAAATCTTTGCATTTTTTCTAAAAGTCTCAACCATATATGGCAAGACAAATTTATTGATTGATATGTGGTGTGGGACAATGGTCTGTATTCTGTCAATTATATTTTAAATAAATGGAATGCCCAGTAGCCAGGCAGGAAGTACAGGTGGGACAACCAGACAGGAAGTAGAGGTAGGTCAAAAAGAAAAGGAGAATTCTGGGAAGGAGGAAGCCCATTCCTCTGCAGTCCTGTCCAGACCACAGGAGAAGCAAGATGTGATTGCCTTGCCAATTAAGTTACTGAGCCACGTGGCTAACACAGGTAAGAATAATGGGCTAATATAAGTTATAAGAGTTCATAATAAGCCTGAGCTAATGGGTCAATTAGTTTATAGTTAATGTAGACCTCTGTGTGATTTCTTTGGGACTTAATGACTGTGAGAACCGGGCGGGACAGAAAATCAGACAACAGATATGTATATGTGTTTTTGTTTGTGCATGTGTTTGTGTATGATTAATCAATTTAATTGTGTGCTAAGTGCCTTGAGACCTAGAACCTATGAACAACACTGAATAATAGAAAATGAAAATTCATGTCAGAATTTCAGGTGAGGGCCATCACTAAAGGCCAAGTAGAAGCTTTGAAGTAGCTCAGAGTTTAGATAGGAAGAAAACTTCAGAATCACATTATAGATCAAAAGTCACAGACTGAGAACTTGAAGGGCAAGAATGGGGTCTACCAAGAGTCCTTCAACTGCTGGGTGGTGACTTGGGGTCTCTTTTTCATGGCGATTATGGACTCTGTAGCAGTTGAGGATGTAGTCACAAGGTGTGATAATCCAGGAGGATATAGGAATCTGAACTGTCCACACAGGCCTTCACAAGACAGAGACATAAAAGAAAATTTGACATTGGTTATGGTTTGGAAACTGCTTCTATTCACTCTTCCTTCCAATTACTGTCATGTCCATATCTGATTCCTTATTTGTTGTCTTGACAGAAGCAGTAATGACACATTGCCACTTGAGACTTCAAAGTGATTATGCATGTCACAGATGAATTATTTTTTAGGACAAAAGAATTCACTTTGACCTGTAGCAAAAGCTATTTAAATTTTATGAATGTAGCCGACAAACTACACCATTACACATTATGTTTTTAAATGAATATTTATAGCACACAAAAAAGCAGACATTTAAAAAGTGATGTTATCATTTTGAGGCAGAGAGTTAAACTCAGCAATGAAATGGTTGACCATCCTGTTGTCAAAGTCTTCTCCACCCAAGTGGGTGTCTCCAGCTGTTGATTTGACTTCAAAAATTCCATCCTCAATTGTGAGGATGGACACATCAAAAGTACCACCTCCCAAGTCAAAGATCAGCACATTCCTTTCAGCTCCAACCTTCTTATCTAGCCCATAGGCAATAGCAGCAGCAGTCGGCTCGTTGATAATTCGAAGGACATTGAGGCCAGCAATAGTTCCAGCATCTTTTGTTGCCTGCCGCTGAGAATCATTGAAGTAGGCTGGCACTGTGACCACAGCATTGGTAACCGTCTTCCCCAGATAAGCTTCTGCGATCTCCTTCATCTTAGTAAGAACCATAGAGGACACCTCCTCTGGGTAGAAGCTTTTTGTCTCTCCTTTGTACTCTACTTGGACCTTGGGCCTGCCTGCATCGTTCACCACCATGAAGGGCCAGTGCTTCATGTCAGACTGTACAACGGCATCATCAAACCTACGTCCGATCAGACGTTTGGCATCAAAAACTGTATTGGTGGGGTTCATCGCAACCTGATTCTTCGCAGCATCCCCAATCAATCGTTCCGTGTCAGTAAAAGCCACATAGCTTGGTGTGGTTCGGTTACCCTGGTCATTGGCAATAATTTCCACCTTCCCGTGCTGGAAGACGCCCACACACGAGTAGGTGGTGCCAAGATCAATACCGACTGCAGGTCCCTTAGACATGGTTGCTCGCGTGTAGGCCCGGCTGTGCTGGCGAGGACATCGCACCGATTTCCCCCAAAGCTGGCGCCGCGTTCAATGAGGGCAGAGAGTTAAGTATAGCCTAACATGACTTTGTATTCTATGCGTTACCATTGGTCTGACTATGATGTGTATTGTACTATATTATTTTATTCAATAGCCTATGCATTTATGTATATTGGTTTATTATTAAAGGGAAATGTACAATCACCTATAATTACAAACTTTTTTGTATTATTTTTATTTTTATTCTTTATATATATTACTATAATTTCTCTTACATAACTCCTATCCTGGAACTTCCTTCTGCCCTAGATCCACTTGTGCTCCACATCCCTAAAAATAAAAATAAATAAATAAAAAAAGCAGACCATCCAGGAATATCAACCAAGCATGGCATAACAAATTGCAGTAAGAATAATCACAAACCTTCATATCAAGGCTGGATGAGATGACTCAGAAGGAGAAAAAGAATTCTAAGCTCAGGCAAAAGAGTCAAGATACCACCACAAGCACACACACTATCGATGTTTGGGGTCACACAAGAACACAAAGCTACTCATCCATAACGTATACATAAAGGACCTAGCTCAGACCCATACAGGGTCCATGATTGTCAATTCAAGTCTCTGTGAGCCCCTAGGAACCCTGCTCAGCTGATTCTGTGTGGCATATTCTTATGGTGTCCTTGATCCTTTTTGACTCCTAGAAACCTTACTCCCCCCTCTTCTTCAGGGTTCCCCTGGCTTTGCTTAGAATTTGGCTGTGGGTTTCTGCCTTTACTTTTATCAGTTGTTGGACAATGCCTCTTTTATGAAAACTGGGCTAGGCATTGACCTATGAGAATAGCAGAGTATCATTAGGGATCATTCCATTAACTTAAAAAAAAAACTGTTGTATTTGGCTTTAACCTGAGTCTCTCAGCTGAGCTGTCTCTGGTTCTTGGCCATCCATGTAGTCTTAGGCATGAACATCAAGTTGGACCAGTCATTGGTTAGCCCCACCCACAAGTCCGATGCCGCCATTACCCAAGCATATCTTGTAGGTATGGAAATTTGTCGGTTGAAGGTTATATAGCTGGATTGATGTTCCAGGACCACTGTAGGGAGTCCTGACTGGTTATAGAAGAAAATTCCAAACTCCTAACTTGGATTTGTTATTCTGTAATAGTAACTTGTGTACTCGATATGAAAATATTCTGAGCAAGAATTTTTTATTATGAATAGTTAGATAAAAATATCATCAAATGAAATCCTATATTACATATAAAATCTTAACAGGACATAATAGAGTTTTTTTAAAGTGATAAAATTGGTCTACATTGACTAACCAAGAATTATTACAAAAGCAAAGAGATTCACAATAGTTATATTTGATATATAACCAATTTTACTAAGATACTAACACAGAAAAAAATTTAACTTGCTTGCAAATATAACCAAATATCATTAAAATACCATATAAAATTTTTCCATATAAAATTTATTTTATAGTGAGAAACAGAAAATGAATTTTCATAAGGTCATCCAGTTTGGTTTATATAGCAATGATTCAATCATTAAAAACCTGTCACCAAAAAGTGAGCTACAGAAAAAAATCAAACAATTCCTTTTGATTTTAATGGGAGGAAATAACTGAATCTTCATCACAATAGAAATCTGTGAGCAGAGGTTTGGTGGAACATGTATAGTCAATTATTTGAAGGTGAGGAAAAGGAAAGATCATTAGAGTTCAGATATCTCTGCATGAAGAGATCCACTAGGAAGAGGGATCTGATGAATCAAAAGCCCTATACAGTGTTTCAACATGTGGGCCTGCTTTCTAGATTAAGGCTTATAGCACTCAAATCTTGAAACATGACTGTTACTACTTTGGAAGACTAAATTATATTTTAACTAAACACTATTTAGGAAGACTAAAACAGCTGTGTCTTCACTGCTTAAATCTATAACCATATGGTATGATTCTTGTGTGGGTATGACTGTGCAGTGTAATATTGGTGTGGATATAACTGTACAGTGTGTGATCCTGTTGTGGGTATAACTATGCACATTGTAGTGTGGGTTTGACTGTACAATGTCATTTTAACGTTTTGTTATACAGTATGATTCTAGTGTGGTAGTAACTCTACAGAGTACTCCCCAGTGTGTGTGTTTTACTGGTGTCATCACACACACACACGAACAAAAACCAAAACCAAACAAACCAAACATAGCACACAACAGGTTTTACCTTTAAGTGAATAAGAAATTATTCTTTAGTCAAATTTGAGTGGTAAAGAAAGACATATTTAAGATATCCCTTCCTAATTTAGGGTTTCCACTGCTGTAGTAAAACATTATGAGGAAGATGACTTTGAGGAGGGATGAGTTTGTTTTATAATACAGTTTGTAATCCATCATTCAGGAAAATCAGAGACAGAATTCAAGGCAGGAACCTGGAAGCAAAACTGATACAGAGGCCACTGGGGAGTGTTGCTTACTAGCTTGCTCTGTATAGTTTGCTCAACCTGCTTTCTTATAGCACCCAGGACCATGAACCTAGGGGTAGCAATGCTTTCAGTGAGGTGAGCCCTCCCCAGGCAAACCATAATCACAAAGACAGTGCACTACAGGCCTGCCCACAGGCCAATCTGGTAGAGGCATTTTTCTCAATTTAGATTTTCCCATTAAGAGTACTGCCTGCTTTTCCAAAGGTCCTGAATTCAATTCCCAGAAACCATATGTTGAGTCACAGCCATCTGTAATGAGATCTGGTGCCCTCTTAAGGAAGAGACCTGGTCGGTCATCTTCATCAACTTAGACCATAAAACCCAATACAGACAAGTTCAGCAGAACTGCCATACACAAGTTGCCTGTGCATGCTTCAGCATGACCAAGGCAAAAATTTCATTTTGTTTACATTTTTTCTAAATGACCCCAACTTGTTTCAAGTTATCATAAAACTAACTAGCCAACCCAAATTCCATATTCTAATATAGAAGCTGTTTCACTAAGCTTTATAGTTTTTCAGAACAAAAGAACATAAATCAAAACAAGTTTAAAATACATGGATGAGTGCAACAGAGAGGTGCTTACAGCAAAATGGGGGAAGTTTTCCAATAGGATTCGGATGCTGCATAGTGACAATTGTAGTTTTTGGGTATGTGAAAGCTAGGGGTTTTCAAAGTTAATAGATTCCATGAAGTTTTTATCTTTTAGTCACAGGATGTTAGTTTTGACACAGAGGTGGGTAAAAAAAAAAAAGGTATTTCAGGACGTTAAAACTAGGCAAGGATAATGCAGTCTGTGCCTGGACCTGCCACATTCCAAATTCTCCACACCACTGTAATTCTAACAAGTCAGTACTCTTTGCAGACACTTTGCAGATTCAGCTTCTTTCCAGGAATTCTTGATAATAGTACATTAGTGTGATCTCAATGTAGGTATGATTGTGTAGTGTGATACTGGTATGGGGGTGATAGTCCATTGTGATCCTAGTGTGAGTGTACAATGAAATCCAAGTTTGGGTGATATTGAAGTGTGATTCCAGTGTGAGTGTTATCCTACACTGTGATCTAATTCTGGTGTGATTATATAATAAGAACAAATCTGATGATGAAAGTACAGTGGGTGCTAGTGTGGGTTTTACTGTATAATGTAATATCCATAGTGTGGTATGAATGTGGCTCTACATTGAAAACAAGTATTTTGTTTTTATCAAAATCTCAATTTTTCAATTTTATCAATAAACACACAGGAGCCAGATGCTGTGGTGAAAGCCTGCCAGTTCAGAGAAGTAGAGAAAACATAAACCTGACCTTCCTACTCCACTGACATACCAGAAAATACCTTTTATCTCAAACAAGATTCCTCAAACTCGGTGGCTCTCCCTTCTACTTCCTATGTGTCTCTCTGTCTTCCTAACCCCTCCTGACTGTCTCTGGTTTTTCTGTTTATTTCTTATCAACTGGGTATTGTGGGTTATTTGTACACTGTATGAAGGTGTAGTGCTATGACTGGTGGAATAAGAAGTTCAATGGCCAATATCTAGGCAGGAGGTAAAGGCAGCACTTTCAGGCAAAGAGAAAAAGTAGTAGAAGATAATCAAGGTGAAGATGAGACAACAATGAGACATGAAAGATGTCAGACATACAGAATGAAAGAAAGGTTAAAAAGCAATGTGGTAAACACAGATTAATAAAAGCAGGTTAACTTAAATCATAAGAGTTAGTGGAACAAGCCTAAGCTAAGACTGAGCTTCCATAATTAATAGTAAATATTTATGTTGTTACTTCTGAGCTGGTGGTCATTGGTAAAGTTTTCCTGTGTCATCAGCCACTTCAAGATATCGACTCAGAAACTTAATATTAATTATAAATGTTAAGTCAATAGTTCAGACTTGTTACTAGTTAACTCTTACATTTACACTAACCCCTAATTCTTATCTATGTGTTGTCTCGTGGCTTGGTACCTTTTTTCAGGATGGCTTGCTCATCTTTACATCTGCTGGTGGTTCCTCTCACTTCACTCTTCATCTGTCCATTATTCTCAGTTTGGCTTTCCTGCCTAACTTTATACTGTTCAGCCATTGGCCAGTTGGGTCCTTTATTAAACCAATAATACCAATGGCATATTTGCACATAGTGCAAAGGAATATTTCAGATAGTTCAAAAGAAAGTCAGACTAATACTGGTGGCTTGATCTGCCTTTGACCTATGGTTGATTTTCTTTAATCCTGGTTGTGACATTCAAGCAAAAGGATGTGGGTTAAAGGTGTGTGCTAGAACTGAGCGACATCATAACTAGAAACATGTTTTTCTAGTAAATACTGTAATTTTGGGGTTTTTATTGTGATCAAATATGCTGTAGTAGTCCCCCCTTTTGTCTAAATAAAAATAAGGTTTTAATGCTAACACAGTAAAACTATTTATAATAATGAAGAGATTTCTACCAAGCTTTCTACAACGTCCAACTTGGTTGTACTTTGCAGTCTTACTATTAACTATTTTTGAGTTCAAAGTTCTGCAAAATGTTCATGTCAGTCTTATATTGTTGGGAGTAGGCAAAAGTACCCTGTCCTTAGTGCTGCCATTTCGATTTGACTCCATTTTCCCTGTGAAGTGAATCATTGTTCAGGTTCCTAAGTCCTAGGGGAGCTGAGAACCTCCCAATAGCTGACTCACCTACTATGTAAACAATGGAAATAGTTGTTATACAGGTTTAGTTCTCTAGAAACATGGCTGTTCCTAACAATAGAAAGAACAAATAAAAGTGATTGGTTGGACTGAAAAGCTTGCAATGAAAGCTGGTTGACAAGGAAGCTCCTAGTTTTTAAATCTTGATTGGTGAGAATTGCAACTGTGTCTTATCAACAAATATTTATAATTTTATGTTTAAATATTTGCTTCAACCAAATTTGGGGTCACAGTTCAGCTCTTGAGTATGCTCTGAGGCCCTGTGTTCCTCTTTCTTTTTTGCTGCTCTGCATTAAATCTTGCCTTGTGGTGACCTCTGGTGTCTGCTTAGTTGTTTCAGCACCTTGAATCACAACAACATAAACTCAGCAATTTGAATGTCTTGAGCAGTTTGTAGTTTGAAGCAGATCTCACACTATGGCCCACATTTGTTGGTTGTCAGGTGGAAGGGGAGCCACTTGGGTAAGATGATGGCATGGGTGCCAGTGCTTGTCTGATATTCAGTTGGTCAGTGACTGATGAACTATCAGTAACATTGAGTTAGCTAAATATTGTGACCATTTCATTGGTTACTATAGTTCAATAGTTCAGTAGGTGCCTCTTTGGGGGGATGGGTGTTGGTTCAGAGATGAAGATTAGAGGCAATTGAAATATTTCTTCAGTTCAGGAAGACACAGAGCCCTGTGACACCATATTCTAGTCATGAAGGACTTCAGATAGGTACTAGTTCTACTGTAATACCTTTCCTCCCATGGTTAAATATTTTGAAGGGGACTTTGACTTTTAATGGATCCAATATATCATTGTAATTGTGTACCTTTTTGACCACAATGTGGTTGGTAATGACTGAGTATATGGTGCTCCATGCCTTGTAAATTATTCAGATTTGTTTCTCAAGGAGAAAATATTTATCCTCTGTAATAGAAACTAACAGGAAAATGTTGCTGGACTCATTTTTGCTTTATGAAGAGTCCCCAGTTTCAAATTCACTAAGAAAAATGATATCCATAATTAGGGTATCATGTAGTTCAATATTGGTCAGGATTGCATGTGCAGAGAAGAGCTTACTAACACTTTCAAAAGATGCTCTTTGTTCCTGTCCTCATCAGAAATTACCTGCATTTCTAGTATCCCTGGAGACAGTTTTTCACATTAATCTATAAATATGAATAAGGACTTCTCTATTGTGCAAATATACAAATTAGAATTTTATCTGAGATTTTTTTCCTTGCGTGAGGGTATTAAAGGCATGAACCACAACCGTCTTGTTCACTATAATTCCAGAATTAAGAAAATAGCTAATTTATAGAGAGCTGACTGTCTCTGCTGGGATTAAAGGCATGGGCTACCATGACCCTGCTGAAGTATATTATCTTATCTTCAAACCACTATATTCTTAGAGATTTAAAAATCAAGAATGAACTGTAGCAACCATTTGAATTCACTTAAAATAATTTAAGTCTTTTAATTATATTTTTAATAGCAAATAACAAAAATAGTCAGTTTATTTAAGAAGAAACACAAAAGCTGATTCCAAAATAGTGTGGAACATGTAGAAATCTACAGTCTACCTTTCTAATATGGAATTGAGATTCATGGCTTAAGAGAGTTCATTTTTCATTTCATATCGAGAAGGCAAGTGTGCCTGTGGTAAATTATCATTTGAAAATATTATTATTATTTGTTTTTATTTTTTCTTGCCTGATAAAATGAAGGAAATTTGTTAGTCTTTATGTTAGTTTAGACTGAATGACCAAACCATATCACCTGTCCTTATTCAGGCACTGTGAAGGCAAACTTTCCTTTATCTTGTATAGGGAAAAAAAGCAGTCTTTTAAAAACCTATCACTATAATAAAATATCCCTTAACTAATAAAGACAGCAAGGGGATTCCTGGATATAAATGGTCCATTGACTGGATCACCTCATTTATAGGTCTCAGATCTATTTTTATTCTTCATTTTTCAAATTTCTTTTTAATGACAAATATAGGAGAATTCCAGTTGAGGGTTTAGCTGCTTTTGTATCAGTTTTTCTAATAATTCTTCTAATTTCAAAGGTCATTGTTCCATCCACATGGGTTTGTCCATTAACCATTTTAAAGGTAGTGTAGCTGATACTTTTGAAAGACCAATAGCTGTTTTGTCCTCTTTATGTAAATATGAACAATCTGTGACTGTTCTTGATAGTACCTTTTAATATTTTTTTCCAAAACATTCTTTATTTTATGGTTTGTTTCTAAGACTGGAGCCTTGTTAATCTGTGTTTTCTCTTGCTGCAATAAATCAGGTAAACATAAATTCACGGCAATATTAGTCACATATAGCCTTAATTTTTCTTTATATCTTCCGACCCTATAAACCTGAATCACTTTGCACTTTGTTTTACCTGAGACAAAGTTCCAATCCCTAGACTCTGAATATTTGCCTCCTCAAAATGTCAATCTGGATGTCAATATTTTGATGAAATTATTGTAATATCTGGCCACATTTGAAGTAAACTCTGTATGGAGGCTCTTCAATATCCATCATCTTCTTTGAAGTAGACTGGTGCTGCCAGTGTTGTAAGAGGCTGCTTGTTTGTTCCTGACTGTCCAGACTTGAAATAATCACAAAGCAGCTGCATTAATTAAATTACTGCTTGGTCTATCATTTAAGCATATTTCTAGCTTTTTATTGGCTAGCCCTTAATTTAACCTATCTCTATTAATCTGTGTAGCACCATGTGGCTGTGGCTTACAAGCAATGTTCTGGCTCACATGCTCCTGGCATTAGTTACATGGCATCTCACTGAATCTGCCTTTTTTTCTCCCAGCATTCAGTTTAGTTTTCCCCATCTAGCTCTCTTCTGCTAAGCCACTGGCTGAATCAGATTCTTTAATCATTATCTAATAAAAGCAACACATATAATGAAGACTTCCCACACCATTTCTCCTTTTCTGTCTAAATAAAATGAAGGTTTTAACTTTAACATTGTAAAATTGCATATCACAAAACAAGAATCGGGCAAAAATTACAGTTGCAATATATATATATATATATATATATATATACTTTATCTTTTATTATAACTAAGGAAAACTATAATCATAACTATTTATTTTTTAGCTTCATTAAAGACCACAGAAGGATATATTACCTACGTGACAAGAAGTACATTATAAACAACTTTTAAAACTCTAGAATTGACAAAAACATCTCGCTGCCTGGACAGTCAACTAAAATTCTTCTGTATCATTGGGGCATTCATCTTTAGCCTACAGGCCAATTGTATCTAATAGACTTTTACATGAAGCAGGAAATTTTAAAGACAGTTTCACCTATGTTGGCAGTTTTTTTGTGCAGAATGTCTAGCAGACTCTTTTATGAAGCAGGAACTCAAAAGGACCGTCTCACCTTTAGGCAAGTCCAGCAGTCATCTCTCTGTGGGTCCTGTATGTCCAGCTCACACAATATAATATCAAGCAGTCCAGGACAGAACAGTGTCTTGCCCAAATGGCAAGCAAACTCCATAAGGAACCTCTTTGATGCCCATCTTTCTCTTGAAGTAATTGGTGCTGCCAGGAGCAGATGTGTCTCATTGCCATGAAAATCTTAAATTTTTAAACTTCTTAAATGTCATATTTTGAAGGTCTTTGAAAAATTTGAAGAATCCCTATCCATTTGAAATATGACTCTGTATATCTAGAAACCCTAAGTATAATAACTATAAGCTTGCCTACTATAGATAACTCTCTATTAATACACACACACACACACACACACACACACACACACACACACATTGGTTTTTCAAGACAGGGTTTCTCTGTAGCTTTGGAGCCTATTCTGGAACTAGCTCTTGTAGACCAGGCTGGCCTTGAACTCACAGAGATCCACCTGCCTCTGCCTCCCAAGTGCTGGGGTTAAAGGTGTGCACCACCACCACCTGACTTTAACCTATATTTGTAAATTATACATTACATTTTCAAATGAGCTGCACAGACACAGTACCTTAATCAAAGGCAGAAATATACATGTAACAAAATTTGTATCAACAGATCAAGGTTCATACCAATGCAAATCTCTATAGCACATCACCATTTAAATGTAAACAAACATTTATAAACAATATTTGGAATTTGAAGTAAGCTCCATATGGAGTATCTTCAATATCCATCATCTTCTTTGAATTAGATTGGTGCTGACATGAGTAGATGTGTCTCAGTGTCATGAAAAGCCTTATGTAATTAAAACATCTAAATGTCAAATTCTCCAGGGGTGTGTGTCACACAGCTTTAATCCCAGCACTTGGTAGTCAGAGACAGCTGGATCTCTGTGAGTTTGAGGCCAGCCTTGTCTATAAAGGCTAGTTCTTGAACAGTTTCCAAAGCTACAGAGAACAGAGATACCCTATCTTGAAAAACCAAAAAGAAAAAAAAATCTAAATGCTGTATACTTATATATCACTGAAGTGTTTGAAGACCACCTAGCTAGCTAAAATGTATCTCTGCTTAAGCTTGAAAACATGCCTAATATGACTACACATTTGATTGTTATAGGTGACTAACTACTATCCAAAATTTCTTAATTATCCTCAATATTTTGTAATGGTATGAAAGGCAATTTTTTGTTCTTTTTGGTTAGTTCAAATTGAATGACCAATATGCTTGATGAACTATCACTTCTCCTTAATCAAGAGGTCTCTCTTGTTCAAATAAAAATTTTTATTATTCTTGGTGGTATCCATATCTTTTCTTCTTCTGTAGAAACAAAAGCAGATTTTTTCCCCAACAAAATGCATATCTTGTTTTCTATTCTGAGGGCAAGTTCATCAAGTTTGTATGACTGCTCCAGCAGTCAGCTCCCAAATCATGGTACATGACTTATTATTAATTATAAAATCCCAACCCATGGATTAGACTTGTTTTTTCTACCTTTTATAACTTAAATTCCCCTATTTCTATTAATATATATGCTACCCTGAGGCTCGTTTACCTTACCTATGTATCCATCTTGCTTTTCTGTATCCTCTGCGCTCCTTGTATCTCTTCCCCTTTTTCCTGGAATCCTCTGTGCCTGAAAATTTAGCCTAGCTATTGGTTCTTTAGCTTTTATTAAACCAATAACAGTGACACATCTTCGAAGTATACAAAAAGATTATTCCTCAACAGTTATTAGGTTTTAAAATATATAAGTTTATTTAATTCAATAGTTTTTTCCTATTATCCAATGCCTCTTGATGGAGGAAGGTCATTGGTTAAATAAAGAAACTGCCTTGTCCCTGATAGGACAGAAAATTAGGTAGGCGGAGTAAACAGAACAGAATGCTGGGAAGAAGGGAAGTGAGCTCAGACGCCACGCCACTGCTCTTCAGGGCAGATGCGATGAAGCTCTGACCCAAGATGGACGTAGGCTAGAATCTCCCTGGTAAGTCACCATCTCGTGGTGCTACACACATTAATAGAAATGGGCTAAGCAGTGTTTATATGAATACAGTTTGTGTGTTGTTATTTTGGGGCATAAGCTAGCCAGGCGGCCAGGAGCTGGGTGGCAGGAACACAGCCCGCAGCTCCTTCAACAGTCTCTCACAGCTGTTGTTCCTGTTTCATTAACATTTAAAAATTTAAAGTTTATTAAACACTGTGTAGTATATCTCTGAGGGTCTATATGAACTCTAAGCATATCTTTAAAATGAGACACTCAAAGTCCCTTTCTACTGCTTCCTGTGTGTCTTTCTATGTATTTTCTGGACTCTTTCATTCTCAATGAATACTTTCTATCAAGTAGTTGACCCATGTTTCATTTTATTTAATTAATGCAGTCTCAGGGTTCACAGTGTTACGAAATATCTCACAATAACTTTCACAATAACTTACACCCTGGTTCATTCTAATGTGCTCTTAGTTCTTAAAATTCTTTTGCAAAAACTCACAGGAAAGATCATTATTCTGTTTCTATTTTGCTTGAGTTACAGCTTCCAGGTTTCAGGCTCAATACTCTGCTCTTACTTCCCTGGTTGAGGGATTATTAGCTGTAAGATGAAATGCACCCTTTCTTTCCCAAGTTGATTGTAGTCATGTAGTCTTATCACAGCAGTAAAACCCTAAGGCAACTATTGATCCCAGCTTACCAATGTATATGGCAAAAGATCTAGATGAGATTGATTTTTACATTTCTGAGCAAAATAATCACAGAATAGTGTTTAGAGTTTGTCATATCCATTTCACACTAGCTGAAATCACTTAATATAACTTACCTGGCACTTTTAAGAAAGCATTAAACATTGTTTTGAAACATCATTAGGTTGATGATACCGTGTGTGTGTGTGTGTGTGTGTGTGTGTGTGTGTGTGTTGGGGCAGTTATTTACTTATGAAGTTGTCAGGAATTTCAGACAATCTGCTGTATATTTGAATGTGCTGACTGGAAAGTGAGTTCTTTGTTGGATGAAAGAAGTGCAGAATCCTGAGACCTGTAACGATGGAGATGGTTTGCTCTTCTGTTGGTTTTCTATTGTTTAAGGGAATTTGTTATTTTAAATAAAAAGACTTTCAGATTCTAGACAACAGCTCATAAAGCCTTAACTCTATGGAACATAATATTGTAATTAAGAAAATGTGATCTTTGAATGTAAACATCAGTTCTTACATACTTTTAGCTGGGATTTTTTTCTACTGTGTTTCTTTCAAAATTATAGTGTTGGAAGCTCTCCATACAAATAAATTTTCTTTTTTGGAAGTTTTTATGTGCCAAATGGTCACATCATCTCATGATGAAGTAGGAATGAAACTTGAGGAGAATTTACATACATGTACAAGTAGAAATAAAAAGATACCTGTATAGTAAAGTTCTGTTCCTACCATCTGTGGCCATTGGCGTCCCAGGTAAAAGTGTTTCTAGGTATTGAAGACTGATATAAAGGAATAAAAATTGGCTGGAAAGGATGTATGAGAGAGTCTACAGGAAAGAGGAAAGCTGGATTCACACCAAGGTTTGGAGGAGTCCCTGGAAAATACAGCTTATTCTGCTTTTTAATCAAAAGCCGCCATTACACATCAGAATCTGACAAGTTCTTTGGATTTTAGAAAGAATTTTAGTCAGACAACTTGATAAGGAAAATAGTATTTGCTTTAGCTCCCTGTCTTACTGAACTTAAAATTTTTCTGCTAAATCTCTATATGTAGTCACCCTTTACTTTTACTCCATTGTTGATACAGACTTTTTTTTTTAAGAGGATGTGTCTTATTTCCGCCTCTGTCTTTTGGTATTTTATGAAAATACCTATTATCTTGTCTTTGGAATATGTAGATTTTATTTAATTATTTTCTTTATTTGTTCATCTGTTTATTTACTTATTTATTGGCATTGTTAGCATTTCCCATCTGGTGGAATCATTCTTCCCTTGATATTCAGCATTTTTGATTCAATTATTTGTGAGTGAAGATCTGAGGCATTGCCTTAGAATCTTGCCGTGTTCCTGGTTTAGAAAGTTTAAGGTCTTAGTTCTTCAGGTAACTATTTGAAATAAGAGTCTTGCCAGTACAGTTCTTATAAGCCCAAGAATGTTAGAATTAAGTCATTTTGAGTATTTTTATTGCGCCAAGTCACTTTGGTAACATTTCAAATGTACTTTGATTGTAGATTTCCACCCTTGCAACAGAAACACTGCTATGTTTTACCCAGAAATTAGACTGAACTTTTAGATTCACATGCTATCTAAAATGTTTTAGAGGGAAGTTATAGTAAACAAGCTTTGAAGTAGCATTATTGATAGTGCTTGGTACTTATATGACAACTTCATACAAACTAGATTCATGTGAGAAGCTGGAATCTTAGCTGAGAAAATGACTCTCTAAAATTGGTCTGCAGGCAAATCTGTGAGGATATTGTCTTATTTAATTATTGATGTTGGAGGACACAACTCACTGTGGTCAGTGCCATTCCTTGACAGGTATCCCTAGGTTTTATAAGCAAACATGCTGACTAGCAAGCCCTTAGGCAGCGTCAGACATCTTCCATGACCTCTGCTTCACTTCCTGCTCTTACTTGCGGCAGTGACGGACTATGACACAACTAAAATAACCTTTATCCTCCCCTGCAGAAGTTGTCTTTGGTCATGGTGTTTTAGCGTATTAATAGAACCCTAAATTAAATAGTACCTTAGTGCTTAAGATGTGGAGTACTGCTACCTACTATGCTGAGGTTACTGAAAGAGTTTTAGTCCTCAAAGAGAGTCAGCGTTTCATTACTCCCAATTATTAGAGTTTCTGAAATGCCAAGGGTGCTTGTCATTTCCAAAGCAGGGGCATGCAAACTGGTGGGCAGGAGGGAGAATTTTACTTCTGAATGATGCTACTACAACAAAGGGTTACCTTTACAGCATGTGGACCCCAAAAATTCTTCCTGTTCTCAACTAAAAGATACTTTCTTTATCTCTTCCTGGGTCTGAGGTGATGGAGAATCTGCCTCTCTCAAAGGGGTACCTGGGAGAGTCATTATCAATCATAGTGTATTAGAAATGAAAGATTGTAGGTGATGATTAAAGCCCTGGTGGCTGCCTTTGCAAATGAACTTTGAGGGAAAAAACAGTTTTGGTGAATATGTGGTTAGTCTTCATATTAAATCTTGTGACTTGATGAAATTAAAGACAATGCCTGGGAATATAAACCAGTGTTGAATCTTCTTTTATTAAAACTGAGCTATAATAAAAACAGGACTTTGTCAGGTGCAGTAATTACTTCAGTACTTTAGAGACACAAGCTCCCTTAGGGAAACCTTTCTTCCTGTCTATTTTTCATTTCTACTGAGTTCTACTTTTACCTGCTAGAGAAAAATAAACACAAGCCAAAAACTTGCAACCTGTTTTTTTTTTTTTTGTTTTTTTTTTGTTTTTTTTTTTTGTTTTTTTTTTTTTGTGGGCTTACTGTTTCTAAGATTGACTCTCATTTATTCTGAATTGCTACCTTGGACAGCTTTCTAGCTTATCTTGTCCTAAAGAAAACATAGAAGTATCATGTTTCAGAGGTCATAAAAACAGAAAACCCCCAATTCCACAGCAAAATATTGGTCATATAGTGAAGGTTTATAACCCAGAGGTAGAAGGCAAAAGACAGTATTAGAGAATTCATACTGGGAATAATCAGCTAATAGGGAAGAAATTTGTCGGGTCATTGCTACTCAGACTAGTCTTTGCAACAGTAAAAGCATCTCCCAAGAACTTGTCAGAAATGTAGAATCTTGGGCCCAGAGATACCAAACCTGATTCTGCAACTTAATGAGAGCTGAAGGCAAACCATTAGAATTTAAGACTCTAATTATTAAACTTTAATATATAAACACATCTTAAACTTGACAAGACTAAATCCAATAGGCCCATAATATTCACATGCTGCCCATTAATCTCCGGTAAACTTTGGCAGAGACAGTTGAATGAATTGCATATTCAAATTCTGGAATTAGGAAAAAATGGATATAATAGCCATTCACATAGAAGCTTTTAGAGTTAAGGTAGCAAAGTTCCCCTTCAAAAGCCATTTGTGTGAGTAGCATGAAGGACTTAGTACTTTTTGCCACAAAAGTATTACTATAAAAAACTGCCCAAAGAAGTGTAACATGAATAAATAAGAGATATCCAGCTAATTACAAATGTTGCACCATCAGCCGTGCAAGAGGACTATAGTGTCCCTCTATTGGTAGTCTTTTGTACCTCTACTAAAAGATTACTGAATGGAGTTAAAAATAATAGTAGGTTATTTTTAAGTATGTCAATTTAGAGCTCACTGTACATCTTAATCTATTTGTGTATGTTAGCTAACTGCACTTAAATTTAGATAATTCAATCACAACTTTGTTTAATTTCTAGAAAAGTATGAACTTTAATTCATAGTTTCACTCTATATGCTAGATGACTTTGACAATTTTCATCTTAACCCCTTCTACCCCAGTTATTCAGTGGCAGAATAGAACAGCCAAGTACTTAAACCCAGAAAAGTGGCTGGAGAACTGTATACTCTAGATTATGCTATTTCCTTAGAAGAATGTTTGAACACAGTTAGGGCTTGATGTTTCCTTTGTAAGGCTAATATTCACAAAACCCAAGGCTCAAAGGATATTTTCAAGTATTTCAAAGAGAATCAGAGGCATGAGGATGTAGTCAGAACTGACCAACGTGTGGGCATAGAGAACAGAGGGTTCATTGCGGGAAGTGGTGTCCTGGCAGTGCCTATGGCTAAGAGAGAAGAGGCCACTCTGTTAGAATCATTATCTATACCTTAAATGTAAATATTTTATCAAACTTTTAAGTAGCTGTAAGTCAGCTTAATTGTTCTTCCACATAGCCAATCAATGAACTCTTTGAAATAAAAGGTCATTATTTATCTTTGCTTTCAGAAATCACGTTCGTTTGCTTGGAATCATTATATTCTTATTGTCTTTGAAAGCCAAGTGCACATTAGGAGTTCCAATATGAATAGCCACAGTAAATAGTAGGGTGACCAAATTTCATTCTTTAAAAATTAATTAGTTTGTAGCCTCATGTATTTCACCTCATACAACCAAAATAGTAGAATAAAATTCATACATGGTAAAGCCGTGTAATATCTATTGTAAAGTATATCTTCATAAAAATAAAGCTTATTTTTTAAAACAGGTTTTATTAGATTTTTTCTTTTATATTAGACTTTAATGTGTACTTTGAAAGTTTTTCCTTTATTTCTCATCCTCTTCTTTATTCTTTTAAATTCTTATCTTTATCTTTCTTCATGAAATGTAAGTTTATGTGAGATTCCCCTCTGTATGCTGTGACCATATTTTATTATCATTGACAATACAGAAGCTGCCTTGGCCTATGGCAGGGTGCGATGCAGCAAGGTTGGAAATCCAAGCAGTGATGGAATAGGAAAGAAGGTTCTAGAACCATGTGGTAAAATACAAAAAAAAAAAAAAAAAAAAAAGAAAAAGAAAGAAAGAGAAAGAAATGGCCATGCGTTGGTGATGCTTGCCTTTAATCCCAGCACTCAGGAGACAGAAGCAGGTAGATCTCTGTGAGTTCAAGGCCAGTCTGGTCTACAAGAGCTAGTTCCAGGATAGGTTCCAAAGCTACAGAGAAACCCTGTCTCAAAAACAAAACAGAAAAACAAAAAGTGAAAAATTAGAAATGGATTAATTTAAAATGTAAGAGCTAGCTGCAAATATGCCTGAGGCTGTATGAACTGAAAGACCTGGATAACTCCAGGTATCCCCAAAGAAAGCCCTGGATAAATCCAGGTCCCCCCCCCCATTCCCAGCAGGAAGAAAATAGCCAAAAATCCAAGCAGGGAAAGTCTAGGATTTAGCTGAAGATAAAGTTAGATTGTGATCTTAAGAAACAGAGTTTCCCCCTTGTGATTGTCATTGTACTGTGTTTTAGGAACTAGCTGATTATGACCTTGGGAGTGGTCCTGAGAGGCAGGGAGTTGCCCCCTTGTGATCTTCACTGGTATTTTCAGAATTTTCGGTGACACACTCCCTGCCAATTCCGGATCACTGGGCTGTGGTTTCTTCCCTTAAAAATCGGTTCTCCTGGTCACTCGGGGTCGAACTCTTCCCCTGCGTGGGTTCTGAGTCTCGGCTCCAGTGCACTGGTTCTCGTCTCACGTCATCGATTAAAGCCTCCTGTGACTGCAGCAAGGACGGTCTCTCGTGAGTTACTGGGGGGTCGTGTTATCCCGGGACTTGAGTGAGGGTCTCCCCAGCACTGGGGGTCTTTCAGAACAATGTTTTAATTAATATAGTTTCTGTATAATTATTCAGGTCTGGGCAGCTGGAAAATGAAAGAAAGGTCTCTGCTTACAGCCAGCACATACACAAATTGATACAGTAATCTCCAAAAGAAATATCTTCTATGGCTATCCTTGAGGATAAGAGACAAATACAAGAAAGAATCAAGTTTGACTCATGCTGTAGCTTGGGATCTAAGAACCTTCCTTCTCATATATCTGCTTTCAGATTGTTTTGCTTTAAAGCAGGTCATTTCTCCTTTCTTGCCCATTTATGTAAAACCAAACATTGAAACAAGTCTCTTCTCCCAGACCTTATGATTAAGGCCCTCAGAAAAAGAGTTTAAAAAGCATGTCTGGTTCTTTAATTCCTATGGGCTTAATAGAAGGATTGTGTGACACTACATACAACGGTGTAATAAATTATCTCTTAGTGCATATACTTTAAAAATTGTTATGATTTAGTTGAGGTTACTAAGATGAACTGTGTGTAACACAGATAAGTCAGAAAATAAGGATAACAAAATGAGAAGAAATACCATAAGACAATAAATACTGCTAATTCTTTGAAACATGAACATGGGGGAACTTTGGCATGTTCAAGAAATATTTAATGTGTGAATAAAATTTTCAAAAGTATTTCTTATTCATATTTCAGTTTACCAAGAGTGAGGAGACAATCTATTTTCCTACACTTGGCATAATACTTAATTATTTCAAATTTCACACTTAAAAAGTAGCTTATTCTCATTACACATCTGATGATGTTATTAGTTTTGGGGTTGGCAGAAGCTAGTAGTCCGCTAAGTTAGTAGATTTCAAAGTGGCTTCTATCTATTGTCACAAGGTGTTAGCTCTGACACAGAAGGGAGTGCAGGTTGACTGTTCTGGAGAACTAGAATTTAGTCTAAGAAAAGGTAATTAACCCTTGGCCCTGCAACATTCCAATCATTCCATAGTGCTGCAATTCTAATCAGGCAGTTAGTCTGTGCAGAAACAGCTTCTTTTCTTAAGTATTTGTTTATTGCTGTAACTTGAGAGTCAGTGAAAGTGTATGTGTGGGTGGGTGGGTGTTGTGTGTGTGTAATACAGAACAATCAATTGCTTACTTTCTCTCAGAGAAGTTTATACTTACACTCGAGTTCAACTTACCCCTACTTTGTCTTGGGAAGGTTCCTATCCCTAGTTTGTCTTATTGTCTTCTAAACACATTTCTGTCTCTTAACTCTTATGCTTAAATTTGTATATAAAATATCTCTAATAAAATTTTCAACTTGACTTCACTATACTGATTAGTCCTGAAATTCTTTTCAGCACCAAAATCATGAATCCTGATTTGGCTTGAGTCTAGAGTCTATAACTCTAGAGGAAGTCTTCAGGCTTTTTGCTGGGAGCAGTGTGGAGTTGTGCACTGGTCCCTTGCCAATGACAAAAACTTTTAATTCTGTAATACCTGTATTTCCAAATGAGCAAAAGGTATGAAATAATTTGCCAACAAGCAGACCTGAAAGAAGAAAGAGAACTGAATGTTGGACTTGTGTTTTTAGGTTTCACATTACAGTTACACAATGGGATGTGAGCAGTCACTCCACGTGGGCTGGGGACTGACCCAGACAGCCATTCTCCATGATGCACCAGTTCCATGGCAAGTACTTGTGTGTCTGTAGGATAGGTTTCTTGCAACCCTGAAATGCTCCTTAGAGAGCTGTGCTATTGAAGGCTGTCTGTCTATTTCTCTAATGGTAAGGTAGTGACTGCTCTGGGCCTAGTTCAGCTCTAGAGGAGAAGGCAGCAATGGCAGATGGTGGTGCGGCTGGATGCACAGTGGTGGCCTCTCAGCACTGGAGCATTCTGCTGTGCTCGTTCAGAAGTTGCTCTGACAACATTCCTCTCCTGGCTGCCATGTCATCTCTGCTCCAGTCTTGTGCAAGCAAATGGCTTTTCTGCAGCCTCTCTGACATGCTGTTGTAGGCTTGGGTGGTGGAGGACTGCCACACATTTGCTTCCATTATTTCATCTATTCATACTTTCTCTGAATTATATTTCTCCCTCCTTTTCACGGGTTTTTCTTTGGCTTTTTATGAATATAATTTACTTGCTATAGTAAGTAGCAGAGTTATTAAAAACACAGGAAGAAATCATTACTTCTCTAAATGTGTGAGCACAGAAGTAAATAAACAAACAAGCTAACGTATATCCTCTAAATAACTAGATGCATTCTTCAGTATGGCATTAACTAGAATTGTTATGACACAAGGCTCTTAAATTCTGAATTGCATCTTTTCAATCCCACTGTTACCTGTATTGATATTCTCTACCCTCTGGCTTCACTTTTAGCCTCTTCTTTCAACTGTTAGGTGACTGTATGATATGTCCAATTCTTTGTTACTTCCAACCAATCCAAATCATTCTTAAGTCTGGCTGTACTTTAGAATCACTTGAAAATATAACTTAAGTATGTTGGATGCTATATATGCCTGCGTTGAAAATATCTCAAATGTTTTGTAGCTAGGCATTTGTATGAAATAGTACACATATGGAAATAGTATTAATTCTTTTCTTTTTTCATCCAGGTAATCTAGCCTTTTCCTCTTCCTGTGTTCACATGTGAAAAGTCTTAGTTCCCAGATGGCAGACAGTACCTGTAAGAGATACAGGTAGGACCTAGTAGAATGAAACTAAGTCACCGTAAGTGTGGCCTAGAATGGGATAGTAAGACTGCACATACTTCTTACCTCTTTTCTTCTTTTAAAGTTGATTATCTTGGTGTTTGTCCCAGCAACAGAAATATAGCTAGTTTTATAATTAAACAGTAGCTCCCATCTAAAGTTCACTTGTAAAGCAGAAGATAGATTGTTGATTAATATTTCCTTGACTAATGGAGAAAGAGAAAATGAATTCAAACTATAGGCATTTGTCTGGAAAGAATATTTGTTTTAACAAATGTAGATTATAGTACATATATTGTAGCAAACACAATATGAATATTTTGATCATCTATGGTTTGATTCTTTTCAAATTACTTAGTGACAGCTTGGCAATGAAGCTTCACAACATTTTGCATTATATATATACTTATGCTATATATTTATGTGCATGGAAAGAGTCATAAACTATATCTCTTGTCCATCTTTTGCCAGGTGTTGAAAATACTTTTCTTTTTGTCTAGGCACCTGTATTTGGATCGGCTCAGCAGTAATTAATCTCTAGGCTAATTATGAGCTCTGTTGTCATTTTGCTACATATAATTAAACTGCATAGCTGGAGAAAGTTTGGAAACTAAGGCTTCCAAGAAAACTCTTCTCTGCAATCTGGCAAAGAGCTCAAGAGTAACAACATAATCAGCCCATTAGTTGCAAGCTAGATGCTGGATGTCCTTCAGGATGAGTCCACAGGAGGAAGACAAATGTGTGTTCACATGAAGCACCTGCTATTTTGCTGCTGTCTTGTTGGAAAGAGTATGGAGTCTTCCAGAGGTATCTTTCATTAATTCTTTTGATAACTTTATTAAACATGAAATAGGATAAGCACTGGGGTCTTTTTCAAATATGTTAAATGATTAATACCACAGAAAACAACTGAGAAAGGCCACAGTGACCAAGGGTCAAAAGATTTACTATTCTATCTCCTTACAAAAGGTGAAATTTTTCTACACAGAGCCCTAGAACAACCCTAGTTAGGACAGACAGTCAAACAAGAGTGAAGGTATGCATATTTTCTTTTGTAAGCACATTCTTCAACAAAAGTTTTTCAAGGTTATATTTCAGTTTTTAGTCCCCAAGACAAAGAGACATATACCATCTGCCAAATGTAAGATAATGTGGGAAGAATGTTACCGGATCACACTGGATTTGGCTTTACTTAGACAAGGAGGTACATGGTTTCCTAAAGAATATATGAGCATGTATAACCACTAGTTATGCTCAAGTGTTCAGTATGAATAGGAGTTATACATGGACTCAGCAGCTTAAAATTGTTGTACATATTTTAGTTATCTCTTTTTACTCCATGGTTTTTCATTAATAGTTATAAACTCCTTTTAAAGACATTTTCTTTAGTAATACTATAAACTGTGTTATTTGTTAAATAAGGAAGTTGGTGTGAGCAGACTAAGGTTCATGAAGATTATACATGAAGGAAAGAAGTATGAGGATTAGGGAGTCCCATCCCTCAACTTGTTAAGAGATCTGCCTTTTTGACTATACTGCCCGAATGGTAATTATGTTATCATTTATAAAGATATGGTGGGGGACCAGTCCTATAAGGGCTGGTGGTGGGTCACCCGAAGCCTTGGTAGGTTCCCTGGCGGGTGGCCTGAGACCTCGGTGGGAAACAGACAGAGAGATATACCAAATAGAGCAAGGGCATAGAGTTTATTTAGTGGGTTATGGAGGGACAAGGGAAGGAGAGAAGGCAGAGAGACAAAAAGGGGGGGGGGAAGAAGAGAGAGAGGCAGAAGCTGCCTCTTCAGAAGGAAGGGGGACACAGGTTTACTTTGGTTGAAAGGGGAGGTTGGGAGTGCACAGGGCTTGTCTCTTAAAGGAACAAAGTACCAAAATGACAGACCAGGCCAACAGATTACATTCTCATGTTTTTCTTATATTAAAAAGGTGGGGAGTTAGGCATACTAGCTGGAAGGAGTTTGGATGGCAAGTTCTCAGGACTGCTTCCTGCTTATTTGTAGGCATTGAAGTCTTTCTTGAAGGGGCCGAAGTTAGCTGGGCACAGATAACATCATGGGGTTGCTGGTCGCTTCACAATTATCCATGAATTGTGGTGTAGAACTTTTTGGTGTCTTTTGGACCCGGCAAGGTGTTGGCAGTACAGAGGACAAAGTTAAGTTTAGAAAGAAAATTTTTTTTCAGGACCAGGGAATTGAGAGGGGGTGTATCTGATCTATTTAAGGTAGATCCTTTAATTCAGCTCCCTGGAACTCATAAGAATTTTTGAGTTTGTGAAAATGTAAGTTTTACATTGTATAAGTAGCAGCTTATTTATGTCAGAATGACTATGACAGATGTTTTTCATATTGAAAAGTATTTTTAAGACTATGAAAGGCAGTGTGAGAGAGAAATTTGATAACTTGTATTTGTCCTCACACCTTTATAACTTGCAGGTACACATTTTAATAACTTGTATTTGTATATCTTAAGACTATGCAAGGCAGCCTGAGAGAAAAATTTGATAGCTTGTACTTGTCTTCACACCTTTATAACTTGCAGATATATACCTTAATAACTTGCATATATACATCTTACTGAAATTTGTTTGGTGAGGCTGTCCTTTTAAACTGACAAAGCTCTCAACTGTCAAACTGTATCAGAGATCTTTGAGAAGAATAAAATTTTGCTTGAGTTATTGATTAAAAAAAATGACAGAGAACTTACTCTATTGGCTACCTACAGCCTCTCCTCAGTGTCCTCCATGGTCATCATGGGCAAGGGCATCAGGACTGTATTTGTTTTCTGTTGTTAGAATCCTGTGCATTAAGGACTCTGTAGGAAGACAAGCCTACCTTGACCTGAGCAGTTAGGCTGTTGATTCCATTTGATTCTTTGCCCACATCTGGAGATCTCCCGGGCTTTAGATGAAAGGCAGTTCTGCCCAGTGATTAGCACGTTCACTTGATGAAGCAAAGTGCCAATGGACATTTTTCTGTGACCACCTATCTTCTGTCTTCTTTGGAGGAAATAGAGTTCTGCTGCTAGAAGCCAACTTGACTCTCTGTTATGAAAAGCCTCTTAATAATTAAACATTTCAATGCCATATTCCCCAGATCTCTGAGCATTTAATGACTGTTTATCAGGTTATAGGTAAATTATTATTATTGTATATAATTGGCCTAGAGAGCTGAGTCCAAGCTTGACTGTACTGGTTCTTAGCAGGTGATATTTATACTTGTGAAAGGTGAAAAAAAATCTGACTGCAATAGAAGATTATTGGTATAACTGACAATAGTGGAGAACAGCTTAATATATTTTAAAATTAGTTGGAATATATATATATATATATATGGTATTTTTGTAAGAGATTTAGAAGTATATGCCAATTTAAAATATGAGATTTATTGTTTTATTAGTCTGGAATGGGATATAATAAACAATTATAATATTTAACAGTAAGTATACGTACATTTACACCCATTTGTTTTTAAGTTTTACACATATACACACAGAGTTAAAGCTAACTTATGTTTATACATAAAGTTAACTCAAAAGTCACATGCATACACGTACACACATACATATATAAAACAGGAACTGGATGAAGTGAATGCTTTGGTGAGTCATACCAAAACCATGCCACTGCAGAAAACAAACATGTAAAAGAGTTAGTAAGAGGAATTTAGAGACAAAAACTTAAGTAACCATGATACTAGGCAAGGAATATATCAGTAAAGGTGGAGAATTGGTTATCAACCTGTCCTTAGTCAATAAGGTGATATTTGGTCACCTGACCTGCCCTTAGTTAAGATGGTGATACTTGATCACCTGCCCTGCCCTTAGCCAAGATGGCGGTACTTGGTCACCTGGCCCTACCCTTAATTAAGATGGTGGTGAGGTCATCTGATTTGACCTTATTCAAAATGGTGGTGGTCACAGGTTGTATGGAGAAACCGCATTTTCAGGGCTGCTGTGGTAATAAACAGATACAAATAACAAGAGAGACATAGAGGCTGTTTAGAATATACATTTAAAACAGAATTACATCTATATGGTCAAACCATTTACATATTCTTTCATACATGAAGTAGACAGGAAAATTGCTTAGTGCTGCCAGCCACCAGGGGCCAGCTGCCATGATGTCATGCCTCCAGCCACAGTGGGGAATGAGGGCTGGGAATAGAACAGCAACCTCGGGTCTGGCCAGTTTTGCTGGTTACTGCAGGACCTGCAGCTGTAAAGGTAGCAAAGACAGAATAGGAGCAAGAAAAGAAATAAGAGTGAGAAAAGGAGCATTTACAGGTGGGTAGGAGGGGGCTGCCCAGTGAAAGGAAAAGTAGATGGGCTTGAGATGCTGGTGGGTCACAGGCAGTGCAGAGCGTGACTGGGTAGAAGCTTTTCCATTTGCCTCTTTGCTGGTAGGAATTAAAACGCTTCCACTTTAGGCTGTTGTTTAAGGGGTACATAGGCCGTTTGTTAGTCAAAGGCAGGTAGGGTTAGGAATCTGTAAGTAAGACAGAGGTTTTAGGGTCTGTAAAAGACGTACCAGGGAGGAGGTTAGACAGATAGTTAATGTTATCATTTGTAGGTGGGTCACCAGTAGCCTCAGGGCATTCCCTGTGTGGTGACCTGAGGCCTCTGGAGGAGACAGAAAGATAGATGTGCCATGCAAAGAGAGCTGGGGTATAGAGCTTATTTAGTGGATTATGGAGGGTGAAGAAAAAGGGAGAAGGGGAAGCTAAAAAAGGGAAGGGAGACAGAAGCTATATCTCCAGAGAAAGGGAGTGGTGAGGAGGGAAATCCCCTTGCCTTGGTGGAAGGGGGAGGTTGGGAGTGGGCGGGACTTATCTCTTAAAGGGACAGCGTGCCCACGTGAAAGACCAGGCCAGCAGATTATAAATTAATTTTTAATGAAATGTCAGTCACTAAAGAAAGCTAATATAGCCGGGTGGTGGTGGCGCACGCCTTTAATCCCAGCACTTGGGAGGCAGAGGCAAGCGGACCTCTGTGAGTTCGAGGCCAGCCTGGTCTACAAGAGCTAGTTCCAGGACAGGAACCAAAAGCTATGGAGAAACTCTGCCTCGAACATCCAAAAACAAAACAAAAAAAACAAAAAGCAAAACAAAACAAAACAAAAAAAAAACACGAAAAGAAGAAAGTTAATATATTATATACTTAAGTCATTAATGTGGCTAGCACTATTATAGTAAAAAATATAATTCAAAAGCATATTCAAGCCTTGCCTACTGGATAGTAACTAATTATAGTGTCCAATTGCTTAGAAAAATAAACACTTTGAATTCATGAATAAATGTTTGGGGCTTGTAAGAGTCCCTGTTTATGATCTCTGGAATGCAAACAAGCAGCACAGATGCACTTATATTCTAACCTCACCTAATACTGACAAGTGTTCCAGTGGCCAGATGTTGGAATTCCATTTATTTACTTTTGCTTTAGAAAGTAAGTAAATCTCAAAAGAAAAACACCCCAATCCATATTTCTTGGCTGACATGAAACATGAACAAATCTCAGATACACTGTGTGAAGTCAAACTTTAACCCTTACACATAAGTTTTGGTTACAGTTGTATAACTTTTTGGGCTAAAGAAAATAGTACATAATACATTAAAAGATTCATGGGAAGCTTTTAAAGGTACAGTGAGACCATCTTGATTATAGTAGCAGCTATGTGATTAAATCTTCTCATCAGAACTCCTAGAAATATACACCATGAAATATGAATTTTGATCTCTGTAAAGTATGCTTTAATACACATGACTAAAAAAGGCATTCTTTATGCTTCATAAGACAAATTTTGATTATTATGTGACATGAAAGTCACAGTGAAACACAAGACTTGAAAATTATTTTTTGAGGATAGAGAATGATTCAACCTTTGAATCAACTTATTTTGATAGACAGGCTTTTAATCTGCATGCCCAGAATGAAAAAGGCAATTGCATGTTTCAAAAAGACCATTTTCACTGAATATCTTGGATCATACTGTTCATTGTGGAGGCTTGAAAATGTGAGCCTATTTCCCCTGGACCAAAAGTCAGAGAGTTGGAACTTACCTCTATCACCTTCAGGGTTATTATGCTTCTACCTCAAACAAAGGTCCCACCTAGATTTAGACTAGAGATTTGTAGAAATACGAGCGACGCACCCGGCTGCCCGCATGGCGGCTTTACCCAAAATAATTACACGGAAACTGTATTCTTTTGAGCACTGCCTAGCCCATTAGTTCCAGCCTCTTATTGGCTAGCTCTTACATATTGATCTAACCCATTTCTAATATTCTGTGTAGTACCACGAGCTGGCTTACCAGGAAAGATCTTAACCTGCATCTGTCTGGAGTGGGAGAATCATGGCGACTCTCTGACTCGGCTTTTTTCTCCCAGCATTCTGTTCTGTTTACTCCACCCACCTAAGAGTTGGCCTATCAAATGGGCCTAGGCAGTTTTTTTATTAATTAACCAATGAAAGCAACAGATTAATACAAGACCCACCTCCATCATTTTTCCTTTTTCTGTTTAAACAAAAAAGGCTTTCACTTTAACATAGTAAGATTACATATAGCAAAACAGTTATCAAGCAAGAATTATAGTTACAATATTTATATCTATTTTATCTTTTATCATAACTAAGGAAAACTATAACTATAACTAACCATTTTTTAACTCCATTAAAGACTTTAGAAGGATATAATATTACCTAAGCAAACAAGAGATCCAAAACTCTAGAAATGACAGAGACATCTCACTGTCTGGACAGTTACCCAAAGTTTTTTTGTACTGTTGGGGTATCCATCTTTAGCCTTCAGGCCCATAGTATCCAGCAGACATTTTCATCAAGCAGGAAATTCCAAAGACAGTTCAGTCACTTTTTGCTGTGTCCTGCAGAATGTCTCGCAGACTCTTTTATGAGTCAGGAACCCCGAAAAACCATCTCACCTTTAGACAAGTTCAGCAGTCCTCTTTCTGCGGGTTCTCTGTGTCCAGTTTATGCAACAGTCCAGGCAAGAGCAGTTTCTTGCCCAAATGGCTATCAAACTCCTTAAGGAGCCTCTTCGGTGCCCATCTTCCTCTTGAAGTAGATTGGTGCTGCCAAGAGCAGACGTGTCTCATTATCATGAAAAGCCCTAAGTTATTAAAACATTAAATGCCATATTCTGCAGTCTTTGAAAGATATGAAGAATGCCTATCTAACTGAAATATATCTATGAACATCTAGAAAATCTAACTAACATGACTAAAAGCTTGACAATTATCGATGATTATCCATTAACAACCTATATACATTTTTAAAAGAACTATACAATCACAATACCTTAATCAAGATTAGAAATATGCATATACATATAACAAAATTGACCTTCAAATCCACACCAATGTAAATTATTCATATCTATATCAGAGATTTCTGTTCTCTCAAGGTTATTGTCAACAAGTGTGGCTAATTGTCAGACCTTGTACTTTAGGAATAAAGAAGTAGATCTGTTCCTACCTTAAACAAAAGTCTAAGTATCCAAGGAAGTTCTAGTTCTCTTATGGAGACGACTTTGGATTCCACCCAGGGAGTGGTTTGCCTACAGAAAGTTTTGGTCTAGGGTATGAGCATAACTTGCTTTATTCTAGCAACAGAATGTTTAACTATGGATGTAGCCCATGACCTTCAATTGATACGTTCATTTCCTTGTACCATGTTAATATAGTGTTTTTGTCTTACTCCTAACTTTTGGGGTCAGGGTATTTTTAGCAGTTGGAAATTAAACGTTGGTGAATTTCAGTACTCACTAAAATTCCCTTATGATACTATGCTATATGTTTCTCCATTTTATTATTTTCTTTTGCGTCTTTATATTCTTTACTAATATTTTTCTAAATCCCCACACCTATGACCTGGCAGAGGTATTTTTGTAGAGTTGGTCCCCAACAGTCCACGATGTTATCTTAGTCTTACTTTCTCTTATTGGTCGCCAAAATTGTGTATAAAGAGTGGTTTGTCTTGTTAGGTACCAGACTTAACAGGTGATTGTTACTAGTCTGTAAGAGACTTTCTCTAAAGAACTGAAAGACCCCCCCAGAGTGGAGAGACTCTCACTCAAATCTCCAGATAACAAAACCCCACAAGAACTCATGAGAGACCATCCTTGCTGCAATAACAAGAGGTTTATTGACATGAACCAGCATGCTGGGGCCAAAAACTCATTTCCCACGCAGGGGTAGAGGAATCCGACCCCAGTAGTTGGGAGAAGGGGTATTTAAAGGAAGAAACCATAACCCAAAGGAGGTAGGGAGGGCATCATTGGAAAATTCTGAAAATACCAGTGATAATCACAAGGGGGGGGGTAACTCCCTGTTTCTTAAGATTGTTCTAAAGATTTTAATCTAACTTTATGGTCAGCCAGTTCCTGGAACAGAGTCACTGAACCGGCTAATCTAGATTTTTGGCTCTACTCTTCCTGCTAGATTTTTGGCCCTACTCTTCCCAGTCCTCTATTTCCCCACTTTTTCTAGTACCTATTTCTAATCATAGAACTAGATTTCAGCATCTTCTTGACCTTGTAAAGTGCTATATTGGTTGCATAACATCAAAATCTGAAGAGCACTTATTCTTTCTCTAATGAAGGCAATTAGTTTATTTAATATACATGGACCTATAATCAGTAGCAGAAGCAAAATTAGGAAAAGTCCCATAAGGGAAGATATAAGAGTAGTCATCCAAGGAGATCTACTAAACCAGCTCTCAAACCATCCCTGATGCACTTCTCTTTCTCTTTGTCTTTTGTCTAACCTTTCTCTAAGTTTACTCATGGATTCTTCAATTACTCCTGAATGGTACACATGGAAACAACATTCTTCTCTGAGAGTAGCATGTAATCCTCCGTCTTTTAAGAATAACAAATTGAATCCCCTTCTATTCTGTAAGACTACTTCTGAGAGGGAAGTCAATGACTCTTCGAGTTTAGAAATAGACTGTTGTGGATCCTCAAATCTTCATCCATGGCTATTCTTAATTCATTAAAGTACTGAGGGGCCTGTATTCATGCAGCGGTATCTGTCCTAACACTGGCAGCTACCCCGAGGCCCAGGATTACTGCTAGGGTCAGAGACATAGGTTCTCATCGAAAGCGAGTTGGGTGCTTGTCAAGCTCATCTTCAAACATGTTAGCTGGGTGATAAAAGACCCTAGGTACCAGTTGTAGAAGCACACAATAATCTTTTGTGTCATTAAAAGCTGACACTGACACACAAGGTGTCAGGCCTGTACTACAAGCCCACCATTTATCTAAACCGGGAACCAAGTACCTGGTGTCAGGAGTCTTAGGGCTCTTTAAGAGTCTCATTACATAAATGTTTGTAGGCAGCTGGTAGATTTCCCAGACATGTCCCTATACCTGTAACTTCAGTAAGAGTCAGCCTATGATTAGCCCCCCAAACATAAGCCTCCTGACTGGTGGTGGTGTTAAAAGCCTGGATACTGCAATTGCTTCATAATAAAGAGATCCTAATGCTAAGCAAAGCCAGCAGGATTCTGTCATGTTGGGGTTCATTTGCTTCAGCATGAAGAACGCCCCTTGTATGAGGTTAAGTAATCTCTGTCCCGTGGATAGAAGGGTCGTGGAAGTCATGTTTGCCCCAGCTGAGGGGTTGGGAATTGTGGTCTTATTAGTGGATCCCTCCTGAGTTCGTGGGGGGTCTTTGGCTGGGGGACCCTGTTCAGCCAGTACTTGATTGGGCCCTAATGGGCTGGCTCATTGGATTCTCAGTCTTCTGTCTGATCTTAAATATAATACCATCATCTATCCTTTCTTTATAGAGCCTAAGTCCCCAATAATATCCCAATATCCAACCAATAGCCTTCCTCCTTGATTCAGTAAAATTGATCTGCAGGAGGTGGCACCAGCTTTGGCAGGACCTCTGTCTCAGCTCCTTCCATTTGGAGAAATCTGAGTGAGAATAGTTGGCCCTGACTGAGATGTAATCCCAGGAAGAGGAGGGTTTCCAATAGGTGTCTCCAGTGGTTTCACATCCCCAGTTTTTAATAGAAATAACTCCCCCCCCACACAGGTAGGTTCACAGAGTCACTGAATCGGCTAACTTAGATTTTTGACTCTACTTTTCCTGCTAGATTTTTGGCCCTACTCTTCCTGGTCCTTCAGAACAGCATCATTTGTACTTTTGATACAATTAAAGTAATTAATAAAAATGAAAAAGTGTGATCTTTTAGAGATAATATAACCAGAGTTATTGAGAATGGCCAACTTATTTAACAGTGTGATCAGTTTCCAAAAATGATTTGTGTCCATGTAAATAGGAATTTTGCAAGGAGGAAGGCATTTGATGAGTATGTCTGAGATGCCAATTCAGGAACGTGCAGAGAGACGTGGTAAGATAGGTTTTCTTGTAGTTACATGCTTCCATGTAGAAGCTTCTTGAAACACATGCTGCTTGCTTAGTCTGTGGAAGTAAAAGCTACTCAAATTCTTATTGCATTTGACATGGTTTAGTTACTATATAGGTTGAGTAATTTAAGTAACAAATGAACTAACATATTTTAAAAGTTCCCTGTATCTTAAAAATACAGTTTTTTTTTAATCAAAATCTAAACATGTTTTCCTACATTACATTTTCATAGAACTAGTTTATTTTCTTCATAAAGGGATATGTATTAGTTTTCTAATTCAGATTATTCTACAGCACTAATATAATTATTATTTCATTATAGCATTTTAGAAAATTTTAATTGTAATGCAAAAAATGTGATTATTATATCTTTTTGTTAACAATTTTTAACAGTTCTTTGGGAATTTCCTATAATGCATCCCAATCCCACTCATTTTCCAGTTCTTTCCTGTCCATCTTCCACCACTGTACCCTCCCCAAGAAAACAAAAATGTACTAAAAAAAAGCTTTACTCCTCTGTCTTTCTTGTCTCTCCATCTCATATATTTTTCATCTTACTGGCATTGAGAATAGCAGTATGTCACATAGTGTACCTGTTTGCTTAAGCATCTTCTTGCAGATTTTTATTGTAATGAGTTGTTGGTCTGGTTCAAGGCCTCTGGTTTCTGCTACACCATCAACAGTGGACCATAAGCAAAACATTCTCAGATACCCTGCTGTCACTCCAAGTAATGAAGATCCATGGGCTATGCTCCTGACAGATCAGTCCCTTCACATGCTGCAGAAAGTCATAGATGGGGTAGATTTTGGGGTGGGAGAACTTGAAACCTTGGATGCGGGCCTGTGTTGGTCAGTTGGGGCCTCTGCCTAGATCTGCCTTTTAAGCCAGAGGCAGGGCCACCTCTTCCATGCCCATATAACTAGAGCTAAATCTTTCATGATGGGCAGTAACAGCTCCCCCATGCTCAAGTCATTGGGATCAGCTCTTCCACTATGGTGGCAAGTGAGAGACAGCACTCTCAGGCTTGTCAAAGGGTGGGATCAGCTCTCTCATTTTCATGCAGGGGGCTGTGACTGACAGTTTTTCCCGGGCCAGAGAGGAGCAAGAACATCTGGCCCTTGGACATCATGTGGAATCAGGTGATAGTACAAATTCAAAGACCCCAAAGTCTACAACAATCTCAAACTTATATAAGTCAAAAGTTTAAAGTCTCTTCTGAGAATCATGCAATTCCTTAACTATAATCTTTGTAAAATCAAACCAAAAAAGCATATTATGTACTTCTAACATATAATGACACAGGATGAACATTGCCATTCAAAAATGGAGGGAAAGGATCATAATGAGGAAATAATGTACCAAAGCAATACCAAAAAGTAGATGGACACATTTGAAATTCTACATTTCCATGTCTGATGTCAAAGTGCTTTTCAGATCTCCAACTCTGTACAGTGGTCTTGCTTGCAAAATACACTTCTTTCTCTTGAGCTGATTCTAATCCCTGCTAGCAGCTATCTCAACAAGTATCCCATGACTCTAGTATCTCTAGTGTCTTGGGGTCTCCAAGGCAATCCAGAAATCACGTTCACACTTTCAAGCAATGGTCTCTTTAGGCCTCCATGCAGGGATATTTCTGCCATAAACCTGGTCTTTGTGGCTTTCCTTAGTTGAAGAAGATTCCATAACCCCTTCCTTCTATCCTTGGCTTTAAAGCCGGAACCACATGAATGAATCTGCCAAGTTCTACTGCTTGTTGGGGCTGGAACATGCCCAATCTGTTCAATTACATCTTCACCAGATTTCAGTTTTTTATGGCTACCTTCATGCCTAAGCTTGGCTATTCTGGAACTTGTTCTGCAGACCAGGCTGGTCTGAAACTCAGAGATTTGTCTGCCTTGGCCTTTCAAGTGCTGGGATTAAGGAAGTGTGCCATCATTACAGGGCTCACATCACAACTTTCATTGGACACTGTCTTAGTTCAGGTTACTTTTGCTGTGATGAAATATTATAATGAAACGCAAATTGGGGAGGAAACAGTTTGTTTCACTTACAGTTCCATATAGCAGTTCATCATTGCATGCAGTGAAGACATGACATGCAGAACTGGAACCTGGAGATGGAATTGTGGTGAGCCAAAAAGTATTATACAGTGAATAATACAGTTGACAGATCATTTAGATCAATTCATGGGAGTATGGACACTCCACTTGGAGAATCTGATTTCAGAGCTTCGGTAACACAAGTTTTTTTGAACATGTCACTATCATTTCTGTAGAAAACTTGTGGAATCATGATGTTTCTTCCTTCTATAATATTCCAGCAATATATAAAACTGACTTCCTGTAAGGGCAACGAGGTACCTTCCCTGCAGTGAAGCCCTGGTGTGATAGCATTCACTCAGTCAAACCTTTATTCTCATAGTCAAATATATATAATATCGCCATTTTTATTGACAGGACTCATTGATAGGAAAGGAGACCCAAGCAGGAGGAGTATATCAGCAGACTCAGGAAGGTGTAATCTACTGACTATTTCCTCTAAACAAATAAACTACAAATATTTTGTATTTACCCTTCACCCTGATTTAAATTAACATAAGATGAAATTAACTATTTATGCCTTGAACCCTAAAGATACAGGAAAAAGACTTGAGTCACCAAATTAGTCTCAGAGAAATCAATTTTCACTTGGGTACTGGCAGGCACCCTGCTGGAGTTGAAAGCAAAATCTCCAAAGAGACTTCTTTTTAACTCAGCCAGCTAGACACTGATGTAAATCAGGAAACTTGCCTCCCTCCCAGTCCCGCGGGTTGCTATGACTACCAAAGCTGTGTTCCCAGCTGCCAGGGAAAGAAACGGAAATGCTTAGAGAGCACAACAGTGCTGCTGTATTTTTCTGCAATTAATCATGAACTTCTAGTTACACTTAAGAAGTGTAGCTAGTGCACAAATGTTTCCCATTCTTTTTTGTTGTTTTATAACTCATTTTTATTAAGATTTTTTAAATACAATCTTTTCTCAATTTGAATAGATATCCCTGTTTCCAATTCCTGCCCTTTTCCTACCAACCTCCCTCCTCCCCACCCAACTCCCCCATCCACTCCTCAGAAAGGGTAAAGCTTCCCATGGGGAGTCAACAAAATCTGACACTTCATTTTGAAGCAAGACAAAGACACTCCCTCTATATCTAGGCTGAGCAAGTATCCCTCCAAAGAGGATCTGTCTGAGATGCCAGTTCAACCATGAGGAATAAATCCTGGTCCCACTTCCAGTGGCCCTACATACTGTCCAAGTCTTACAACTGCATCCCACATTCAGTGGGCCTAGTTTTTTCCCATACAGCCCTGCCATCAGTCCAGAGTCAGTGAGCTCTCACTAGCTCAGGTCAGATGATTCTGTGGGCGTCATCATCAGTCTTGACCCCTTTGTTCATATTATCACTCCTCTCTGTTTTGGACTGATCTCTGGTTGCTCTGCCCAGTGCTTTCCTGTAGATCTCTGTATCTGCTCCCAACAGTTGCTGGATGAAGGTTCTATGATGACAATTAAGGTAGTTATCAACCTGATAGCAGGGGAAGGCCAGTTTAGGCATTTTCCCCACTGTTCCTTAGTCTTTGCTGGGGTCATCCTTGTGGATTCCTGGGAATTCCTCTAGTGCCATGTTTCTAGCTAGCCCTTTGATGTCTCCCTCAATCAAAATATCACTTTTCCTGTTCTCCCTCTCTGTCTTTCTCCCTTCTTGAGCATCCCATTTCCTTATGTTATCCTCCTACGTCGGCTTCTCCCTTCCACATCCCCTTCCACCCCCCTTCTCCTCTTATACTCTCAATTTTTTTCAGGAGATATTGTCTGTTTCCCCTCCTCAGGGGGACCCATGCATGTATCTCTTAGGGGTCTCCTTGTTACATAGATTCTCTGGGATCATAGACAATAGGTTGGTTTTCTTTTGCTTACATCTAATATCCACTTATGAGTGAGTACATACCATGTTTGTCTATCTGGGTCTACATTACCTCACTCAGGATGTTTTTTATCTGGTTTCATTCATTTGCATGCAGATTTCAAGATGTCATTGATTTTTACCACTGAGTAATGCTCCATTGTTAAATGTTCTACCTATATAGGTAGTTTGTCAGTCACTTTCTTCTGTGTTCTGCAAAATGTCTGGTAGACTCTTTCATGAAGCAGGAACCCCGAAGGAATATCTCATCTTTAGGGAAGTTTAGCAGTCGTTTATCTGTGGGTCCTGCATGTCCAGTTCATACAGCATAAGATCTAGCAGTCCAGGAAAGAACAATTCCTTGCCCAAATGGCTAAAAAACTATAAAGAGACTCTTTGACACCCATCATCCTCTTGAAGTAGATTACTGCTGCCAGGAGCAGATGTGTCTCAGTGTTATGAAAAGTTCTAAGTTCTCAAAACATTTTAAATGTCATATTCTGTTAGTCTCTGAAAGACTAGAATAATATCTATCCTTCTGAAATATATCTCTGTACATTTAGAAAACCTAACATGACTACAAGCTTGACTATTATAGATGACTATTTATTAACCTTTATTTCTTAATTATGCATTGCATTTTAAAATGAGCTGCAAAAACACAATACCTTAATTAAGAACAGAAATATACATATAACAAAATTGACCTTAAACTTTTAACAATTGAGATTCATACAATGCAGAGTTTTCATCTCTATTTCATATCCCCCTTTAAATGTAAATAAATTTATAAACAATATTTGGGAATTTAGGTGTAGTTCTCCCCAAACTGCTTCTTGGTTTTAGTTGGGCAAAGTAATTTTGGGGGGTCGAAGGAGATTTGTTTCAGGGGTCTTGTCCCATCAAACCACATTTTGGTCTGAAGGATTTCACAGGTTCTTACCCTCTGTGGAAACAAATCAGAACCTTTTTTCTAAAGTAACATATTCTTAGAACCAAATTTTGAAGTCAAGGTATGTTTAAAATATATATGTTGGTTTTGATTAGCTGCCTGTACAATGAAATGTCTCTTTATACTTAGCTCATTCACAGTCAAACAATTCAAAGAAAACATAACAATATACACAATCCAGACTCTCTGTGTATTTTCCATCCTTATGTGGATTATTATTATTTTTTTACTCTATTACCTTTTCTACACATTTATTGATTATTTTGTTATCTTTACTCCTTTAATTTATGACTGTCTATACTCTTTTATATTATGTTTACTGTTTCTTTACTCTTTTTCTTCTCTTTCCCTAACCTATGTACATTGTTAAAACACACTGTGTCTCTGTCTGAATGTCTAAATCTGTCTTTATTGCATATCTGTAATTATTTTTTGTCTAGAAGTGATTTTTTTTTTAGATCCTAAGCAGGCATGACTAAAACCATCTCTGTGGTCCTGCCTGCTTGTTCTCCCAGTACAACACGGCAGAGGAATGTTCATTGCTTCTGAGATCCATGCACATTGCCCCAGCTCTAGGGTCATAGTGGGTCTGTGTCACCATTAAGCAATATGTAACACTCTGCTCACGAACCCCATTTAAATGTTCTGTAGCCAGACCTCCTGAAAGAGTCAGAGCCATTTGTACTGGTGAATCAGTAAGCTGCCATTTTAAAGGAAGCCATGCAGTTTTTTACTGTACTTCTTTTAAAGGAGCTGCAGTGTCCCTGCTCAGTGCCAGCAAACAGAGCCCATCTGAAAAAAATGCAGCTATTAAGAAACTATGTTGAACTCTTTGTTTGTGTGTGTGTGTGTGTATGTGTAGAATTCTCTTTCAAGATTTCTCAGCTTTTTATGTGGATATAGTTGGCCATATTTGCACCAATTTGTTTGTAGATGCTGCTCATTTGTTCCCAGCCACCCAGACCCAAAATAATCACAGAAACTGTCCTAATTAAAACACTGCTGGCCTATTAGCTTATGCATATTTTTAGCTAGCTTTTACATCTTAATTTAACCTATCTCTATTAATCTGTTCATTGCTACAAGGTTATGGACTACCAGCAAGTTTCCAGCATCTGTCTCCTCCAGAAATTACATGGCATTTCTCTGACTCTATCTTATTCCTCCCAGCATTCAGTTTAGCTTTCCCACCTAGCTCTATCAAGGAAAAGCTGCTAAAGCAGCTTCTTTATTCATTAACCAATAAAAAAACACATACAGAGAGAATCCCACATCAGTAGAGGATTGTTTTGGCTATTCTGGATTTTTTGTTTTTCCATATGAACTTGAGTATTTTTCTTTCAAGATCTGTGAATAGTTGTGTTGGGATTTTTGTGGGGATTGCATTGAATCTGTAGATTGCTTTTGGTAGGATTATCATTTTTACTATGTTGACCCTACCTATAAAAGAGCATAAAAGATTTTTCCATTTTCTGATATCTTCTGCAATTTCTTTCTTCAAAGACTTAAATCTCTTGTTGTACATTAACTTCTTTGGTTAGTGTTACTCCAAGATACTTTATGTTATTTATGGCTATTATAGATAGTGATGTTTCTCTGATTTCTTTCTCAGCCCCTTTATCATTTGTATATAGGAGGGCTACTAATTTTTTTATTTTTTGAGTTGACCTTGTATTCTGCCACATTACTGAAGCTGTGTATCATCTGTAGAAGTTCTCTTGTAGAATTTTTATAGTAACTTATGTTTACTACTATACCATCTGCAAATAGCAAAAGGTTGACTTCTTCCTTTCCAATTTGTATATCTTTGATTTCTTTTTGTTGTTTTATTGCTCTAGTTAGAACTTAAAGTACTATGGTGAATAGATATGGGGAGAGTGGACACCTGTGTCTTGTTCCTGATTTTAGTGGAATCACTTTGAGATTCTCTCCATTTAATTTGATGTGGCTGTTGACTTGCTGTATATTGCTTTTATTATGTTTAGATATGTTCCTTGTATCCATGAGCTCTCCAAGACATTTATCATAAAAGGGTGTTCAGTTTTGTCGAATGCTTTTTCATCAACTAATGAGATAATCATCTGCTTTTTTTCTTTCAGCTTACTTATATGATGGATTACATTAAACTCCCGTTTTTAATTTTTCTTACTGATATCTGCCCAAAAGCTTCATAGCCATAACCCCTCTGAGAGGCAAAGTACCTCCTTGCCAAGTTCAACTGGTTTTTGTAATTCTGTGAAATGCATGCTTGTAAACTACCCATATAAAAACTAGGAACCAAGCTGGGCGGTTGTGGCGCACGCCTTTAATCCCAGCACTCGGGAGGTAGAGGCAGGCGGATCTCTGGGAGTTCGAGGCCAGCCTGGTCTACAAGAGCTAGTTCCAGGATGGGCACCAAAGCTACAGAGAAACCCTGTCTCGAAAAACCAAAAAAAAAAAAAAAAGAAAACAAAACAAAAACTCGGACCCATATGGGATTGGTAGAACAGTGAGAGAAAACAAGAAACATCAAGAGAGTATTAGAGAGGACATAAAAAGAGTAAAGAACATGTAGAGGTCACATGCTTGAGTTTAATTATTTTGTTTTTACTATGATCCTATTTATCAGATTTTAACTGATATAGCAATCCTTCTGAACCCTGAGAGGTTCATAAATCTCAATACAGAAGCTGATGTAGAGGCCACGGAGAGGTGCTGCTTACTGGCTTGGTTATAGTTTTAAAGATTTAGACCATTATTATTATGGCATGGACTGTAGTCAAATGCAGGCAGGTTCTGGAGAAGTAGCTGAGAGCTACATCCTGATGTATAGACAGACAGACAGACACAGAGAGAGAGAAAGAGAGAGACACACACAGACAGACGGGGAGACAGACAGACGGGGAGACAGACACAGAGTGAAAGGAGAGAGAAAGGGGATGTAAAAACAAAAGATAAGCTGTACCAACTATTAAGAATTAACTTTTCAGTTATGTAGTTTATAGGATAATAGAAGAAAATCTGGTATATACCCTATAAGAGACAGAGTGGTATAAGATATAGAATGTAGTGGTTCTTCCTTGGCTTACGAGTTGATTGTGAGAGTTTAGATTTAATTAGAGGTAAACATTAGCCATTAGAAGCAAATCTTTCTTTCACTTTGTGTGCATAATACTATAACAGCCAGTGCTACCAACTGGGCACACTGTTCCACCTATAGGTATGCCTAGTTATAAAACTTCCTTTGTTGCTTGCTATACTGTTTATTCTTCTAATATCAAGGCTACAAATCAAGTAGGTAATGATTATTAGTAGGGAAGTTGAGGGATAAAAATGGAAGGAGATAAAGAGCAAATTGTCAATTATTATTAGTAGTAGAAATTTAAGGAAACAAATATGATTGTAAAACTTCATGCACACTTTTGAAACTGTATAAATAAAAATGGCTCAGGCTCTTTGGGCGCACTTGTTTGAAACAGGCAATCAGACTTTTATTCCTTTGGCTTACCTCCACATCCACCCCAGGTCATTGGATCCCGTAAGAGCAAGGCTCTCAGCAGTTCTCATTCAAACCACCACAGACACATTCTGCTTATCATCATCTCACTTATCTCAAATATTGTAATCAATACTTCAATGAGCAGGCAGTTGTCGAGACCTCCTTCCTCTATTTTGTAATAGACACATGTTGTTTGTGTTGTCTGGAGACCTCACTCAGTCCTAAAGCCTTACACTTTGCTTTTCTTGGAGAATTCCTGATTTAGCTCTTGGACAGGGACATCAGGTGTCTCACTCTGCATTCTACCTCTTTGGGCCAAAAACAAATATGGCAATAGACATATAATCAAAACAGTAAGTATTTTTTGCAGCATGTTTTAGAAGACATTATCTATTTTTGAGAGTTGCCAAGCAGGTTCAATATTTCTGGAGAGTACTTTGGAGAGCAATGTCCCAATAAAGAAAAAGTCAGAGCCTGGAGTTGGGGACTACATTTTGCCTTATTCAGAAAACATAATCCTACTGATCTTAGGCTACATTTAAAAGAGGAAACAAGCCAATATTTTAAACATAGTTTTATGATTCTGTGTTTTCATAAAAAAAGACTACTGATGTAGACAAGCTTCATGTGAAAATAATCTAAAAAGTACAAAGCTTTGATTTATAAAATTTAGCAATCAAGTAGAAACTGAAAAAAGATATTATATCAAGTTAGCATTATTCTTTATTCAGTGTTATTTAGCAATTTGTGACAGACACCAAATGATTAGTTCAGTGCATAGTATCCTACTGTTTTGGTTAGTTTAAATATTTATAAAAACTACAATTTTTGGTACTCTTGGTCAGGTCTTTACTTAAATTGCTATCTCTAGATACTAATGATCTCAGATATTTTTGTTCTATTGAGTGAGAAAGATTTCTAAAATTTAGTGCTGGGTAAAAACATATTTAGCAATTTATAAAGAATATTCTTCATTTGGCATGGGAGACATCTTCCTGAATAGAACACCAGTAACTCAGACATGAAGATCGACAATTAATAAATCAGGCCTCCTGAAACTTAAAATCTTCTGTAAGACAAAAAACATTATCAATAAGAAAAAACTGCAGCCTACAGAATGGGAAAAGATCTTTACCAACCCCACCTCCAACAGAGGCTTGATCTCCAAAATATATAGAGAATTCAAGAAACTCAACATCATAAATGAAAAATTGAGAGAAGGATACAGCATTTCAGCAGAAGAATTTCAAATGACAGAGAAAACTTAAACAAATTCTTACCATCCTTAGCCATCAGGGAAATGCAAATAAAAACAACCCCAAAATCTCATATTGCACTTGTCAGAATGGCTAAGATCAAAACCACAGTGATACAAATGACAGCTTAGGCCAAAGAGGATGCGGAGCAATAGGAACACTCCATTGCTGGTAGGATTACAAACTTGTACAGCCACTTTAGAAAATGATGGAAGTTTCTCAGAAAATTGAGAATCAATCTACCTGAAGACCCAGTTATACCTACCACTGGGCATATACCCAAAAAAGTATCCATCATAACCCAAGGACACTTGCTCAACTATGTTCATATTAGCTTTCCTCATAATAGCCAGAAACCTGGAAACAACCTAGATGCCCCTCAACCAAAGAATGGATAAAGAAAATATGGTGCATTTATACAATAGAATATTACTCAGCTGTTAAAAACAATAACAACATGAAATTTGGAGGCAAATGGATAGATCTAGAAAAAAAAGTCATCTCAGTAAGTAACTCAGACTAAGAAAGATAGAAATGATGTGTACTCGCTCATAAGTAAATATTAGCTTCAAGGTAAAGGAGAACTGCACACTACAATCCACAGACCATGAGAGGCTAGGTAACAAGGATTGGTGAGGATGGGAAGTTGAAGGATTAGGTTTAGGGTGTGGATGGAGGGGGAGGGTAGTGAAAGAGATGACTAAAGATTGGAAAAGGTAGTTTGTAGTCAGGTAGAAACCTGATGCAAGGTAAACTCCCAATGAATCTACAAGGATGACCCTAGCTAAGAATCCTAACAATAGTGGATACATAGCCTGAGCTGGCCTTCTCATGTGATGACATTGGTTAATACCCCAATTGTCATCAGTAAGATTTCAACCATTTTATGATGGAAAGAGATGCAGAGACCAAAGGTAAATATTAGCTCAAGATCAGTAAATTCTGCTGAAATGAGGGAAGAAGAATTATAGAAGCCAGAGGAGTGAAGGACATCACAAGGGGAACAGACAGAAAAAACTAACCTGACTCATAGTAACTCACAGTGTCTGAACCAAAAACCAGGGAACCTGTATGTGACCTAGAGTCTTCACATATATTTTAGTTTTATGTAGCTTGATCTACTCTTACCTGTGAGAGTAGATATTGTCCCTAATGCCTTGGCTGGCTCTTAGGAACCTATTCATCACACTGGATAGCCTTGACCAGCCTTAATAAAAGAGTTGGTAATGAGGGATTTCCACACTGTATGCTGTGAATATTATTGGTTAACAAAGGAACTGCTTTGGGCCTATAGAAAAACTATAGGGGAACTTAGTTAGGTGGGGAAAACTAAACGGAATGCTTGTAGAAAGAAGGCAGAGTCAGGAGAAGCCATGGAGCTGCTACCAGAGACAGACATGCTTAAACTTTACTGGTAGGCCAGGACCTCGTAGTGATGCACAGAAGAATGGAGATAGGTTAAATTAACATGTAAAAGTTAGCCAATAGGAAGCTAGAACTAATGGGCCAAGCAATGATTTAAATAATAAAGTTTCTCTGTGAGTATTTTGGGTCCGAACTGCCGAGCAGTTGGGAAAGAACACACAGCCTCCTCCAACAGGGAGGTGCTTAGTCTTACAGTAGCTTGATATGCCGTGCTTTGATGATACCCATGGGAAGCATGCCCTTTTATGAACAGAAACACAGAGGGGAGTGGATTGAAAAGTAGACTAAGGGAAGCAGATGGGAGGAGGGAATGGGAGAAGAAGAGGGAGAGAAAACTGTCATAAGGATGTAAAATAAATAAACTAATTAATTAAAAAGAATATGCTTCATTATCAAAACAATTTTAATTTGCAGGAAGTCTTGGAATGCAGTATAGTCTGACAAATGTTTTCTTATAAAACCACTTGAATAGACTTAGAGAGCCAGAGGTCTTTTTCTCCCCTAATATCTAAAAGTAGACATTCTCCTCATGTCTCAAAGGATAGTGTAGACCTTGAAAAAAAGAGGGAAAGCAAAATCCACTCTGAAGTTTGTAAAACCATCCTGTAAAACTTTCCATCTGAGTGCATGGACTTTCCTTATGTCTAGTATACACAATTTTTACTAAGCTTCAGGAAAACCTATACACAGTTTAATTTTTAGTTCCTATAATGCTTCAGACAAATTTTCTCGCTACAGGTACATATCGATTCTTAAACTATTTCATTGCAAGCCACTTATTGCCCATATGAGATGAATATGACCTTAGTGGTAAAGGTGATCTTTATATATAGGTCAATTCTTATTCTTTTTTCACACACAATTATTACAGAAAATAAAACTCATATTTTTGTTCTTATATCTTAAGAAAATAGATGAATGGCATAGTTTCTTTCTGATTTTCTTTGATCCACATTGTTTTCAAACAAGTATATTGCAGAAACATTATGCTTCTAGTTACTTTTAAAAGTAATGTAGTAAATCAACATACATCCATATTTCTTTCCTGGATAATGTTTCATTCACTTAGACTCTTCATCTGATACAATAATTCACTAAAAGTTGCTCAATAAATTTGGAGGAAGAAAACATTGCTTATTTTATAACTGGCTTGAATGAAAATAGACATTTAAAAATAATTTATTATCATGTTGTTGTAGTGATGATATTCTGATAACATGTCACTAAATTAATAATTGTGTAATAGTTACATTCCAGCAGGAAAAATAGAAAAGTTTTGTATGAAATTTAAAATTTTGATTTTTTTGTGATTTAATAGTTCTAATGTCAGAGATAAAAACAAATCCAAGAGCCCCATCACTGATATAACAGATCCTAGGAATGAATAACCAGAAAGGGGAATGAAATGATAAAATTGACAAATCCGAACATTTTCCAATAAGATTTACAGGTGGTCATTTTCAAAAATACCGCAGTGTGACTGATGAAGCCAAAGAACCCAATACTCTAATCTAATCTAATCTAATCTAATCTAATCTAATCTAGGTAAATTGCTGTGTAAATAAAATGTTATGCCTAGAGGCATTAAAATGATGTCATTAACAGAAGATATTCAGTTTTCCTTAATTAACTTTGAAGGTATAATGCATACAGTTACTTTAGGATTGTTTGTAATATAAATTGCCGCATTTCATGAAATACAGTGCTGTCTCTAAATTCATGAATGATAATAGTCTAGTACTCCAGCATAGATAACTGTGCAAATTAATGAAGCATATCTGGGCATGAATCCAGTAATAATTTTGGGTGAATGCTTATTTGAGAATAAAATATGTATAGAGAAGTAGGTGGCTATAAGCAACTGATACAGGATAAACAGAACATTCTTGCTTATTTCCACTCACTTCTAATTTACATCAGCTATACTTGACAGAATAGGAAGACATCAAGGGGCAAACTAATGTTGATAGAAGTCATTTTTTAAGTAATAGACTTCTTTTTGAATTACCCAAGCTTTCTAGAAAGTCTTTGTTAATTAATCCTCCACATTTAATGGTGATATTTTAGATGCGTACCTCATACTTCTTAGCAGACCACAGCACAGTGTTTGCATTTAAAATTCTATGAAATTATGTGTACTAGTTACACTTATGTTTCTGTGATAAAATGCCATGATCAAGGCAATTCAAAGAAGAAAAAGCATATACAGGCTTTTAGTAAGTTCCAAAGTGATAAAACTCCATTATGGTGAGGAGTCATGGGTGCAAGTAGCAGGGAAAGTAGCAAGAATAAGAAGTAGAGAAGTCACATCTCAACTTCAAGCAGGAAGCTTGTAAGAGAGAAGGGACTGGAAGAAAGGTGAGCCTATATACTCTGAATGCCAGCCCCAAGTGGCAAACACTTCTTTCAGATTTAAGAGGCTGCATCTCTTAAATCTCCCCTAAAAAAAGCAACAACCAAGTGTTCAATGCATGAGTCTCTGGGGACATTTTTGATGTAAACCACTGTACTATCCATGTGAATATCTTTATTTTGTGATAGGAATGATGGTAACAAATTGGGCAATGTTAAGTAACTTTTTATGCTATTCCTTATTTCCTGGTTTGAAATCCTGACTGGATGCCAATGTTTTCCATGAGAACATACAAATATAAAAGAATAGGTTGATTATTAGCAGCAATCAGAAATAGAAACAAATGGAAGTTTTGTAAGTGACTGATAGTGGGAACTGCAGAAAAGAAGTTTGGTGTACAGAAGTCAGCTAGATGGACTGGCATGTGATCTTTAAACATGGACTTAAAATTAACCTCTTTATTCATAGCCACAATATGCTCAAATCATTACAAAGACACAAATCTTTCCCTGATGTATTATAATTGTTCCTGGGACTCCTTTAGAATCATGTGAGCAGAAGTGTTTTGCTTGTTGTAAAGATTTGTGTACTTATTGGGTATGGATGTTGTAGTGGGAAGTTCCCTGAGGGCTTATACTTTCCATAAACCTTTTCCAGCTGCTAACTCAATCCCCAAACATCCATCCTGTGGCTCGCTTGCCTTTTTGTTCTAATTACATATGAGAGGAAGCCTCCATTAGGAATTAACGAGCTTTTCTACCTTAATTTACCATCTGCTTCACCCTTTCTCCCTCTTTAACAAATGAAGGTGTGTGTCTCAGCCTCTAGACCTTATGTTGGTAGTAGACAGACAGATGGGAGTGATTTAGATGAGAAAGATTCTTTTATATGATACCAAGGTCATATCCAGACTTGGTGTTGCTGGTTTTAGAAACCAGATGGTAAATGGAAATCCCCTGTTTGGAGTCCCTTCTTTGGACCCCATTGGTGTTCATTCTTTCAAGGATGCAGTTATAAATTAATTGTGTCTGTTATGTGACAGTGTTAGTGTTCTCTGTTAGGAAAATAAAATTAAAAAATCAGAAAAGTGCTCTTTTCCTTGAACTGCTCACAATCTAGCAGAAATACAAGTAGTCCAATAATTAAAATGGCTTGATGTACCATGTAGTGATACAACATTTGGCCTGCTTTTAAATGTGAAGAATATTTGAACAGTGGAGGTACTCTCAGACCTTGGGGTTTTTAAACATAGGATTATGTTCTGTGAGGGATTAATTTCTACTATCAAAATAAATTATTTGCAGACCAGTGTTGGCCTGACATACCTAATTCCATATCTTTCTTTTCTGTATAAGCTGTGCACAGGTGAAAATTTACCAAAAACACAGATGTAGTATTAGAGGTTTTATGATTATCTCTCATCCATTTGTCTGTCTATCATCTATCTACTTATTTTTCCCATCTATATATGGAGAGAGAGAGAGAATAATACACTAATCTCTTCAGTAATATCTATTTATAGTGACTACATGCTCTTTGCTTGTCATCTGGTAGTGGTCCTGAAAATCAAGATAAACAAAAACAAAAAGACAGCTACACAGGCTAATCTACAACCATGAATGACCATGACATCTCTACTTCAGCCTCTTCCTCCCCCACTTACCTCATATTAGAATCTTATCCCTTTGGGTGGTATGCTACATATTTTCAAGACAAACAAATAAAAGAAATACAAAAATTTCATACTCACTGTACTTGGAACTGTGCTTTCATTTCTTTCTCTGTTTTTTAAACAGAAGCTCTGTTGATTTTGTACTAGTACAATTAAAAGCTGTTTTCCCAAAACAGCCTCAGTGTCCCAACTTTTTGTTTAGAATCCACAAGAGTTGACTCTAGAAGATAATGAATTTTGTGCATAATAACTAAGTATATAGAACTGTATAAATGTGTGAGTACAAGTCTTATGCAAAGTATTACTAAGGAGTAGGGTATACTATTACCTGAGCCAAGAAGTGCTTTGTCCAAAGGGAACAAATAACAAGCAATATATTGCTTAATTTTATTCTTGGAACCCAGAAAAAAGGCATCTTATAAAATAGTCCCCTTGAAAATTGTAGGAGCTATTTAGTGGAGCAGTAGACAGGACCAAAACACTGTTTAGCAAGTCACAGGCAGAGAACAAATATTCCAAATTCATGCTCCCCTTTCCTCTTTGTGAGAACCTCTGTGTTATGGTTCATTATTCAGATCATTTTCATTGATCAATGGCTTTGGTAAATAAGTGGCAAGCAGAGTTTTCTTAGTCTTTTCCTATTGGTGTAATAAAATATCCATTATCTCTTTTATAAAGAAAAAGAATATCTGGCTCATGAGTTTGATAACTGAAAAATCCCTGAATCATGCAGAGACATTGTAGTAAGGTTACCCTTGCCTGTATTGCATCTTTTTGAAACTGTAGAAAAGGAAAGAACAATGTGCAGAGGAGGCACATTTTGAGATGGGAATCAGGAGATTTGAAAGTAGAAATTTGTTTAGTGTTTTCAAAGGAACCATTTCTCATGGAAACCAGTTTGCTAGTAATACAATCCTCTTCTGAATGTTAGCATTAATCCAGTCATGAGTATTACTAGGTGTTAAGTACCTCCTAGTATACTGCACTTATTAAGGCATCTGTCACCTCAGTCCTTCTGTACTAGGAGACTAAGTTTCTAGTCAATGTGAGTAAACAAACTATTTAAAACTTTAGTACAAAAGATTACCACCAATGGAGATCAGGCAATTCAGCTGAATGAGGTTACAGATTCATACCCCGAAGAAAGCCATGATATACACATACAAGTGTATTTAGCATGTAAGTGTATGCATTTGTTTTTATGAGTGTATGTACATTTACACCTTTTCTGGAAAAAGTAGGTTTTTAGTCCTGGGGATCAAACCTAAGAGCATGCAGTTGTTACATAAGTCCTCTAACTCTGAGCTACACCATAAGTCACAGCAAGCAAGTTTTTCTCTGTGGTTTTGGAGCCTGTCCTGGAACTAGCTCTTGTAGACCCGGCTGGTCTCAAACTCACAGAGATCCACCTGCCTTTGCCTCCCAAGTGCTGGGATTAAAGGCATGCGCCACCACCGCCCGGCTTAACTGTTGCTTTTTTATATAAGATGACATAATTGTAGAGATATTGGAACCAAATACTTTTATAAAAATTTGGGGTTTATTAAAGGTTTAGCTCTTTGCCATACCTTTTACACTTTTAATCTCCTTTAATTATGGAAAGTGAAAAACAGTGTAATAAGTTTCAGCTGTCCATATCTTTCAACACTAGCCAACTCATGACTAAGTAATCTTATTTCATTTTTTCCTCCATCCAAATTGCTCATTCTTTTTGTTTCAAAATATATTCCTCAAACCATATTTTTATATACTAGGTTTCTATTAGGCAATGGATATGCAGAATTAAATGTTAAAACATGCTGTTCTTAATCACAAAGTATGTATATTTGAGAGTTGAATGATACTTAATAGAATTTTAAATAGTCTTCCCAGTTAATCATAAATTATTTTAATGAAGACATTATTAGGAACATAAGAAAATTATTTTGTATAACTTGAAAATGATTGTTTGTGTGAATTGGAATAACATAATGCTTGCAAGATGTGTTACAAAGTCAGGCCAAGTCCAATAAGAGTCACACCAAGGCAGTCTCTGACGTGTTAATGAACTAACCCCAAGATGGTCGGATATATTGATGAATCAACTTTTAGCTATGAGTCCAGATAGTACAAGTTAACTCCCACAGGCATAGTACAAAAACTGAAACTTTGGAGGCTGCCTCAGGAGCACATTGTCAGGCTCTCAAGATATGACATCTCAAGTCTGTGGTAATCACCATCAGCAAAAGGACTTTGGGATTGGTTATTATGTGACTATGACTTTTATGACCATGAAGTTTTCAGTAACATTGACATGCCCACCTCTCAGTGCTAGATATGCACTGGTGGAAACTCTCAAGGACCTGAAACGTCAATAATGCCATCCACCCAACTGGCCACAACCAGAGAAATTTCTGCCAGATATGAGCTTTCCCTGAAATGCCCTTACTGGAGAAGATTCTCCAGTAGAATCCGAAAGCATTTCCAATCTTCTTGCTGAGATGTCTGTTAACATGATATTACCATAATCTTCTTAATATCATGATATTGTAAAGAATGTTTGTGTGAATAAACAGAACATATTCAAAAGCAAACTCTTGTGTGGATATTTTGATTGTGGAGTGCCTCCAGAGCTCAACAACTGTTCTTCTCATAGAAGTAATTATGAAATACAAGACGAATAAGTTACATGCCCCTGTGTTAAATGTTTGGTCACTTAGCCTGTGTAATGCCAGGATTGAAAGAACTTTTAGGAGAACTATAGTAGCACGAAGTTAGTTCATTGGAACATTCTCTTGAAGGAGATTTGGGAACTCTCCCTCTTTCTCTTTCTCTCTTTCTCTGTCTCTCTTGTAGGTGGACTTTTCTGTCCAACTGTACAGTTCACAAATGATAACACAGAGACTTACTATTACTTATGAAAACTCAGGCAGTAGCTTATGTTTGTTTTAAATAGGTTTTAAAACTTAAATTAACCAATTTCTCTTAGTCTATGTGCCTCCCCAAGGCTCATTTTCCTCATCTTTCTAAGCTGTTTCTTCTGTGTCTGTTTGGTAACTACCCAGACTGTTCTCTTCTTCATAGCATTCTCTCTCCTGAAAATCCTCCCTAGCTACTAGCAATTAGTTTTTTTATTAAACTAATCAGAGTGATGTATATTCACACAGTGTAAGGACTATGCCCAAAAAATGGACTATGGATATTTTCTTTTCTTTTCTTTTCTTTTCTTTTCTTTTTTTTTTTTTAAAGAGGGGGAAGTGGTGCGGGAGAATTGTGTGTATTCTGTCAATCATGTTATAAATAAATGCTGATTGACCAGGCAGGAAATATAGGCAGGAAAACCAGACAGGAAGTAGAAATGATGTAATGAGAACAGGAGAATTCTGGGAAGGAGGAAATTGATTCCCCCCACTCCTGCCCAGACCACCGAAACAGCAGGATGTGATCTGCCCCACTGAAAAAGGTACTGAGCCACATGGCTAGCATAGATCAGAAAAATGGGTTAATCAAGATGTGAGAGTTAGCCAATGAGAGGCTAGAGCTTATGGGCCAATCAGCTTTATAACTTATAGAGACCTATGTGTGATTTTCTTTGGGGCTAAACAGCTGGGGTTATCGGGAAGGACAGAAAATCACAAACAAACCAGCCTCCCATGCTACAATAGCTTATGTTTGAGATGATGCAGAGTAAGAGGAACACTTGTCTATTGGTGGTGGGAAGGCAAACTTGTACAAACTACCATGGTGGTTTCTCGGAAAATTGGGAATCAACCTACCTCAAGATCCAGGAACACTACTCTTCGGCATATACCCAAAGGATCCTCAATCATACCACAAGAACATTTGTTCAACTATATTCATAGCAGTATTATTTGTAGTAGCCAGAACCTGGACACAACCTAGATGCCTCTCAACCAAAGAATGGATAAAAAAATGTGTTACATTTATACAATGGAGTACTACATAGTGGTAACAAACAATGACATCTTGAAATTTGCATGCAAATGGATGAAACTAGAAGAAAAATACATCCTGAGTGAGATAACCCAGACCCAGAAAGATGAGCATGGTATGTCTTCATTATAATCAGATACTAGTTGTAATAAAAAGAATAACGAACCTATAATCCACAACATCATAGAAGCTAAGTAACAAGGAGAACCCTAAGAGAAACATATATAAAGCCCTATGGGAAAGGGAAACAGACAAGATCTCCTTAAAAAAAAAAAAAGGGAGTATGTGGGTGGGGAGAGAAGGGAAGATAGAAGGGGAGGGGAAGTAGAACTTGAGGGAACTGGATAGTCCAGATGGTGGAAAGACAGAGACAGAAAACAAGAAAAGAGATATCTTGATTGAGGGAACTATTATGAAGCTAACAAGAAATTCCTGGAGCTAGAGAAATCCCCAGGAATCTATAAAGATGATCCCAGCTAAGATCCTAAGCAATAGTGGAGAGGCTGTCCTAACTGGCGTGGTCTTGTAGTCAGATTGATACCTATTTCAAATGTCACCACAGGACCTTAATCTAGCATCTGATGGAATCAGAGGCACAGATCCACAGTGAAGCACTGGGCTGAGCTCCCAATGTCTAATCGAAGAATAGGAGGAATGAGACTATGAGCAATGACATCAAGACCATGATGGGATACCCACTGAAACAATTTATCTGAGCTAATAGAACTCACTAACCCTGACCATAGAACCTTTATCCAGCAACTGATGGAAAGAGAGGCTGAGACCTGCATTGGAGCACTGGACTGACCTCCCAAAGTCCAGCTGAAGAGTGGGAGGAGTGAAAATATGTGCAAAGAGGTGAAGACTATAAAGGGGACACTCACTGAGCTAATGGGAGCTCACCAACTACAGCCAGACTGAAAAGGAACAAGCATAGGTCTAAACTAGTCCCTCTGAACATGGTTGACCATTGCATGGCTGGGGCAGACTGAGGGGCCACTTGCAGTGGCACCAGGATTTATCTCTACTGCTTGTACTGACTTTTTTTGAACGTATTCTCTTTGGATGTATACCTTGCTCAGTTTAGCTATAGTAGAGAGGGCCTTGGACCTTCCCCAAAGCAATGTGCCTTTCCTGCCTGAGGAGTCGATGGGGGAGATGGGAGGAGGGGAGGTAATAGGAACTGAGATTGGTATGTAAAAGGAAAAAAGAAAGTATGTTTCTTTTTTAAAATATTAATTAATTAATTAAAAAATACTTAAGAATGGATTGTTTCTAGAAAGAAAATAATTTCTAAACTGATGCTCCTTCAGACCCTGTAAGAAGGTCTTTTAACTCCCAAAGCATTGAGACTCAGAAGCTGAGAAGGTATTGTAAGTCCTTTGCCAGACTGCTTAGGCCATTGCCTTGCTGCATCGTAAGATAGGAATATCTCAGTTACTGGTGTTTAGTACTTGGTTCTCATAGCCATGACCTTAAATTTTAGTCTTTTATTTATTTTTAAGTCAAATATTAGTAATATATTTTATTAACATTTTATTAACTTAAAATGTCCCCAAACCTTATAAGTTTAAATATTTTAAAAACTGTTTCTTAAAAAAATGCCTAGTTTTTAAATTTCCTTTAAAATTCCAAAATTTCCTCTTTAAAAAGTGTAAAATCTCCAAATTGATATTCCTGCAATATCAAAAATAAAAAATCATTTTTTACTTAAAGAGGGAGAAGACATGGCATACCTACATGTTGGGCCTCATGAGACCTGGCCATGAGGTCTAAAATAACTTCCTCAGCCTAGCTCAAGTTGGGAGACCTGTCTCTGGCTATAACATCTACATAAGAAGTGACTCAGCACAACCTGACCTAGGCCCGCCTCTGCCCAGCCATGGCTAACATGGCAGAATATTATTGGCCCTTGTTCCTTGTACCACCTTGGCCCATCCCAGGCTTTCCACCCCCTATCTCAGCCTATATAACTTCCTGCCTAATACAATTAAACAAGATCCTGTTTCAGATTCCCGACTCAGCGTGTGTGTCTCTCCCAGGTGGCCAGTGGCAGAATCACTGACCGGCCAAACGGTCTGCAAGTGAGTGTACCCCCATTAAATATGGGGCCGTCCTCTTTTAAACAAAATCCTGCCCTCAGCCAAGCCTGTGAGAAGGTTAGCACGCTCCCTCCTGAATCTTTGCCTGTTGGCTTTTGGGAGGCTGGACCTAAGGCACCAGGTGGAACACAAGCTCATGGTGATGTTACCTTGCCACATTTGGCCTGGCCGCGAATATCATCCTCGTAGTGCCATTGCTCTGCCTCTACTGGGTGCTTTGCCCGCGGATCTGTGGTGGTGGTCCGAACAGGCAGCAGATCCTGGGAAGAAAGGAACATGGCTCCTGCGGCTGAAGCCAGTGGCACTACGGGGTGTGCTGGGCACCAATGACCATGATGGTGAACTCCAACCGCATGAAACCATGCTGCCTGGGGATGCAAAGCACTTACCCACCTCTTCTCCATTCCCTTCTTTCTCATCTTACTCCTTGCAGGCGTGATAACTCGGATAACACGGGCTTCGAGGTCAAGGAGGATGATGACAATGATGATGAGTTGGAGGAGGACGAAGAAGGAATACGACTGGCCCTCTGGGCTGCCCCTTTTGGACCCCTATTCTCCCTTGGGTTGCCCCGTCTCCCTCCCGATGCCCTCTATTCAGCAGCCTGAACTGGGGGGAGGGTTCAGAAACTGAAGACCAGACAGGAGGTTGAGTCCCGGGCTTGGGAACATGCTGATTTCTTGTGGCTTGACTCCTTCTTAGGCTAATTCTGAGAGCCCAAAAGCCTAAACCCTCTGTGCGTGTTGTTGGCTTTGTCAAACATCAGCATGTTATCATCCACCTTTCCAAACTGTACTGCTGCCGGGCGGTGGTGGCGCACGCCTTTAATCACAGCACTCGGGAGGCAGAGGCAGGCGGATCTCTGTGAGTTTGAGGCCAGCCTGGTCTACAAGAGCTAGTTCCAGGACAGGCTCCAAAACCACAGAGAAACCCTGTCTCAAAAAAAAAAAAAATAGTGGACCAAACTGTACTGCTTCACTTCCTCTGCTGTGGTGTTCACCAACAGCCCCCAACTCATACCCACACACAAAGATTTTCATTCGAGTGACCATCTTAGGCTGTACTCGAAGGACTCCCCTCCTCTGACTTGGGCCTCCAGCACATCTGACTCTATCTGGAGCTTGGAGCTCTAAGGCAACAGCATCATCGTTGGAGCAACAAAAGAAGAGAACTTTCACACAACACACACAATTCCCATAGTCAATAACGTCTGACAAGAGAAGCAAAGCTTGTCACAGATCCAGTCTGATGGCAGGGGCTTCGGGTAGGTGCAATAGTTACATTTGCACTTGCCACAGTCCTCACATGGGTGGAGTAGTGCTGACTGGAGGTGTGAGATGCCATTGAAGAGGTGCTTTGCTGTTTTGTGATGAAAAGAGAACATCGGGTCTTTGGTTTCCCCCAGTCCACAGTCTTGTTTTCTTCTTTTGGCAGTTCTTAAGTGTAGACACCAGGGAAGATAGGTATAAATCCTAGTGTTGATTGAGATGCTAACCATCAACTTTTGCTCAAAATGTTCCAGGTGCTGCTGCTGGTCCATGTTAGATGCTTACAGATAAGGCCATTTCAACCTCCTTAGGTAGAAGGAGCTAATGGGTCGAAAACATTCTTAATGCCTCGTCTATCTTGTCCTTGTCTTCCATATCCTGTAAGACAAATGTTCTATAGTTGGGGTGCAAGGGACATGAAGGTAGCTTTAGTTCAGTGTTTTAAGTATTTCTCTCAACAAAGGTCACCACTCGTTATATAGCTTGCTCATGTTTGCAAGAGTTCAAGATCCATGACTCTTCTCTTCAAGTCACAGATAGCAGCAAGGAGGTCTCAGGAATCACACATCCTTCAGCCCCTTGCAGTTCAGAGGGAAACCAGAGTGAGGCAGTTCTCCTTCTTCATAAAAACAAAAGGAAGAGATGTTGGGCTTCATGAGGCGTGGGCATGAGGCCCAGTGTAACTTCCTGAGCCTGCCTTGAGTTTGTGTGAAGCCTAGTGTAACTTTCTGAGCCTTAGTTTGGAGACCTGTTTCTGGCTATAACTTCCATGCAGGAAGTGGCTCAGCATAACACAACCTAGTCCCGCCTCTGCCCAGCCATCACTAGTGTTGCAGAATATTATTGGCCCTGTTCCTTGTTCCACCTCAGCCCATTCCAGGCTTCCCACCCCCCTGCCTAATACAATTAAATGAGATCCTGCTTTGACAGACTCCCGACTCAGTGTGTATGTTTCTCCCTGGTGGCAGTGTGTGTGTGTAGGGGGTGTGGTGGTGGTGTCTGAGTCACTGACACTCACCATCCTGCTGAGCCCCAGGGGAAGTCCAGTAGGTCTGGCTCTGCCCTCCCCCACCATTTCTGCCAGAGAACCCCTCTCCCACAATCTGCCTAAGACAAAACCAAGCTCCATTAATGAGAGCAATTCAAAGTTCAATGTCTGAAAATTATTCATAAACCCTTTGATTTTCTCCAGAGGCTTTAATCACTTATTTGGCCCCACTCTTGGAAGCATATACATAACCTACTTTCTATATCTCAGCCTGCTCTATTGCGCTGTGGCTGTTGCTTCTGGTGACTATTTCACGATGCTGGCATTTCCAAATCTGCCAAAAATCTCCTTAGGAATTCTAACTCATGCCATACATTTGCAAATCTCATCTGTGCCCCATGGCGTTAAAACCATTATCACCTGTGTGACTCTTAAATTATAAAGTTTAGATGCCAGAGTAAAGTACATTTTTGCATATAAAATGATGGAGGTTCACCTTTAATACATTATTAAATAAGCATTGTTTTCAACTCTAATCTTTTATAACATTGTTTTCAGCAAAGGACAGAAGTTATCATATACAAATCCTTACTCATACAAAATGACTTAGAGACTTAATGTTTTCTGCTTGGTAGGCCCACTACCTTTAATTAAGATGTCAGTGAAAACTCCAGATATCTATCTTCTCCAAGTCAGCAATGATAGCTGCCAGAAACATGTCTGCCTAAGATGGTAAAGTCACATGATGTTCATCCTCTCTAAAGCTAGGAAAGATGGCTTGTAGCTATTATTATTGCCTAAATATGATGGCAATTTAAAATGAGATTGTGCTTCATGGTTCCTTTAAAATTAACCATGCATAAATTTTTAACTATTAACTCCCATTGTTACCAGTTTTAACTTTCCCCCCAGGATTTACAGATTTTTACCATTTCTAACAAAGTAAACTTTTAAATCTTGAGGTACAGAATGTTCACATAAACCAAGTTTATTTATTCATTTGGCTGCTCTGTTCTCCTGTCCTGTCATTGTTTCGGGCAGATCAGAGTGACAGAGGATATAGAGGAAACTTAAATATGCTCTGATCTAACAAAGGATGAGCAAGAATCCAAATCTAAAGCCAGCTTTCCAATAAAGAACAGCATAAAATAATTTTTAATGTTTTCTACACCAAGAGAACATTCACACTTTTGCCAATCTGAGTCCAGTAACCATGGAGCTCTGAGATGGGTTTTGGGCCCCAGTGATAAACGCAACCATGATAGCAGTGGTAAGTGGCTACTGTCAGCAGCAGAGACAGTAAAAATAACGAACCCATTTCTGTCTCATCTCTATGCTTAGAACAAAACTTATGGACACACCAGAAAACACAGACCAACTTTCTAACCAAACAGAGAGACAGAGTTTTTGTGAGATACAGACAAACAAATTTTCCAACAAGACATCTAAAGGCACATGCCTCCTGACATGGTTTGTCAGTCCCAGGATTTCAGAGTGAAGGTCCAGTTTTAGAATTTGGGTTGGTGGTCTGAATTTTGCTGGGGCCTCCAGCAAATGTTAATCCCACCAATAAACAATGAGACCACATTTTTATATTATGTATCCCTTAGGCATAGTAATTGAACCTTAAAATATAACTTCAACTATCACACCTATTCCTCCCTAATACTAAGCCAAAACCTCAAAACTTATGCTTAGCTATGTAAGTAAAGAAAAATCTGTATCTCCAGGAGAACCTTTGAGAATCTGTTTGAAAAGTTTTCAATTTTAAATAAGTAGAAATCCTGTGGTTGAAATGGAATAACCTTTGTTTTTCTTCTGATTTTGTAAAGGAGCTAGACAAACACTGTATTGCCACCACAATTCTGTTTAAGCAACCTGTGCAGTGTGGCTGTGAGACCAGGATGAGTTCATTTGGCAAATCATTGTGAATGATTTCTTTAGGGAATATGGAATTTAATTTAAATACTGCTTGTAAACACAAGCTTTAGTCCTCCTTAATATTTCAGCTGTATCACTAGGAAAGCAGTCAGCCTACACTGGCATGCTAGGGGAAAAAATCAGTACTGTCTTCATTAACCAAACCATCAGTCCACAGACAAAAGGGAGAAGGAAAGAGGGAATGATCACAATGACAGCCAGTTTGCTATTACTTCTTCCCAACAAGATTTTGTCTCAGTGCTGAGATCCTTCCCTATGCACCCCTTTTACCAGTTATTGCCTCTCATTTTTTTGTTATGGTAATGATAGTTTGACCTCAAAGTCACCAGAGGCACTCTTTATACATGAGTGATGCTTTAGTGGTAAAACTGTACTTAAAGTTACTGAGGTTTTATTTTACAGATAGCAGTTTTCAGCATTTCTGCAGGGCTTCAGGGATCCAGCATGAGGTAGATTGTTAATGTCCTGTGAGGGAAAACAATAATAACACATTCCACTAATTCATTCATGTGTGACGCATCCATTAGTGTATTGACAGTATTTAATGATGTTGTGCTTTAAGCTGACATGCGGTGCATGGCAGGAATTGTAAGGTTCCATAAGGATAGATGACACGAGGAACAGACATTTGAATGGCTTCATTTGTCCACTGTTCAGATGATGGGTTCACACAAGGGAAAGAGTGGGTCATGGAAAGAAGTCTTTGGTTTTTAGTAGATGAGTAGCAGCAAAAGAAAAAAAACCACAACTGCTTGAATCTGTCCCTTTTTTCAAGAACCAGAAGAGCAGGGGAAATAAGCAAGACTAGAGGAAGGTCTTGTGATGGCACAGCTGTGGAAAAGAGCTTTATAATCTTTAGGATGATGAGATTCCTTCTAGGCAGGTTTGCACAAGAAAATTCCACCATCAATCCAGATGGACACTACATTCTTTCCCTACACAGTTAAGGAGGGGTATGTATTCACATACACATATGCTGACCAGGAGGGACTGTAGGAGCCTTCATCTACCACGTGGTAGCTTAAGGCAGTTTTGTGCAGTATGGGGAGAAAAGCAGAAGAACCAATCTGACATTGACCCCTAGTAGGAGGGAATCTGCAATATATTTAGTAATATAATATAACAACTGCTAGAACAAGTGTCTGTGGAACAGGGATTAAAGACAAAAGGTGACTCAGTGTCAGTTGTCTCAGATCAATGCCTGATTCTAAACAAAATCAAACAAGAAAAATAACAGCATAAATCCAAAAGAAAAAAACAAAACAGACTGAGGAAGTGGCTCTGTCAGTGCATGTTGCTTGTAAGTTTGAGTACCAGAGCTCAGATTCCTATAATCCAAATAAAAAGTTGAACATAGGAAAATTATACCTGTACTCTCAGCACTAGGACGTAGAGATAGGCAGTTCTCTTTAACTCACTGGTTAGCCCTCCTGGCTAAATCCATAAGCTATGGATTCAGTGAGAGACCCTGACTCAAAAAGTAAGGTCGAGTGCACTGAGAAAGAGCACCCCATTTTAACTTCTTGCTCCACATACATCCTAATGCAAATTGTACACATAATCACACATAGAGTAATAATTTTTTATGTAATACCACTTGATCCCCAAAAGATCTTACAGCAATGGTAATAATACCTCTTTAAATTACTCAAGTATATGTACTTAGCTTGATATCCCCCTGTATACTCAGGCTATATCAGTTAAACTCACCTTTAATAGAAATATGTAACCAAACTTACTTGCTTTGGGTTTCCCATGTAATCAGCCTTCACAACTTAAACTAACCCATTGCTTTACTGCTCAATTGTGTACTCTTTCATACATCTGCCTCCATAACAATATAAATGTTTATGTTATAATTTGATAAAAATAACTAACCATTTGGAAGAAATCTTAAAACAAATATTCACCATAAGTATTACAAGCAATGTGGAAATAGGATGATGTGGTATATTTGCAATACTGAATGCTTCTGGGTCAGTTAGGGTCAACAAAATGACTTCTTTCCTTCTAAAACTCTTATCAAGACTTCTACAAAATATCCTTAGTTCTTTTCCTCTTCCGTGCTTTTATGAGGTTTAGCAAATACACAGCAAAACCCTATGTTAGAGACAGACAGAAGACAGAAACAGTTACTGGCATAGACAGACATAGGAACACGGACAGAAAGTTCAGAAACTCAATATAGACAGATTTCAGACAGTCCAATAACAATCAGAAAGAGAAAAATTACAGGGAAAAAGTGGAAAATTAAAATTTGAAATTGTCTTTGTCATATTAATCTAAGAGTAAGAAATTTGTTTTAATTTCTTAATGAGTCATTAACATATTTTGTTGTACCTTTGAGATTATTTTTAATGTGTTAACTGATATACACATATTGCCTCTTAATTACCATTAGACATTATTGGTATTTACTAATTATAAAATATATTGGATTTTATTACAACATTTTCATATATACAATGAAATTGTATATTTTAATCATATCCATATTTCATTTCTCTCTTTTGTCATCTTCTATCTCCTCCATTCCTTTCCAATTTCACTGGGTCTTTTATTTGAGATAAGTTAATATATAATATTAAAGTCCAGAAGGTTTTGTGTTCACACACATGCACACACACACACACACAGATGTTGCTTTTATAACATGAAAGGTTTTATTGTGTGTGTGATATGTCTTGATCTGTTGGTATGCCATTTTTCAATGAGAAGGTAAGGATTTTCCTTTTTAGGTGTTATTGGAAACAACTAAGAATATGCTTCTTATTTTTTCAGTTCCCCTGCTGTTGGATAGCAGTTTCTTTTGAGACTAAATCCTCATTATAAGCTCATTAAGATATAGGATGTTAAAAGAAGGTAGAAAATTTCACCCTGCAGGAAATTTTCTTAAGCTCAGGAAGTTACCAACTCAAAAGTTTCAGGAATACCTGGAATTTATCAGCTATACTCTGCCCCTCCTTCTCTATGCATATACAAGCTAGAATATCTGCAGAGATATACTCTCACACAAGTTTAGTTGCCTGGAAAAAAAAGCAGAGTCCAGCCAAGCTACCTGAAAGAAACAGAAATCATCTAAGCTACCTGGAAGAAGGGCAGATTATCTGTGCTCCTGAAACAGTTTCCACCTTGTTGAGCTGCCTGCAAGTTGTGTACTCCATTCCAAATTTCCAGCTTTTGTGCACTGTTACTCATTCAGGATTGGGTGTCTGTTGATGCAACTGCCTTCAAGCCAATTTTGTCTTTGCAACTCCTCACTAATATTCCTAGAAGTAACCCCAACAAAACTAATTAGTTCTCCAAGATGTACTTTAATGGTTACACTTTGTTTCCTCTCTAGGGAGAATAGATGTTTGTGTATCCCCAGGAATAGTGTCATTCAACCTATTTGGTGACTGAAAGATACTGATAAGACCAAAGATGTGTTGGTGAGAAGTGATTGCACGGTCTTGGCTACAGGTAACAAGATATGCAACTAAGGCTGATCAATCTGAAGAATGAGCATCTGTAGGGGGAACGTTTTTCTATTCGTTATGGGATACTGTACCTTCTTTTTATAACAGCAGTTTTCATGGCCCTTACAATGATTGCTGAGATATGTAACCAGGGATGAATCCTTTGCTCAAAGAGAAATTCTGAGTAGAGAATCCATGAAAGAAATCCCAATAAGGCCATCTTTTATTATAAGATATGTTTTCTTATATAGTCTACCTTTTTGGGATATTAGCAGTTGAATGACTTTTATAGTGAGTGATGAGACATGAAACGAAATCTGAGTTTTATACCTGATGGAAATTCTGGGTGGGAAATCTACAAGGAAATTTCTGTAACACTTCCTTCCTTTGTGTGTAATGAGGGAGTAGTATGTTCACTTGATAAGTAAGGATTGGTGAGTGAGTAAGGAGATATTATTTTTTAAAAAATATATTATTGTTATTTTTATTTTATCTTTAATTAAAGAGGTAAACATTTTAGACAAAATTTACAGTTCATGAGAGTAACACACATGGTACAAAAGTATCAGCAGGCTGTAACAGAGGTCAGGTGGCCACTGTTATGTGTAATAAAAGTTACATCAAAGAGAATTTGCTTGTATTGGAAAGTATGAGATGGAGGAGCTGTGCTGCTTATTCTTATACTTTGTAGGCTACACTGAAAAAAAGAGTAAAAGCTATATCTGTTCTAGTGAACTTTTTCTGGGACCAAAGCACTTGGAACTCATGTAAAGAGTCAGATAGACAAAAAAAAAAAAAAAAAAAAAAAAAAAACAAAACAAAAAAAAAACAAAAACAACAAAAGTATAAAATTAAATGATAAGAAAAGAAGTAAAAATAATGAAAATATGATATCTGATATCTAACTCACTCTGCCAGATAAGACTGTGTATTCAAGAATTAAGAAAAAGTTCATTTTGTCAGATAACTTGTGACTGTCATTGTTGCTAGAAGTTTCGGTGCATCCCAAGTTAGATCATCTTGGTAAAGACAAAAAAAATCTTAGGCAGTTATAAACAACCTATCTCACATGGGAATTGGGTCTGTAGCGTGCAGAAAAAGAGAGTAAAAGTCAAACAAAAGAAACCCTTCATGTCCCTTGGAGGAAAATGTGGAGAAATTTACAATAATTTTCTTTTGTTTGTTGTTACTAGGAGGAAAAATCAGCTAAAATTTTCTTTAGGAACTGGAGAGACTCTGAAGGACTTTAAGCCCTTGTGAAGAATTCACCACAGGGGCAAAATCCTCCCAAAAACCTAAAGAGGTACTGGTAAAATATGAGTGATTTCTAATGCACTCCCCTCTGTTTAGAAAAAGGTCTCTAGAGGTGGAAACTTCCCCAGTAACTCACCTAACAGGGTGAGCATGCATACCTATAGATGAGGACCAAGCAGGGTGAGGAAATGCACAAGTTAAGCTCTATATTGATTTCATCTTCTGTTAGTGCGTGTCATAAATTTTTTATCCAATGTATCTCTGGCTTATATGCTGTACTGATTCATTTTAACTTGGTATTTTCCAACATAAATTAGGGATAGTGGTTGTGATGAATAAAAAGTTATAATAAAATACCATCAGGGATGATCTATCATACAACTACATCTAATTGAGAAGAAAAATGTTTTGAATCTTCATGTATATTTTCAAGTTAGTTTGTGAGCCAATGAATTATTGATTCACTAGACTAGTACTCTTGAAGCTCAATCTTTTTTTTTTTTATTCTTTTTTACTTAAAATTTCCAACTGCTCCCCGTTTCCCATTTCCCTCCCCCTCCTCCCACATATTGCCCCCTCCCCCCGCCCCCCTCCCCCTATCCCCACTCCACTTCTCCTCCCCCTAGTCCACTCCCCCTCCCTCTCGATACTGAAGAGCAGTCCAAATTCCGTGCTCTACAGGAAGCCCAAGGTCCTCCCACTTCTATCTAGGTCCAGGAAGGTGAGCATCCAAACAGGCTACGCTCCCACAAAGCCAGTTCATGTATTAGGATCGAAACCTAGTGCCATTGTCCTTGGCTTCTCATCAGCCTTCATTGTCCGCCTTGTTCAGAGAGTCCAGTTTCAACCCATGCTTATTCAGTCCCAGTCCAGCTGGCCTTGGAGAGCTCCCAATAGATCAGTTCCACTGTCACAGTGGGTGGGTGCATGCCTCGTGGTCCTGATTTCCTTGCTCATGTTCTCCCTCCTTCTGCTCCTCATTTGGACCTTAAGAGCTCAGACAGTTGATCCAAATTGGGTCTCTGTCTCTCTCTCGATCCATCGCCAGATGAAAGTTCCTGTGCCATTCTCCTTGGCCTCTCGTCAGCTCTCATTGTCCACCACATTCAGAGAGTCCGGTTTTATCCCATGTTTTTTTCAGTAGCAGTCCAGCTGGCCTTGGTGAGCTCCCAATAGATCGGCCCCCCTGTCTCAGTGGTTGGGTGCACCCCTCATGGTCCTGACTTCCTTGTTCATGTTCTCTCTCCTTCTGCTCCTCATTATAACCTTGGGAGCTCAGTCCGGTGCTCCAGTGTGGGTCTCTGGCTCTATCTCCATCCATCGCTAGATGAAGGTTCTATGGCGATATGCAAGATATTCATCAGTATGATTATAGGATAGGTTCATTTCAGGTTCCCTATCCTCAGGTGCCCCAATGAACTAACTGGGGACATTGCCCTGGGCTTCTGGTAGCCATTCCAGGTTCAAGTCTCTTGCCAACCCTTAGGTGGCTCCCTTGACTAAGGTATGAGTTTCCCTGCTCCCCCATCCAACCTTCCTTTACCCCCAATCACCCCGATTCCCCCAGTTCCCCTCATCCTCTCCTTCACACTTTTCTCTCCCCATCTCCCCTCATCCCCATCCCACCCCACCCCCCAAGATTCCCATTTTTTGCCCATCAATCTTGTCTATTTCCCATAGCTGGGAGGATATCTATATGTTTTTCCTTGGGTTTACCCTCTTGTTTAGCTTCTTTAGGATCACAAATTATAGACTCAGTGGCCCCTATCCATAGCTAGAAACCAATTATGAGTGAGTACATCCCATGATCTTCTTTTTGGGTCTGGGTTACCTCACTCAGGATCGTATTTTCTATTTCCATCCATTTGCATGCAAAATTCGAGAAGTCATTGTTTTTACCGCAGAGTAGAACTCTAATGTATATATATTCCACACTTTCTTCATCCATTCTTCTATTGAAGGGCATCTAGGTTGCTTCCAGTTTCTGGCTATTACAAATAATGCTGCTATGAACATAGTTGGACAAATGCTTTTGTCATATGATAGGGCATCTCTTGGGTATATTCCCAAGAGTGGTATTGCTGGGTCCAGGGGTAGGTTGATCCCAATTTTTCTGAGAAACCGCCACACTGATTTCCAAAGTGGTTGCACAAGTTTGCAGTCCCACCAGCAATGGATGAGGGTACCCCTTTCTCCACAACCTCTCCAGCAAAGGCTATCCTTGGTGTTTTTGATTTTAGCCATTCTGACAGGTGTAAGATGATATCTCAAAGTTGTTTTGATTTGCATTTCTCTGATCGCTAAGGAGGTTGAGCATGACCTTAAGTATCTTTTGGCCATTTTAACTTCTTGAAGCTCAATCTTACTGACAATATTTTAATTCTAATTTCATTCAAAATGTACTTAATATCTAGTCACTAATAATAGTATAAAATATACATATAATCCACTTTTAAAATATAACTTTCTGATGTGCGGATTGTCATTTGAGATTGTCAAAGTTGCCATTTTATTCTCACAGCCTGTAAAGACATCTCTGTACATAACTTATCTGTAAATCAGCCCTCAGTTTGATTTAGAACAGCATCAAGGGACTTTTCTACCATCTGGGAATGAATATCTGAAGGTTAGGAAAACAGAGGGACTCACCACAGAGAAGCTGCTAAATGCAGGGACCTTTCCTTTTGAATTATATTTCTCATCCTAAGTGAATAGTTCACATCTACAACTGATGCCAAATCCTCCCCACTCAAAGCCACAGCAAGCATCCTGCTGCTACAGAAAAGACATCACAAACTTTGTCTGCACCTTATTACTGAAGCAAAAACAAAACAGTCACTTCCCCATTTAGGTTATAGAATCAGTTCAATGGTTTATATTGTCATGAAATAAACTGTGTAACTGTGCTTATATGCAAAATTATATGTATGTATGTATATATGCAATGTGTGTTTCTGTATGTGTGTCTAAGTACATGTTTGTGTGAATGTTTATATGTATATGTATGTATGTACAACTGCTTATGTGTGTATGTCATTGCATATCTGTGAATTAGTAGGGTGATAGGATGGGCACTGACATTGGACACTTTCCACTTTAGGACCAGTCACAACCTCTTACAGTCAGGTATCACTGCCTAAGGGCGACATTCTTTCCTATTGTGTTTGCATTTAGGTATGACCTCCAAAAATAAGTACCCAGGAGCTCTTGGATGAATCTGCTTACCATTCCTCTTAGTATCCAGAGGATACAGCTGCTACAAAATAGAACAAAACAAAACAAACAACAAAAAACAAATATCCAAAAACCTCCAGGAAACCGGCAATTTTACAGACTTAATTTGCTGAGTAGCTGAAAAATCCCACCCAGGTGAATTTCCAGGAAGTATTTCTCTTCAAATGTCTCCTTGAAATTCTACAACAATGACATTCTCTATTATGCATCATTTGGTATATTTTCATCCAGGTTTTATATAGTCTTTAGAATCTAAGAATAATAATTTTCGCCTTTGCTTCAATAGCCTGCCTGCAGCAAGGTAGGCCTTTCGTCAGCGAGGTTCCTGGCCAGAAAGGGAACCTGATCCTCTTCCAGAAGACCCATCAGAGGGGTGAGTGTGTTCTTGACCTGTTGCAGGAGCCCGGAAACAGAGCACAGACATTCCGTGACCTCCTTCACTCCCCAGTCATTCGGCAGGGCTGCTCCCCTCAGATAAGGCCTCTCTCTCCCTGACCCATTCCAGCTTGCACCCAGGAACCTCCTCTCTTCTTCCTCCCTTCCACAGGGCCACAAGATCCGCCAGCTCAGCCTGTTTGTGCATTGGGATGGGGTGCTGAGGGCAACAGATGGGCGGGAGTTCCTCTGCTTCAATAGCCTGCCTGCAGCAAGGTAGGCCTTTTGTCAGTGAGGTTCCTGGCCAGCAAAGGAACCTGCTCCTGTTCTGGAAGACCCATCAGAGTGGTAAGTGTGTTCTTGACCCGTGGCAGGAGCCCGGAAATGGAGCAAGGACATTCCCTGACAAGGTGGGCCTTTTGTCATCAAGGTCCCTGGCCAGCAAGGAAACCTGATCCTTTTCCATAGGATCCATTGGATAGCATTTGAAGGAAGAGATGGGCAGGCGCCAAGGCAAGAATTCCTCCACCAATCTGAAAAACAACCTGAAAACACCAGAACCCAGTGAAATTACAACATAAGGTCTTGAACACCCTAATCCAAAAGAAGGGGAAAAACTGACATTATTAAAGCGATAGAGTTCCTTAAACAGCATGGAAAAAAAATGCCCTTATAGAAATAGATGAGAAGTATTACAAAACGTTTGAAGAAATGAATAAATACGTAAATGATACCCTGGGAAACCAAGAAAAAAAACAGTCAAACAGGTAATGGAAACAGATCAAGAATTGAAAACTGAAATAAAGGCAAGGAAGAAAACACAAACCGAAGGCCGGCTGGATATGGAAAATCTAGGTCAACGAACAGAGACTACAGAAACAAGCATAACCAATAGAATACAAGAGATAGAAGAAAGAATATCAGATTCTGAAGACACCATAGAGAAAATATATGCACTGATCAAAGAAAACAACAAATCTAACAAATTCTCATCACAAAACATTCAGGAAATATGGGACACAATAAAAAGACCAAACCTAAGAATAATAGAGATAGAAGAAGGAGAAGAATTACAGTTCAAAGGCCTAGAAAATATATTTAACAAAATTATGGGAGAAAACTTTCCCAACCTTAAGAAAGATATTCCTATGAATATTCAAGAAGCATACAGAATACCAAATAGACTGGATCAAAAAAAATTCCCTTGCCATATAATAATCAAAACACAAAACATACAAATTAAAGAAAGAATATTAAGAGCTGCAAAGGAAAAAGGTCAAGTAACTTATAAAGGTAAACTGATCAGACTTACACTGGACTTCTCTATGAAAACCATGAAAGCCAGAAGGTCCTGGATAGAGGTACTGCAGAAACTAAGAGACCATGGATGCAAGCCCAGACTACTATACCCAGTCAAGCTATTGTTCACTATCAATGGAGAAAACAAAATATTCCAGGATAAGAACAAATTTAAACAATACGTAGCCACAAATCCAGCCTTACAGAAAGTAATAGAAGGAAAATCACAACCTAAGGAATCCAACATTGTCAACACTGCCTATAATAACTCAGACATCTAGCAACCCTTCACCAGGAGAACTCAAAAAAGGAAAACACACAAACTCTACTATCAAAAAAATAATAATAACTGGAGTCAACAAGCACTGGTCATTAATATCACTTAATATCAATGAAGTCAATACACCTATAAGAAGGCACAAGCTAAGAGATTGGATACAAAAATAGAATCTAACATTCTGCTGTTTACAAGAAACACACCTCAACCACAAAGACAGAAATGTACTCAGAGTAAAGGGTTTGGAAAAGGTTTTTCAAGCAAATGGACCTGAGAAACAAGTGGGTGTGGCCATACTAATTTCTATCAAATCTGACTTCAAAATAAAATCAATCAGAAGAGATCGAGACAGTCATTTTATACTCATAACAGGAACAATTCATCGGGATGAAATCTCAATCCTGAATACCTATGACCCTAATATAAAAGCACCCACTTATGTAAAAGAAACATTACTAGAACTCAAGGCAGACATCAAACCACACACACTAATAGTAGGAGACTTCAACACACCTCTCTCACCAATGGACAGGTCAATCAGACAGAATTCTAATAGAGAATTAAGAGAATTAATGGAGGTAATGAAGCAAATGGACTTAACAGACATCTATAGAACATTCCACCCAAATAGGAAAGAATATACCTTCTTCTCTGCAGCTCATGAAACCTTCTCGAAAATTGACCACATACTCAGTAACAAAGAAAACCTCCACAGATACAAAATCATTTTAGTGACCACCTGTGTCTTATCGGATCACCACGGATTAAAGTTAGAATTCAACAACAATGCTACCCCCAGAAAGCTGACAAAATCATGGAAACTGAACAGTCAACTACTGAACCACACCTGGGTCAAAGAAGAAATTAATAAAGGAATTGAAGTCTTCCTTGAATTTAATGAAAATAAAGAGACAACATATTCAAACCTATGGGACACTATGAAAGCAGTGCTAAGAGGAAAGTTCATAGCACTAAGTGCCCACATAAAGCAAATGGAGAAAGCACACATTGGAGACTTAACAGCACATCTGAAAGCTCTAGAAAAAAAGAAGCAGACTCACCCAGGAGGAATAGAAGACTGGAAATAATTAAACTGAGGGCTGAAATCAACAAAATAGAAACACAGAAAACAATCCAAAGAATCAGTAAAACAAAAAGTTGGTTCTTGGAGAAAATCAAAAAGATCGACAAACCCCTATCCAAACTAATCAAACGACAAAGAGAGAACATGCAAATTAATAAGATCAGAAATGAAAAGGGGACCATAACCACAGACACAGAGGAAATTCAGAGAATCATTAGATCTTACTACAAAAGCCTGTATGCCACAAAACTGGAAAATGCAAAAGAAATGGACATTTTTTTAGATAAGTACCATATACCAAAGTTAAACCAAGACCAGATGAACAATCTAAATAGATCTGTTAGTCGCAAATAATTAGAAGCTGTTATCAAAAACCTCCCTTCCAAAAAAAAAGCCCAGGACCAGATGGTTTCAATGTAGAATTCTACCAGAACTTCGAAGAACACCTAATACCTATACTCCTTAATGGAGTTCACAAAATAGAAACAGGAGAGTCATTTCCAAACTCCTTTTATGAATCTTCAGTTACCCTGATACAAAACCACACAAAGACCCAACCAAGAAAGAGAATTACAGGCCAATCTCACTCATGAACATCGATGCAAAAATTCTCAATAAAATACTGGCAAAACGAATCCAAGAACACATTAGAAAAATTATCCATTATGATCAAGTAGGCTTCATCCCAGAGATGCAGGGCTGGTTCAACATATGCAAATCTATCAATGTAATCCATCATATAAATAAACTGAAAGAAAAAAAATCATATGATCATTTCATTAGATGCTGAAAAAGCATTCGACAAAATTCAACACCCCTTTATGATAAAGGTCTTGGAGAAATTAGGGATACAAGGGTCATACCTAAATATACTAAAAGCTATTTACAGCAAGCCAACTGCTAACATCAAATTAAACGAAGAGAAAATCAAAGCCATCCCACTAAAATCAGGAATCCTACAAGACTGTCCACTCTCTCCATACCTCTACAATATACTGCTTGAAGTTCTAGAAATAGCAATAAGACAACATAAGGGGATCAAGGGGATTCGAAATGGAAATGAAGAAGTTAAACTTTTGTTATTTGCAGATGATATGATAGTATACATAAACGACCCCAAAAACTCTACCAAAGAACTTCTACAACCGATAAACACCTTTAGTAATGTGGCAGGATACAAGATCAACTCCAAAAAATCAGTTGCCCTCCTATACATTAAGGATAAGGATGCAGAGAGGGAAATCAGAGAAGCATCTCCTTTCTCGATAGCTACAAATAGCATAAAATATCTTGGGATAACTCTGACCAAGGAAGTGAAAGATCTATTTGACAAGAACTTTAAGTCTTTGAAGAAAAAAATTGAAGAGGATGCCATTAAATGGAAGGATCTCCCTTGCCCTTCGATTGGAAGATCATCATAGTAAAAATGGCAACTCTACCAAAATCAGTCTATAGATTCAATGCAATCCCCATCAAAATCCCATCAAAATATTTCACAGACCTTGAGAGGACAGTAATCAACTTTATATGGAAAAACATAAAACCCAGGATAGCCAAAACAATCTTATACAATAAAGGAACGTCTGGAGGCATTACCATCCCTGACTTCAAACTCTATTACAGAGCTACAGTATTGAAAACAGCTTTGTTGGCATAAAAACAGAGAAGTCCACCAATGGAATTGAAAGAAGACCCGGATTTTAACCCACAAACCTATGAACACCTGATTTTCGATTAAGAAGCTAAAAGTATACAATGGAAGAAAGAGAGCATCTTCAACAAATTTTGCTGGTATAACTGGATGTCAACCTGTAGAAGAATGAAAATAGACCCATATCTATCACCATTAACAAAACTCAAGTACAAATAGATCAAAGACCTCAATATCAGTCCAAACACACTGAACCTGATAGAAGAGAAATTAGGAAGTACTCTGCAACATATGGTCACAGGAGACCACCTCCTATATATAACCCCAGCAGCACAGACATTAAGGGCAACATTGAATAAATGGGACCTCCTGAAACTGAGAAGCTTCTGTAAAGCAAAGGACACTGTCACTAAGACAAAAAGGGAACCCACTTACTGGGAGAAGATCTTCACCAACCCTGCAACAGACAAAGGTCTGATTTCCAAAATATATAAAGAACTCAAGAAACTAGACTTTAAAATGCTAATTAACCCAATTAAAAAATGGGGCACTGAAATGAACAGAGAATTCTCAACAGAAGAAGTTGAAATGGCCAAAAGACACTTAAGGTCATGCTCAACCTCCCTAGAGATCAAGGAAATGCAAATCAAAACAACTTTGAGATACCATCTTACACCTGTCAGAATGGCTAAAATCAAAAACACCAATGATAGCCTTTGCTGGAGAGGATGTGGAGTCAGGAGTACACTCATCCATTGCTGGTGGGAATGCAAACTTGTGCAACCACTATGGAAAGCAGTGTGGCGGTTTCTCAGGAAATTTGGGATCAACCTACCCCTGGACCCAGCAATACCACTCTTGGGAATATACCCAAGAGATATCTATCATACTACAAAAGTATTTGTTCAACTATGTTCATAGCAGCATTATTTGTAATAGTAAGAATCTGGAAACAACCTAGATGCCCTTCCATGGAAGAATGGATGAAGTAAGTTTCGAATATATACGTATTAGAGTACTACTCAGCAGTAAAAAAAAAAAAAAAAAAAAAAAAAAAAACGATGACTTCTTGAATTTTGCATGAAATGGATGGAAATAGAAAACACTATCCTGAGTGAGGTAAGCCAGACCCAAAAAGATGAACATGGGATGTACTTACTCATAATTGGTTTTTAGCCATAAATAAAGGACATTGAGCCTATAATTCGTGATCCTAGAGAAGCTAAATAAGAAGGTGAACCCAAAGAAAAACATATAGTTATCCTCCTGGATATTGGAAGTAGACAAGATTGCTGGGCAAAAATTGGGAACTGGGGCACCCAGTTGGGTTGGATGGGGGAAAGGGGAGATGGGGAGAGAAAAGTGAGAAGGGAGAATGGGGAGATCTTGGGAGAATGGGATGGTTGGGATAAAGGAAAGGTGGATATGGGAGCAGAGAAGTATATATCTTAATTAAGGGAGCCATTTTAGGGTTGGCAATAGTCTTGACTCTAGAGGGGTTCCCAGGGGTCCAGAGAGATGTCCCCAGCTAGGTCCTTGGGCAGCTGAGGAGAGAGAGCCTGAACTGGCCCTATCCTATTGCCATACTAATGAATATCTTGCATATCACCATAGAATCTTCATCTGGCGATAGATGGAGATAGAGACAGAGACCCATATTGGAGCACTTGACTGAGCTCCCAAGGTCCAAATGAGGAGCAGAAGGATGGAGAACATGAGCAAGGAAGTCAGGACTGCGAAGGGTGCACCCGCCCACTGAGACGGTGGGGGCTCATCAAAGGAGAGCTCACCAAGGCCAGCTGGACTGGGACTGAAAAAGCATGGAATTAAACCGGACTCTCGGAACGGAACAAGGCGGACAATGAGGGCTGCTGAGAAGTCAAGGACAATGGCACTGGGTTTTGATCCTACTGCATGTACTGGCTTTGTGGGAGCCTAGCCTGTTTGGATGCTCACCTTCCTAGACCTGGAAGGGGGTGGGGGGAGCTTCGACTTCCCACAGGGTAGGGAACCCTGACTGCTCTTTGGACTGGAGTGGGAGTGGGAGTGGAGTGGGGGTGGGGAGTGGGGGGAGGGGGTGAAAAGGGAGGCGGGGAGGAGGCAAAAATTTTTAATAAAAAATGTGAAAAAAATAGGGTTTTCAAAGAAAGAGATAAAATAACCCTTCCATTTCTCATGAAATAAGTTGTCACTAAATGGATAAAATGATCTTTAAAATTATACAAATCATTGAGATTCTTGAAAATGAATGTAATAAAACGCTCAAAGAGATCAATAAAATAATGGAACTGTTCAAAATGACTGGCAAACTCCAAGTTAGATCTCTGGAAATTATATAATTCGTGACCAAAGACAAAATAAAGTGGAGGGAGACCAATGGAGATATAATGGCATTAAAAGAGAATTCAGTGAAAAAAAAATAATTTTCAATCTTCATGTTTTATAGATATTTTGAATTCATTTTCCATATTTACAGGGCTATATACATCCTAAAATAGTCATTTCTCGTTGCTTAAATGTAATATTAAATAATTCTGTTAAATGTATTTCCTTCTTCAATATCATAAGAAGGTTCCCAATAATTTTTTATGTTGTCTGAAAGTGAACATTTAAAACACACTGAAATTCACTCACAATTTATATTTGTAATTTTTCTTGGGACTATTTTATTTTATTCTGTTTAGAATAGGTCCAGTTTGGAATGAACAGTGGCATTTCCTTTTAATTTCCTGTTAAACTATTCACTGACAATTTCTAAACTTCTGATGGACATTTATTATTTTTTTCTGTATCCCTTTATTTTGTCATAGAAATAAACAGATCATGAGATTTTATGATGTTGGTTTTGATCCTACTGCACATATTGGCTTTGTGGGAGCCTAGGCTGTTTGGATGTTCACCTTAATAGACCTGGAAGGAGGTGGGAGGTCCTTGGACTCCCCACAGGGCAGGGAACCCTGACTGCTCTTAGGGCTGATGAGAGAGGGGGAGTTGATTGGGGAAGGGATATGGAAGGCGGTGGCGGGGAAGAAGCAGAAATCTTTAATAAATAAATAAATTAATAAAAAAAGAAAGTGACAGTTCATCAAACAATGTGACCATTCAATGTAAACTATTTTTATCATTAAATAATGCTTTTCATTTGAACAGATGTAACTTGCTAAGTGGAAAACTCCCCATCATTAGGGTTGGGGCAGGATTTTTTTTGTCTTTTCAGAAGAATAAAAACATCCAGCTAAGGAATGTGAAGACCACTGAATAAATAAGACATCTGAAGAAAAACTACAAATCATCCAGAAAGAAAAGTGCCAAGAAAAAGAGTAAACTTGCCTATTGATATATCATATTTTCAACTGGATAAAATTTTATAAATCTCCTCAAATGTTTGTTTCTGCTGTTCTCTACAGATATATAATGAAACGGGGCTTTTGTAGTCCCATTTTAATTAAAACTTAAAGCTATCTTTGAAGTTGAAGTGTGGCTCTCTTTTTTTCTAAACTCAAGAAAGCTTGTTAAAGGAAAATCCAAAATCTCTGTCTCATGCCAGAGGAGCCACCTGATATGGGACAGCAGAGAAATCAAAATTAAGGGACTACTCTGTTGCCACCAATCTCATTTGGTTTTATTTTGACTATTTAAAACTTTTCTTAAGCTTTTCTTAAAGTATAATTATTATTTCAAAATTTATAAGATGAATTTATATATTAAACTCTTTATCATATTATTAATGATCATATAGAGTAGAAATTTGCTAATTATAGAAAAAGGCTCTATCTAGCTTCCTTTACATAATTTCAGGTTTAAATCTCTATTAGGTAACTAAAAAGTAAGTTTTTGTACTCTAGATGTATATAACAAATTATGGTCCTTTAATGCCTTTGATTTGCTGCATATGACATTTAAAATGTTTAAGTTTTCTGCAGTGATCCTGACCATGCCTAACAGTGATCTTTGAAGTCTTCAAAAGAAAGATGGGGTCCCACAGCCATGATTTTACCCAGACTATGGTGATGCCGGTAAGCCAAAAAACACCATCCAAAGATAAGCCTTGGACTACAAACTGCTCAGGACAATTTCTAGACTGTGTTCACAGACTACTCTAGCCAGTACTTGACATAAGTCCTGAACTTTTCCATTACAAAGAGACTGGACAACAAATGATACAGGTAACTCTCCCAGGCCTTGATAATTATCCCAATATTTTCAGAGTCCCCTAAAGAAGCCATTGCTCCCAGACAGCCCTTAATCCCAAGAGGTGGGATGGGCAATTGTTGATCTATCAGTTGGTTATAGATATTTGTCAGCATGGGGGGATATGATTATAAGTTCCTATTGGTAATGATCAGAAAAAAAAAACTGAACAAAGATTAGATTCAGGGATCTTGCTCTGAAAAGAAAAAAGGGGAGATAAAGATATCATAGGATAATAGGGTAGATTATTAAATCTACTTTTAAATCAACTTTTAAAGCAACTACTAGTCTTAAATATTATACATTGAAATGAATTTTTATATATTGATACAAATTTGAGGTTATTTTCTTAGAACATGCTGTAATATATTTCTATTCTTTTTCAAGATATTGTACCTATACACTCATATCACAATAAAATGCAAATTTTTAATCCTTGAAAATTATTTTTACAAATTATTTAGGATAATGAAATGAAGGTAAATATTTATCTATTACAATAGAATTGGTAGTCATGTTAGGTATGTTGTTAAGGTCAAACTGAGATATGTTTTAGACAGGTGGTTTTATGATACCTTAAGATCTACAAAATATGGCATCTAAGATGTTTTAATAACATAGGTTTTTCTTTTTTTTTTTTTTTTTTTTTGTATGACAATGAGACTTGTCTGTTCCTGGCACCACTAATCTACTTTATAGAAGAAAATATGAATTAAATAAACTACATATGGGGAATACTTTCTTTATGTCATAGCTAGCTGCTGGGCATTAAAGTGCAGTTGGCTCAACTGCTGACAGTTTTCTGTCCAAATTGGGCAAGCAGGGCACAAAAGAAAGTGACTCCTGAATTTTGCCAAGACAAGGTAGGACAGTCCTTCAGATTTTCCTGCTTCACAGAAATGTCTATCAGATATTCTAGGCTTGTAGACCAAAGATGGATGCCGCAATGTTACAGAGGAACTTTGGGTGACTATCCAGACATCCAGATGTTCCTGTCATTTCTCATACATTTTAGAAGTAGCTTGCTTCCATTTCCTGTTTACTCCAGTAATATTTTCTTCTCAGGTCTCTGATAGAGGTGAAGACTAGATAGTTATAGTTATAGTTTTTATTATTAACAAATCCAGAAAAGAAACTCACAATGAAATGCAAAATGTATAAGATTGACATATATAAAAAAGTAGTTTTGGGTGATTAATACAAATTAGGATAAAAGGTGGATTAGGTACAACCCTTTGGACTCACCAAGATAGAGATACTGGAGTATTTTCTCTGAATTTGTAAAATGCAAATGGACTGGGCACTGTTAATGTAATTCTTGACTGTATAAATTGGATATAGTTACTGTACTTATTGTATATAATTTTTCTATGCTAGTTGAAAAATTCAATTTTCTTTATTCAGACAAAAGGGAAAATTTTTTGATGTTTTGTTTGTATCCTGACAAATAAAGCTTGTCTGGAGATCAAAGGGAAGAGCTAGCAACTATTTAATGATAGATGTCTGGAGGTCTGTTCAGATAGGAGACAGGAAGTGACAACCTGGGGCAGAGACAGGAAGTGACTAAGTGGGGTGTACACTTAATTTCTGCTCTTTTGGTCTGAGGTAAGAAATCTCTGGTGGCTGCTGCTCTGCTTTTCTGATGTTTCAGATTTTACCTTGATATCTGACTCTGGGCTTTTATTGATAAAACTGATTATGACCACACTTCATAAATGCATTGTATTGCATAATGGGATACAGACATTTAGATTTTAAACTTTCTTAGCAAAGGACAGCTAGACTCTTATCCTTATACCACTATTATCATTCTATTTAGATTTCCTTGTTTTGGGCAATGCTTTGTACTTTTTAATAAAATACATTTTCACATGCATTCTAATTTCTGTTTGGAAAAATCTGTAAAATGACTGTGAAATAACCAAAGATTATCTTCAGAGAAGAGACCTGTAAAAAGCCTTGTTGTTTGGATGATGGACTCTGAAATGAGTGACAGCTGCCTTTTGCTAATCAGAAATCTTGTATTCAATGATTCCTAGGTTTTAGCAATGACTTGTATACACTTAATTTTGAGTCAAACTTAAGTTTGTACTATAATTAGGTCTATCCTGTAGGTGTTGTGCCTGATACATGAGTGGGATAATTATGGTATCCAAGGTTATAGAGCTATGCAGCAACATTGCTCCAACCAGAATCCATGCTAATCTTTTCTAGAGCTGTGTCTGTAATAACCATTGTGACCATTCTGTGGTATGGGAAGTCCTTCTGTATATGTGTTGCTTTTATTGGTTAATGAACAAAGCTGCTTTGGCCTACATCAGGGCAGAATAGAGTACAGTGGGAATTCCAAGCAGATAGAGGAGGAGAGAGTAGGTGGAGTCAAGGGGACATCATGAAGCTGCTGAAAGAGCCAGACACCTGAAAACTTAGTTGGTAAACCACAAGCCTCGTGGTAAAATATAAAATTATAGAAATGGGTTAATTTAAGTTATAATAGCTAGCTAGAAATATGCCTAAGTGTTTAGCCAAGCAATGTTTCAATTAATCCAGTTTCTATGTGATTATTTTGGGTCTGGGCAGGCAGGAATGAACAAGCAGCCTCCATCTACAATTCTGCCTCTGTGCCATATCTAGGCCTGAGAGATTGAAGATACTTGTTTTCACCAAAACAGGGAACATATGTTTGAAACATTTCATTAAAGTGAGTTTTCCCCTGATGCCAAGTGAATCACTTTTTTCTCTCACAGGACCATCTGTATTGTTTGCTCAAGCTCACTAATAAGATGTAGGATGAGGTAAAAGAACTCCTTTGTTGCTCCTTATTTGAAGACTGTTTACACTAAGCAATAGATTGGTGGTTGCTATGGGAAACTTGCTTTTTTCATTAAAAAGATGTTTAACAACTTCTCTCCTGTTATGAGTTCTGGACAGGAACAAGTGCACTAAAATGGTCAATTATATAGACTTATTATATTGCTCTCCTTTCCTTCATCCTCCATATTTTCTACATATCACATATCTATCTTCATTTATCATTTTTCTCTCCATCTATCCAATTCTCCCATCACTACTAGTCAACCATCTGCCCACTTATATAAGATACTCTTCACTTAATTTCTGTGATTTGTACTTTGCCTTATCATTGTCTTTTAAATTTGGATATAGCTGATTTACAGAGGTTCCTGAAATTCATGAGGATATGAATCTGAAATAGTCTCATTTTCAGTGACTACTTCTTTCTTTCTGGGATGTTTGCTTTCAGTAAAAACCATATCCATGTAGAGGGCAATTCAAGATTTCAAAATATGGTCTCCTCTTGGGTTCAGTGGCATTCTACAGATCATTGGAGGTGTTCTTGTTTGCCCAATTTAGTGTTGGTTGGTTTGAACATTTGCATCAGCCTAAGTCCATGTTGATGGCTGTATTTTCCTTGCAGTTTGTACAGGAGGCTTCCGTGTCTGAAGCTACTAAATTAGTTTCAAGGACTGTTCTAATTTCTCTGTGGGCTCCAGTTTCAGTAATTTCATTCCTTGAATCAGGTTCTCCATTGATCCATTGATCTTTACATTCCTTGAACATACCCCCAAACACCATTTTACAGACTGGTGCACCTTCAAGGAATATACAAACATACTCTCATCCCCATATTAGCATGGAGGGTGGGCCAAAACTTATCCTATCACGGTATTTTTTCCAGAACACCTTAGATTTTATTCTCCCAGCCTTTGGTAGGTCAAACCCATTTGTGACTGTGAGGTCATTTTATGTAGTTTTAAAAATTAATGTAAGAAAAGTCTTCTTAGAGAACTGATAGAGATAGAGAATTCCTCTTTTGATTTTTCTGTTTGTTCCTTGAGACCTCTGTAGGTTCATTCTGTAAAAAGCCTGCCATGTGGGTTGTAACAGATGCCCAGTGGTGAACTATTTTATATTGGGCACAAATTTTTAAAGTAAAAGAGAATTTACACTAATATTGCTCATCTTGAGGGATTGTGCCTGGCCTACAATGGCAAATTTGGGGAGGCAATTAGCAATAGTGTGTTCTGTATCATCTCTCTGTGAGCAGAGGTATAAACAAAATGAAAATAGGTATAAAAAAAACATGTATAAGCTGGACTTTGCCAAAAGAAGAGACATATGCTGTCCTGATTGTAGGGGGGCAAGTGTGTGTGTGGCTTTAGTTATAGCTTTTAAATTATTCAACAGTCTCCATTTACCTGACTGGTAAAACTTTAACATTTTTCTTTTACTTCCATGACAACTCAAAATCTCATTCAAAGTACTAGAATGTAACTCCTCACCCTTAGATTTTGTTTGTCCCATGTTTTGCACCTTAGAATTTTGCTACCCTTTTTTCTTTATCTTTACTTTTTAAGTCTTTTTTACATTAGGGTATAAGATTAGGTAATCTTCTCAATATCAATTTAATAGTGTAATAGAATATTTACATTGACTAAGGAATATTAATTTTCTAAAATCTCCTTTTTCATTTGAGTCCACAGGCATGTTATATGGTTTTACTCTCTATTTGACATGAGAGTCATCTTTAGGGACTAAGAGCTCTAGGGGACATTTACTTGTCTGACCAATACAGGGTCCCTGTTCAGGTACTCCTTCCTTTGTTCACCATGGCTTGATCCTAGAAATATGACTAGGGTGATATAAGAAAGAATAAATGGAAGGCACTGAAGAAATAACATACATACATAAAAAGTTGGGATAAGATGAACTCACTCTGATGGAGAGTATCTAGTACTACAAATCATATACTCAGTACATTTGTTATATAAAACACAAGGAGAATGTTTGAGCTGTCTCTATAGGAGGTCTGTGTAGAGAAACAGTCTCAGGCTGTAAATATCCTAGAGGAGAAAGCTACAGTCCTTATTTTCTGTATACTTACCTACATTTGCACATGAACTAGAAGCATGCTTTTCCATTTTCAGGCGTCTGTGACATTTGGTCTGGATCCTTCATACAGTCATGCTTATGTCAATAACATGAGTAAACTCAGCACCATAGGTGAGAAAGGAGTCAGACATTTTTGGAGTTTGACATTCTTATTATTTAGCCACAGTTTCTCCCCCTACCTGCCTGCTTGTCTAGGAAACCTGCCAAACTCCTGGTCAGTAAAGAAGGCTCTGTCAAATACAAAAAAAAAAAAAAAAAAAAAAACAAAAAAAAAACAAAAAAACAAAAAAACAAAAACAAAACAACAACAACAACAAAAAACTATATAGCCCACCTGTGTGCTCACAGGAAAAGGGTGATTTTTAGAATATGATTGTTCCTTAGCCTATGTGAATTATCTATTACACTATTAAATAGATATTTAGAATATTACCTAATCAAATACCCTAGAGTAAAATACTGTGCCCTAGTGCAACTGCAGAAGATAAATCCACCTTTTTTGCATCCTGAGTGCTGGGATTAAAGGTGTGTGTTACCAAAATCTGGTCTGTAAGACTGACCACTGGAACTGTTTTACTGTCAGATCTTCAGCCAGTCTTTATTTATTAAAATACAATTAAAATGCCACTGCATAGTAGCACCTCATTAAACTACAAAGCTCTTCCAAGCAAAGAAAGGAATCAATTGAGTGAAGAAGAAACCCATGGAGTTGGGAAGAATCTTTTCCAGGTATATATGTGACATATGCTTAGTATTCAAAACATACAACAACCTTAAAATCAAAGATAAGAGAAAATACACAAGTTATGGAAAGGAAGAGTTCTTAAAAGAATGAACAAAAAATGGCTCAGAAATATCTCAAAAAATGTTCATCAATTTTAGCAAATTAAAATATCTTGAGATTTTTCCACAATCTAGTAAAAACAGCTAAGAGCAACGAAAATGCTGTCAACAAATGAAGGTGAGGTTGTCAGAAAGGACAACCTTAATTCACTGTTGGTCTCAAGGTGAATTAATGCAACACTCTCTGTATCAGTATGGATAATTCTCCAAAAGGGAAAAGTAAATCTATTATATGGCTTAAGTATGCTTCTCCTTGGCATAGCCCAAATGACTCTGCATCCTTCTGCCTAGTTGCTTGCATTGTAATAATCCCTGTAACTTTTTAAACAATAGCAGGGAGATTGAATCAGCTTAAATACCCTTCAACAGATGAATGGATAATGAGAATATGATACATATAGTTAGTAGGCTACTATTCAGTTGTAAAGAAAATAAATGATGAAATCTGTAGGCAAATGGTTGTCACTAGAAAATATTTTAGTGAGAGAAGTAATGCTCCATGTTCTTCTCATCTGTGGCAAAACACCTACAAAACTTAATATGTGAGTACACAATTTAGAGCAACACAGAATACAGACATTTAAAAATGGAACACAGAGGATGAAGGTGAAATACAGGTAGTAAAAAATGGAGAGGGGTCCTTTGGTTAGGGATGAGAGAAGGAAATAAACACAGAAAGAGAAAGATTGGTGACTGTGTGTGTGTGCATGCACATGTGAGTGTCTGAATGAAATTATGTCACTTTGGCTGAAAAATGCTTTCCACAAGAGTAATAGTCTATTAAAAAAATCCCCATTACTAGAAATGATAATCTTCTTTTAAATTATTGATCCATATAGAACATGACACTCACAAAACAGAATAGATTATTTCTGCTGGCTTTGATTTCCTTTCATAGGATGAAGATAAATTTCCTTTGTTGACAACATAGCACACTTTGGAAAGAGGATGAAAGGATATGGAGAAAGGCGGGGGGGCAGAAAGACTGTGAATGGCAAGCTGCTCAGTAAATCTGCTATAAGATATTGTCTCCTAAAAAGCATAGGAAAACTACACTCAGGAAACCTATCAATATACTTGCCTAAACAGGACCTGAATATTGGCAGACTAACTAATGCGGAAGGGAGAAATCTTATGAAGGCCAAATACAGACAAAGACTGTAGGTATCAGGGTTAACTAATGACTACTGAGAAGGGAATTAATCTTTCCCCGGCTTATGTGTATTTATAAAACAATAGCTTCAAAGAAAAAGACACCAGGAATTTGAGAGGGAGTAGAGGGGCACATGGAAGGCAACTGGAGAGAGGAGAGAGAAGGGGAAATTATATAATTATGTTATAATTAATATAAAATAATTTAAAAAATAACAACTGAAATCAAACTGAAGTCAAAATGAAAATCATTTCTATGGCTCACATAATTGCACCAGTAAACTGTATCCAAACTGTAAGGAAGTAGAGATACCAAATGCTTCTTGAAAGTAGGAAAAGGTAAACAAGACCTTTCTGAGCTTAATTTGCACACTAATCCTTGTCATGAACACAAAGTTCAGAATAGTAAGAAAATTAAGAAATAACATAAACACAAATCTAAAAAATAGAGATTCAAATATTGGAAGAATGAAAATTCTTTCAGCAAAACATTACTGAGTGCTACCTTTGTTTAAGGGACTGCCTATGGCTGTTCTACAAGTATGAAGGTTAGCAAAGCTTCTTATTAATTCTTTGAAAAGCATCTAATTTTCAATTTTACTGAAGTACTCTCTGAATTGTTATTGATAAGAAGTCATTAGTATTAGATACTTTATGATTGCTATAAAAAACACCATGACTCCTGCAAATTATAAAAGAAAATATTTAATTGGGTTTAGAGTTACAGAGCATTAGAGTCCATGATGATGGCACGACGACATGACAGCATGAACAACTGGCAGGTCGCCTCTCGAGTTTCAAGTAGAAAACAGAGGGGACTCACTGGGAGGGTCATGAGAATTTGGAACCTCAAACCTGCCTTCATTGACACAGTACCTCCTACAAGATCAGACTTCCTAATTCTTCCCAAATGGTTCTACCAACTGGGGATCATGTATTCAAATATATAAGCCTATGGGGGCAGCCTCATTTCCATCACCACAACATCTGAGCTGAAGAACATATGACTGGTATATTTTAAGAAGGGTCATTTTCAGAAGGCCATGCAGGTCTCCAGCGATTCCTTAGGTATAAATTTCAAAGAAATGTTTAGGAAAAGTAGCTCAAACTCTGCTGATTTTATCTCAAGATCTCTTGTGTAGGGGTATGGGGAAATTTTTGAAAGGACTCTTTAATTGCAGTACTGTTTAGTAATGACCCAGAGTTTTTGACTATAGGAAACAAACTGAGCCTATATCATGGCCCATAAGCATGTTACACTTTATATATGTATTCATATATATATGTATGCATGTTGGAGTCAGAGACAATATGTGAGCCTTCCAGTTTTGAATTAGCTTATCTTAGTTGATATGAAAATTAAATTTTCCAGGCAACTAATTTCAGTCACTCTCTGAAGATGTCATAGACCTGAAGTCTGCACTAGGTGTCACTATAGGAACTTCTTCGGAGTGAGAGGCAGCATCAAGAAGAAAAAGTTCACTTTAATCAGCTGACACTGTCTAATATTTGATGTGTTTTCTGTGGAACCAACCATATATTTTTAAAATTATAAGTCACACATTTGCACATTATTAAGTGACTATGTTGTCCAAATAAGAGTTCTCATTTGGGGAATTTTGTCTTTTCAGAATAATTAGAAGAAACTCTTTTCTGCACTTATTCATGGGATATAGGCAGAAATATATGTACAATTTTAGTTTCACAAAATTAAGCCTCAATTGAATTGCTTTGATTCATTTATGTATAATTCATCTAAAGACCATTTCCCTTTCCTTCTAGAGAAAAGGAAGGATATTAATGATCCTTCAAGCAAAAATTATTTTACATTTGAAACTGCAAAAGTACCACTTTAAGATACTTCTGTATTTGTATTGTAAGCTTTATTTGCATCTATCCCACACCATGCTAATCCATTCAAAACATTGATGATTCTCATAGCTGTAGTTTAGCAAAGGAAGAGATCTTTAGTCTAAGCAATAACATTGGTAGTGTTTGGGTCACCATAAAGACCATCATTGCATATATTTTTTGCAAAAACTGTGAATGGCCTTCAAAATGACTCAGGAGGTAACAGTGGTTGGTACTAAACTTAAAGATCTGAATTTGATCCCTAACACCCACATAGTGATGAGAGAGATCATGTCCCACAAGTTGTCCTTTGACCCCCATATGTATCATTGCATGCCACTGACAGTACACTAAACAAATAAACAAATAATAAAAATTCAATGTGGCTCTTCTGAAGGAGAAAAAAACACATCTCTAAACACAAAGTAAGCTATCAACCCTCCTTTAAGTGTACATGATTCTTTTTTGCCTAAAAGCGTGGAAATCTTTCATTCTGTGTCAAGTAACTTTGCAGCTTTTCTTTAAAAGATAGAGCTCATAATTCATTAGGACTCCAAGTGACTGTTATTTGATTTTTTGCAAAGCCTGCAATACTTTTAGTGCACAATGTATACTTTATAAGAACTTCATGCTGACTATATAGGAAGTGTCAGATAGAACCTTTATTTTCAAGTAGGTATGGAAAATGTATCATGGGCTACTGATAGCGGTGGTGTGTTTATTCAGCTCCATAAAAAAATGTGAGACCTGGGTGTCTGCAAACATTTTTTTTAAAAGTCAAAAGAGTCTCTTAGAGCTAAAGACAGGTCAAGTGTGATTTAAATCTACAGAGTTAGCAGGAAGGTATAGGTTTGCTTATAGATTTTAGGCCCAGGAAACCTTAAATTTGGGAACTGCTCCTAGCAGCTTCCATAATAATAAGAATTGCAAGAGAAATTACTATAATAATAGTATTGATGCTGTTTTAAATTATAATATTCATAGAAAATGTTTAAGTATTTATTATTTGTTTATTTTTTACTGACTTTCCAGATTTTGGTATTTATAACAAAACACTGGCATGCAGTACAGACCAATATATTCTTTCTTTGCCCAAGCACCATCAAGAACTTGCACTAGCTGAAGAGATCCACATGCCCACATGATACCATGTGGCTCAGGTGGGTGAAAGGCACCCAAGTACCAGCCTGGGTCCTCACAGTCACGGCTGGCTGAAGGTGTCCTTAGGCCTTGCAGCACCAGGTGGGTGAGTGTCATTATGATGAACAAGTATACAGCTGAGAAATGGGAGTGGAAGAGAGGCAGACTGGTTCATGTGCTATGGTAAAAGGCAGATCTGAAGAAGCAAGCACAGTGAAGAATGGACTGATATAGTTGAATTGCTTGCCTTTCAGTTCCGGAGTGATATCTAGACTTGGGCTGCTGCCTATGGCCATGTCTGGATCCATGGTCCCACTGCAGCTTGGTTCTGTGTTGATGTCTATGATGCATGTTGCCACCAAATCTACAGGGGTGCCTGGGGTGTTGACACCTGTGTTCACTTTGTTGTCTGAGGGTCACTGGAGCCATGTTGATCTGAATGGTTAGTGCTGTTATGAGGGGATATGATGACATCCAAAGACTGAATTGATGCCAAGAAACATGTTCAGGTCCATTGCCTTGCAGCAGCAAGGGTCTGTGTTGATGTCCATGCCTTCATTAACCACTGAAGGCCATGTAGATGACAAGGATCTGGTGAAATACCTAAGTACATGTTGTTGTCTGAGGATCACACTTCCGATGGTGCTTCCTAGTTTAGATTATGAGACCCCAACTCAAATAAGACCCCAACTCAAAAAGTCTGCTTGCAGCTGCTTTTAGCACATGCCCTAGATAGATTGCAATCAGCAATGGAAAAGTACAAAACTTGCAAAACAGCCCTGACTGCCACTCACACCCTGACCACAGTACCCTGTAACACCAGCCTGCCAGGAAACTTGCACTCTGACCACAGTACCCTACCACCAACCTGCCAAGAAACACCTAGCGCCCGTGATAGGGCTTGGGGACTTTCCAGGACAGGGTTTGGGGTTTTATGGTATTTCTGGGAAATAGAAGGAACAGATAGCTATGGCTTAAAACTGACCCAAAATGCTAAATGTTGTATTCAATTGTTCTGTACCTTATACCCATTATTACAATGTTGTGGTTTTTGCCTATAAAAAGTTGCTGGAATTGCTGTTCGGTGTGCTCTACCTCTTTGAAGACTAGAGATACCAGGTGGCACTATTGTAATAAAGCCTCTTGCTTCTTGCATCTGCTGGACTGGTTAATTGAGTCGTGGGGCTTCTCCCTCTTGGGCCTGCACCCAAGCGGGTGAGGGTCTTTCAAGATGGTCTGTATTGCAACCTGCGACCATGATCCTGTACTGTGGCAAAGGGCCATGTCTGGGTCTGTTGCCCAATTGCAGCCAAGGTCTGGGCTCCTGATACCACTTGATACTGCCAGGGTCTTGGCTCTTGGTATCTCCTGATACCACCAAAGGCTGTGTAAATACTCAAGCTCTCTGGGCTGCTATCTGATTCCAGTTGAAGATATGAAGGTCATGTTGCATCTAGGGCCATAAAATTTGAGTGGTCTGTAATGCCATAAAGTTCTATTCCTGGGCAGCACCTGAGGGCAATTTCTGCGTCCATAGTCCTACGGTAGTCAAGAATTGTGTCCTGAGGGGCTGGAGAGATGGCTCAGTGGTTAAGAGCACTGCCTGCTCTTCCAAAGGTCCTGAGTTCAATTCCCAGCAACCACATGGTGGCTCACAACCATCTGTAATGAGGTCTAGTGCCCTCTTCTGGCCTGCAGACATACACACAGACAGAATATTGTATACATAATAAATAAATATTTAAAAAAAAAAAGAATTGTGTCCTGATAACCATAACAAACCATGCTGATGACAGGGGTCTGAGTTGACATCTGGGGCCATGTTGGTATCTGAAGGCCATACTGGAACTGTGGCCATGGTGATATCTGGGCCAGTGCTGCTACCAAAGGCCATATCTAGATCCAGGGTCCTACCACAGTCAGAGTATGTCTTGATTGCCATTGCCCATGGCACCTCCAAAGTACCCATGATGTCCAGGAGTGTAGGCCACAACTTGTGGCCATATTGATGTCTGAAGGCCATGTCACCATGGGTACCATGCTGATCTGGCTGGTCTCCACAGATACATGGGACCATGGTCATCCAGACCCCAGGCTACTTCTAAGGGCCATGTCTGGGTCTGTGGTCTAATAATAGCCTGGGTTTGCATTGATGTTAATAGTTCTTATTACCACCAAAAGTTATGTGAGTGCCTGGAGTCTGGACATTTGATGTCATGTTAGTGTCTGAGGGTCTTGCTGCTGCTGAGGCCATACTTATCTGTGTCAACTCTGTTGCCATCAGGGCCATGATGATATCTGGGCCTGATCTGTTGCCCAGGGCCATATCTGGGTCAATTTTCCTTCTGCATCTGGGGTCTATGTTGATGTGCATAGCCCTTATTACCATAGGAAGTCATAGAAACCATGTATGTTGAAATCCAAGAGTAGTTTTAAGCCAGAACAACCCCCCTCACTGGCCCTGGCATAACTGGCCCTAACCCCTCATTGGTAACTGAAGCAGGAGAGCTGAACCCACCACCCATGATAGATCTGGCCTCCACACCTACGAGAGGCCTACCACTCATTATGGGCATTGGAGAGGTGGTCCTGATGGCATGGGTCAAGGAGAGCTGGCTGTGCCGCTGATCTAAGGGGGCAGTCTCAGTGGCCCATACCAAACCACCTCAGCTACCTCCCAGACCCACATCCTTGGCCTTGGGTTATCCGACACTAAGATTTACTCCATCTATGACCGGCTGGAATGTGTTAAAGGCTGGTCATACAGAACGATAAAGACAGGGACTCTATAACTTGGAGCCACAGCAGAATATCTGAGAAGAGTTTTTGTGAGTTTCCAGTGATGTTATGCCAGAGGCCTTGAAACAAATCAATGACTACTTATTGCAATACACGTTTTGTGGGTGGGACTGATTAGAGAAAAAGGATATACTGCATGACACACTTCAACTCCCAATGTCACTCTGATGAATGAAAAAAAGCTGTTAAGATGGAGATAAGAAATGGCTTGTTTAGTTTAGTTTTTAACTAATTTGAGGGTGATTCTCTTGTGCATGGATGCTACAGGATGAGAAGCAGATTTGGAGGGACTGGGAGGCAATCAGGATTGGTGTGTGTGATTTAAATTTATCCCCAAATCAATAAAGATTTATATATCTATATCTATCTATAGCTATTTATATATTTACATCTATCTATCTATCTATCTATTATCTATCTATCATCTATCTATCTATCATCTATCTATCTATCTATCTATCTATCTATCTATCTATCTATCTATCTATCTATCTATCTATCATCTTATACTGTTTACCAATAGGTGTCAGAGTTACCATGTCACTTCTGCCAAAACTGTCTTCATTGCCTCCTTGGTTTTAAGAAAAGCTCTCTGGTAGTGGAAAGGATTGACTGTGTGGGTTAGATTGCTATTAGACCATATTCTCTCCAGAGTCCTTAAATTAAGTCTTACAACTTTTTACTAACGTGCCTCTCGAAGGACCAATAGACTCCAGTTGTGGAGTGTAATCCAAGATTAGTGGGATGAGGAGGTTATCTGAGATATCCTCCTGGATACCAGTAAGTATAGTTATACCATAAAGATCTAGACAGGACAATGAGTCAACTAAAGAAAATTAAGGAACTACAAATTGGGAAGGAAGAAGTCAAAGCATCACTATTTGCAGATGTTATGATAGTATGCATAAGTAACCCCCAAAATTCTACCAGGAAACTCCTATAGCTGAGAAACACCTTCAGCAGAGTGGCTGGAAAAATATAAACTAAAAAAAAAAAAAATCAGTGACTCTTCTATATACAAATGATAAAAGGGCTGAGAAAGAAATCAGGGAAACAACACCTTTCACAAAAGCCACATAATATATAAAATATCTTCGTGTAACTTTCACTAAGAAAGTGAAAGACATGTATGACAAAAATTCCAAGTCTTTGAAAATTTAAATTATAGAAAATATTATAAGATGAAAATATCTCTTATGTTTGTGGACCAGTAAAATTAAGATGCTAAAAATGGCTATTTCACCAAAAGCAATCTTCAGCAAAATTCCTATCAAAATCCCAGCACAATTCTTTACAGAACTTGAAAAAATAATAGTCAATTTCAAGCAGAAAAAAGCCCACCATAGCTAAAACAAACAATCCTGTACAATAAAACATTTTCTGGAGATATTACCATCCCTGATTTCAAGCTGTATTACAGAGCAATAGTAATAAAAACTACAAGGTATTGTCATTAAAAGCAGACAGGCTAATCTATAGAACCGAACTGAAGAATGAGATGTAAATTCACATACCTATAGACACCTGATTTTTGACAAAGATGTTTAGAAATGTACAATGGAAAATTGAAAACAACTTCAACAAATGGTACTGGTCTAACTGGATGTCAGTTCATAGAAGAATGAAAATAGATCCATATCTATCACATTGCACAAAATACAAGTTCAAGTGGGTCAAAGAACTCATTGCAAATACAGTTAACTAAATCTGATAGAAGAGAAAATGGGGAATAACCTTGAGAGAATTGGCATAGGAGATAACTTCCTGAAATGAATAACAATCTCACAGTCACTAAGACCACCATTAAAAAATGGAACCTAACAAAACTGAAAAGTTTCTGAAAGGCAAAGACACTGTCTAAAGGACAATATGCTAGTCTGTGGAGTGGGAAAAGATCTTCACTAATGCCATATCTGACAGAGGGCTGATTTCCAAAATATGTAAAGAATTCAAGAAACTAGACATCAAAATCAAACAGATAATCCAATTAAAAACTGAGAGACATATCTAAACAGAGGATTTCAATGGAAGAATCTCAAATGGCTGAGATACACTTAAGGAAATGTGCAACATCCTTAGCCATCAGGGAAATGAAAATCATAACCATACTGAAATTTCATCTTATACCTGTCAGAATGGCCAAGATCAAAAACACAAATGGCAGAATATACTGTAGATGATTTGGAACATAGGAAGCACTCCTCCACTACTTGTGGGAGTGCAAACATTTATAGCCACTTTGAAAATCAACATCATAGCTTCTCAGAAAATTGGAAATAAATATAGTTCAAAACCCAGGTATAGCACTCCTGGGAATTCATATACTAAAAGGATGGTACTCTATCATATCACAAGGAAACTTGCTCAATGATGTTCATGGAGTCTTTAATTTGGAATAGCCAGAAACTGGAAACCTAGATGTACATCTACTAAAAAAATGTGGCATATTTACACAATAGAGTATTACTCAGCTTTATAAAACAATGGCATCATGAAATTTGCTGGCAAATGGATGGAATTAGAAAAGATTATGCTGAATGAGGTAACCCAAACTCACAAGGAAAAATGTGGTATATACTCATTTATAGGTGGATAATAGCAATAAGGATAACCATACTGCAATTCACAGACCCAAAGAAACTAAATAACATGAAAAACTCAAGGGGAACATTAATCTTACTGTGAATGGGAAATAGAATAGGTAAAACAGGTGGATGGGGGAGAAGTTTGGGTTGGTGGGAATGAGAACAGGAAGGATCAGGTTTGGGGAAGATGGATGGGGAGATTTCTGGAAAAGAAAATTGATATCAAGGACATCTTTGGGATGAGCTAGGAACCTAGTACAGTGGAAACTCCCAGGAATAAAACTCCTAGCAAAGGGAGATAGGAAGTCTGAACTAACCATTTTCTGTAACCAGGTAAGATTTCCAGTGGAGAGATTGGGATGCCAACCAGCCACAGAATCTTTTACCTACCATTTCGTCTACCCACAATATATGCTGCCGAAAATATGGGTGTGGACAACCTATGACTGGTCCAGTTTGAGACCCATACCATGAAAAAGAACCTACCCTAGCACTGCCTGGAGGGCCAACACCCAGAGGCCAGACAGCCCAGAGACCTCGATAGAAGCAAACAGGACTGGCAAAGAAAAATCAATGAAATAATTTTTAATGGTATTCTGCAATACTCATAGATTGCTGCCTAACCCAATTGTCTTTAAAGCGGCTTCACAAGCAATTGGTGGAAACAGATGCAGAGACCCATAGCCAAATATTAGGGGGATCTTGGGGAATCTTGTGGAGGAGGAGGGACAAAGGATTATTGGAGCCAGAGGGACTGAAAAAACTGCAAAAACCCACAACCCACAGAACCAACTAACCTGGTTTATAATAGATCAAAGAGAGTGAACCACCAACCAGAGAGTGTGTATGGGATGGACCTGGACCCTCTGCAAATATATTACACTGTGAGCATGATTTTATTGCAAAACTCTTAAAAGTGAAAGCAAGTGCTGTCTCTGATCAATCACCTGCTTTTGGGACTTTTCTTCCTTCTCGTTTGCCTCATCTAGCTTTAATAAAGAAGAGGTACCTAGTTTTAATGATATGCCATGGCTGATATACATGGAGGCCTGTCCTTTTCTGAAGAGAAAGGAAGAATGGATGTGGGCAGGGAAGAGAGGAGAACGGGAGAGGGACTGGGAGGAGAAGAGGGAGGAAGGGCAAACTGAACTGGCTGGGGGATATTAATTAATTAATAGAAAATTTAAAAGATAGAAAGAGTGAAGCATAAAAGTATGAAAGTGAGTGTGCACATACAGAAGTCAGAGGCCACACAATCACATACGGAGTTCATACACACCAGCATATCAGAAAATTAAAGTACACAAATAATGTTCAAAGTTTCCTATTTTAGGCTGCTTATAAGTGGAGAGTACATTGTTTTTTGGAGCTGTGATTTTTACTGAATGCAAATTTGTTTAAAAAAAGTTTATCATGCATTTAAAGAGATGGATATTTTTCATTCTCTTTCATTCTTTCATTTCCTTTAGTCAATATGAACCTTAAATGAGAAAACAGATAAGTGACTTAGTAAAAATACAGCAGAGTACTGTTTTACATTACCCATAGTAAATAGCCTGACAATCAACTTTACTGCAAATTACTAGCGATTAGCGTCTATCTTAAAAAGAAAATAACTGGGGATCTTAACTTACTCTTGACACTTTCTTTTGTCTTTATATTTTGTTTTACGATGCTCTTCTGTGAGATACCTGGCTTAAATCAAGTTTCACCAAAGTCACAACTATATTTTATGCAAATCATCCATCTGATGTTCATGGTTAGGAAGGCTGAAATTATGAGTTCAGAAGAAGAAACTGTTTATCTGGGCATTCATGTATTCAACCAAGAACCTTTTTAAATTTACTCATCACTATTCAGGAAGCGTAATTCTTGTCTCCATCAAGAAGCAATTGCTAGAATCAATTTTCCAAAATTTGACCAGAGAAGCCTACAATGAATATGTGTCTGAGGACTTCATATGCTTAAATCACCAGAGAATCCTGCTTCTAAATTACGTCAAGTAAATCATTGAGTGAACACGGCCTTTAAGATTTCTGTGTTTGATTCAGGTAGCTCTCTCTCTCTTTTTTAAAGTGGTTCCTCCATATGTGCCTCACAAACTTTTACTTTTGATGTCTTCCTATTCTATTCTGAGAGAAGGTCTATATATGCCACTGATTGATGCTATACTTGACAGACTGAAGGCAGCTCTTTGATCATGATTTTAGACTCTTTAGCCAGAGATGTGTTATTGGTAGCTTCACCTTTTCTATAAACTTAATAAGAAAAATGAAATAAGAAGAGGCACCATACTCTTCCATGTATGATGAAATTAAAACTGAAGTTAAATTAGTTAAAACTAATTCAGCATCCAGTAATTCATAAGAGCTGCAGATAATAGAATGATCCTCACTAAGAAAAATATTATCTGAAGATTTTACTTTCACCTATTGTGTTTAGCAGAACTAATGTTCTAAAATGACTCTTCAGTCGGATAATTCTCTAGATCTGGACAATTGTAGGATCCAGAATAAAAAGATATTCAGAAGTGAGGAGAGCCTCTACTAACTTGTCTACCCATGTTTTTGGCTTGCTAATAGGCCTTGAAGTCCTTTTCATGGATATCCAGAGACAATCATACTGCAGGTGTCAAATTTTCTTATTCTCTCATTCCATTTAAAAGCAGCTCTTGAGTTATCCATAACATGCTCCAGTATATTTCCAAGCATAAATGTGAACACTGTCCTTATATATCATGTAGATGAAAAAGCACATTAAGTATTAATGATTTCTGGGAAAGGAAGGTCACAACATCTTGATTGTCCCTTTGAGGCATAAGGCTAGAATATAATAGAAGAAATAAAAAAAACTGTGAAGAGGTCATGACAGCATCATTTTGTTTAATTTACTAAGAAGATAAACCTTTAAAACATCACTGTCAACTCCAATTTTACACATGGGGGCAGTGGTCTCAGGTGTCTTTCCTGTCCTTTAAATGTAGCTAGTCTGAACTGAGACTTTCTGTACTTATGAAATTCATTATGGAATTTGAATGCTATGGAGAAATCATAAAATTTACCTTTAATGTTCTTATGTTACTAAATATTGAAATATTACTATTCTATGTATATAAGGTTAAATAAAATAATGTATTAATATTAGCTTCACCTGATTCTTTTGAGTTTTTTTATGAAGTCTCTGCACATTTTGGAGCTATGTACATCTTTCACACTTTCTTTCTCTTTATAGATTTGAGATGTAATACCTTATCATACTAGAGATGGACACTATAAAGTAGTTCTACACTAGCTCAGAATTGAGTATAATGAAGGATTCTTTATTTAAGAGTAACTCACAGATCATAGTCCTCTGAATGAATGGAGAACAGGAACTCAGCAGCCAAGAGAGAGCATGTAAGCTTTATGACTACATTTATAGTATACAAGACCATTCCCAAGTGGGCTAGCTTTTTAAAGGCTATTGGCCGAAGGATTTTCCACAGTACCTCCCCCTCTTGTCTAAATAAGAGAATTCTAAGCCTAATACAAAACTGTATACAATAAGAACAAATATCAACTATAAAAATTAGAATTACAACAGGCATAAACAATATCAAGCAATAAACATATGCTAAATCTTCCCATAATTTTCCTATCCTAAAGAGTCTAAGTCTTGTATTAGAAATGGCTAGGTCAAGTCATGAGAGCAAAGTAACTACAACTATCTAAGCTTCAACCCCATCAAATGAGAAGGGAAAAAATATTACTTGAATAAACAGGAAGAGCAATCAAGCAACTTCCAAAATGTGCAATAAATAGCAGAGACAAATGGCTAACTCGACAATCACCCAAAGTCCTATTTGCAACGTTGGAGCAATGAACTTTGAATAAAGCCTAGAGTAATCAACAGACCATTTTCAGAGGCAAGAAAATTCTCAGAACTGTCTTACTCTGTCTTGGCAAGGTTTGAGAGTCTTTTTTCTTATATCCTGCTTGTCCTTTCTGGATACTATGTATTTTGTCAGTGGTCAAGTCATGGGCCAGTTTTGCAAAGAAGAAAACAAACTCCAAGTGAAATGTCGCCAGTGCCCAAGATTCTCTCAGGAATAGATGGGTGCTGTCAGGAACAATTGTGTCTCCTGTCAACAGAAACCTACGTTATTTAAATAATGTCACATTCTACAGCTCTTTGAAGTGGTTGAAGATTACCTATCTATGTGGAATACAATCTCTATGTTTCTAAAAAAAAAAAAAAGATTAGTCTATCTATAAGTATCTAAAAGTAACTATCCAGATTTTTAATTTCATCATTAGTTAAAGGCACTATAATCTCTGCTAGCTCTATTTTTGCTAGCTTATTTTTCTTTATAGCTAATTCAGAGATAGTTTCCACAAAAGGTTTTGATTTTTTACTCTGTTTATGTGGTAAAAAGATTAAAAAATCTTCCCCCTGCACTAAAATTCCTGTAGGGAAAGTTCTGGAAGGCAATATGATTAGAATGCAATTAAGATTTGGATCTACTCAATCCACATGTGCTTTTTATAATTATTCTTCAGCCAAAGTTAATTTTTTCCCATCACCAGCAGTTAATTTTTTGAGAATATTTAAGTCTTTGTCACCATCTAAGGTTTTATTTAAATGAATTATTAAATCAAATGTATCCTAAAAGCAGTCATAGATCAGAAATATCTCTTAGTATTCTTTGAAACTTATGAAGAACCCACAATTGTTCTCTCCTAAATGAAGTTTCTTGTATTCTAATTATCTGTAAACCTATTTTATAATCTAGGTAGAACTGATAGAATCTCCTCTTTGTATTTTTTTCAGGAGCAATTTTTAATCCCCATTTAGGCAAAATTTTCATTACTTCTTCTTTCTTTCTAAGGTACCTACATTTGAAGCAGATAGCAAAATATCTTCCAATTAATGGTAAATTATAGATTTAGGAAATTGTTTGCATATCATTTCCCATGGCTGAAATACAAATTATTGGTACAGGGTGGTGCTATTTAGCATTCAGTGTGTGATGATGGTCCATTGATATCTCCTAGTAGGCTGAGGATTATTTTAACTTGGCACTGTGAGGGCAAATTTTTCTCTGTCCATTTATTCTAAGGGTATAGTGAAGAAACAATCTTTTAAATAAATAACTATAGGAGGCCAACCTTTAGACAATAAAAAAGGCAAAGAAATTCCATATTGTAGAGGCCCGTAGGTTGAGTTACCTTGTTGACAGCTCTTAAATCTGTCACCATTCTACATTTTACAGATTTCTTTTAGACAACAAATACAGGAGAATTCCAAGGGGTGGGTGATTCTTCAATGTGGTGAGCACCTAGTTTCTCCTTTACCAGCTGTTCTAAAGCCTGCAGTTTCTCTTCTGTTAAAGGCCATTGTTTAACCTATATTGGTTCTTCAGTTAACTATTTTAAACCTCTGAAGATTTTTCTAGTAGTTCTATTTTCTTACACAGCCTGAATGGCTGGTAAACTTTGTTTATAGTTCTTTATAATATTCTTCCCAGAAACATGAGTTTTTGGGACTGCAGGAATGATAATCTTGGTATTCCATTGTTGCAACAGGTCACAACCCCATAAAGTCAATGTACTATTATCCATATATGGCCTCAGACTTCCTTTGTCCTTATGGCCCTATGCATTCAATTCATCTTGTGCTTTGTTTGACTTGAAATAGGGTTTTAATTCCTAGGAATTGAACATCTGTCTCTTTAAGAGGCCAATTCAGATGCCAGGATGCTGGAGTAATGATAGTCCCATCCACACCAGTATTTAGTATTCCCTCAATTGCAATGCCATTTATAAGAACTCTTAGCTTTGATCTTTGATCATTTATAGAATTCTGCCAAAATATATGTTTCCTTTTTACTATTGGAATTTTTGATTAATCCTCCATGTTTATTCCATCATCCAGACCAGTATAAATTTTTACTGCAGCAATGGTTTTTTTCAAAAAAAAAAAAAAAACATGTCCTCCATAGCGGCTGGGAATGAGTGTACCACATTTGCTCTTGGGTTGGTCCCACAAGAGGCCCTTAAGGAGTTTCCTGATGGTATCAGGTTTCATTGTCTGTTTTTTGTTGATTTGCATTTATTGGTCCAATGTCAGTCTTTGTCACATTTTCTACATAATCTAGAAGACTGAGACCCTCTATTTTTATCATTCCCAGAGGAGATATTATTTCTAGGAAAATCTTGTCTAGAATTCCTTCTCAGATATCCTATTATACCACAATTTAAACATTTGGCATTTTGATGTCTCTTCATACCTTTGGAAATTGTTTCTCCTACCAAAGCCTCAGTATTACAGGCAAATGTCTCAGTACTCATTGTATGCAGGATCCATTCATCCATTGGTGCTGATCTAACCTTTAAAGACCCTAGTATCTTTTTGAATTTTGGCATTTTCAAAAGCCAAAGATTCAATATGTATTTGTCTAGTTTCTGAGTCTGTTACTCCTATTTGTACAGCCCTGGTTAATCTTTGTGAAATGTGACTAAAATGTTCTTTTTTTACCTTGTTTAAAACCAATATATGATTTAATTCTGTTTTTTTTTTTTTTGGTTCCAGAATCCTGGCATTTAAAGCAGCTGATGGCAGAGAGACAAGATATGTGCATCATAAAAATCTTGATCTTCTGGATGAGCATAAGTGCCTTCACCAAGAGTTTGATCTTGGGAAGCCTCAGATTCTTTTGCTTTTTCCTGTTGTTCTAATAGCTTTTTCTCTTTTTTCCAAAACCATTTCCACAGTAGTTGAGCCCATCTTTCAGGGCAACTAAAACTAATTGAAACAAATCATGTAGGGTGGCCTTATTGCTGGAAACTCATGTATTTACCATCTCTCTAACAAATGGTGAGTACAAGATATAAGATACTACTGATTGCTTTATTTCTTTTAGATCACATTCATACCTATTATTTTCCATTTACATTCTTTGGATACATTTGGGCATTTAGAACTTGAATGATATGTCAGAAGTAATTACTGTGTGGGAAGCCAAAACTCATGGTAAGTCATCTCTGACTCTGACAGGTACTGGTGAGGACTGGCATTGTTAAATCCTTTCCTTGTACCTTCTCTCTCTGCTCATCAGCTCTGATAGTTTCCTCAGTTATTTCAAATCTTTTTACTACAGTCTTTGTAAAGCTTGAATTTATTAACACATGAATGTTTGTAATGATCTTACTGAGTCACTTGTCCTCAGTTCCTCATTCTGCACATATGATTCCAAGGTATGAAAAATTTCCATTAAGGATATCTTCTCATCCTTGAATATCATTTGAACAGCATGCAGATTGCCTTCCTAGAGAGTTAATCTATCGGCAACTTATCATACCTTTTTTTTGCATATTTGGATTTTCAAATTCAACAGTATAAATTCTTTCAGATACCTTCTCAGTGCTCTTTTACATGGGTTGAATTTTGTCTGCCAAATTGATGTTATTGTTTTCAGTGGTATTAATTTTTTCAAGTAATTTTTGAGTTTTGATAGTATTAATCCTTTCAGCTAGCTGTTCACTATTAGGCTATAAAGACTGCATCATTTTTAAAAGTGCCTGGCTTTTGGCTCTGTTATTAAACCATTTTCTTAAGAATATACTATAATAACCAAAGCTAAGTCCTAATATCCAATAAATGGATATATTGGAACAACCACATAAGCCTGAAGAATTCCATCTGTAGTATAAACTCAAATGTTATTAAATTCCTATATGGTAATATTGTCTGCAATTATATAACATTCAAATGTATTGATTTATTTATTAATTAATTAAAGTTAGCTCCATTATGAAATTTCAGGAAATTGTTTGAGGTGTAATAATCCTTCTTGGCCAACAGGTGTCATGGTTGCAACTACATGGCATAGAGACCCCAATGGTGGTGAAAATCATGAGAAGCAGTTACATGAACAGTTGCACATCGGCACTTGCTTAAATACTTGGAAATATGCTTTGCTTAACAAATTAAGAGCAATTAAATCAGTTCTATACATGGAAAGAGTTTTTTAGTGGCCAGAATATGAAGGAACCCAATGCTCTCAAGCAGTGAATATAAATCAGAAGCTGTGCACCTCACTGCATGGCAGAAAAAATGGCAAGGGGGGAAACATAAATGAGCCTGGAGATTTGTTGTCACTGTGTGGTAGCTCTACTGTGGCAGGGATTTGGCAAAACACTGCTAGGTAGGTAAAATTAAGGCAGGTAGGTGGGGGTGGGAGGTCTTCTGGACCAAAGACCTTTTGGACATTTTGGGCTGGTCCTGATAGGTGTTGTAGGAGACTGCCTGTAAGTTCCTTGCCATTCAGTGCTGAAATAATCACATAGAAAACACATTGTTAGCATTACTATTTAGCCAATAGCTTAAGCATATTTCTGGCTAATTCATATCTTAAATTAACCCAGCTCCATTAATCTCTGTATTGCTATGAGGCTGTGGCTTACTAGGTAAAGTTCTGGTGTCTGTCTCTGGCCAGGCTCCATGGCTTCTCCTGACACTGCCTTCTTTCTGTCAGCATTCAGTTTAGTTTTTCCTGCCTACCTCAGTTCTGCCTTGTGCAGGTCTGAGACTATTTCTTTATTAGCCAATGGCATTTACAGTATACAGAGGTAATCCCACATCACCTCCATTTTTCTGCTTAAATAAAAAGAAAGGTTTCAACTTTAACAATGTAAAATTACATAAAACAGTTATCAAGCTTGAATTACAGTTACAATTTTTATATCTATTTTATATTTTATCATAACTAAGGAAAACTATAACTATATATTCTTCAGCTCCATTAAAGACTCCAGAAGTACATAATATTACCTAGGTAAGCAGCAAGTGCATTGTAAGAAACTTTCAAAACTCTAGACTTTACAGAGACATCTTGCTGCCTGGACAGTCATCCAAAATTCTTCTGTATCATTGGGGCATCCATATTCAGCCTACAGGCCCTTAATGTCCAGCAGACTTTTCCATGCAGCAGGAAATTTCAAAGTCAGTTCCACCTATATTGGCAGTTTGTCAGTCACATTTTTCTGTGTCCTGCAGAATGTCTGGTAGACTCTTTGATAAAGCAGGAACCATGATATGTGTCTCACCTTTATGCAAGTTCAGCAGTTATCTCTCTGTAAGTGCAGAATGTCCAGCTCATATAGTATAACATCAAGCAGTTCGTGCAAGAGCAGATTCTTGTCCAAACGGCTAGCAAACTCCATACAGAGCCTCTTCAGTGCCCATTTTCCTCTTGAATCTATTGTTGCTGCCAAGAGCAGATGTGTCTCATTTTCATGAAAAGTACTAACTTTTTAAAACATTTTAAATGGCATATTCTGAAGGTCTCTGAAAGATTTGAAGAATACCTATCTAACTAAAATATATCTCTGTATATATTTAGAAAACCTAACATATCTACAAGCTTGACTATTATAGATAAGTATCTATTAATATGTATTTCTTAATTATATATTACATTTTTAAATGAGCTGTGCAAACAGAATGCCTTAATCAAGAATGGATATATATATATTTGACTTTAAATTTGTGTCAATAAACCAAGATCCACGCCAATGCAAAGTATTCACATCTCTGTCATATCCCCCTTCAAGTTTAAATAAACACCCACAAACAATATTTGGGAATTTGGGGGTATTTTTCTCCAAACCACTTCCTGCTCTTTGGCAAAGTAATTTTTTGGGGGTGTTCTCAGTGACCTTTAGGTGGGTCCTGGTGCATCAAACCACATTAGTCTGGAAGGATTCCACAGATTCTCATTCTCTGTGGAATCAACAGAAGAATCTCTTTTCCAAAACAACAAATCCTAAGATCCAAATTTTGAAGTCAAGATACCTTCAGAACATATATGTGGGTTTAGCTTAGCAGTCCCCAGAATCAAATGTTTCTCTGCAGCGAAAATTCAAAGAAAACACAATATAATACATAATCCAGACTCTCTGTGTATATTCTATCTTTATATGGCTTATTTTTTTACTCCTTTAAATCTATGATTGTCAGTACTCTCTCTCTCTTTAAAGACTTTACCTTTTTATTTTAAAACCCTTTACTTCTTTTTATAATGGCATATATTCTTTTTCTTCTTTCTCCCAAGCCCACGTACAAATAAATATCCAATACTGTGACCCATTTAGAGGTCTTTCCCATCTAGATTTGTCTTTATTGCATATCTCTAATATTTTTCTGACCAGGACTGCTACTTAAAATGCTAAGTGCTTCTATAAAACCTAAGTGGTGCCTTTGCTAGGTCGAATATGCCACTACCTGCTTGCTCCACCCATTATAACATGGCAAAAGTCTGTTCACTGCCTCTGAGATTTCTGGATGGGAGCCATCCTCACCACCTCAACCGTAATAACCAGTTGGCTCATGCTGCCACCAAGTAACTTGCATCAATCTACCCACAAACCCAATTTAAACGCTTGGCCTCCCGAATGAGCCAGAGTTTGCAGGCAACATGGCCCAAGGAGTCACTGTTTTAAAACTCTGTGACATTTTTCTGCTGCTGCTGAATCAGGAAAACCTCTTTTAAGGGAGCTGCCACAAGCAGCTGAACTTTGTTTTTCTGTGTCTAGAATTTCTTTCTAAGTCTTCTTAGGTTTTATGTGTATTTATCTAGCACAAATTGGAGAACTAATTTGTTGTAGGAGGCTGCTTGTTAGTTCCCAGCTGCTAAGTGCCCAAATAACCACTGAATAACTCAGAAACTGTATTAATTAAATCACTGCTTGGCCAATTACATAAATGTATTGCTAGGTAGCTCTTACATCTAGAATTAACCCATCTCCATTATTTTATAGTTTTCCATGAAGTTCCTGGCCTACCAGAAAGGTTATAGCATGTCTGTGTCTGGTGGCAGGTCCTTGGCTTCTCCCGACTATTTCTTCTTCCTCCCAGCATTCAGTTTAGTTTTCCCCACCTACCTAAGTTCTGCCTTATGTGGATTTAAGACAGTTTCTTTATTAACCAATGGTATTCACAGCATACAGAGAAGAATCCCACATCAGGTAGGTGTGGAGTTGGGATTCACGTGGTTACCAGATGTAGATGAATGATATAAATTAGTCCCACTAGGTCAGAACTGAGTATAAGAAAGAGTTCTTTATTTAGTGGTAGACTCACAGCTCTGAGTCATTTGCAGAAGAAGGAAACAAGGACCAAATCCAGCAACCAAGGGAGAAAGCTCACAAGATTTATGGCTGCATTTATAGTATAAGAGACCATGCCCAAGTGGGCAGGTATCTTAAAGAGTATTGGCTGAAGGAGTTCCCACAGCATCATAGTGTATATATGTGTGTATGTGTAGTGCTTTGATTTTTCTTGTGTACTATAACAAAATATATCCAACCATGAAGGGTAGAAATTAATTTCTCATAGTTCTGGAGGCAGAGAATTTCAATATCAAATCATTAGCAGTTATTATCTCTTCTAACAAGCAGTTTTTGAGGTATCTTTTAAAGAAGAGGAGTGATACACTCTCATTTAGTAAAAGTAGATAAGATTGAACTCAGTCTTTTCAAATACTATTTTTTTCTACAGAATTAATTCTTTCATGTTTATGAGGGAACACATCTAAAAAGGAGATTTGACCTCTTTCTAATTCATGTTATGAGGCATATAATTTATGTTATGAATACATAATTTATATATTATGTATGGGTTTCCATTTTACTGGTCCTCTTTCTTTTCTCTTATACTATGCAATCACATTTTCTTTTGTATATGGACAATGTGAAAATTGAGGAATTACTTTGGATGAGGACTGATTAAGTCATGTTAAAAAATGTACAAGAGATCTTTAGGAAGAGAAAAACAGAAAATCTTTGTAAGAACAAAGACCAAGTCCTTGAGTCTCATGGAGAAGCTCTGATGTTGTAATAATAGTGGCAGGGCTGCGTCCCCGGCACCCAGCCGCCCACATGGCTTAATTATGCCCCAAAATAATTACATGGAAACTGTATTCTTTTAATCACTGTCTGGCCCATTAGTTCCAACCTCTTATTGGCTAGCTCTTACATATTGATCTAACCCATTTCTAATATTCTGTGTAGTTCCACGAGCTGGCTTACCAGGAAAGATCTTAACCTGCGTCTGTCTGGAGTGGGAGAATCATGGCAACTGCCTGACTCGGCTTCTTTCTCCCAGCATTCTGTTCTGTTTACTCCACCCACCTAAGGGTTGGCCTATCAAATGGGCCTAGGCAGTTTCTTTATTAATTAACCAAGGAAAGCAACAGATTAATACAAGACCCACCTCCATCATTTCCCCCTTTTCTGTTTAAACAAAAAAGAAAGGATTTTATTTTAACATAGTAAGATTACATGTAGCAAAACAGTTATCAAGTAAGAATTACAGTTATAATATTTATATCTATTTTATCTTTTATCATAACTAAGGAAAACTATAACATAACTAACCATTTTTTAATTTCATCAAAGACTCCAGAAGGATATAATATTACCTAAGTAAACAAGAACTAAGAAACTTTAAACTCTAGAAATGACAGAGACATCTTGCTGCCTGGACATTCACCCAAAGTTCTTTTGTACTGTTGGGGCATCCATCTTCAGCCTTCAGGTCCATAGTATCCAGCAGACATTTTCATCAAGCAGGAAATTCCAAAGACAGTGTAATCACTTTTTGCTGTGTCCTGCAGAATGTCTCACAGACTCTTTTATGAATCAGGAACCCTGAAAGAACATCTCACCTTTAGGCAAGTTCAGCAGTCCTCTCTCTGCGAGTTCTCTGTTTTGTTTATGCATCAGTCCAGGCAAGAGCAGTTTTTTGCCCAAATATCTATCAAACTCCATAAGGAGCCTCTTTGATGCCCATCTTCCTCTTGGAGGAAATTGGTGCTGTCAGGAGCAGATGTGTCTCATTATCATGAACAGTTTTAAGTTATTGAAACATTTAAATGACATATTTTGTAGCCTTTGAAAGATATGAAGAATGCCTATCTAACTGAAATATATATCCAGAAAATCTAACTAACATGACTACAAGCTTGACTATTATTGATGATTATCCATTAATAACCTATATTTTCTAATTATACATTACATTTTAAAAATGAACTACACAATCATAATACCTTAATCAAGATCAGAAATACATATACATATAACAAAATTGACCTTAAAATCTATACCAATGTAAATTATTCACATCTATATCATATCCCCCTTTAAATGTAAAAGAACATTTATAAACCATATTTGGGAACATGGGCACAGTTTTTTCTCTCCAAACTGCTTTTTGCTGAATGGGGGCGCTGTATTTAGATCTTTCATGTTGTTACCTGTGTGTCAGGGTCATCTCTGTCGGCAGTTGAGTGAAGTAATTTTCTGAAGGTGTTCACTATTAATCTGTTGCTTTCATTGGTTAATTAATAAAGAAACTGCCTAGGCCCATTTGATAGGCCAACCCTTAGGTGGGTGGAGTAAACAGAACAGAATGCTGGGAGAAAGAAGCCGAGTCAGGGAGTCACCATGATTCTCCCACTCCAGACAGACGCAGCTTAAGATCTTTCCTGGTAAGCCAGCTCGTGGAACTACACAGAATATTAGAAATGGGTTAGATCAATATGTAAGAGCTAGCCAATAAGAGGTTGGAACTAATGGGCCAGACAGTGATTAAAAGAATACAGTTTCCATGTAATTATTTTGGGGCATAATTAAGCCATGTGGGCGTCTGGGTGCCGGGGACGCAGCCCTGCTGCTCTTATTACAACACTCTGAGCAGTTTCTCAGATAACACAGATATTTTGCAAATGAAGATTTCTCACTAGATACAGGGTGAAAACCCTTTCTAGATTCAAGATTTGAGCATCTGCTGTTCTTCAGTTTCAATTCTCATCCATTTTTACAGATATTTTCTGATGAATGCATGACATTTTCCTTCATTGCTCATTATAAGGCATTCAACCATCCCAATGTCAGTGATGAGGAATCTGAATATATTATACTCTTAACAGTTTCTACACAAATGGGCAAGGTTGTAATTGATCAGTAGTAGGGTGGGGAGTGCTGCCTCTATTTGATGCAGAAGCAGAGATGGGTTAGTAAGAGAATGGTTATCAATATGGACAGTAAGAGAAAAGAAAAAAAATAGGAGTCTCTTTTATCTTATTTTCTAGTGTTTGAGTTCTTAAAGAGTTCAGGTATACTCACAACCTTCTGTTACAACAGAAAGAACCATCTGCCAAACATTCTGTATGCAATATAATATCTCTCTAGAGAGAGTTTAGTATTCAGTTCACACAAAAAAAAAAAAGGATGGCAGGGACTTGTAAATAAAAGGAAACAACTGAAGCAGTGAGGAGGGGCTTTGCTTTAAATATCTAACTTGCTTATTTATAGTCAAGAGCTGAAAAACCAGAATCCACCTCCCCCATCTCATTCTGTCTGTCTGTTTCACCCTGACTTTCTCTCTGTCTGTATCTCTCTTCTCACATCTCTCCTTTCCTTTCTCTGTATTTGAAACTCTTTGCTATTTATTCTGATTTCTTTCACGATAAGCTCCTTCCCAGGATCAAGAGAGGCTACTAAAGATAAAAGTTTAAAATAATAATTTTAAACAATGTGCTAACCATGAACTTTAAATAATATAATAATGGGAAGCAAAGCAATATTTGATCAAAGAACAGGGAAGGCAGATAATAAACTAAAAAATGAATCTTAGTCAAACTTGACTTTTTGCTGTTTTGTCAGTGGAGAAACAAATAAAAATTTTATGATTTATGAAGAGTTGAAATCATTTCAAATGCTCAATTATACCCTCAAGAAGACTTTTAAAAGTAAATCTACAGGATCGCAATGTTAGAAGATTTAGAAAAGTTATTTCAGTTTTGCTATATCTCAAAGTATCCTGATAAAAGTGCATATGGGGAAACAGTATTCTATAGTAAGAAAACATTAATCTGTTACTTAATTCAATGTTTTAGGCAGTGTATAAGCTCAAAGACTGTAAGTAAATAATTTTAGGGAATATTTATAGCTATTAAAACTTCTAACTCCTCCCTTCATTAGCTATAAACCTCAGGAGATTCTGCTCTTTACTTATGTATTTTGGAAAAATATACTGTGAGTAGTTGGTTTCAATGTGCTAGGAAAACAGCAGCTCAAGCTACTACCTAAATCTAACTGAAGGACATAGATTGTAAATCTATAAACTCATAAAATTATATGGAAATTTCCCCAAACTTCAGCATTTCTGCCCTCTAAAGGCAAATATTCCACTTTTAGTGCTAAGTTTATTAAAATGAGTGACTGTGGGTGTATACATTTATCATTGTGTTCTTTGGTGGTCCTTATTTTCTTTTCAGAATTATACTATCATAATTGTAAAAGGCTTACCATTTTTGGCTTCCACATTTATAAGAGATAGCTACAAGTTTGGCATTGGCCATTAGGCAATACAGATTGAATTGCCTACCCTAGATTTATTGACTTCCTGGGATTAAAAGAATTAATCTTCAGTTTTATAGCTTTGCTTGTAACTGCTGATATTCACTAGGGAGGGATACTTTCTTTAGTTTTTAGAATTACACACTGTTTGGGAAGAAAATGAATGCCCAATAGCCCTCTTGAACTAGAGAAGGGGAATTGTACAATAGTGATCAAGCTTCCCAGAGCTGGTCTTCGAAACTTTAGAGCATCTAGCACTGTGATTTAAATGGTTAGGCATTTTCTCAACAACTGTATGAAGCAAATACTTCTAGATACTAGCTTTATTCTGGTCACAAAATTGTCCTTTGGTGACCTTTCTTTTAATCAGTATGACATGGTCTATGTCTCTCTGTCCTGTAACATCCAGAGAAATACAAATACACAGTTACAAATATATGTTGCCTCATGGCTGAATATAGAGCTTCCTTTTTATCTAGCACATGTTTTATTTACTGCTCTTCATTATAAATTATTTCTACCTGAAATATTATATTAGATTCTTGTGAAATTATGAAAGAAAAGATTCTAAAGCTGTATTCACTTTTTTCTCTGTTTCATCTTCTTTTGTGTACTCAGTGAACTCTATTTTAGGTATTGATTTCAGTGACCTTTGTTACCCTACAAAATGGTATTTATTGCATATTGCTTTATAAGTTTTCTTTACCTACATATGTTACAGGAAACATGATAACAATGACAAAGATTGGCTAAAGACTAGTGTTCAACTATGTCCCTCAATTCTTTTGTCTAGTATAATTTTCTAAGGTTTGATAGTTAACTCTTTTGCTCCTGTGTTGTACCTTAGTGTGTACCCCTAAAGATAATGGTTTGCTTCATATAAGAACTCTAATTTCTCTAAATCCTTGTTAGGAACTCTTCTTCTATCTTGTCATAATTTGGTTTCTAGGCATCCCAAATATTAATTCTGGGAGCAACACCTTCTGAGGTCATCATCATCATCATCATCCTCTCTCTGTCTCTCTGTTTCTACACACACACACACACACACACACACACACACACACACACCTTGAATGTAAACGTATGCACACTACACAATAATAACCAAATTTTTTGGAAAATTTTTTGCAGAGGCTGATGAGGTTCTGAAATTCTTAAAAAGGAGTAGGAAACCACATGAGCATTATCTAAGCATGCTAGGTCAAATCATAACTTTACCTGTTTTAGCCGAAGATTCTGATGGATCACTTTTCAAAAATGATGTGAAATATGAGTGGAGAGAAGTTGGAAAATAATTACATTTCAAGCCTTCAAGTGTGTGTGTGTGTGTGTGTGTGTGAGAGAGAGAGAGAGAGAGAGAGAGAGAGAGAAAGAGAGAGAGAGAGAGAGAGAGAGAGAGAGAGAGAGAGGTGGAATTCCCTTGTGTATGCTGGGAATATGTTTTATTACCATTGATTAATAAGGAAGTTGCATCAATCTATAGCAGGGGAGAATAAAGCCAGGTGAGATATCCAAACAGAGATATATAGAGTAGGCAGAGTCAAAGAGACACCACCATGCAACTGCTGAAGGAGACAGATGCTGGAAACTTATCCGTAGGCCAGAGCCTCATGGTGTTGTATAGATTAATAGAAAAAGGTTAATTTAAGAATTTAAGAGTTAGTTAATAAGAAACTTTAGCTAATAGACCAAACAGTTTTATAAATAATATAGTTTCTGTGTGATTACTCAGGTCTAGGCAGTTGGAAAACTTAAGAGTAGTCTCTGCTTGTGTGTGTGTGTGTGTGTATTTGGGGAGGGCATGAGATCAGAGGACAACTTTTTCAACTTATTTCTGTCCTTTCAGTTTTACATGGATTCCAGGGATCAAACTCATGTTGCCAAACTTGTCTACTAATTATCTTTACCTGCAGAGCTACCTCTCTAGTCTTTGAGTTCTCTCCTGTATGCTTTAATTTTTGAAAAAAACTAGTAATTATTTTATTACCACTGGTTAACAAAGAAGTTGACTCGGACTATGGCAGGAGAGAGTAAAGTTTCACCACTTCCTTTTACATCATTAACAGATCATTTAAATTTAAGATCACTAAGTAGATTTTCCATATGCTCTAAACAGCTAAGAGCTCTGCTTTCCACTGTAAAGTTAGTTATTTGTAAACTTGTAGAAAGAATATTTTATTATCATCAGTAAGATCCAGAGATAAACTTAAAAGCAATACTACAAATTAGAAGTGTCATAATCTGAAAGAGTTACTTTAAGGCACTGATTTAGCAAGAAGAGGTATGCAACCCTATGAGTTCTATCTTACAAATAAAGAACTATCTTCATAGATCAGAACACATCCATATAGATAAAACATTATTTATTATTTTCAATTTTTACCAGGTTTTCAATGAAAATTACTTAAAGTGATATTTCCAAGGTGTTTTATCACCTGAAATTTTGGTACTATCATCACTTTTTTTATTAAGGCACAGAAGGAAGAAAATGTTCTTCAAGGCTATACAGCATATTATAGCAAAGTTGGATTTTGATTTCCAATTAGTAATTTCTAGATAATGCATTATTAATACTATGTTATCTGGAGTATCAAAGACAACCAGAATAAGAAAGACTGGCAAATTTGACATGTGCATGAGTGCATGGTATTTAAAATGCTTAAAGGTATCTGAGAAATAATTACTGATAATTTTCTATTCAATGTGCCCAATTCAGTGTGCTCTGTGAAATTATTTTGCCATAACTGGATGGCTTCTGACTAAATTTAGAGTTCTGACACATTTTATGGAAATGTATCACAAATTAGAAGAGAAAACTATTAAGTAATCATAAAAATTTAATTAAAACCAAACAGAATTATCTGAAATCTAAGAAAAAATTATAGGGAAGTGGTTCCAAAATTCACTAAATATTAAAATTTTATTTTAAAAATATGATTATTCTTCTGAAGGTACTTATAAAATTCTTGAAATAAGTGTAATAATTTTTTAGTTTTTTCATTTATTGTTTTGAAAATAGTTTTCTATAACTATTTTTTCCTTTATTTTATTTTAATTTATTTTTAAAATTTCATTTTATACTCTATCTACAGTTCTCCCCCCACCCCTCCTCTTGCCCCTCATTTCCCCATTCCATCCCCCATCCATTCTTCCCAATAGGTACAGTGTCCCATGGGAAGCAAACAAAATCTGACACATTAAGTTGGAGTAGGACCAAGCCCCTTCCTCCTTCATTACAACCAATTTTTAAAAGAAGCTGCTGTATTTTGTGGGCTTCAGCCTTATCACACATCAAGAAGTGACCTCCAGAATATCATCTTGTGTTCATGTATTGTGTGGTAGTTTTCAAGCCCCCCTTTCACACACTGTTTCATAGACATCATAGAAATATCTTGATGTGGGAATTCTATTCCCTTGACATGTGGAAGGCCTGGGCTCAGTAAGTTTCGGAGAGGCATAACCAGTCAGAATATGTATTATCTGAACCAGGGTCTGAGCATGCAGAGCCTATTGCTTCCTTTTCTACTTTGCTGCTATCCTGGGTATTTTCTTTCCATCCTCAGGATAAAGTAATTCTCAATTTACCTCCAGACCTCAGTTTTCCACAGTTAGAAGAAGCCAGTGAAGTGGGTATGTGGGTATTGACTTTTCATATGAATCCAACATGCATCAATCACACCATCAATTAAAGTAGAAAATGCCAGTGATTCATTTTGTTAAATTGGTGCCTGTCATTGGGGTAGAACTTCAATCTTACTTAAAATTTGTTAAGTTTACTTATCGCTGGCCTTAAATACTTACTGATGTCATATTAATTTGTGCTCTATTTTAATGTTCTCTCTTTGGTATTCTTGTTAGTTCTAGAATTGTGGAATTTCAAAGACATAATATAAAACTTACTTTAGTGCATTAGTCTCTAAGTATATTTGTTTTGCTTAAGTTTTGAACCCTTGAGTCCTCACATTGTTACTTATAATTCACTTATGTTAAATATAATTAATATGTCTTATAATTGATAAAGATATAAATTTTTGGTGTCATAGAATCCCAGAGGGGAATTTAAATTATTTCACATTAATTTATTAATAAATTGGGAACTAAATGTGTTGAGTTGCTTGCTGCGGTGATTAAGCTTTAGTTGCTTTCTGTTACTCTAGCAAAACACACAAGGTGATTAACTGGAAAGAGAAGAGCTACATTTTGGATTGCAGTTATAAAATTTTCAAACTAAAATTGAGGAATGGGTGTTGATTGCTCAATGTTTCTGAGGTTGAACCATGTTATGACTGGGCCATATGGTGAGATAAAACATTGCTCAACCCATTAGTTAGCAAGAAAAGAACTGTAGGCCAAGTATTAGAGTCTGCTCCAAGGACTCACTCTGAACGATAAAATGACTTTCCACAAAAATGCCTCCTCAAGGTCCACCATTGTCTACCAGCAGCACCTAAGATGAATACTTAATACCTGGGTCTTTGGAGGATGTGAACAAACTAAAGTTCCTCTGCAATACTTATGCCCCACATCTTTACTTTGCGATCTTAGTACTGGCATTTATTAGTCACTGAACTCCTTTAAATTCCAGGTTTTGATTTAGTTTTCACTTTGGATAAGAACTATTAAGACACTGTTTCCTTTGCTTTCTTCCTTGCGGGCTATGTCCCATCATGCTATTTTCACTTTTAGTAAAATGTAATGCTGTGTATACCATTTTTGCTTTCAGATTCTAAACTTGATTAAGTATTTTTAAGTTAAGGACCTCCTACTATTGAATATATCTCAGTATATTGCATTATCACTTGATCATTTTTCTTAATCCTGTTCACATCTTTGCTTCATTATACTTTTCTTGATTATGTCATTGAAACACAGAGAGAAAATTCAAACAGAAACTCAGGAAACATCTTTCATTTTACACTTCAATCAAGAACATTATGTTCACTAAACTCATGGTGCATTCACTTGTTGTTCAAGTTAAAATAACATCTATTCTACTCTTATTATCAAATTCAATGCTGAAATATTAATTATTTTAGCTTCTTTCCTATTATTTTGAAGCTGGTCCTCTGTATCAGTCTACTTTCACCCTGTAGATAGTCTATATTTTTTGAATCTAGAAGTCTCTTTTTAAAAACATTCAAAATATGCATACATGTAGCATTATGCCATCTAACCAGGGTAAACTTAGGAGTATATTTGAATATACATATATGCAAAAGTAATAATGAAAGAGACTGAATTTAGAAGATAAGGAGAGATTGCATGGGTCTGGAGGAAAGAAAGGGGAGGGAGTAATGGAATTATGATGCTCCTTTTTTTTTATGAAAAAAGCAATGGTCCTTAAGGAATTCAGATACTTCCAATTTAGAAATAGGTTTTTGGGATAACATAGGTTAATAAATTTGGTCATCACCTAGACTATAGGCTTGTTACCCTCACCTTTTCCTCTTCTATGAATGAAATATTAGAGAAGAGGAGCTATTATATACAATTTGACAAATGCTTATAATGAGGAGAATATTATTTTCAGGACAAATTAAGTGTCCAGATTCAATCTAAGCCGGGCGGTGGTGGCGCACGCCTTTAATCCCAGCACTTGGGAGGCAGAGGCAGGCGGATCTCTGTGAGTTTGAGACCAGCCTGGTCTACAAGAGCTAGTTCCAGGACAGGCTCCAAAACCACAGAGAAACCCTGTCTCGAAAAACCAAAAAAAAAAAAAAAACAAACAAAAAAAAAAACAGATTCAATCTAACAATGGTTAAAAGTTTAGAATTTTCATTGAAATTGACTTTTGACTCACTAATTCTTTTCTGTGTACTTGATAATGATATTTGTTTTGGGGAAGAGAATTCTACCTTTCTTGTTTTTGATGAAAATAAAAAGAGGTGAAATGGAACTTTTTTGAGTAAGCCTTTTATTCTTTTGTGAGCCAACATTGTTTCCAGAGAACTATGAGATAGTAAATGACAGCAATAGAATAGAAAAAGTTTGTGGAATAATTTTTTCATGGGCGATAAAATCTGGTGGTTCAGGAGTATGCCTTTACTTTCCTCCAATATTAATAGATGTTTCAGTAGTTATACATGTTCTCCCTCCATTGTCAATAGGCTACCCTTACCTGTTTTATTGCTGTCACATGTTCCCAACATGCAAATGAGAGATCATTGTTTGCCACTAGGGCTATTGAATATGCACTCTGTACTGGCTTACTTTAATACCAGATCAAGACTATCACTAATGTAATGTAAATCTATGCCCCACACATGGTGCCACATTAATTTTATGTTGTTTATTTACTCCTGCCATAAGGTTCAACAACCTCAACTATTAAGCTTGATGGAATTGCATTACCTTAATGAAATGCACTTTACCAATAGAGAAGAGTGTCACTTTCACAAGTGGAAGCACTGTTAGCAAATTTTTATGAGAGAATTCCCAAAATCATATCTTAATTGCTTGGACAGCTGTGTAGTTTACATAATGAGCAAACAATGCCAAGGTTTTCTATTTCCTTTGTCAGCTATACTGGATGTTAGTATGCATGCTGGACCCTTTCTGGGTCTTTTATTACTTGATTGCAAATCATTCTTCATTGTTGCCTAAATTTATGGAAGGACATTGCTCCCTGAGGTACCATTTCCTTTCAGGTCTGTAACTGAACATGACTGATGGCGCCAGAGTAACAGTTGCTCATTACTGCGTTCACTGAGCTGTGATTGCTCCAATACTTTATGTTGGCAGATGTGTTTCCCTAGGAACAACATCTCTGAGACAAAGGTCATTGATCAAACCCCTTCTGGCTGTTCCATTATGTGCAAATGATTGCTAAAAGCTGAGAGGCTGCAAAGGAGGTATTACAACTCATGACATATTAGGAGAGAAGTCCAAATGAATAAAAAAAGGCAAGTGTAGTAAAGTGGAAAAGAAATACACCTAAACTATAGCAATGTTTTTATGTGAGTTAATAGGGATAAAGGGACAACTATGTGATTTTGAAAGACATGTAACATCAGAAGAGTGTTTTTTTTTTTTGTTTGTTTTTTTTTTTTTGCATAAGCTTTACAATTTGGTTGGCTGACCAGAATGTGTAAGGCCTGTACTCAGATTCATGCTGTTTCAATCACAAAAAAATTAAGGCACTTAAGTGGACAATATTGTGCCTTACTTTTCATTCATTTCTTCACAAATATTTAGGAAGTTCTGGACACATACAAGTGACAGATATTGACCTGCAGCTCATTCCTCAGCTTTTCAGGGTAGCTATGAAAAGTATTGGTGGATATACTGATAATTAGGACCACTTACACTTCAGTGATTCTATATTCAGGCTCGATAGAATGGTACTTTGTTTCCTGCTTAGCTACAACAGTAACTCTTTCCAGCAGACTTCTTCAGGGAGATAGATGGTCTATCAACTAGAAGTCTATGTCCTTTACCAGTTAATGGAGGCTGATATGGATCAGATAGACTATATAGCATATGCATAAGTGATGGGCTTTGCTGGTCATAGGACTCCATCTCATTTCATAACGGAGTTACTTTTTCAGTGTTAAAAGACCTTTCCTTTCTGTTATTACAGTTTTCATCAATAAAATAACTTCATATGAATCAAGTTCTTCTTAGAGTTTAAAGTATTATCTTAAAACATAGTAGATGAATTTTGCTAATTCTTAGCACAAAAATATGGCCTTCCTAATGTTCTAGAGTTAGCCCTGAATGGTGCATTTACCTCTAGAGTGCTTTTATAGAAGCCACAATAGTAACAGTTTCAATGAGATTGTCCCTCAGAAGCTCAGATGCTAGAAGGCTTAGTTCCCAGCAGGTTGCACTGTTTGCACAGTGTGTATTGTTTAAGATGAGTTGTGAGATTTTAAAGTCATGCACCATTCCATGCTCTGCTTCCTGCTTGCAAATCTACATGTGAGCCCTCAGCTAATCATGCTGCCATTTCCTCTGCCCACTGCCAAGATGTAATCACATAACTCTGGCACCATAAGCTCAAACTCTTCTTTAAATTACCTTGGTCCTGGTCTTATCACAACAGCAGAACAGTAACTGATACAGAATTTGATAGAAGGAAATTGTCATTCTTGTTAAGAATATGACCCTCCCCCCTGTCTTTTCAAGGAATATAAAAGGCCTTGGAACTTTGAACTAGAAAATCAGTTGAGTACTACAGACAGAGCTTAATAAACCATCATCAAATGAACTTTCAAGACAAAAGTGATATTATTAAAGGGCTTCAAGCCATTCTTGTGAGATATGGGCATAGAATTTGTCTGATTTTTGTTCTAATGACTTCCCTGAGGCTAAATTTAAAAGTAATGGTTTATTTTCTTTGGCACTTGTGATTTCAAGATAGCCTGTCATATGTTTTCTAGTAGTCATTCTTATGAAGGTCAAAATAAAAATTGTAAAATAGAGCAGAAAGACATACAAAATATACATTTAAAGAGAAAAAGAACACCACGAAACTTAATGTTTAAACAAGGCTTGTGCTAAAAAAGATAATGAGATTAAAGAGAGGCTTTATATACCTTAGAATGAATGAAAGAGTATCCTCAAGGAAATAACCCATGCACTTAAGCTTCCAAGCTATGACAGAGAGTCTAAGGATTTTTGTTCTCCTACAAAGCACGAACAAACAAAAGATATTGTTATTGCGGTTTAAGGAATCAAGAACTATACCAAGATAGCAGATGAAATTGACCATGTTGCCCAAATGATGATGGCTTTAAAGTAAAGCAAGATAATGGGTTGTAAAATATTCCTCTATGGTTCTGGAGAAAAGCTGAGTTCAGGTAATGTGTGCAAGGAGAGTTCCTGGATGAAGGCCCTGGGAATCTATATGTGAAGCTGTGGAAGTAAAGACTGGGTTGCATTGGACACCTTAAGATGTTGAAGATGCCAAAGTCATGAGACAGTTATCAAGAGAAGCTGCATACAGGCAGTACTACTTTTCTAAGGGAGAAGAAGGTGTAGTAGGAGGCCACTTGTTTGTTTCCCAGCTGCCCGGCAGCTCAGAACTGAAATAACCACACAGAAACTATATTAATTAAATCACTGCTTGGCCTATTAGCTCTAGCTTCTTATTGGCTAGCCATTACATATTAATTTAACCTATTTCTATTAATATCTGTATCATCACGTGACTGTGGCTTACCAGGTAAAGTTCCAGTGTCTGTCTCTGGTAGGGCTACATGGCTTCTCCCTGACCTTTTCTCCTTTCTCCCAGCATTCAGTTTAGGTTTCCCTGCCTAGTTCTGCTCTACCCTATCACAGACCCCAGTTTCTTTATTAACCAGTGGTATTCACAGCATACAGAGGGGAATCCCACATCAGGAATGTTTTAAAGAAGTCGTGGTAGTGTTGCCACTTTTGACATTTGACATTGAGCTACTGTATTTGACATTTGTTGTGCGAGGTTTCTATGTTGTGTTTGCCCAGTATTTTCTCACTGTGCCCTTCAAAATTCTTCTTTGAAATGGCAATACATTTTTTGTGTTATTGTATGTTAGAAGGATATGATTAGCTTTTTGATTTCATAAGAGTTTTATAATTAGGAGATTGCTATTCTCAGATGAAACTATGTACTTTAGAACAATGCTGAAACTAAAAGACTATGGTGATTTGAGGAGTTGGACTAAATACTATTCATATTATGTTTGATATGGCCATGAGCCTATGAGGGCCACTCAATCAAATGTTGTTTGAATGGAAACGTTCCTCATAGGCTCATGTCTGAATACTTGTTCCCCAGCCAGTGACACTATTTGGGTATGTTCAAAACTCTGGCATTGCTGGAGAAAATATGTTACCTGTTGAAGACTGTAACATTTCAAGCCCACTTGTTATTTTCAGCTTATTCTCTTTGTTACTGTTTGTAGTTTAATATGTGAGTATTCAGCTGTTCCTCTGCCATACCTGCTTCCTGATGTTAAGATTCTATTCCAAGATGGACTCTTATCCCTCTGGACCCATTCATAAACTCTTTCTTCCATAAATTGTCTTGGTTATGGTTCTTCATCACAATATTAGAAAGTACCCATGTACCAAAAAAGATTCAAACACAGACCTTTCTTTATTTGCCCCTGTAGTGGTCACTGGAAAGCAAGACCAAGTATCATGTCTATATTGATAGCAGGCATACTTGATATTCTTCTCTGGTGAATGTTGTTGTCTAAGTTATGAAAGAATATTATTTAAATATTGAATAATTCATCAAAAACATTATTGCTTTATATAAATAAGACCATTACAAATTTGTTGATCAGTGATATTAGATGAATTTCCAGTGCACCAAAGAGGATTTAAATTCATTTTACATTTCTATATACAAGAATCATTTGCAATCCTATTAGTTTATAAATGCAAATCTTCAGTCCTATGGAAAAAAGTTGTCAAAATTAAAGGTATATATCCTATATGTAGTGCTATTTTTCTGGAGTCTTTAATATTTTCATTCTAAATATGCCTAGTTGCTTTGGTATTCTGTGTTTTATATAATGAAATGAGACAACACTCAGCTACAGTATGTCTAGCTTAACCAACTCCTTGGAGGGTTGAATCTGAGACCATTTGTTGAATAACCATTATTTCCTTTGTTTCAAGCAAACATACCTTTGATCAAATGACCACACATCCCTCTTCACAAACTATTAATTTTGTCTTTGAAATTCCTTAATATACAGTTTCATACACTTACAAATAATCTTTTCAGAATGTTCTCTTGCTAATGTTGCTTCCAAGAATGTAGTATCAGTTTCTTTCCTTTGTGATCTATTTAATATGTGATCTTTTGACTGTGTTCACCTTTACTTTAGCCCCGTGTTTGTATAAACTAGAAATGATTAAGACATTCCTTAGTTTCTTCTTTGTTCCTGAAAATAGTTCTTTTCAAGGAACCACTGTCCTCCACTTAGATCACAGTAACAGAGGTCCACCTCACCAATCTGGGGTAAGGCCAGATATAGATTATCCAAATTATATTTTTGCAACACAAATGTTTAGCTTAACTTTGTCCTTACTGATAAGTGTTAACAGAAAACATGCTAATATGAATTGTATGAATTTAAGCTAAGGTCATTTTTCTCTCAGAGGTCCCTGAACATTGATCCACCCATATATATAGAACACAGACCAACTACTTTATAAAAATTTTCCAGAGAAATGCCTGCTATCATCTATAAAGCATTTCCCTATAAACTGTCTGAAAATTCCTTCTCACTTACTTCAGCAAATGTAGGGCCTAGCAATGCTGCATCTTTCTCACAGTGTACGGTCTTCCTCACTTTACAGAGAGCTTGCATTCCTGAATATAGCAGTATTCTATAGTTACAAGAGAGGTGGGCTATAGTTCACCCATACATGCCCTAGTTCTTGTCTTGGATCTTCAGGTGAATATAGGAACCAACTGTACACACACACACACACACACATATTAACAGAGTATTAATAATTATTAATTTGTGCTGTGTACTAGGACATTCATAACAGAGACAAAAATCCAGATAAAAGGACAAAACAGAAATGTTTTATACTTCATAGGCAAATAACAACAAGAGAATCAACAAGATAAAGGGCCTGAAGATAGATGTTAAATAGTAGCACCATGAGATCAACACAGGGATGTAAGAGGATATGTGTGCCTTTGCAATATTACTTCACAGTCCCTGGTGAGTTGGTTTATTTTATATACTTGGTGAAGCACAGACATATTTTTCCAGAGGGATTTTTAGGGATTGCTGTAGCTAATAATATTCAAATTGGAATTCCCTTTTTGTGAAAGCCATTTTCAAGCGTCTTCAGCTCAGAAGTACATTTGGCATGCCTATCATCCTTTTAATTCCCTCTACTTTGCTCATGGAAATCATTGGTTTGAATAAAATTTGTACATTCTAATATCTGGTTTGGTTTTTACCTATCACTTTTTGTTACCATCAAACTCTCTTCATAATCTGAATACTCTCAGATTATTTGATCAATGTTTGGTGTATTTAGGTCACACTTTTTTTCTAAAGAAATGGTGTCAACTTATCAAAAAGCAAATAAATAAATTATTGAATGAATCAGCTAAAAATAAAAATAGAAAAGTGAGGATTTCATAAGTAAATAGGAACAGATAAATATGTGTCCTGATACAAATCACGCATTTAGATGGGATTCGTAGTAAACAGAGAAAATCTTATTTTATGACGTAGATTACAACAAATTCAACAGCTATATATAATTCACACATCTGAACCCTTATGCCCCAATTATAGTAATTGACTGAAATGTATATAATTGAAATTCTGTGATGAGAAAGTTTATGCTAAATAAGAACCATGATATTGATTGACCCAGTACTATGTTTGAGTTGTTTTATACCCACTGACATTCAATACATATGACTTATTTATTCTTGTGCTCTTTAGGAATAGAGAATGTTGGCCTTTTTAGTACTTTTTAGTTACTCTTGTATATCCATGGGATGCAAATTATAGGCATAAAAGAAAACAATTCATTTGAGTAATACACATCTAAGTAAATAATCTTAAAAATAAAAAAGAAAACTGTTCATTTGAGTAATACACATTTAAGTAAATAATCTTATGTTATATACATTGCATTAAACTGAATCAAACTGATGTTTTCATTTGAACTTATCTCACTATTTTGCTTCTAGCTTGCCCAACTGAATATAGCACATGGAGAGATAAAATACTTGACAAAAATTGATCTTAGGTTCATAGTGTTGTTTTCGAACGCCAGAATAAGAATTTCTAGTTAACATGACTTGTATTAGGGCATCGCTCAATATTTTTAGAAGTGGTTGTGCTAGACTATGCCTTAAAGTGGTCAAACATATTGATTTTGTTATACAAAAGGAGATAATGAAGCAATAAATAGCTATTTATGTCTGAACACAGATGGGAAGGGATGATCACAGAGTTCCTATGTAATAACAAACTGAATGATACTATTTTAAAACAGACTACACTTTTGGAAGCAAAGGATGATATATAATGTGAGAACTACTTTGAAATTTAGGTACTTTGACCTAAGAAATGATAATGAACAGTTAACAAACACAAACAATTCTGAAGAAACAGTACACAAAGTAAAAGGACACATTTGATTTTGTAGCTCCAGATTTTAAGATGCAAGCAATATGTCCAAATGAAATGAAGAGGCCTAAAGCTACTGGAATCATGAGGGGTGTCAAGAAGTAGAGACTTTAGAATTAGGAACATCTAAGGGTTATGGAGACAGAAGTCTGTCCCTGTGAATGGTGTTTGTTTAACGTGAAGTTAGACGATGTCATGAATCTGTAAGGAAGATGATGTTTGAGAAGTTTGTATTCTATGACACATTGTAGGCAAAGATCAATGGCAGAGTATGGTACTGCTAATTCATATAGAGAGATTTGTAGCTGCACAGGAGACCAAAGAATGAAGGATATTGTATAAAAGTTTGAGCTGAGAAGTAGTTCCTTGTTTATGAGAGAATTTGGAGGTAGTTCAATAAGGTTTTAGAGGACAAAGATAGTCTCTCTTCCTTTCTTCCTCTCGTTTCTTTTTCTTTCTATTTCTGTTTGAGTGTATGTCTGTGTGTATATGTAAATGTACTTATATGCATGTAGCATGAGAGTGCATGGGTGAATGTATATGAGAATGTATGTATGTGTGTATGTATATGTTTGTATGTGTATAAATGCAAATGTGATTTTATGCATGTGAATAGTATGTAGTAGTCAAACATTTCCACAGTAGTTGGGAATAGAGTATAATAATTGGGGATAAACTCACAGTGAAGGTAGCAATTAACAGTCCTATGTATACACTGGGAGCTGGAACCACATCCAGCAGAAAAGGGGCCAACCACATTTTTTGGTTATGTTGCATCAAATCATGCCCAAAGTGGGCTGGTGTCATAAAGGCTATTGGAAGAAGGAGTTCCAATAACAAATGTCTATATGAGCATGTGCATCTGTGTGTGTGTGTGTGTGTGTGTGTGTGTGTATGTGTGTGTGTGTAGATGGATATGGATATGGGAGACTAATATTAGATATTTTACTTTATTGGTTTCCATCTTATGTTTTAATCATGTTCTCTCATTTAACATGAAGCTCTGGGAAGAGCTAGAACAATTTGTCAGCAAGCCCCAGCAGATCCTTCTTCCTTTGTAACCACAAAACTAAATTTAATAAAATTTTTCATGTTTCTTGGAATTTTTTGTGGGTGCTGGAGTTAAAAACTCAGTACCTTATGTCTGCATCCCAAGCACAGAGTCATCTGTCTAACCCCTAAGAGGACAACTGTTCAGAAAAAAATTCCTAACAGTTAAAAATATAAGGTAAATAACTATTTTAATGTTTATAATGGAACAGAGGCAAAATATTAGGTAGATCATCTACTATAACCTTTATGCAGATGGCATATATGTGTTTATTCACATGCAAAAATGAAGCAGATGCTCACCTGTAAGTTGACAAGGTTTCATCACAAAGCTATTGTGAGAGCACAACCATTTTCTATTTGCCTTTTCTTTATAGTTTTGGGTCATTTTTCTCAGGACCTACATAGATATCATATGCTGAAAAGGGAAAATGCCAAGCTGAATCACAAAACTGTCAACTTTGTCATACCTGGCACTTCACATATAAGTCTTTAGTGTGGTCCAATAAAAATTGGAGTTTTTGATTTTGGGAACTCATAAAATTCTGCACAAAAGGTCAAGCTTAGGTTTTTGGATATTCTAAGCAGTTACAAAATTAGTTTTCCATTAATGTTTTCACAATTTTTTATAGTTAGATGAGCAGAAGCAGTAAATACCTTTTGAACATAAAAGGAAAGAAAAGGTAACATGAACTTCAAAGGCCACAAATTCAGATGTGACAGAAGACACTATTTCAAACACCCTTGGCTTGATAGCTATGTCCTTTTAATTTTATGTCAATTCAACCAACTTTGTTTTTCAGACATTGTAAAAGAATTTAAAACCAGGATTCTTATAGTCATACAGCCTCACTCTACTCCCTCGTGTGTCTGCTAGGCTCCACAGGTTTTTAGCTGTCATTAAATGTTGGTGGGGGCTGCTTTTTAGTTCCTGGCTGTTCAAACCCAAAATGATTACACAAAACTGCATTAATTGAAACACTGCTTGGCCAATACTTACATGCATTGCAAGCTAGCTCTTATACCTTAAATTAACCAATTTCTATTCATCTGTGTATTGCCAGGTGGCTGTGGGATACCGGCAAGATTCCAGTGGGCTCCTGTAGAGAAATTTGTCTCCTGCAGGCTACATGATTTCCCTCTGACTCTGACTATTCTCTCCCAGCATTCAGTTTATTTTATTTATTTATTTATTTAATTATTTAATTATTTATTTATTTGTTTTTGCCTAGTTCTATTCTGCCCTATTACAGGCCAAGCCAGATTCTTTATTCATTGGTGTGGGAAGTCCTTCTGTCTTTGTGTTGCTTTTATTGGTTAATGAATAAAGAATTGGGTAGGCTTATAGCATGGAAGGAGAAAGGCAGAATTAAGGAGATGCCATGATCCACCACAGGAGATAGACATGCTAAAACTTTGCTGGTGTGCCACAACCTTGTGGTGATATATAGACTAATAGAAATGGGTTGAATTAAGATTTAAAAGTTAGAACATAGTTGAGCATATACTTTTGTTGTATGTTTGGGCATCTCTTGGGTATATTCCCAATAGTGGTATTGCTGGGTCGAGAGGTAGGTTGAACCCGACTTTCCTGAGAAACCGCCACACTGCTTTCCAAAATGATTGCACAAGTTTGCATTCCCACCAGCAATGGATGAGTGTGCCCCTTTCTCCACAACCTCTCCAGCAGAGGCTATCATTGGTGTTTTTGATTTTAGCCATTCTGACCGGTGTAAGATGGTATCTTAATGTTGTTTGTTCGTAATAGCCAGAACCTGGAAACAACCTAGATGCCCTTCAATGGAAGAATGGATGAAGAAAGTATGGAATATATACATATTAGAGTACTACTCAGCAGTAAAAAACAATGACTTCTTGAATTTTGCATACAAATGGACGGAAATTGAAAACACTATCCTGAGTGAGGTAAGCCAGACCCAAAAAGAGGAACATGGGATGTACTCACTCATATTTGGTTTCTAGCCATAAATAAAGGACATTGAGACTATAATTCGTGATTCTAGAGAAGCTAAATAAGAAGGTGAACCCAAAGAAAAACATATAAGCATCCCCCTGAATATTAACCTTCATCAGGCGATGAAAGAAGACAGAGACAGAGACCAACATTGGAGCACTGGACTGAAGTCTCACGATCCAAAGGAGGAGCAGAAGGAGAGTGAGCACGAGCAAGGAACTCAGGACCGCGAGGGGTGCACCCACACACTGAGGCAATGGGGATGTTCTATCGGGAACTCACCAAGGCCAGCTGGCCGGGGACTGAAAAAGCATGGGACAAAACCGGTCTCGCTGAACATAATGGACAATGAGGACTACTGAGAACTGAAGAACAATGGCAATGGGTTCTTGATCCTATTGCACGTAACGGCTTTGTGGGAGCCCAGGTAGTTTGGATGCTCACCTTAATAGACCTGGATGGAGGTGGGTGGTCCTTGGACCTCCCACAGGGCAGAGAAACCTGCTTGCTCTTTGGGCTGAGGAGGAAGGAAGACTTGATTGGGGGAGGGGGAGGGAATGGGAGGTGGTGGCGGGGAAGAGGCAGAAATCTTTAATAATTAAATAAATTAATTAATAAAAAAAAGATTTAAAAGTTAGCTAATAAGAAGGTAGAGCTAATGGACCAAGCAGTGATTTAATCAATGCGGTTTTGTGTGATTATTTTTGTTCTGAGTAACCGAGAGAAATGAGTGGCGTCTCTCTCTTCAACAAATTGTCACCAATGTGGCAAACTGAGATCCACTTAAAAACTTGAGAGAACTTTATTCTAGACACAAAAATACAAAGTTTAACACAGCTTCTCAGTGATTATGGCAGTGTGCTGCAGCTCCTTTAAGAGAGATTTTTTTTTGACTCAGCTGTAGCTGAACAAAAAGCCATGCCATTTGGAAATGCCAGCTTTCTGGGCAAACTCTGACTCAGGCAGGAGGTTCTGCTACAAAGAATTTGAGTGGGGTTTTTGAGCAGACTGCTTCAGCTTGCTTAATTATGACATGGACTGACTGTGTGCCTGAGAATGATGCTGTGTGTGCTTTGCATTTTAAGAAGCACTTCTGGTCAGAAAATGATTACAGATATGCGATATGCAATATAGACAAATCCAGATTTAAAAAAAAGACCTATAAATGGGTCATTGTGTGAATAAATGTGTGTGGCTTGGGAGAGAGAAGAAAAAGAATACAGACAGTTATACAAAGAAGTAAATGGTTTTTATAAAAAGGTAAAGTCTTTAAAAAGACAGAGTACAGAAAAAAATAAGCCATGTAAAAATGAAAAATTCACAGAGTCTGGATTATGTATATTTTTGTTATCTTTGAATTTTTTGACTGTGAATGAGCTAAGTACAGAGAGACATTTTATTGTATGGGCTTCTAAGCTAAACCAGCATGTATATTATAAATATATCATGATTTCCAAATTTGGGTCTAAGGATATGTTGCTTTGGAAAAGAGGTTCTTATATTGTTTCCACAGAGGATGAGAATCTGTGGATTTCTTTCAGACTGGTGTGGTTTGATGAAACAAGAACCCCGGAAGGTCACTGTGAACACCCTCAAAAATTACTTTGCCCAACTGCTGACTGAGATGGATCTAGCACACTTGATACATCATGAAAGACTTGATTAACAGTGCCCCAAATAACAAGAAGTAATATGAACAGAACTATGCCCATATCCCCAAATATTGTTTATAATTATTAGTTTACAGTTAAAGGGGGATATTCTATAGAGATGAATAATTTGCTTCGGTATGGATTTTGGTTTATTGGTACAAATTTAAGGTAAATTTTGCTATACTGTATATGCATATTTCTGCCCTTGATTAAAGTATTGTGTTTGTGTAGTTCATTTAAAACTGTGATGTATAATTAAGAAATATTTGTTAATATATAGTCATCTATAATTGTCAATATTTTAGTCATTTTAATTAGTTTTTCTAGTTATATAGAGATATATTTCAGGTAGATAGGTAGTCTTCAAATCTTTCAGAAATCTTCAGAATATGGTATTAAATGTTTAAAAATTTAGGACTTTTCATGACAGTGAGACACATCTTCTGGCAGCACCAGTATACTTCAAGAGGAAGGTGGGCATTAAAAAGGCTCCTTATGGAGTTTGCTAGATGAACTGGACATATAGGATCCACAGAGAAATGGCTGCTGAACTTGTCTAAAAGTGAGAAGATTCTTCAGGGTTTCTGCTTCATGGAAAAGTTTACGAGACATTTGGCAGGGTACAGAAGAAAGTGACTGGCAAACTTCCAATATAAGAACTGTGTCGGATCTCTGTGAGTTCGAGGCCAGCTTGGTCTACAAGAGCTAGTTCCAGGACAGGCTCCAAAGCCACACAGAAACCCTGTTTCGAAAAACCAAAAAACAAAAAACAAAAAAACAAACAAACAAACAAAAAGAACTGTCTTTGAGAGGAATCCCTGTTTAGGTGCTGAGGAGTTCCATCTGGACGGGTGAGTGTGTGCTGTCCAGGGCCGGACTGTCCCAGAAGAGAGCATAACACCCCCTCACCCAGCTCCTGCTGCAGGGCTTTCTTTCCTACACACGAACCCCCCCCCCCCCCACAAGCCTGCCTTCTCTGCAAGATCCTTTGCTGAGGAACAGTTTCCTGCTACTACACTAAGGCTACCCACTCAGAGTGGTGAGTGCCTGCCTACCGGGCAGGCCTCAAGGACCCCCGAAAGGGAGCGCAAGCACCTTCAGCTTGCACTGCAGGAACTCCTGTGTTCTACTCGACCCCGCCCTAACCCCCACATTCGCCCTTTTGTCCGCGGGTCATTGGACTACCAGGCATCCATGTTTCAGTGCTGAGGAGTCCATCTGGAAGGGAACGGTTCCTGCTCCTACACTGAGGAGATACACCCAGGGAGTCAGTCACAGCAAAGACTGGACCAAGACACCAGGCCTCTCCTGGCTCCATTTGAAGGAAGAGATGGTCAGGCGCCAATGCAAGAATTCCTCCAACAACCTGAAAGGCAACATGATATCACCAGAATCTAGGAATCCCAAAATAAGAAGAATTGTATACCCTACTCCTGAAGAATTAGAAGAATTCAACTCAAAAGTGAATTATATGATAATAATAGAGGACCTTAAACAGGAGGTGAAAAACTGCCATAAACAATTAGAGATTACCAACAAAAAGGTAGAGGAAATGAATAAATCTCTCAAAGATACCCTAGAAAACCAAGAGAAACAAGAAAAAGCAATCAAACAGCTAAGGGAGACAGTTGAAGCCTTGAAGAATGAAATGGAAGTAATGAAGAAAACACAAACCAAGGGAAGAATGGAGATAGAAAATCTGGGTAAATGAACAAGAACTACAGAGACAAGTCCTACCAACAGATTACAAGAGATAGAAGAAAGAATCTCAGACACTGAAGATACCATAGAGAAAATAAACACACTGATCAAAGAAAACAGCAAAACCAACAAATTCTCATCACAAAACATCCAGGAAATCTGGGACACAATAAAAAGAATAAACCTAAGAATAATAGTGATAGAAAAAGGATAAGTACAGCTCAATGGTCTAGAAAATATATTTAATAAAATTATAGAAAAAAACTTTCCAACCTTAAGAAAGATATTCCTTTGAAGGTCCAAGAAGCATACAGAACGCAGAATAGACTGGATCCAAAAAAAAAAGTCTCCTCACCATATAATAATCAAAACACAAAACATACAGAATAAAGAAAGAATATTAAGAGTTGCAAAGGAAAAATGTCAAGTTACTTATAAAGGTAAACCTATCAGACTTACACCTGACTTCTCTATGGAAACCATGAAAGGCAGAAGCTCCTGGATAGATGTACTGCAGAAACTAAGAGACCATGGATACAAGCCCAGACTACTATACCCAGCCAAGCTTTCGTTCACTATAAATGGAGAAAACAAAATTTTCCAGGATAAAAACAAATTTAAACAATACGTAGCCACAAATTCAGCCTTACAGAAAGTAATTGAAGGAAAATCACAACCAAGGAGTCCAACAATGCCCACAATAACTCAGACATCTAATGACCCTTCACCAGCACAACTCAAGGAAGGGAAACACTCAAACTCTACTACTAAAAAAAAAAAAAAAAAAGAAAGAAAGAAAGAAAGAAAAAATGACCAGAGTTAACAACCACTGGTCATTAATATTACTTAATATTAATGGAATCAACTCACCTATAAAGAGACACAGGCTAAGAGATTGGATAGGAAAACAGGATCCAACATTCTGCTGTTTACAAGAAACACACCTCAACTACAAAGACAGACATCTATGCATTGTAATGGGCTGGGAAAAGGTTTTTCAAGCAAATGGACCTAAGAAACAAGCAGGTGTGGCCATACTAATTTCTAACAAAGTTGACTTCAAACTAAAATCGATCAGAAGAGATGGAGAGGGACATTTTTTACTAATAACAGGAACAGTTCATCAGGATGAAGTCTCAATCTTGAATATCTATGCCCCTAATATAAAAGCACCCACTTATGTAAAAAAAAATTACTAAAACTCAAGGCAGTCATCAAACCACACACACTAATAGTAGGAGATTTCAACACTCCTCTCTCACCAATGATCAGGTCAATCAGATAGAAACCTAACAGAGAAATAAGGGGATTAAGGGAGGTAATGAATCAAATGGACTTAATAGACATCTATAGAACATTCCACCCAAATAGGAAAGAATATACCTTCTTCTCTGCAGCTCATGGAACCTTCTCGAAAATTGACCACATACACGGTAACAAAGCAAACTTACACAGTTACAAAAAAATATTAGTAACCACCTGTGTCTTATCAGATCACTATGGATTAAAGTTAGAATTCACCAAAAATGCTACCCCCAGAAAGCCTACGAACTCATGGAAACTGGACAGTCAACTACTGAACCACACCTGGATCAAGGAAGAAATAAAGAAAGAAATTAAAGTCTTTCTTGAATTCAATGAAAACGAACACTCAACATACTCAAACCTATGGGACACTATGAAAGCAGTGCTAAGAGGAAAGTTCATAGCACTAAGTACGCACTTAAAGAAAACAGAGAAAGAAGAAAACAGAGAAAGCACGCATTGGAGACTTAACAGCCCACCTGAGAACAAAAAAAAAAAAAAAGAAGCAGACTGGAAATAATCAAACTGAGGGCTGAAATCAACAAAACAGAAACACAGAAAACAATCCAAAGAATCAATGAAACAAAAAGCTGGTTCTTGGAGAAAATCAACAAGATTGATAAACCCCTATCCAAACTAATCAAACGGCAGAGAGAGAATACGCAAATTAACCAGATCAGAAATGAAAAGGGAGACATAACCACAGAAACAGAGGAAATTCAGAGAATCATTAGATCTTACTACAAAAACCTGTATGCCACAAAATTGGAAAATGTAAAAGAAATGGACACTTTTTTAGATAAGTACCATATACCAAAGTTAAACCAGGACCAGGTGAACAATCTAAATAGACCTGTTAGTCACGAAGAATTAGAAGTTGTTATAAAAAATTTCCCTACCAAAAAAAGCCCAAGTCCAGATGGCTTCAATGCAGAATTCTCCCAGTACTTTCAAGAAGACCTAATACCTATACTTCTTAATGTATTTCACTATATAGAAACAGAGAAGTCATTGCCAAATTCCTTTTATGAAGCTGCAGTTACTCTGATACCAAAACCACACAAAGTCTCAAGCAAGAAAGAGAACTACAGTCCAGTCTCACTCATGAACATCGATTTCAAAATCCCTGAGCATCTTCAACAAATGGTGCTGGCAGAACTGGTTGTCAACGTGTAGAAGAATGAAAATAGATCCATATCTATCACCATGCACAAAACTCAAGTCCAAATGGATTAAAGACCTCAATATTAGTCTGAACACACTGAACCTGATAGAAGAAAAAGTTGGAAGTACTCTACAACATATGGGTACAGGAGATCACTTCCTACGTTTATCCCCAGCAGCACAGACATTAAGGGCAACATTGAATAAATGGGACCTCCTGAAACTGAGTAGCTTCTGTAAAGCAAAGGACACTGTCATTAAGACAAAAAGGCAACCCACTGACTGGGAGAAGATCTTCACCAACCCTGCAACAGACAAAGGTCTGATCACCAAAATATATAAAGAACTCAAGAAACTAAACTTTAAAATGCTAATGAACCCAATAAAAAATGGGGCACTGATCTGAACAGAGAATTCTCAACAGAAGAAATTCAAATGGCCAAAAGACACCTAAGGTCATGCTCAACCTCCTTAGCGATAAGGGAAATGCAAATTAAAACAACTTTGAGATACCATCTTACACCTGTCAGAATGGCTAAAATCAAGAACACCAATGATAGCCTTTGCTGGAGAGGTTGTGGAGAAAGAGGCACACTCATTCATTGCTGGTGGGAATGTAAACTTGTGCAACCACTTTGGAAATCAGTGTGGCGATTTCTCAGGAAATTTGGGATCAACCTACCCCAAGATCCAGTAATACCACTATTGGGAATATACCCAAGAGATGCCACATCAAATGACAAAAGTATCTGTTCAACTATGTTCATAGCAGCATTGTTTGTAATAGCCAAAACCTGGAAACAACCTAGATGCCCTTCAATGGAGGAATGGATGAAGAAAGTGTGGAATATATACATATTAGAGTACTACTCAGCAGTAAAAAACAATGACTTCTCAAATTTTGCATGCAAATGGATGGAAATAGAAAACACTATCCTGAGTGAGGTATCCCAGACTCAAAAAGAGGAACATGGGATGTACTCACTCATAATCGGTTTCTAGCCATAAAATAAAAGACATTAAGCATATAATGTGTGATCCTATAGAAGCTAAATAAGAAAGTGAACCCAAAGAAAATCATATAGTCATCCGCATGGAGAGGGGGAAGTAGACAAGATTCCAGGGCAAAAACTGGGAACTTGCGGGTGAGGTGGCATGGGGCAAAGGGGAAATGGGATGAGAAATATGAGAAGGGGAGGATGGGAGGAGCTCGGAGGATTGGGATGGTTGGGATATAGGAAGGATGGATACGGGAGCAGCGAAGTATATATCCTATCTAAGGGAGCCATCTTAGGGTTGGCAAGAGACTTGACTCTTGAGGGGTTCGCAGGTGTCCAGGAATATGTCCCCAGCTGGTACCTTGGGCAACTAAGGAGAGGGAACCTGAAATGACCCTATCCTATACTGATGAATATCTTGCATATCACCTTAGAACCTTCATCTGGCGATGGATCGAGGTAGAGACAGAGTCTCAATTTGGAGCAACGGTCTGAGCTCTTAAGGTCCAAATGAGGAGCAGAAGGAGGGAGAACATGAGCAAAAAATCAGGACCACGAGGGATGCACCCACCCACTGTGACAGTGGAACTGATTTATTGGGAGCCCACCAAGGCCAGCTGGTCTGGGACTGAATAAGCATGGGTTGATTCCGGACTCTCTGAGCATGGCGGTCAATGAAGACTGATGAGAAGCCAAGGACAATGGCACTAGGTTTCGATCCTAATACATGAACTGGCTTTGTGGGAGCTTAGCCTGTTTGGACGCTCACCTTTCTGGACGTAGATAGAAGGACCTTGGTCTTCCCGCAGGGCAGGGAATTTGGACTGCTCTTCAGTATCGAGAGGGAGGGGGAATGGAGTGGGGGGAGGAGAAGAGGAGTGGGGATAGGGGGAGGCAAGTGGGGGGAGGGCAATATTTGGGAGGAGGGGAGGGAAATGGGAAATGGGGAGCAGGTGGAAATTTTAATTAAAAAAGAATAAAAATAAATAAATAAGTAAAAAAAAAAAATAAAATACTGGAAAACCGAATCCAAGAACTCATTAGAAAAATTATCCATTATGATCAAGTAGGCTTCATCCCAGGGATGCAGGGCTGGTTCAACATACAAAAATCTATCAATGTAATCCATCATATAAATAAACTGAAAGAAAAAAATCATATGATCATTTCATTAGATGCTGAAAAAGCATTTGACAAAATTCAACATCCCTTTATGATAAAGGTCTTAGAGAAATTAGGGATACAAGTGTCGTACCTAACTATAATACAAGATATTTATAGCAAGCCGACAGCTAACATCAAATTAAATGGAGAGAAACTCAAAGCCTTACCACTAAAATCAGGAACACGACAAGGCTGTCCACTCTCTCCATACCTCTTCAATATAGTGCTTGAAGTTCTAGCGATAGCAATAAGACAACATAAGGGGATCAAGGGGATTCAAATTGGAAAGATAGAAGTTAAACTTTCATTATTTGCAAATGATATGATAGTGTAAATAAGCGACCCCAAAAACTCCAGCAAAGAACTCCTACAGCCGATAAACACCTTTAGTAGTGTGGCAGGATACAAGATCAATTCCAAAAAATCAGTTGCCCTCCTATACACAAAGGATAAGGAAGCAGAGAGGGAAATCAGAGAAGCATCACTCTTTACAATAGCCACAAATAGCATAAAATATCTTGGGGTAACTCTAACCAAGGAATTCAAGGATCTATTTGACAAGAACTTTAAGTCTTTGAAGAAAGAAGTTGAGGAGGATACCAGAAAATGGAATGATCTCCTTTGCTCTTAGATTGGGAGGATCAACATAATAAAAATGGCAATTTTACCAAGGGCAATTCATAGATTCAATGCAATCCCCATTAAAATCCCATCAAAATTCTTCACTGATCTTGAGAGGACATTAATTAACTTTATAGGGAAAAACAAAAAAAAAAACCAGGATAGCCAAATCAATCTTAAAGGAACTTCTGGAGGCATTACCATCCCTGACTTCAAACTCTATTACAGAGCTTCAGTATTGAAAACAGCTTGGTATTGGCATAAAAACAGAGAAGTCGATCAATGGAATCGAGTAGAAGACCCTGATTTTAACCCACAAACCTATGAACATCTGATTTTTGATAAAGGAGCTGAAAGTATTCAATGGAAGAAAGAAAGCATCTTCAACAAATGTTGAAGTGCTGGCAGAACTGGTTGTCAACCTGTAGAAGAATGAAAATAGATCCATATCTATCGCCGTTCACAAAACTCAAGTCCAAATGGATTAAAGACCTCAATATCAGTCTGAACACACTGAACCTGATAGAAGAAAAAGTGGGAAGTACTCTACAACATATGGGCACAGGAGATCACTTCCTACGTATATCCCCAGCAGCACAGACATTAAGGACAACATTGAATAAATGGGACCTCCTGAAACTGAGAAGCATCTGTAAAGCAAAGGACACTGTCACTAAGACAAAAAGGCAACCCTCTGACTGGGAGAAGATCTTCACCAACCCTGTAACAGACAAAGGTCTGATCTCCAAAATATATAAAGAACTCAAGAAACTAGACTTTAAAATGCTAATTAACCCAATTAAAAAATGGGGCACTGAACTGAACAGAGAATTCTCAACAGAAGAAATTCAAATGGCCAAAAGACACTTAAGGTCATGCTCAATCTCCTTAGCGATAAGGGAAATGCAAATTAAAACAACTGTGAGATACCATCTTACTCCTGTCAGAATGGCTAAAATCAAAAACACCAATGATAGCCTTTGCTGGAGAGGTTGTGGAGGAAGAGGCACACTCATCCATTGCTGGTGGGAATGCAAACTTGGGGACCACGAGGGGTGCACCCTCCCACTGTGACAGTGGAACTGATCTATTGGGAGCTCACCAAGGTCTGCTGGACTGGGACTGAATAAGCCCAGGATGAAACCGGACTCTCTGAACATGGCGGACAATGAAGGCTGATGAGAAGCCAAAGACAATGGCACTAGGTTTCCATCCTAATACATGAACTGGCTTTGTGGGAGCCTAGCCTGTTTGGATGCTCACCTTCCTGGACCTGGATAGAAGTGGGAGGACCTTGGACTTCCTGCAGGGCAGGGAATTTGGACTGCTCTTCAGTACCTAGAGGGAGGGGGAATGGAGTGGGGGGAGGGGGCGATGTGTGGGAGGAGGGGGAGGGTAATGGGAAACGGGGAGGAGGGGGAAATTTTAAGTAAAAAAGAATAAAATAAAGAAAAAAAAGAACTGTCTTTGAAATTTCCTGCTTCATGGAAAAGCCTGCTGGACACTCTAGGCCTGTAGGCTGAAGATTGGATGCCCCAATGATACAGAAGAATGTTGGGTGACTGTTCTGTAGGGTGGTGTCTCTGTAATTTCTAGAGTTTTAGAAGTTGTTTACAATGCACTTCCTATTTACTTAGGTAATATATTCTTCTTGAGTCTTTGATGGGGTTGAAGAATAGATAGTTATTATTATAGTTTTTCTTAGTTATGCTAAAAGATAAAATAGATATAAATAGTGTAACTGCAATTCTTTCTTGATATCTGTTTTGTTATATGTAATTTTACTATATTAAATTTAAAGCTTTCTTTTTTGTTTAAACAGAAAAGGGAAAATAGTGTGGGAGGTCTTTTATTCTCTGTGTTGTTGCTGTGTGTAGGTTAATGAATAAAGAATTGGCTTGGCATATAACATGGGAGGAGGAAGGCAGAGTTAAGAGACTCTAGATCTCCTACCGGAGATAAACATGCTGAAATTTACTGGTAGGCCACAACCTTGTGGTGCTATAGATGAATAGAAATGGGTTAAATTAAGATGTATAAGCTATCCAATAAGGAGCTAGAGCTAATGTGCCAACCAGTGTTTTAATTAATATAGTTTCTGTGTGGTTATTTCAATTCTGAGCAGCCAAAATAAACAAGTGCCCAACTCAACACTGTTTGGACAATCACATGCATTGCAAACTAGCTCTTATATCTTAAATTAATCAATTTCTATTCATCTGTGTATTTCCAGATGTGGCTGTGGGTTACTGGCAAGATTCCAGTGGGCTCCTGTGGAGAAGTTTTTCTCCTGCAGGATGCATGTTTTCTCACTGACTCTGCCTATTCTCTCCCAGCATTCAATTTAGTTTTTCTGCCTAGTTCTATTCTGCTCTAACACAGTCAAATCAGACTCTGTAATAATTAACCAATAAAAGCAACACATATACAGAAGAAATTCCCACATCATTTCCTTTTTTTCTGTTTAAATTAAGGAAAATTTTAACTTTAACATAGTAAAGTTATATATAACAAAACAGGTCTCCAGTAAGAATTACAGTTACAATATATAATCTACTTTATCTTTTATCATAACTAAAGAGAACTATAACTATCTATTTGTCAACTCTATGAAAGATTCCAGAAGAATATAATATTACATAAGTAAACAGGAAGTACATTGTAAGCCACTAGTAAAACTCTTGAATTGACAGAGACATCTTGCTGTCTGGATTGTCACCCAACGTTCTTTTGTATTGTTAGAGCATCTAATCTTCAGCCTACAGCTCCATGGTATCTGGTATACTTTTCCATGAAACAGGAAATTTCAAAGACAATTCCGATTATATTGGCAGTTTGGTAGAGGTTTTTTTTTTTTTTTTTCATGAAGCAGAAACCCCAAAGGATCATCTTACCTTTAGGCAAGTTCAGCCATCATTTTTGTGGGTCCTGCCAGTCTAGTCAAGGAGTTCAGGCAACAGCAGTTTCTTGCCTAAATGGCTAGCAAGCTCCATGAGGAGCCTCTTTGATGCCCATCATCCACTTGAATCAATTGTTGCTGCTAGGAGCAGATGTGTCTCATTGCCATAAAAAATATTAAGTTCTTAAAATATTTTAACTGCCCTATTCTGAAAATGTTTGAAAGGTTTGAAGAATATTTGTTTATCTGACATACATCTCTGTATATCTAGAACACCGAACTAACATGACTACAAATTACCTCTTGATTTCCATCATCTATCATTCCTTCATATTCCTTTTTTAGTTTCTTGGAATCTGCTGTTATTTCAAGTTACATACTGAAATATAAAATGAGGGCTAGACTCTACAAACAGTAGAGAAAATTTAACATTTTTCTTATTGGTCCATATTTCCTCATTCATTATATTTTATGCTTCTATCCATTTACCTGAAGAATTTATTGTTTCATTTTACTTTACAGCAGAATAGGATCTAATTATGCAATGTACTATGTGTTTATTATTCTTTTATTATCTAAAGGGCATAGATATTGTTTCAATTCCTTAGCTATTGTTAATGAAGAGACATTGATCTGATTTCATTCTTTTGCGTATGTATATTCAATTTTAATATGGCTTTCTTACTTAGGGAACATATTTTTAAATTCTTTGTTTGCTCCATTGATCTAATGTCCTGTGTTTTGCTGGAACATGCAGTGTTTGTTATTATGGCTCTGTGGTAGAATTTGAGGTCAAATACTGTGGTATTTCCAATGTGTTTTTTCTGTCTCTTTAGAATTTCTTTTCTAATGAGGGTTCTTTTTTTGGTTTTGTTTTTTCACGTAAATTTGAAGGTGACTTTTTCTAGTTTGATGAAAAGTATTCTTGAAAATTCGATGGAGACTTTCACAAATATATAGACTAGTTGTGACAATGTAAGTATTATCATTATTTTAATTCTACTAATCATTGCAGGGAAGTTCTATTTTTGAAAAGAGGTATTCTTTGATATTTTGAGCTATTCTAAATTTGTCTTTGGTATGTAGTTGAGCCACTGCTTTGCTTTTTGGATTCTTGGACTTTTTAAAGTCTTTTTTTTTTTTTTTTTTTTTTTTTTGATTTTTTGAGACCGGGTCTCTCTGTGAGCTTTGGTGCCTGTCCTAGAACTAGCTCTTATAGGCTAGCAGGCCTCTTAGAATCTTTCAATCCTCCATTCTAAGGTGTTTCTTGAACCTTACATGTAGTGGTTGCAACTTGCTTATCAGATCAGACAGAACACTGGAGAGTCATATTAATCAGATGAAATGGAATCAGATATTGTATCATAAATAAAAAAATCAACACTTTGTATTTCCTCCTCTAAAAACACTGTGTTCAATTTCAAGTTTCATATTTTCTCAATTATGATATTTTATCATGTTTAATTTTTTAGATCTTTGCATAACAACATAAATATAATTTTCAAATATATAATAAATAAATATTTTTCTCATTTTGTGGACTGCATCTTCATTTGAGCAATGTGCTCTTTTGTTGTACAGGTTTTTTGTTTTCAGTTCCATGACATTATGTATATATATTTACATAATTCCTGCTCTACCTGGATTCTGTTCAGAATGTTTTTTCTCATATTAATATGTTTAAAAATAAACTCTCCTGTTTCCTGTATCATATTCAGGGAACAAGGTTTTTATGTTGAGGTCTTCATCCATTTGTATTTGAGTTTTGTGCAGGGTCAAAGATAAGGACCTAATCTATTTTTTACATGTAGCTTTCCAGTTATATCAGCACTGCTTCTTGCAGATGATGTTTCCCTTTCCAAAGTGTATTATTGAACTCCTTGTATAATCTCAGCTGGCTAGAGAAATAGGAGTTTGTATGTGAATCCTCAATTCCATGTGTCATGGATCAATGAATCTGTTTTATGCAAGTACTGCATTATTTTTTATTATTCTTGTTCTGAAGTACAACTTGATACTGAGATAGTGACACTCAACTATTTTGTTTTTGTTCAGAAATCCTTTTGGCTATTCTGGTCTTATATATTTAATAGAAAAATTAAGATGCCTTTTTTTCAATTTTTTGGAAAGAAATGTGTTGGAATTTTGATTTGGACTGTGTTTGGGTGTTGCAGCGAGAAAATTTGTCAGAAGGGCCACTTGTTCATCACAGCTACCCAGAACTGAAATAATCACACAGAAACCATATTATTTAAATCACTGCTTGGCCCATTAAGCTCTAGCTTCTTATTAACTGACTCTTCCATATTAATTTTAGCCATTTCTATTAATCTGTATATCCCCACATGGCTGTGGCTTACTGGCTAAACTTATCTCTGTCTCTGGTGGGGCTACATGGCTCCTTTCTGACTCTGCCCTTCTTTCTCCCACCATTCAGCTTAGTTTTCCCTGCTTAGCATACAGAGGGAAATCCCACATCATTTGGGTAGGATTATCATTTTTATAATAACAATTCTACCTTTCTATAAACATGAAAAGAATTTCCATTTGCTGTGTCTTTTTAAATTTTTTCATTGTCTTAAAGTTTTCATTGTACAAGTATTTTACTTCCTGGGTTAAATTTATTCAAAAGTATTTTTTTCTGATTATTGTGAATGATATAGTTTTCTTAATTTCTTTATTAGTATGTTTTTTATGTGTATACAGGAAGACCACTGTTTTTGTACATTTTAATTTTATATCCTACTACTTTATTGAATATATTTATCAGCTGTAAGTGTTTTCTGATTTTTTATAGATTTTTTATATATTTAATGATGACATGATTATAAAGATAATTTGTCTTCTTACTTTCCAGCATGTATCATTTTTCTTTCTTTTTGTTATTTTATAGACTTAGCTAAGATTTCAAGTTTGATGTTTAACAGGGCTGGGAAGTGTGGATACCCTTGTTTTGTTTATGATTGGAGTAGAAGAATTTATATATATTTTGGGATGATATTTGCTGTGAGCCACCTCTATATTGCCTTTATTAAATTGAGATATGTTTTCTGAGTCCCCTAGGGTTTCTAAGACTTTTTCTCATAAATGTGTTTTGGATATTGTTAAAGGACTTTTCTGCATCTAAAGACATATTGGTTTTGTGCTTTGGTCAATGTATGTGGTGTATTCTTTTTAGTATTTCATCCCACCCACTCTGTTGACAAGGCTTTCCACTGACATTTTACTTGACTTATTATACTTTGAATATCTAGTTTCATTTTATTTTGGGTATTCTTTAGCAATTCTATATCTCTATCAAATTCCATTTTCACATTCTGGGTTGGTTTCCTGGTTTCACTCAACTCTTTGTTGTTGCTCTTTTGAAGTATAATCATTTTTTTTCTTGAAGTTGTTTGTATGTAGTTATTATCTTCATTTTGAATTATTGAAACATTCTTGTAGATGATCATCATTGGAGCTTATTACTGTTGGGTAAGTAATTTCTGGAAAATTTGAGGTTGTTCCATGCTATTCTTTTTCTTTAGGAATAATATATCTAAAAAAGATTGCTGACACTTCCTTCCATCCTTTCTTTTTTTTTTTTCAGAACAAAATTCTTATTTCAGTAGAGGTACGTAACTTACTTAGAAGATTACAATATGATAGAGTTTTATTATGTTGGACTAGAATTGAGGATGGTAGGTGTTATCCCTAATCTTCATTTGATAATTGTGTAGTGCTTTGAAAAAAGCAGTCATAAAGGGACTGCTATTATTAGGAGGTACAGCCTTGTTGAAGTAGGTGTGGTCTTGTTGGAGGAAGTTTGTCACTGTGGAGGCATGCATTGAAGTCTTACATATGCTCAAACCATACACAGTAACACATAATATTCCAATTGCCTGCATAAAGAAATGAAACAAATAGCTCTTTCTCCAGCAGCATGTCTGCCTGTACATTGCCATGTTCTCTGCCATGATGATACTGGACTAAATCTCTGAAATTGTAAGATGCCACCTCAATGAAATTACACATACGAAATAGTGAGAGGTTTTCCTTTATAAGAGTTGCTGTGGCCATGGTATATCTTCACAGGAAAAAAAAAACAAAAACAAAAACAGAAATTAGTACCAGAGACTGGGCTATTATTGTGATGGGCCTCACCATGTTTTTGTTTGAAGTAATATAGACCTTGTGACTGTGGATTAGTAAAAATAGTTGAACATGTAGACCTCACATTGTTTTTATTTGAAGAAATATAGAACTTGTGACTGTGAAATAGTAAAGCAGTTGAATATAATAAGTGTTGCTTACTGGGACATACTAAGAGAAGCATGGAAGACAATGGTACTGAATGTGATTTGATAATCAAGAGGTTTTAGAGGATAAATATATTAATTTGTGGCCTAGATATAATTCTTGTGATATTTTGGTGAAGAATGTGATTGCAATTATCCTTTTTCTGAAAAACAAAGTAAAAAATTTTAGATTAATTTATTTGACAGTGGAAGTTTCAAAGCTACCTAGTACAGACTGTATTATGTGGATATTAGTGGTAAATCTAATGAAGACTTATAGTGAAAATTGAATAAGATGAGCAGGATAAATTATGAAATATAAAATTTAAGGATAAAAGGAGCACTGAAAATTGGAATGGAACTAAGTGTTCTGTTCAAGGTGATAAACAGATCAAGAAGTGGAATAATAGTAGTGGCGACTTCAGGGCAAGATCCAAACTAGCTAAGTTTCTGACTTGTGAAAAGGAACTAGAGAAAAGTTTACACTTGTGTGTGCTGATGCTCACCTTGAATTCAAGTACTCAGAAGCCAGAGACTGGTGAATCTGTGAGTTTGAGGTCCAGATTCTTGTTCAGAGAAATTTTCTGAACAACCAAACTTAAGCAGTGAAGAAAATCATGGAGAAGAGAAAGCTAGTGACGATGTAATTGAATGAAAGTGCCCTGTTCCAGTTCAAGCAAGCAGAAGAAATTGGCAGCTTCAGCTATATGGTTCTGACTATAGAAATATATATAGAAGAAATGGGTTATGAAATTTTCCTCATGACTAAGAAAAGCCAGTGAGATCAGGCATCTGTCAGTGATGTTTCTGAATGGAGGCCATTGTATGAAACTGTGAAGTTTTTGCCTGATTTGAGTGGAGACCACAGATGTTGGAGATTCCAGCGTTGTGGGATATATGCCAAAGAAAGCTGATAGCAGGGAGTGGAACCAGCCTAAAAGAAAAAAGCATGCTACAGTCAATTAAGCTGAATAGGGTTTGAGATCTGAAGAGAATTTTGACATCAGACATGGTAGCTCAGTTTGGAGATTGTCCAGTTTATTTTTGGTTTTCCTTGTGCCAGTATTTTCTTATTATTCTCTCTTCCCTACATTTTATAATAAAAATGTGTGTGCTGTACCATTATATGTTAGAAGTTCGTAATCTGCCTTTTTATTTTAATTTTTCAGGGAATTACAATTAAGAGATTGCATGAATCTCAGTAGAGACTTTGAACTTTAGACTTTTAAGTGAGCTTGAGACTATTATAGACTTTGGGAATTTCTGAAGTTTGACTGAATTTATTTTTCAATTATGATCTGGTTACAAATTTGGGGGAGAGCAGGGAGTGGAATGTGGTAATTTAAAAAAAAATGAGCCCAAATAGGAATGGTATTATTAGGAGGTATGGTCTTTTTGGAGTAGGTGCCCTCTAGTTGGAGGAAGTATGTTACTGTGGATCCAGGTTTTGAGGTCTCATATATTCTCACATCCAGTGAGGTAGTCTACTTCCTGTTGCCTTTAGCAACACATGTAGCAGCACATTCTACAGTAGCATATCTGCCATGATCCCAAACATGATGATAATGGAATAAACCTCTGAAACTATAAACTGCCACTTTAATTAAATGTTGTCCTTTGTAGAAGTTTATGTTGTCATGGTTTATCTTTACTGCAATAGAAACCCTAACTAATACAGTCTGCCATTGTCTGACCTAATCTAATATCTAAAAGTCATTATATTCTTATTGTTGTTATTCTCTGGGGTTCAATGTGGCTCTCTACAATTTATTGTCCTACCTTGTGTCAGCTCTGGTGCAACAGAGGCTGCTGGCATGAGACTTTGTAAGAGCTTCAAGAGTTTATATGTCTGTGGAGTAGAGAAGAACAAGGCCTACCTATGTTATTCTAGTGAAGTCAGGGGCTCCCACCTTACGGAGAGTGAAATTTGGGTGACTTTCTAGGTGGGGTGAGGAGAGACTTCTTTTACTGTAGTTATTTAGAATAGCTAAATTAATGTTGAGTCTGTTTTATTTTAATGTTATGAAGAGAAATTTGTTATAAATAGGTGATAACTGTTTAGAACTTAATTCCTTACCCATTTATTTTATTTGCATTTGAAGTTTATAAAAATAAATATAGTACTTTGGTATTAATTTCTTTGTATTATATTTTACTTTTTTTAGTATGTTTTAGCTTCATCTATGCTGTTGCAAAAGGCAATGGTCTGTTCTTTTACACTGTTGAGTAATATATATAAGTTTATAATCTTACTTTTTAAGTATTTGGATAGTTTCCGATATTGACTATTTTCAATCTATATTTTCATAGATTGGTTACATAATTTATCCCAGGTAGCTTCTTAAGTTCTATTTATTTAGTTAGAATTGTTTCAGGCACAACTTTTAAAGAAATTATCAGTATTATCTGAGCAATTGTACAAGTTTGTACTTTTGGGAGCAGGGAATGAAAAACTAAGGTCTCTATGTTCTTGGCAACAATTGTCTGGCCTTTTCATTTTGTTTATTTCAGTGCTTATTATTGGATTCTACTATAGTATTAATTTACATTTCTCTGGTGACAAGTGATGTTGAACATGTTTCATGTATATATAGTTTTGTTAAGTTCTTATTAAATCTTCTGTTCACTTTTGTTGTAGTTAAGTTTTTACTTGTAAAACCTCTTTATATTCTTCATATAGCTCATCAGGTTATACACATTCCCTCATGGTCTCAAACATCCAATTTTACATGGTACTGTGTGTAGGGACTCTTCCAAGAAATCCATATCTATGAAGAACATTGAGTAACAGAAGTTGATTAGTCTGCTGCATTTTACAATAGAAACAGGTGATTTATAATATACATTTATACTTTTATTTCTATGTTTCTTTATGTTTCCTTCAGACCAAAGAGCATCTAAAGTTGTGCCACTACATAAAAATAAACATCTTTAGTTTTACAGCTGTGACTATAACTCTTCCTTGGGTCTACTAATCTTCACTGGGGAGCCTACAATCATCTTCCTGGATATAACTATAATTCACATGGATTAGAATCATTAGGATTCTTTACTCTGTGCCAGGATAGTTTCTCCTGCTAGTGGAGCAGGATCTTGTCCCTGTATGGTTCTTTGAAAGGAGAAATCTGTCTGGAGGAAGCATGCAGCAGGTTATGCTTAGTAAAAAAAAAGAAAAAGTCTTAACTGTGTTGATTTGAAGTTCACTGAGGAACAAGATTTGATGTCTTGACATCCCTGTCTACTGAGTAAGTTCAAATTTCTACTTAATTTAATATAATAATGTGGTCCAGCTCAAAAGCTTTAGTTGCTCCTATCTCTCTGATCGGAGGTTCATTGTTCTTCAACATTAAGTAAAAAGTCATCACAAATTATAATCACAATCTCAGCAATCATAGCCAAAATCATTAGTTCTACCCACCAAATATTTTTGTATTTTTGAGGCCATTGTGGTAAGGAGTATTTATGTAAGTTCTTTTGGTGAGTGTAAGTGTAAGAGAAAGTAGCATCTATCAGTCCTAGTAGAAACTTAAAATCTATTGTGTGATGCATTGAATTCCCTTTCCAATTTTGTCACTTGCATAGTTCAAACTGCAGATTTTCAGTATGAGACAAAGACCTCTTCACTTCTCCTAGGGAAATGCTTGAATCCATGTACGTCAAAGATGGAAGAATCTAACACTTAAAATAAACCAAGTAGCTATGGTTTAAAACCTCAACCATCCCCATACCTTTAAAAATATCTAGACTCTTTGGTTGTAGAATCTTATGTAGGTGAAATAAAATCATATGTAGGTGAAATCATATGTAGGTGAAATAAAATACCTACATTACAAGGTTTTGGCAAGTACTAACATCTTTGAGACTCTTTTACCAAAGAGTTTCTATAATACACTAGCTTTATTAAGAAATCAAACACACTGATTAAAAAAATAGTATTAGGAAATCAGACAGAAAGCTCCTTTTTATAATTTAGTTTAGGTTATCAGATATCAAACAAAAACAACATTAGGGAACTGGTGGTATTGCTCAGAGGTTATAAAAAGTTACTTCTTATAGAGAGGACCAAAGCTTGATTCTGAGCACCCAATGATATCTTATGATTCAGAGAGGTTACAATATCTAATAAAATAGGATGCTCTGTCTACAAAAATGAAAAGTTGTTCTACTCATGAAGAGCAGAGTGGGTATACACCATAAATCCCCCTACTCAGGAGACAGAACCAGGTAGAACCCTGAGTTTGAGGCTAGTCTAATCTACAAAGTGAGTTATAGAACAGTCAGTACTATACAGGGAAGCCCAACTTCAAAAAACAAAGAAAGAAGCACAATCAATAGCAACAAACCAACTACAAAAAAGAGTACTATGGCTCTCTACTTGTCCCACCCAGCTTGCATCCAGAACCCTTCTTCCTTCTGCCCCCTTTCCTCTTTGGGCACATAACACCATCCAGCTCAGTCTGTCTGGCGCTGGGGGCAAATCCTCAGGGCAAGTAGGCAGGCGAGACTTCCTTTGTTTCACTGGCCTGCCTGCAACAAGAAGGTAAGGGCTTTGTTTACAAACTACCCAACCTGCAGGGAGATCTGATCTAGGCACCAGGAGAGACAGCAGCCCGGTGAGTTTGTGACTAGCGGCGGTGGAAGCAGCCCTGGACAGGGAACTCTGAAGTTCCTCATCCCCCACCCTACACTCCCTGGGCTCCCTGCATGGGCTCTACACCCTGCATACTGCCTCTCTCTTCTTGTCCCACCCAGCTTGCAACCAGAACCCTTCTTCCTCCTGCCCCCTTTCCTCTTTGGGCACATAATACCATCCAGCTCAGTCTGTCTGGCGCTGGGGGCAAATCCTCAGGGCAAGTAGGCAGGCGAGACTTCCTTTGTCTCACTGGCCTGCCTGCAACAAGAAGGTAAGGGCTTTGTTTACAAACTACCCAACCTGAATGGAGTTCTTATCTAGGCACCAGGAGAGACAGCAGCGGGGTGAGTTTGTGACCAGCGGCGGCGGAAGCAGCCCTGGACAGGGAACTCTGAAGTTCCTCATCCCCCACCCTATACTCCCTGGGCTCCCTGCAGGGGCTCTACACCCTGCATACTGCCTCTCTCTTCTTGTCCCACCCAGCTTGCATCCAGAACCCTTCTTCCTTCTGCCCCCTTTCCTCTTTGGGCACATAACACCATCCAGCTCAGTCTGTCTGGCGCTGGGGGCAAATCCTCAGGGCAAGTAGGCAGGCGAGACTTCCTTTGTTTCACTGGCCTGCCTGCACCAAGCAAGGTAGGAGCTTTGTTTATGAACTACCCAACCTGCACAGAGATCTGATCTTGGCACCAGGAGAGCCATCAGTGGGAGAGCTAATCTGGGTACCAGGAGAGCCGTCTTTGGGCACGGAGATCTGATATTGGTACCAGGAGAGACATCACTGGAGCACCAGGAGAGCTATCACTGCAGGGTGCCATCACTGGGAAGGTACATCAGTAGGCAAGGAGACCTGATCCGGTAAAAGAAGATCCATAGGGGAGCATTCGGAGAAAGAGATGGGCAGGCGCCAGTGCAAGAATTCACCCAACAATCTGAAAAACTATATGAAACCAACAGAACCCAGCGACCTCACAACAGGAGGACATGAACACCTTAATCATGAAGAAGTAGATAAAATTGACTTTATGAAAGTGATTGACGCCCTTAAACAGCATGTAAAAAATGCCCTTATAGAAATGGATGAGAAGTATAACAGAAAGTTTGAAGAACTGAGTAAATCAGTGAATGATACCCTAGGAAACCAAGGAAAAACAATCAAACAGATAATGGAAACAGTTCAAGGCTTAAAAACTGAAATGGAGGCAAAGAAGAAAACACAAACAGAAGGCCAGCTGGACAGGGAAAATCTAGGTAAACGAATAGAGACTACAGAAGCAAGCATAACCAACAGAATACAAGAGATAGAAGAAAGAATCTCAGATTCTGAAGATACCATAGAGAAAATAAACACGCTGATCAAAGAAAACAGCAAGGCCAACAAATTCTCATCACAAAACATTCAGGAAATATGGGACACAATAAAAAGACCAAACCTAAGAATAATAGGAATAGAAGAAGGAGAAGAAGCGCAGCTCAACCGTCCAGAAAATATATTTAATAAAATTATAGAAGAAAACTTTCCCAACCTAAAGAAAGATATACCTATGAAGGTTCAAGAAGCATACAGAACACCGAATAGGCTGGATCAAAAAAAAACATCCTCTCGCCATATAATAATCAAAACACAAAGCATACAGAATAAAGAAAGAATACTGAGAGCAGCAAAGGAAAAAGGCCAAGTTACTTATAAAGGTAAACCTATCAGACTTACACCTGACTTCTCTATGGAAACCATGAAAGCCAGAAGGTCCTGGATAGATGTACTGCAGAAACTACGAGACCATGGATGCGAGCCCAGACTACTATACCCAGCCAAGCTCTCGTTCACTATAAATGGAGAAAACAAAATTTTCCAGGATAAAAACAATTTAAACAATACGTAGCCACAAATCCAGCCTTACAGAAAGTAATAGAAGGAAAATCATTAATCAAGGAGTCCAACAATGACCACAGTAACTCAGACATCTAGAGACCCTTTACCAGCACATCTCAAAGAAGGGAAACACACAAAATCTACTACTAAAAAAAATGACCCGAGTTAACAACCACTGGTCATTAGTATCACTTAATGTCAATGGACTCAATTCACCTATAAAAAGGCACAGACTAAGAGCTTGGATACGAAAACAGGATCCAACATTCTGCTGTTTACAAGCAACACACCTCAACCACAAAGACAGGCACCTACTCAGAGTAAAGGGCTGGGATAAGGCTTATCAAGTAAATGGACTTAGGAAACAAGCAGGTGTGGCCATACTAATTTCTAACAAAGTTGACTTCAAACTTAAATCAATCAGAAGAGATGGAGAGGGACATTTTCTACTCATAACAGGAACAATTCATCAGGATGAAATCTCAATCCTGAATATCTATGCCCCTAATATAAAAGCACACACGTACGTAAAAGAAACATTGTTAAAACTCAAGGCAGCCATCAAACCGCACACATTAATAGTAGGAGACTTTAATACTCCTCTCTCACCAATGGACAGGTCAACTAGACAGAAACCTAACAGAGAAATAAGAGAATTAATGGAGGTAATGAATCAAATGGACTTAACAGACATCTATAGAATATTCCACCCAAATAGGAAAGAATATACCTTCTTCTCTGCAGCTCATGGAACCTTCTCAAAAATCGACCACATACTCGGTAACAAAGCAAACATTCACAGTTACAAAAAAATATTAATAACCACCTGTATCTTATCAGATCACCGTGGATTAAAGCTAGAATTCAGCAACAATGCTAGCCCCAGAAAGCCTACAAACTCATGGAAACTGAATAGTCAACTACTGAACCATACCTGGATTAAGGAAGAAATAAAGAAAGAAATTAAAGTCTTCCTTGAAGACAATGAAAATAAAGAAACAACATACTCAAACCTATGGGACACTATGAAAGCAGTCCTGAGAGGAAAGATCATAGCACTAACTGCCCACTTAAAGAAAACAGAGAAAGCACACATTGGAGACTTAACAGCCCACCTGAAAGCTCTAGAAAAAAAAGAAGCAGACTCACCTAGAAGGGGTAGAAGACTGGAAATAATCAAACTGAGGGCTGAAATCAACAAAATAGAAACACAGAAAACAATTGAAAGAATCAATAAATAAAAAAGCTGGTTCCTGGAGAAAATCAACAAGATTGATAAACCCCTATCCAAACTAATCAAACGGCAGAGAGAGAATCTGCAAATTAATAAGATCAGAAATGAAAAGGGAGACATAACCACAGACACAGAGGAAATTCAGAGAATCATTAGATCTTACTACAAAAGCCTGTATGCCACAAAACTGGAAAATGTAAAAGAAATGGACACTTTTTTAGATAAGTACCATATACCAAAGTTAAACCAGGACCAGGTGAACAACCTAAATAGACCTGTTAGTCGTGAAGAATTAGAAGCGGTTATCAAAAACCTTCCTTCCAAAAAAAGTCCAGGACCAGATGGTTTCAATGCGGAATTCTACCAGAACTTCCAAGAAGACCTAATACCTATACTCCTTAATGTATTTCACAATATAGAAACAGAAGAGTCATTGCCAAATGCCTTTTATGAAGCTACAGTAACTCTGATACCAAAACCACACAAAGACACAACCAAGAAAGAAAATTACAGGCTAATCTCACTCATGAACATTGACGCAAAAATCCTCAACAAAATTCTGGCAAACCGAATCCAAGAACACATTAGAAAAATTATCAATTATGATCAAATAGGCTTCATACCTGAGATGCAGGGCTGGTTTAACATACGCAAATCTATCAATGTAATCCATCATATAAATAAACTGAAAGAAAAAAACCATATGATCGTTTCATTAGACGCTAAAAAAGCATTTGACAAAATTCAACATCCCTTTATGATAAAAGTCTTGGAGAGATTAGGGATACAAGGGTCATACCTAAATTTAATTAAAGCTATATACAGCAAGCCGACAGCTAATATCAAATTAAATGGAGAGAAACTTAAAGCCATCCCACTAAAATCAGGAACACGCCAAGGCTGTCCACTCTCTCCATACCTCTTCAATATAGTTCTCGAAGTTTTAGCAATAGCAATAAGACAACATAAGGGGATAAAGGGGATTCAAATTGGAAAGGAAGAAGTTAAACTTGCATTATTTGCAGATGATATGATAGTGTACATGAGCGACCCCAAAAACTCCACCAAAGAACTCCTACAGCTGATAAACGCCTTTAGTAATGTGGCAGGATACAAGATCAACTCCAAAAAATCAGTCGCCCTCTTATACACAAAGGATATGCAAGCAGAGGGGGAAATAAGAGAATCATCACTTTTCACGATAGCCACAAAAAGCATAAAATATCTTGGGGTAACGCTAACCAAGGAATTCAAGGATCTATTTGACAAGAACTTTAAGTCTTCGAAGAAAGAAATTGAAGAGGATACCAGAAAATGGAAGGATCTCCCTTGCTCCTGGATTGGGAGGATCAACATAGTAAAAATGGCAATTCTACCAAGGGCAATTTATAGATTCAATGCAATCCCCATTAAAATCCCATCAAAATTTTTCACAGATTTTGAAAGGACAATAATCAACTTTATATGGAGAAACAAAAAACCCAGGATAGCCAAAACAATCTTATACAATAAAGGAACTTCTGGAGGCATTACCATCCCTGACTTCAAACTCTATTACAGAGCTACAGTAATGAAAACAGCGTGGTACTGGCATAAAAACAGAGCAGTCGACCAATGGAATCGTATAGAAGACCCGGATGTTAACCCACAAACCTATGAACAACTAATTTTCGATAAAGGAGCTAAAAGTATACAATGGAAGAAAGAAAGCATCTTCAACAAATGGTGCTGGCACAATTGGATGTCAACCTGTAGAAGAATGAATATAGACCCATATCTATCACCATGCACAAAACTCAAGTCCAAATGGATCAAAGACCTCAATATCAATCTGAACACACTGAACCTGATAGAAGAGAAAATGGGAAGTACCCTACAAGATATGGGCACAGGAGATCGCTTCCTATGTATAACCCCAGCAGCACAGACATTAAGGGCAACATTGAATAAATGGGACCTCCTGAAACTGAGAAGGTTCTGTAAAGCAAAGGACACTGTCATTAAGACAAAAAGGCAGCCTACTGACTGGGAGAAGATCTTCACCAACCCCGCTACAGACAAAGGTCTGATCTCCAAAATTTATAAAGAACTCAAGAAACTAGACTTTAAAAGGATAATTAACCCAATTAAAAAATGGGGCACTGAACTGAACAGAGAATTCTCACCAGAAGAAGTTAAAATGGCCAAAAGATACATAAGGTCATGCTCAACCTCCTTAGCGATCAGAGAAATGCAAATCAAAACAACTTTGAGATATCATCTTACAACTGTCAGAATGGCTAAAATCAAAAACACCAAGGATAGCCTTTGCTGGAGAGGTTGTGGAGAAAGGGGTACCCTCATCCATTGCTGGTGGGACTGCAAACTTGTGCAACCACTTTGGAAATCAGTGTGGCGGTTTCTCAGAAAAATTGGGATCAACCTACCCCTGGACCCAGCAATAGCACTCTTGGGAATATACCCAAGAGATGCCCTATCATATGACAAAAGCATTTGTCCAACTATGTTCATAGCAGCATTATTTGTAATAGCCAGAACCTGGAAGCAACCTAGATGCCCTTCAATGAAAGAATGGATGAAGAAAGTGTGGAATATATACACATTAGAGTACTACTCTGCGGTAAAAAACATTGACTTCTCGAATTTTGCATGCAAATGGATAGAAATAGAAAATACGATCCTGAGTGAGGTAACCCAGACCCAAAAAGAAGATCATGGGATGTACTCACTCATAATTGGTTTCTAGCCATGGATAGGGGCCACTGAGTCTATAATTTGTGATCCTAAAGAAGCTAAACAAGAGGGTAAACCCAAGGAAAAACATATAGATATCCTCCCAGCTATGGGAAATAGACAAGATTGATGGGCAAAAAATGGGAATCTTGGGGGGTGGGGTGGGATGGGGATGAGGGGTGATGGGGAGAGAAAAGTGTGAAGGAGAGGATGAGGGGAACTGGGGGAATCGGGGTGATTGGGGGTAAAGGAAGGTTGGATTGGGGAGCAGGGAAACTCATACCTTAGTTAAGGGAGCCACCTAAGGGTTGGCAAGAGACTTGAACCTGGAATGGCTACCAGATGCCCAGGGCAATGTCCCCAGTTAGTTCATTGGGGCACCTGAGGATAGGGAACCTGAAATGAACCTATCCTATAATCATACTGATGAATATCTTGCATATCGCCATAGAACCTTCATCTAGCGATGGATGGAGATAGAGACAGAGACCCACACTGGAGCACCGGACTGAGCTCCCAAGGTTATAATGAGGAGCAGAAGGAGAGAGAACATGAACAAGGAAGTCAGGACCATGAGGGGTGCACCCAACCATTGAGACAGGGGGGCCGATCTATTGGGAGCTCACCAAGGCCAGCTGGACTGCTACTGAAAAAACATGGGACAAAACCGGACTCTCTGAATGTGGTGGACAATGAGAGCTGACGAGAGGCCAAGGAGAATGGCACAGGAACTTTCATCTGGCGATGGATCGAGAGAGAGACAGAGACCCAATTTGGATCAACCGTCTGAGCTCTTAAGGTCCAAATGAGGAGCAGAAGGAGGGAGAACATGAGCAAGGAAATCAGGACCACGAGGCGTGCACCCACCCACTGTGACAGTGGAACTGATCTATTGGGAGCTCTCCAAGGCCAGCTGCACTGGGACTGAATCAGCATGGGTTGAAACTGGACTCTCTGAACAAGGCGGACAATGAAAGCTGATGAGAAGCCAAGGACAATGGCACTAGGTTTCGATCCTAATACATAAACTGGCTTTGTGGGAGCATAGCCTGTTTGGATGCTCACCTTCCTGGACCTAGATAGAAGTGGGAGGACCTTGGTCTTCCTGTAGAGCAGGGAATTTGGACTGTTCTTCAGTATCGAGAGGGAGGGGGAGTGGACTAGGGGGAGGAGAAGTGGAGTGGGGATAGGGGGAGGGGAGCGGGGGGAGGGGGCAATATGTGGGAGGAGGGGGAGGGAAATGGGAAACGGGGAGCAGTTGGAAATTTTAATTAAAAAAGAATAAAAAAAAAGAGTACTATGTTTATTAAACATTGCTATTTGATATTTATTATATTAATTTATATTTATGCAAGGATAATCTAGCATTTTATGCGATTTATATAAATTCAAACTGAAATAAGTTCTCTTTCATTTCATAACAGGTCATATTGGTTGCTAGTAAATTAAAAACTGAGTATGAATAGGATTTACTATCTAATATCTAGGTTATATAAACTCAATTCTCCTCTATTCACTGAACTTTCTATTGCTCCAAATCTCAGAGTTACAATGAGTACCACATTTGAATATTTGGTAACTGGGACTGTATATCTTATCCCGAGTCCTTTTACTAAGAAAGACAGCTATTTTTACATATTTTATATAGGATGCTATAATTTTTCCTTTGGATTTAATACCTGTGAAACATTTAATTATTTTCAAATGAAACAGATTTGTTCTATTTTCCTACTGAATATATACAGAAAGAAATATGAAGAACTATTGTGACATCATAAGCCTGTCCAATATGAAATATTCATATTTTATGATGTGAATGAATTATCATGCTGTTCACTGAGTAAGCAAATTTTTGTGGTTGCTGGTTTCAAATTGTCTGGGAAATCACACATAATTTGTTTTACAAATTATATTACTAGATTCTGACATGACCTGTGAACTCAAAATTTTACTCGGTAAAACATTTGATAATTAAAATACCAACCATAAATAAGAGAGCAAATATTTTGTGTATTTTAAAATTCTGTGTGGCACAAAAATTAAGTTTATCTGAAAAAACTGAGTTAAGTGAGTGGAAGGACCCTTGGAAATTAAATTCAATACACATCATTTATTTTATATTTCATTCTCTTAATATAAATATTTATGCTTTAAAAATGATGGGCTGCTAATTCTATTATAATGCTTACAAGTCTTTTAAACAGATGAGTTAGTTTGTGAGTAGCAACCAACTTAGGAGATTGGAAACTTTCACAAGAATCTGTCCTGCTCTTCTTCATACAGTGTCAGAGGTAACATGAAACATAAGGCTTTCATGGGTTCCTGACATTGTACTTTTTAGGCTGTAGATTGTTATATTTCTATAGAGCTCAAGTAACAGAAGAGCTAGCTTTTAAACAAACATGACCTCCCCTACACACACACACACACACACACACACACAGAGAGAGAGAGAGAGAGAGAGAGAGAGAGAGAGAGAGAGAGAGGATAAGGAAAAATAAAAATATTTCTAATCATCAAAAAATTAGATAGAGAAATGAATGCTGAAATAAAACATGGAAAGAACTAATAAGAAAGTGGAATGAAAAAGAGACAACAGATGAAACAATTGAAAAATTAGAGAGAAGGAGAATGTGAAAGAAAATTATTCTTGGAACAACAGTAAAATTTACAGAAGCAAGACAAACTGTGCTGTACATGAAATCCACAGACTGACTTGTCATTAAAGCTCTGTGCTATATGATAGCTACAAGAAAGATAACAACAATGTGGAAATCTGCGTATTTGGAGGGCTACTTTTGTTTTTCCCTAACTATGGAAATTTCTTGCAAAGAGTTGGTTTGAAAAATTCTAACATATATAATTATATGTAATTAGAAAATGAATGTGAACAAAATTCATATAAATTCTGTTAGTGAAAACAAAAAAGTCACAGCAAATTTATTGGCAGGGAATATTTACCCGAAAGATGTTGCCATGATAGATTAAAATTGTGAATAAATATTACAATCTGAATAAAATGACATAAAATATATTTTTGAAGTATAATTCCAATAAATCAATGCTAAAGCACAAGGAGCAGATAACAAAGAAATATTGTATGGGCAGAGGAATTCAGAAAATAAATACGAGAAAGATAATAGAAGACAATATTGTATAAATACTGATTTGATAATGTTTTATGGAAAGCATGTTGACACAGACAGAAGGTAGAACTTAGGAAATAAATCATCATACATTAAAGAGAAAATTAAATAATATGCAGATCTAAAACTAAGTAAGGTTTGAAATAAATTGCATCACCATCTAGAAGACTATGATAAAACAAATAAAATTGAGATCCACTTAAGTCTTGCTTTAAATGAAGGCAACAGTTTTCTATATTTTTGAGAAAGCATACTGTGTTCAGACATGACAACACACATGTGAAATTAGGAAGTAAACACAAAAAATTGAAAATTCAAGGGAAGTCTTATCTATATTGTGAGACCCTGCTTAAAAATCAAGGACTGAGCTCCCAACTTCCAAATGAGGAACAGAAGGAGGGAGAACATGAGCAAGAAAGTCAAGACCGCTAGGGGTGCACCCACCCACTGAGACGGTGGGGCTGAACTATTGGGAACTCAACAAGGCCAGCTGGACTGGGACTGAAAAAGCATGGGATAAAACCGGACTCTCTGAATATGGTGGACAATGAGGGCTACTGAGAAGCCAAGGACAATGGCACTGAGTTTTGATCCTACTGCATGTACTGGCTATGTGGGAGCCTAGGCTGTTTGGATGCTCACCTTCCTAGACCTGGATGGAGGGGGGAGGACCTTGGACTACCCACGGAGCAGGGAACCCTGACTGCTCTTCAGACTGGGGAGGGAGGAGGAGAGGAGTGGGGCGTGGAAAGTGGGGGGAGGGGGAGGGAAAAGGGAGGCGGGGAGGAGGCGGAAATCTTTAATAAAAAAAAATTTTAAAAAAATCAAGGAAACAAAAGCAAACTCAGTTCATATTTACTTTGATTTGCAATGGACGGATCTAAGATACATTTTAATATTATTGAACTTAAACAAAAACAAAAATATTAGAAGTTGAATTCAGTGGCAAAATATATGTCTTGCATATACAAGGCAATAAGTTCAACCTCCAGGCCAACAAAAAGGAGAAGAAAAACAAGAAAGCAAACAACAAAAAGGATTCCTGGGTCATCTGTCAAAGCCAGTGAATAATTCATATTGTGGAAGTTTTGGGTTGTCTCATATTTCCTCATAGCATTTGATACAAAGCATATGGGGATAACATGTGTCAAATATTCAAAGAAAGAAACTGTGACCTGAAGCCTTCAGACCAGCAAAATTGCCCTAATAAAAGACTTGAGACATTTTGTCTTGAATACTTTAGGAAAACTGTAGATAAATCTTCCTTTTCATCTTATAGGGATTTACAGAACATAAGAGGTGATCAACATTGAATGCATTTTGTGAGAAAACTAAGACTAAAATAATGTGTGAGAGAAATAATTTATATATCTCATTAGCCATAAATGTATTTAAAATCTGGAAGTGACAGTGAAAACACAAAATTACCAATGGATAAATGTTTTGTGCTTTTTAATAGTTTTGATTGATTGCTTTGGTGAAGACAAATGCTAAAAAGAAATACCACACTAGCTCAGAATTGAATATAATAAAGGGTTATTTATTTAGGGGTAGTCACACAGATCACAGTCCTCTGCTTGAATAGGGGAAAGCAAATGAATCCAACAGCAGGAAGATAGAGGGAGAACATACTACACATTGATATTTATAGTATAAGAGGCCATGATCAAGTGAGTTGGTAAGTTAAAGGCTATTGGCTGAATTATTTCCTATAGCACCTCCCCATTTTGTATAAATAAGAAAGTTCTAAGCCTAGTACAAAATTACATACAATAAGAACAAATATCAAGTATAAAATTTAGAATTACAACCAGCATAAATAATATCAAGCAAGAAACATGTGATAAATATTTAATAACTATCCTATTCTAAGAAGTCTAAGTCTTCTCTTATAAATAACTTGGCCAAGTAATAAAAGGAACATAAGTACAACTATGTGCTCTTCAACCACATCAAAGATGCCAGTTCTAATTCTTAAAAGCTATTATAACAAACTATTTAGTTTAATTATGAAATTCAGGTTAGTAGGTAATCACCTATAACAATCAAACTTGTAGTAATGTTACATATGTTTTCAAGGTTAAACAAACTTATCTTGGATATATAGGTGGTCTTCAAATGCTTCAGAAACCTACAGAATAAGACAGTTATGATGTTTTAGCACCCTCATGTTTTTCAGTACTGTGAGCCATGTCTGCTCTTGGTAGCACTAGTCAACTTCATAAAAGGATGATTGACATAGAAGGACCTCCATATGTAGCTTGCTTACATTGTGTCAAAGCTAGCCATTTTGTCAAGACACTGCCCTTGTCTTGATTCTGAAAGTCTGCAGTACAAACTGTCCAAGCAGGACACAAAGGAAAAAAATGGTGAAACTTGTGAAAGAAAGGTAGGAGAGTCCATCAAAATTTCTGCTTTTCAGAAAAGCCAAGATATTCTAGGTATTCAGATATTCTAGGTCTGGAGGCTCAAAAGAAATTCCACAATGGTACAAAGGAAGTTTGGATGACTGTCCAGGCAGCCAGCTCCTTCTGTCATTTATATATTTTTCAAAAGTCTGGTAATTTTTTCTGTGCATCAGAAACCCTGAAAGACCATTCCATTTTTTTTGAAAGTTCAGCAGTCATTTTTCTTTGGGTCCTGCTTGTACAGTTTATACAGCATACCGTCAATCAGTCCAGGCAACAGCAGTTTCTTTGCCTAATGGCTAACAAACTCCATAAAGAGCCTCTTCAATGCCCATCACCCTCCTGAAGTAATTGGTGCTACCAGAAGCAGACATGTCTCACAGTTGAGAAAAGTCTAATTTCTTAGAATATTTAAATGGCATATAGTGTAGGTCTTTTAAAGATTTGAAGATACCTATCTATCTGAAATATATCTCTGTACATCTAGAAAACCTAACTATCATAACTACAAGATTTGCTACTATAAATGACTACCTATTATTTTAAGTGGGATGTCTAAACATAATACCTTGAACAATAATAGAAATTTGTATTAATAGACTGAGACCCATACCATGGAAAGTATTCATCTATATCATATCTCACTCATTTAATTATTTTTTAAGAAATTGCCTTTGACCATTATTCATTAATACTCAACCCCCTTTAAATGAAACCAAACATTTATAAACAATCATATTGAGAATTTGAGTGTAGTTTTCTTCAAATTTCCTCCTGTTGTTTGTTGCTGAAGTGTTTTCAGGGTCATAGAGACATTTTGGGGGGTCTTGTTCTATCAAACCACATTAGCCTGGAAGGAATCGACAGGTTCTCATCTTCTGTGGAAACAAAAGCAGCACCTCTTTTTCAAAGTAACTTATCCTTAAAGTCAAATTTTAAAGTCAAGATATGTTTATGTTGGTTTAACTTAGCAACACCCAGAATCAAATGTCTCTCTGCAGTCAAATTTCAAAGAAAATACAATAATATACAAAATACACACTCCCTGTGTATATTACATTTTTACATGGCTTATTCCATTTTTATACTCTTTATTCCTTTATTACTGGCTGTACTCTTTTATATTACTTTACTGCCTAAATGCTTTATTTTTTGAAACAATTTATTACTTTTTATAATGGTCTATATTTTTTCTCTCTCTTCCAAGCCTACAAACATTTTTTTTAAAAGACATTGTGTCTTATTCAAAGGTCTCTTATGTCTGAATCTGTCCTATTGTGTATCTGATATTCTTTTCTGACATGGGGCATTTTAAAATGGTAAGCAGTGTGGTTGTGGCAGCCCTGGATGCTGATGCCACCTATTTTGTACTTTCAATATGGTGGAGGTACATTTACTGTCAGCTCTTAGATTACTGGATAGGAGCCATGCTTACCACCTCAACTCTGGAAAGCATTGTGCAGCACATAACCCCTTTTGTTTGAGTAAAAACTAAATCTGCTATGTTCGTGGTTAGGAAATGTTTCCATGTATGGTGACAGAAATTCACCATATTTTTCTGCCTGTGCATTCCTAGCCGAGCTGGTCCAGCTGCTTGCTCAGGTGGAGTTGCTAAATGACAGGTATGGTCTCAGCTACTTTGTGCCTAATCTGGAGTGGGCCTACAGGCACTTGGACCCAAAGTGTGTGGCTGGTCATGCAGTTAGCCCCAAAACTATGGGCACTATTTTGTAGGAGACTGTTCATTCATTTCCCAGCCACCTAGACCCAAATAATCACACAAAAACTAAGTTACTTAAAACAATGTTTGGCCAATGCCTCAATCATATTTCTACCGCACTACTACATCTAAAATTACCCCTTTCTATAAATCCATATATTGTCATGAGGTTGTGGTTTACTAGTAAAAGTTCTAGGCATCTGTCTCTTTCAGCAGCTACATGTTGTCTCTTTGATTCCACCTACTCTCTCAATATATCTCTGTTCAGATTTCTCACCTGGCTTTGCTCAGCTAAGCCATTGGGCCAGGCAGTTTTTTTTTTTATTAACCAATGGTAATAAAATATATTGTCAACATACAGAAGGGAATCCCATATTACATGTAGATGCTAGAAACTGAACTCAGGGGCCTTGCAAGACTAGCAAGTGTTCTCTTTACTGCTGAGCTATTTCCCCTGATATTTTTAATCTCTCTCTCTCTCTCTCTCTCTCTCTCTCTCTCTCTCTCTCTCTCTCTCCATATATATATGTTGTTGAACCTTGTTAAAGGTCTTTCAACACTGATCTAATAATGTAACCTTTAAATCTATGAATGTTTTAAATTATTCCCTTTTTTTGCATATGTTGAGCCAATCTCATATAACTGGCATGAAGTTTTTTTGGTCATGTTGTATAACATTAATGTGTTTTAAAATTATATTTACAATATTTTTAGTTAAATTTAAACACTTTGTTTTTTTAAACAATCTTTTTATGTTAATTTTACATACCAATCCCAGTTTCTGCTCCCTTCCCTCCTCCTGTCCCACCCATCTTTTCCCTACCCTATCACCTATCCACTATTCAGAGAGGGTAACTCCTCCTATGGGGAGTTAAAAATTCTATCACATCAAGTTGAGGCAGGACAAAGGCCTTCCCTTCTTTATCTAGGTGAACAAGGTATCTGTCCACAATGAGTAGGCTCCAAAATGCCAGTTCATGTACTAGGAATAAATCCTCATCCCACTTTCAGTGACACCACAGACTGCCTAAGCAACACAGCTTTCACTCCCATTCACAGGGCCTATTTCAGTACTATGTAGTTTCCCTAGCTGCCAGTCCTAAGTTGGTGAACTCCTACTAGCTTGGTTCAGTTGTTTATGTGGGTTTCCTTATTACGGTCTTGACTACTTTGCTCATATTGTCACTCCACCCTCTCTTTGACTGGATTCCAGGAGCTTGTCCGAGTACTTAGCTGTGGATCTCTGAATCTGCTTCCATCAGTTACAGGATGAAGGTTATATGATGACAATTAAGGGAGTCATCAATTGGATTGCAGGGAAGGTAAGTTCAGGAATGCTTTCCAATATTTTTTGGAGTTTTAGCTAGGGCCATCCTTTTTGATTCCTGGGAATTTCCCTAGTGCCAGTTTTCTAAGTAATACTATAATATCTCCCTCAACAAAATGAAATACTACTCAGTGGTAAAATAACAATGACTTCTAGAAATTACCAGGAACTAGAAAAAGAAACCATCCTGAGTGAGGTAACCTAGACCCAGGAAGACAAACATGGTATGTACTTGATGGGGGATCTTTGTCAGCCAATGATCTTTATTAAGAGGTGGAACGAGGTTAGAGTGTGATCTTTTGGGTTTCAGGAGAAAAATGACTGCCTTCCCAGGGTTCTTTCTCTCTCTTTGTGGTTCCCATGCTACACAACTCAGTTTGGACTTATTCCCATTTTGGAATTTGTCCCTTATAACAAAGAAAAGATCTTGGAGTTAGCCTAGTATTCTTTGATCAACATCTGACAACAGTTGGCAACCAATGTGAGGCATAAACCCACAACCCTGGGATTAAGTGTCCTATGCTCTTAAAAAAAACTTATCAACTACTCAAAAATCATTTGCTATTATAATAGAAAGTAATCTTGAAACTTAACCATTACTTTATTTTTATAGGATCCCATAAAAAGAATATCACACCATGACATCTTGAAGCAATGAGAGAAGGCAACGGCCTCTCTCACAATGAAGTTTGTCCTCAGAGTTGGTGACACTGTTTAGGGGTTAATTATTACTTGTATAGGATAGAAGGTTGTAGGCTCAGAGCTATCAAAAAAGAGGAAAAATTTAATGGAATAATAGATAATTTAGTGTGAACTTATTCACACTAATAATAATAATGAGGAATAAAATATATACTTGTGATATATTTATGGATATTCACATTGGTATAGTTTATTGTATATTAATAAAGTTACATTTGTTATTTCTGTTTGCAATATTTTTACACCTATGTAAAGTTATTTTGTCAGATTGTATATTTGTATGTTCCTACCTCTGATTAAGACATTTTGTATAATGAGACAATTTTAGGATATATTTATCATATTGCATTTTATAGTGCTAGCTCTTATCAAGATATTTATACATTGTTTATATTTTGAGGTTACACAGTTATTCACAAATTATTTAACTTTGTAATAAAAAGTTTTAGTCTTTAATTTATACAGGTATTAAGTATTATAGGTCAATAGTTATTCATGTTTGTTGTAATATAGTCTCATTAATTATGTTCTTTAGATACATAGAGATTGTATTCTGCCTAAATAAGTAATCTTCAACTACTTCAATGATCTGTCAAACATGGCATTTAAATAACTTAGGTTTCTGTTGTCATGAGACATGATTGCTCCTGACAGCACAAATCTATTACCAAAAGAATGTTGAGCATCAAAGACCCTCAGAGTTTATTTTCTTCTTGGCTGAATTGGCCTTTGGGAACTTCCCATGCTTCAACCAGACAATGTACATGGTCTATAAACAGGATACAAGGAAACAGACTGTCAAACCTTGCCAAGGCAGGATAAGACAGTTATAAATTTTTTCCTGCCTCTAAAAATGGTCTATCAGTAATGTTAGGTCTTATCCAAAGTTGGTTGCTTCAACATTGCAAATGAGACTTTGAGTGATTGCTCAGGTGTTCAGTTGTCTCTGTCATATACTACATACTCTAGAAGTTGCTTGATTGCACTTCCTTCCTACTCAAGTAATATTATCTCCCTTCTCAGATCTTCAATAGGGTTGAAGATTAGATAGTCGTAGTTATCTTCCTCTTATGATTTACCCAAGCGGTTTTTTTTTTTTTTTTTTTTTTTTTGGTTTTTCGAGACAGGGTGTCTCTGTGGTTTTGGAGCCTGTCCTGGAACTAGCTCTTGTAGACCAGGCTGGTCGGTCTCGAACTCACAGAGATCCGTCTGCCTCTGCCTCCCAAGTGCTGGGATTAAAGGTGTGCGCCACCACCGCCCGTACCCAAGCCGTTTTTAATGCAAGACTCAGACTCTTTAAAATAGAATGTTTATTAAAACATTTAGAATATGTTCCTTGTTTCAACCCATGCTTATTCAGTCCCAGTCCAGCTGGCCTTGGAGAGCTCCCAATAGATCAGTTCCACCGTCACAGTGGGTGGGTGCACGCCTCGTGGTCCTGACTTCCTTGTTCATGTTCTCCCTCCTTCTGCTCCTCATTTGGACCTTAAGAGCTCAGACCGTTGCTCCAAATTGGGTCTCTGTCTCTATCTCCATCCATCGCTAGATGAAGGTTCTAAAGCATGGGTTGAAACTGGACTCTCTGAACATGGCGGACAATGAAGGCTGATGAGAAGCCAAGGACAATGGCACTAGGTTTCGATCCTAATACATGAACTGGCTTTGTGGGAGCTTAGCCTGTTTGGATGCTCACCTTCCTGGACCTAGATAGAAGTGGGAGGACCTTGGTCTTCCTGTAGGGCAGGGAATTTGGACTGCTCTTCAGTATCAAGAGGGAGGGGGAATGGACTGGGGGGAGGAGAAGAGGAGTGGGTATAGGGGAAGGGGAGCGGGGGGAGGGGGCAATATGTGGGAGGAGGGGGAGGGAAATGGGAAACGGGGAGCAGTTGGAAATTTTAATTAAAAAAGAATAAAAAAATGAAAAAAAAAGAATATGTTCCTTGCTGAATATTGTTTATATTGGTTGTAACTTTAATTTCATACTTAATATCTGTTCCTGTCTATATAGTTATATATTGGATTAGAAACTATCTTATTTAGACAACTAGGAGAGGGGATGGGCAATCTCTGTCAACCAATGATTTTCAAGATGTGGAACCAGGTTAGGGCATGACCTTGTGGGTACCAGGAGAAAAACACTGGCTCACCCAGAGTTCTCTCCCTTTGTGGTTCTCACACTATGTAGCTGAGTTTGGACTTCTCATTCCTCTTCTGTGACATTGCCCTTTATAACAAAGAAAATATCTTGGAATTAGCCTGGTATTCTTTCATCCATTCCATACATCATGTACTCACCCATAAGTGAATATTAGTTAGACATAAAGCATATGATAAACAGTCTAGAGTCCACAACACCAAGGAAGCTTAGTAACAAGGTAAACCCTAAGAGAGACATACGTGGATTCCCCTGGGAAGGGTAAATAGTCAATATCTCCTGAGTATATTGGGAGCATGGTAGGAAAGGGGAAAAGTGAAAGGTGAAGGGGAGTAGAGAAGGAAAGGCAGGGGGAGAACTTGAAGTAATGGGATGGTTGATTTGGGGAAGGATAGAGAGGGAGATCAATGAAAGACATATTGAAAAAATTTTAAGTGAAATGTTTTCATATATGCTCATCAGGAAAATTAGTCAACAGTCTTCTTTATTTGTTGCATACTTGTCCAATTTTGTTGTCAGCATACAGGGTGAGTTTTACCTTGTTTGTTCTTCTTTATCTTTTGTGGAACAAATTGAAGAGTATGTTTATCTTTTTAAGATTAATATAATTAAACTCAAATCTATCTATCTATCTATCTATCTATCTATCTATCTATCTATCTATCTATACCTATCAATAATATTGCATGATTCTATTTTGTTGTTCAAATATAATATGAAAAAATAAATAATTATAGTTGAACAAAGGAGAGGAGAATTTAATAAATTTATGATAATATATGAATCCTAACAATTCAAAATATTGAAGGTAAAATTGACTATGTCTGCAGTTGAAGCAAGACTAGCACATGCTATTTTGTTTGTATACTAGTTCACTTTTGTCACTCAGCAAAAGTATAAAAATGGTCACATAATATAAGGCAAGAAACTCAGGAGACATGAAATTATAATATGATATGGTTAAACTCATAGTCATTTTGCAGTGTGATGAATGATTGTCATGTTGACTAATTTTGAGTTTTCACTCTGTTTCAGTTGTTTTTTTTTTTTTTTCAGGGATAGAAATCATGTTGAAGCTACTTTCTTCCCAGTCCCCATCCTAGTCAGTGAGATTGAGAAGTGATGTTACTAGGGGAAATAGTCCAGGTCTTCTCTGACAGAGCCATATATTGTCAGGCTATGCATAAAATACTTTATTTTTCTTGGACCGTCAATATGACCTTGTCTAACCTTTATTTTTTTCCTCCTGGGTATATATATTTAAATTCTGAGACTCTTGTCTTCTTTTTGTTTCAGAACTGGTAGGTATGCTCTGCATTGTCTGTGTCCGATGTCAGTGAACTTCTGGGCCATATACTTCAGTCTGACTTTTTTCAAATGTTGCACAAATCTTAGAGCACCAAAATTGGTTCATTTATTAAATTCATTGAAATATATTTAAGAAAGAGATTCTTTTATATTGTTCTCAATGTACCTTTTCATCATCTGTTTATTTAAAAGCTTTCTCAAATCTATTTTTAGACTCCACTATTAGGTGAATGGTTGCCTTTGAGATAAAGCTTGTTATTTTTATAGGTCCCTTGACAGATGTCCTTATTCCTGAAGGCATTTGTAAGTGACATAATATTTCACAGTTTACTGTTGAGATATAGATAAAGAACTGGAGTTAGAAACTCAGAAATGACTTTGAGTGAGCTGGGCTGGTGACTTTCACAGATGTCTTTGGGCTTTGTAAGTTGATGCTCTGTCTTCGGGGACTGGCTTGGATTTGATTTAACATTGTATAAATTGGTTCACTCACCTCTGAGTATAGAGGATGTATTACTCAGATTAATATACTGCCAGCAGCTCTGAAACCCCCATCTTAGGAAATTCATTAACACATTGGGAAATCCAGAGAACAGGTGTGGCACTGAAAGGTTAATCTATCCTCATTCCTCCTCCAGAGTCACTTCAGAATGAATTATATATACCCTAGTCATTTAAAGTGAGTAAGTGAAGGCAATTTACTTTATCTGTAGTAGTGTGATTCATGCACTTTTGAATCTTAATCATAATTCATGCACATGTGGTGTGTGTTTTCATCTTACCCACATCTTGTGCACCATTATTTAATGTTTCATTACAATTCATTAAATATTTTAAGTGTCTATACCTTTTGGTTCCATTAATAAGTAAGAAATTTGTAGTTATACAAATACAGAATTTCATAGCTGTGCCAACATGCATGAGAGAAGAGACCGTTCAACTGACTGAAAGAATAAGGAGCTTTTTCCATTGTAGTAGTCTAGATGAATTGAATTTATTGAACAGGTTCATTTGGTCTTCTCCTTCTAGACCCATACTTTTTAACTCTCAAAGACTAACACACCCTTATTGCTTTATTTTTCCTTTGTAACTATGTTCATCCACCTCACAAATCAGTTTTACTGTGAAGCAGAAGGAATTTCTTCATTTTTAAATCACCCTTTTCCTTCAAGCATCCTTCCTTATCTCCATAGCTAAACATTATTTTAGATATGCCCAGGTTTGCTTTTTGATTTTCCTCCTTTTAATTTTTTTTCATAGAGCCATTTTACCTTTACAGGATGAGATATTATTTTCATTATTGTCCTATCCAAACACAAATACAATAATATAGATATGATGCATAGTGAGACTTGTTTTTAAAGCATAACAATATATAATAAGAATGCATTGTTTTAATAAACACTTATAAAATTAATAAAACAATAAAATTAATAAAATACTTTTTGTTCCTTGATATAATTTTGTTTATTTTAGCTCCACTAACATTTTTGCCTACCTGTAACTCAAGGCATTTTTGTGAGTACTGAATATTAAAAAATAAAGAATGAGGAGAAAAAAGGAATCAGCACCAAATAATTACAAGTTGTTCTTAAGGTCAACTTCAAGCCTAAAAGAAGAAAAGTAGAAAAGAATGTAAATAGAAATTTTTTTTCTGAACAAGTGTGCATATCTTCCTTTGCCAAAAACTTTCAGTAACACATAATTTGTCAGTGTCCTCAGGCTGCTGGTTCTAAATCTAATTCTTTTATTTGATAAGTATTGGAAATCTAGAAATACTGAGGCATCCAATACCATAGACTATTATTTTGTGTCTGAGACTTCTGGGAGAGCTTGCTCCTTTGCTTTGCAGCCTAGCAATTTACATGCAAAATGTCTCATGGAAAGTGGCTCCTAGAACTGCTTTCATTAGGAGGGGGCCACAAACCTCAAAATACGACTGGATTCTCCAAACTAGAAAAAACTTAACTGTCCCAGAGACCCTAAGAAGGATAGGGTGTATATTATTTCTGTAGAAATTGATTCTGACTGGATGAAATCCCCATCATACCTGTAAAGTACAGATTTGTAAGTTAACCTGTCATGGCTTATGCCAAAATAGCAACAAATATTAAACAAACATATTATAGATTTCCTATCCCTGAGTCTCCCATCTAGTTTTTTTTTTTTAGATGAAGTTAATGATCTGAAAATGTATTTTAAGAACCTGCATTTAAAATGAGGGTTTTTCATTTCTTCTGCATAGTGAAGAGTAAAAGATGAGTAAGAGCAAAGATAGAAGCAGATTTGTTACAATGAAAGAGGAATTAGCAATGTTTCCCAATGGCTTCATACAATGTTAATATGACAGAAATTGCCATTTTTTTTGCAATTATTCTGAGCATTTTGATTAATTTCTTCTTGCCATTTCAACAATTTTCTTTTTTAAAAATCTCATTCTTTCTAAGTCATACAAGCTTGTATTTTAAGCCTGATTTTATGTTACCACTTTTAGTTTATTTGTTCTGGCATTTTCTTAAATGTCTCTCGCTATCAGTTTCACTATTGAAATAATGATAATTCTTTATAAGGTGACTGAGAAAGTTAGAGATCTTAGAATCCTGAGTTTAGAACACTTCATGTGCATTTCCATATAGAGTGTGTTTTCATCACCTTGGTTTTAGGACCTAGAGACCTTCTTTCCTTTTTTTCATTTTCTTCTTTTATATTCTGCTAATCATCCCTTGCTGTGTGCTTCTGTCAAGTTATTCCTTGTTTTTTTCCAGATGCAGAGACTGCTGTGAAAGTCCTGTCACCTGATGCATACTACTAGATCTAAGGAGACTTTAGCATATGCTGTAAAAACAATTTTAAAAAGTGAGTCTTTTTTAAAAAGTATTCCTTTAGCTTCCTTCATATCACTTCACCAGGACTTCCAGGAATTTGAATAGCATTTAATGAAGGCTTACAACAGTTTGTAGTGGGAAATAGAGTGTGTGTGGGACATTAAGTTTAAAGTTCTGCAAATAAACCTTATCTGGGATTCAAAGAAAGTTGCTGGAGGTATAGAACCATTGACAAATAATCCAGGTTAATGTTATTTCCCACCCCCCCCTTTTTTTTTTTTTAAAAAAAAAAGCATTGTTAGCTGGGCAGTGGTGGCGTATGCCTTTAATCCCAGCACTTGGGAGGCAGAGGCAGGCGGATTTCTGGGAGTTAGAGGCCAGCCTGGTCTACAAGAGGTAGTTCTGGGACAGGAACCAAAGCAGGAATGCAGCCCGCAGCTCCCACTACATTTACCCAGTAAGCTACTGCCACATGGCAATCCACATATGAATGAAGATGGGTTAAATTAATATGTAAGAGTTATTCAATAAAAACTTGAGCTAATGGGCCAAGTAGTGATTTAGTTGGAAGACAGAGAGCAAGAAACCTCTGTGAGTTTCAGTGAGACCCTGTTTCAAAATTTCCTTCTGTATTATTTTGTTCTCTGTTTCTGTGATAAAAAGAATGTTATTTAAGGTTATAATCCACCATGTCTGGACAGCTCTAGGAGCACGGTGCAAAATGAAGGACTCTCTTCCCACAGTGGGGTCTCCTGGAATTTATTGTTCAACCTTATCCAAAGTATGACCTTTGACATATTTCCCTTCAATATTCCTCCTGCCTCTCCCTTACCTATGTCATAATTAGATATTGTACTTCAACTGTATGGTAGGACTGTGCTGCCAATTGCAAATTAGGTGAGGCCCCAGCTGCTGTTTCCATTCTCTATATTTCCTCTTACTCTGGAATAAAGTTGAAGTGACATTGAAGCAGTCTTCTGGAAGGCTATTTCTGTCATACTCACAGTTGACTGAACCCTGTTCCCCACTCTGCTCCCTTCTCCATTGCAGACTGGATGGATGTCAATGCATTCCTGAGAAGTAGAGTGAATAGCTGGTGTCTGAACAAGGACTCTGAAGTATGCATGGTGTTTTTGAGTATCCCTGAGGTATCACCAGAGGTAGTGGTGTTTCTCATCTTGTCATTCTGCCAGAGGACTGGCAATCCTTTTTTTTTTCTTTGCTTTACTTTCAATTTTCACCTTCATTATGGTCCGGATATGGTTCCTGGGCAATAGAAGCCTCTAAGTTACAATGATTTTCTGACATTAGCTAAACATGCTCCTACCCTCTTTCTAGACCCTGACAGCCTTCCTGGGTCTAGGCTATAAGCCATGTTTGTCTCTCACAAAAATGTGATGATGCAGTAACCATTTAAATGTCTTCAGGATAGTTGCCAGTTTCTTAAATCCACAGATAGGCTTTTATTCTTTAGGGTTCTCTACTTCTACCATAGTGAAATTGCTTCAGGAAAGTTGGACATCACTAGTATCACTTTTCTTTTCTATAATGGGAAATTCAACATCCAAGAGAGATCACCAAATCTGTTGTAATACAGCCTTAATTAAATCAAGGTGACTTAAAATTTCTGAAAAAGAAACCTAGAGTTCTAGAATCAGGGGCTTCAATTCACATCATGAGTCCTGTTGGCAGATAGCTCCAACCCTGATGTCTGGATTGATGCCACCTACCTGGCTCATAAAAAGGAAATCTGGGAAGGCTATTTTTGACCCTCTTTTTCCTCCCTATAAAAGCTGTCCTTAGGTAATGCTTAAGAACCCCTAAACCTTATGATGACCCATTGGACAAATAGAGTCACAGGGAGAAAAGTGGGGAGATTTAATGAGGTGAAAGACCCTGAGGATTGTCCTATGGCTGACTTGGTTGCCCTGGAAAGAGCTATTGATCAGATTATGTAAATGTTACTCCCCAATCCACATAATTTCTCCCCTCTTCACCCCCTTCCCCCTTATGAGACCTCATTGGCTCCAGAGGACAAAGAGCCAGAGCCCTCATTGAATACAGAGAACAAAGAGCTGGGTATCAAAGAAAAGGTTCCTGTAGACATCTTCATGTTCTCCCCTTGGTACCACCATCTTTGGCACCTTCCATTATTGCCTTCAAGAAGCTCTGCAGTCTCATAGACACTGCAAACAATTGTTCTCAGTCCCCTCAGTCATAATGACCTGGTGATCTAGAACCCTTACCCAAAGAGACCATCCCTGTTAATCTACAATAACAATACAGTTTCCATTAGCTTGGTACCCTCTCTCAGCAATAGATTTTAAAAACTTATGCCAAGCTGTCTTCACGAACAGAATTCATGCCTCTGGGATCAAGTCTATTTAAGAGAGTTACATGATGCCCTTTTAACTCCCCAAGACTAGAGAAATATATGTTGCTCCACTCTTTCCAGTCCTCTGCTAGTACAACGGGAAACCCTGTTTTGAGATGAATGTCAAATGCAGGCTAGAAAAAAATGAACTACATAATGAAGAAGTCAGGCTACAACAAGGACAAGCACTTCTCCAACCTGCTCAATTAATAAACTGGTATAATGACCAAAATTCACCCAGGATAACTTTTCTACAGGAATACAACAGATTCTATTCCCCCTGGCTGATTTGAAAAGGTCACCTATTGGTACCCCGAGTTTGGGTCTATATGACTCCCTTCTCCATATGATCTAGAGAGGCCTACTTACTGAAATTCTTTAAACAAATAATAGCCAAAACTCTCATAGATTTTACTCTAAGAGGAAAATCTACTCTATACATAAAAATAACAGACCCTGAATCTAAAGCAGTGCTCTTACACAATATTCTCTGGGAAGGAATGACCCTGGAACACAGACAGGCTTGTCAGGGACTAAAGAATGAACATTAAGATGACATTGCAACTGCCCCATATCATGCCTGCTCTCTTCATCAAGCTTTGCAGCCAATTCAAAATGCTTTAAGTGTGGAGAGAATTGGTACTGGAAATGAGAATTAAATAACCCAACTTCCCTTAGACTTTCTAAGTCTTTCTGTCTATGCTGTAAAACAGGATATCACTGGGAAAAAAAGACTGTAAATACAAATATGACAAAGATGGAAAACTTCTGCAACCTTTAAATTCCTTGTGGAACTACCAAGAAGTCCACTGGATCAGTAATATGCTAGAGAAATTTCAACCTAAACTTTCAATAAAAAATGACAATAAAATTTTCAAATATATAATAAGCACAAGGGAAGACAAGACTTTCCTAAGACAATTAAAGTTCATCCACATTGGACCCTTCTACTGGGGCCCAACTGATGGGAGTATGTGGTCTCTCATGATCATTTATTTATTAACCAAGACTTTTATAGCTGGAAAAACCCAGAGAGAACAAATGGGGACATTAGACCCCTAGTGCTGGATGTTGTCACAAACTTGCTTGAAAGAGTACCAGGGTCCTGTCTCAAATCATGTTCAGGTACTGAGGCAGGGAAGGGGAATCAGGGCAACTAAAATTTGTGATATTGTGTAATCTAATAGTAGATTACATTCAAGAGGCCCTAACAGCTTGGTTAACTTTATTTATACTTAAACAGAGTTTGTCTTACCAGGGTTATATGTATAGCTTTAATATTGACTTCTATTTTTGACAATAAGAAATCATTATAATTTAAGTAATACCTTGTGATCATTATGAAAGCCCCATTGTTCCCCTTTTACCTTATTCTAGACATAGAATTCAGTATTTTTTATTGATTTTATTGAATTCTACATTTGTCTTGCTCCCCTCCCTGCCTTTCCCCTATACTTCAACTCTCCCCAAGGTCCCCATGATCCCAATTTACTCAGGAGATACTGTTTTTTTCTACTTCCCATGTAGATTAAATCTATTTATGTCTCTCTTAGGGTCCTCATTGTTGTCTAAGTTCTCTGGGATTGTGATTTGTGGGCTGGTTTTCTTTGCTTTATGTTTAAAGACCACTTATGAGTGAGTACATGTGATACTTGTCTTTTTGTATCTGGGTTACCCCACTCAAAATGATGTTTTCTATCAGTATTTTTGCAGGCTTAACTAAATATCATGCCAGACACATCATCCTCTTGCAGCAATTATCTCAGCAGCATAAATTGTTTGCTCTTACAAAGTTAAAAAACAATAGATGTGAGAACAAAGGTTTAAGAACAATATTCAAGCACAGGTAATTCTTCCAAGCCTGCATGATATGCTTTTAAACAGTTCTCTTTCTACAAGAGAGTAACATGTCTCAATTTCTCTGTGAAAGATAGCCTTTGACAAAGCACTCTCTTTCTATCTCACTATACCATACTTTTTCCACAAATATAAACTCTTATATATGGTAAAGATGGATCTCTCTACCCCAATTTTACATTGAAGCTTTTCCTTTTGGAGTATACCAGATCCTAACAATGATTCTATGATTGGTGTCCAGGGAAGTTACTCTCAACTATTGGCACCATGTGTATTCCTGACGCTCTCTCCCTATTCTGTGAACATGTGCCTTAATGATATTTCCAAAACAGTGAAACAGGTTTAATGCCCCAAGTGTTATTTTCTCATATGTACCTAACTCTATCTCAGGGTTTGGATTTATAGTCAACAATTCCAGATAAGAGATTTGAGAAGCATTATCCCCCCTGGTGAAACTTAGGTGAAAATATTTAATGAAGTACAGAATTTCCAGAGAAAACTAGAAATACTGCATGTGTGACTGAAAAAGTAAAAGTAAAACCACCAAAAGAACCACCAATATGTTGAATGAGAAGCGAGTATGGAACCTACATTAATTTTGCAAATTCCTATGCTGTCCCATGTTGTACAGGTCCTTGAAAAGTGAGTATCTGTTTTCACAGGTGCCATGGCATGAGAAAACTCATTTTAAATTTAGTTAGACACTATCTGAGACTAGACTGCACATCTCTCAACAAAAGAGTCGTTTCAGAAAATTAAATGTGTTTCTTGTTAGTGGAGAAGAGGGAGAATGTCTCCAGATAGGTTACAAAAATATCAAGATCAAAAGAACCCCCAATTCTAAGGGCCACTCTTTGCCTAGAATGAATCACAGAAGATTCTGTGTAGGTAGAACAGTAGCCTTTAGATGGGGTTAAATTACCTCTTTTAACAAATGTTGGTTAAACACAAATTAGACAGGAGACATATCCATTACTCTAAAAGCCCCTGAAACATCCTTGCTTTTGTAATCAATGAGAAGAATAAGACCTAGTGACTCCACAATCTAGGAGCAATTAATAAAAGTGTGAAAATTTGTGGCTTGCCTCAGTACAGCCTCTTTCTTGCCTCTGCCATACCAGTTTATACCCTGATATTAGTTTAGACATTAAAGATTGGTTTTTTTCAATACCATTCCACAAACAAGATTGCAAGCAGTCCACATTTTCAGTATCTAAAATCAACAACTCAAAAACATATGAGTGGAGGGTCCTCTATCAAACCATGGCTAACAGCCTCACCATTTGTCGGGAAGCTGTAGCCTACAATTTAAAACCAATTATTAATCAGGTCTTCATATATAGTACTATATGTGTAACCTATTAAAGTTTTATGACAAAAGACTGGGTCAAGAACTAGCATTAGAACATCTTAAACAGCAAGCCCTAAAGTCCTGAAAGAAAGACACTTACAGTAGAAGATAAGATCTACCCTGCTACCCCCATCACATTTCTGCAGACAGAAATTACCCTGATCTCAGTCCAGTCTCTAAACCTGATATTGACTTCCCAAAACCATGAACCTTAAATACCCTTCCAAACTTCTTAGGCAATATTAACTGACTGAAGCCTTGGCTCCCCAAACTAACCAGTCAATTGTAGCCTCTGTTTGATTTACTTAAGAAAAAAAATCTTTCTTCCCCTTGTTTTCTGTAAAAATGCCTCTCTGGCCTATTATGATCCAGAATAATCAATTCATCTCCTTTTATTCAAATCATTCCCCACAGTAGTCTGAGCCATATCCCAGTCTCAGAGGATCTTAGAATGAGTCCATGCACCAGCATGGGGAGCTCCTTGACAATTAAATGAGGTTGACACTTTTGCCAACATGGTAAGGAAAGGAAGAGAATGCACTTTGCATATCATAGAGTAGGAATCTAATTTGATTGTTCCACCTTTCCTCTCCAAGATATCTAATTGCTTCTGAGAAAGCATACTTCTTTTGCTAACTGTCTTAATGGCTTCCCAGAACAAATAGATAACCAATACCCCAAGGATAAATTTCTGGTACCCATAATACTCCTAAGATGGCTCTCTCCTATTTTCTCAATCACCCATCATGTGATCCCCCATGTGATTTACAGATGGATCTAATATATGGAGGAGACAATGAAACTGAGTTCCATATTTTTATCCTACCAGATAAATTCTCCCAATTCAAGGAATATACCTCAAAGAATTACTTAGTCCATATTCGGACAGTATGTATGCAGTTAAATTGCTCCTGTGACTAGCGCACTGTTAAGTCAAGCTTGATGGTAACTCTGTCTCCTCGCTGCAAAAAAAAAAAAAAGAATTCTAATATATTCCAAACAAGAACATGTCCCATCGTTATTGGCCATATACAGACATATTCATCCCTCCTTGAATCCCTCTTTGATGGTAACACTTAAGGTGATAAGATTGCCATGATTGGAACCTTCACTGTGTCACCCTTCATCATTAAAGCATTCCATCTGTTGACCCATAACTTCTTAAGAGGACTACAACTCACTTCCACTTTACCCACATAAAACACTGTAGCATGGAATAATAGAAACCTAGAGGCAAAAATTGGGGTTCAACACAAAAACCAGAAGAACAAGGCATCCAAGACACTAGAGAGGCCTTATTTTTACAAAAGCTGGGCAACTATAAGTTAAGCAGAGTAAGCATTTTTCTCTTATCATTTTATATTCCTTCTAGTGCTAGGATTAAGGGCAAATAACTCACTAGTAGTGGAATTAAAGGTAAAGCTTACCACCATTCATGCCTTTATTGAAACTGTCCAACACTCTTCCCTTTCCATTATTTTAAAAGCTGTTTTTATTTGTTTAGATTCCAATGCTTCTGCTTTGCATAGACCTCCTAATATTTTTTAGTGGTGTTTCTTTATGAAAGAGACTGACCAAGACCCTAATATTATTATATGTTTTTGAATTGCCCAATTGAAGGATGGTCTCCTTCATCCCCCAATTCAAGCAAATGTTTAATAGTCCCTTTCATATGCTTCCCATACAGACAATTCAGATTCAAACAAGAATGCCTGCTGGATGTAGAAACCTATGGAAGATGTGAGAGATGATATTGTGAAATGGAAGAGTCCCATAATCTAAGCACCATGCTTTAATAAAGGAAAGTCTGCTTCTTCACAATACCTAGTCCCTGGAATGAGTGCTGGCACATATCAGTTCAGAGAATACTCTATGCTTTACGCGTATCTCAGAATCCTGTAGCTGATCTTTGTGTATCACAACAACTTGTTCTGGCATGCCAATCCATTCTAACACATGACATTATTCTCTCTCATGAAAAATAGGTTTATCAACAGATCAAAGCCACTGTCCCATGGAACCAATACATTCAATATATGGATTATTTCCTCCTTCTCACTACCCACCCTATCACCTCTAACTGCTTCTTCTGCATATCCAGAAATAGACCTCTCCTAACAGCTGTTTCAGTCAGTACCACTCTCTTTTACTGCCAGACCATAACAAATAAACAAAAATCACTGGTTCTTACCTGTCAGATATTCTCTTATTTGATCTGCTAATTATCTAGTTTGCGTTCCAGTCAGGAAAACCCTTCTGATTATTAATGTCTCACTAACATAGCTCTTTCCAGTTGGACATGAGTCATCGTTCCCCTTTTTCTTTGCTGCAAGGGAAAAGCCCAACCATATGTTAACTCTTCCTTGTTTACCATTTGCATAGCTGTCATTTTATGCCCTGGGTATACCTGTTGAAGGAAGAAGAATCTACTTTTCTTCTTAAAATCTGCTCATAAAGAGATATTTTCATCCAGATTTCTTCTAGTGGGACTTTGGATAACCCTTTCTCTGGGTACAGGGGATGCTGCAACTGCTCCCATCATACAGACCCATCATCTGGCAGGGTACTTTGGGGGTAAACTTCACCAGGGCATGATATTAACAATGGGAAACCTTGAGTTACTCCAAAGACCAATGACTGTCATGCAGGAATGGTTCTCCAGAATCAAAGAGACATTGGTATAATAACTGAAATTATATATATATATATATATATATATATATAGTAACAGGGGAGATTTGTGGTATCTTGGGAGAAGAATGTTGTTTCTTTGTCAATGAGTCCAATATGTTTGTATGTTTTTGAAGTGGATTAGTGATTAGTAAAGATATTTTCCAATTGTATAGGCCATTGTGTCTTGTTGACTATGTCCTTTGCTGTACAGAAGTCTCTCAGTTCAAGAGAGCTCATTTATTAATTATGCCACTGAGGCTGTGTTAGAGTTATGCCAGTGCATGCATTCAAGTGTTAATTCTAAATTTCTCTTATAAGAGGTTAAGTATTGTTGGTTTTATGTTAAGGTCTTAAAAAGAAAAGAGAGAAGAAGATGGATTTGGTTCATCTGATGCATTTGGGGTACAGACCATAGGTACTCAGAGACGAGAACTCACTTTGTTTATAAATGGAAAAAGATTTTCTGGCCTCCTGGATACTGGCACGGATATTTCTGTCATAACCGCCAGTCAGTGGCCTTCTAAGTGGCCAAAAACGGAGACTATTACACAGTTACAAGGAATTGGTCAGACTAGAAATCCTGAACAGAGTAGCAATACAAACATATACATAATACAAACATATTGGAACAATATGTAAAACACACTTAGATCCCTATACAAATATCTCTTGGTCTGGTATCAGCAGCAGGAATCTTTTTCCTGGTTCCAGAATCCTGTGTTTTCTTGGTTCCTCCCACTTATAATTATGTCCCCTAATTATGCTGGGTTTTTATTTTGATGCTTACTCCCTGTGTTATTCAGTTCTGCTGGTGGCAGTTTAACACCACTGCTAGAATTACCACCAATCAGGTCACATGGCTCACTAACAGGCCCTGGACCCCTCTAATGCCGATGACAGGCTCCCCAAGACTTACAATGACAACTTTCCATTATAAAATAAAACAGAAGAAGGTGTTGGAAGGCCCTGTTGCTTAAAGTTGTAATATATCATCTCTGGACAGTTCACTGAGCTTGGTGCAAAACTGGAGGAATCCCTTCTAGCACACTCTCCTGCTGTCTACCAGACCTTATCTGGTGGTCATCATTGAACCTGATTGTCTAACTAATCTTAAGAATGACCTTTGACATAGTTTCCAGCAATGCCCCCCACAGCCCATAACATAATTAAGTATTGTGGTTCAGCTATATGGTGGGGTTGTGCTGCCAAATTCAAATTAGGTGATGTCCCAGCTGCTGCTCCCATTCTCTATATTTCCCCTCAGGCTGGAATAAAGTTGGACTGTAACACTGAAGCAGTCTTCCAGAAGGCTTTTTCTGTCATGCTCATGGGTGTCTGAACCCTGATTCCTACTCTTCTTCCTCCTCCCTTGTAGACTGGTGACCAATCATTCCTGAGGAGAAGAGAGAGACCCATAAAACATCATGAACAAGACAAATTTAAAAGAAATGACATATTTGGACTTATGATTCTAGAGGGATAAAATCCATCATGATACCAAGTGGGAGCCATAGCAACAGAAAACAATGCTACAGCTCATATCTTGAACTACAAGTATGAATCATAGAATTAGAAGTGAATTACAAGTGGATTTATACTTTAAACACTGAAAGCCTGCCTCCCAGTGATGTATTTACTTTAATAAGGCCATACCTCTTAGACCTGAAAAAAACTTTTCCACCACATGGGGACCAAGAATTTAAATATCTGAACTTCTGGAGGGGGAGCATTCTCATTCAAACCACCACAGTTCCTACAATTTGTATTCATTTATGTGGCAATTACTTTAACAAAATTAAGTTAGCCATATCACATGATGAAGGGAACTGGCATAACAATAACTTATGGGGAGGCTTGAATACCAGTGTCAAATGTATTTGGATCTTGTATTCTTCTGATTTTACAGCTTTGTATATATTGAATCATATCAGACAAGTATAAATTAAAGAGAAAATGTTTTTATTTTGTTAAAAACTATATTGTTACAACCATGAAGCTTGTTCCTAGATCCCTGAGTAAAGACAACAGGTAAATAAAGTATGGACATAAAAGGACACAGGAGAGCTGTGAGCATTCTGATGGAGCTGAACCTACTGCCACTGTAATTAGGAACCTGTGCTAATTTATTATGTACAGTACAGAGGACAGTGTTTGATGCTTTTGGTAGGATGTTTCTATAAAGTGAACAATCTCAGGTTGTAAAGATCTAGGAGGAAGCTGCAGTACCCAATTTTCTGTCCCTACTGATCAATTATTGGAGAAAGAGAAGACTTTGCCAATGAAGAAAAGATTGCCAATTTATTTGGGACCTGAGACCTTGACTTATGTTCTGGCAGTGCCTATTTCAGTAATACACACTTAAAGCTCTCATAATTTATCATCATTATTATGTATGCACTGGCAATGCTTAAACAAGCATGGGCAGCCCATTTATGGTGATTCTCCTGTGCAATCCTAGATTTTTGTCATACCTAAGATTTCACAGTCTTCTTTTCTGCTGTCTATTCAGTGGAATTTTTTGGTTATTCCTCTTTGCTTTATCCTATGTACTCATCCAAGCATCACTATCTTTGGGTATCTGCCATTATTTATTTTTATAACTTGGCCAAAGTACCTCAAGTGCCATAGCTGTATCCTGTAGTTTACTTCATTCTGTAGATGGAGATGTTTCTAAATGCTGTTGTTGCACGGCCTATCTCTTTTTGTGCCTAGAATCCTCCTGAGATATGTCATCTCAAAAACATTCAGTCACTGTTCTGAGGAACATTTCATTGTCCAGGTTTTAGAGTTGTAAAGAAGGCAGCTCAAGACAAGTGCCTCATACTTGTAATTTTGCTGTTGTCATTATGTCTCTTGCTGACCAAAGCTTTCTTAATGCCTGGAAAGCAGCCCTTGCTATTTCTATTCGCCCCTTGTCATCTGAAACTGTTCCCTCCTTTGAACTGAGGTTTTCTCACAGATAGACAAATTTGATTAACAAATGCATGTGCAGTCAAACTGACTATATTCTGGTCATCAGGAAACTCCTATCTAGCATCTAAAACAGTGCTGACTTAGGGTCAGATCATCAACTTGTTATGGCCAACATTCAACTGAAACTTAAGGGAGACAAGCCAGGCAAGATGAACCAGAAGATAGATTGTAAACAACTGATGAACATAGCTGTATGAAGAGAGTATAAGAAAACTTCTAAAAAAAAAGAGAGAAATCATTAAATAATTCTTTACAAATATAGAAAACAAATGGGAGAAAATAAAAATATCTGTATAGGAAGCTTCGAAGGAAATTCTTGGTTATGAAAAAACCAGTAGAATGGTTTCCTGCAGAGACAATCAATCTGATGGAAGAAAGAAGAAAGCTAAAGAGCAAATGAAGAGACAATCTACAGGTAATAAATCACCACAACTATCTGTGCAAGAAGATCAAAAGAAGAGTCAAGAAGGATAGAAAGCTATACATACAAGGTATATGCAAAGAGGTTGAAGAGGCTAGACATTAAAATAAAACACATCTTGTCTACAAAGCTATCAGATGAATAATTGCTAGATAAGCTCCTCAGATTTGGGTGATTAAAAATGACCAAGGTCATTTGTTAACAGAACCTGGGGAAGTAAAGCAAAGATGGAGACAATACTTTGACATCCTATACAACAACCCTAATGTTGTCACTGTAGGCTACAATGAGAAACACCTGAACAAGAGAAAATGCTTCTCAGACTCTTCAGAGAAATACGGGAACATGAAGTGATTCTCATGCAACAGAAGTCCTCATTCATAATCCCCATACATAAAAAGGACAAGCCAGACTGCTAAATTACAGGGGCATTATTTTATTGTGCCATAGCAGAAAGATCTTCTCCTGAACAGGGTCATTGATAAACCTGGAGGAGGAAAAGGAATGGAGGGGACAAGAGACATGAGAAACAACAGCAAGAGAGGCTTTCTGATCAAGCTGGCACTTTATTGTTTTTCAGAAGCTGTTACATAGCAAACTGGCAAGAGTGAGGGAAGGGTGTCAGGTCTGCTGGAATTCAGGTCCTGAGACATCCCTACCTGATAAGGAAATACTGAGGGTCTATGATTGTTGACTAACAAAGGAAATGCTAATTGTTTCTAAAGCCTGGGGCCTACAGGTCTCACTAGGCTAATTTCCTAGTTCCAGAACTTGCCCTGCAAAAGTGAATGTCTTACTTGTGAATTTAAGATGGCATAAACAAAATACAGGTCTCAAAATACAGGTCCTTGATTCCAGCAAAGGATCAAAAGCAGAACAGAGGAAATCCTAGCAGAGGCCTAGTGCAGCTTCAGAGCTAACAGGAATACAATTGATCAGATCTTCACTTTGAGGCAACTGGCAAACACATAGAAGGAATTTGACAAAGGCTTATACATCTGTTACATCGACTTCAGGAAAGCATTCGATAGCATTTAGCTCACACAGAGATTCTTTTTTAATCTCTCCAACAGTACAGTGACTTTTCCTTTCTCAGGGCCATGATGTCACTATCCAGCACATAGCTCTGTTCATAGGATGTCCTCAATAAATATTTCCTGAAAACATAAAATACTTTCAGGTGAAATAGTGCATTTGCACTCTTTAAATATTATTTCATGTTAGGTTCTTTACATCTCTGACCATGAAATAATTGGTAATTCAGATTTATTTTTCTACAGTGTGCAAATCATAGTCAAAAAGAGGAGTGGTGATTATTTCCCTAATTCTCAGACACAAAATGGATCAAAAAGTTTTATCACTAAAGATTCACACAAAACAAGAGATTTGAACAGCTTTAAAATGCAACTGCAGTAATGGTCATCTTTATCTTACTCCCTAAGCAGCATAATATGGTGGGAAACTGGAATAGATCTTAACATGAAGTCGCTTAAATAAAAAAATTGGAACAAGTAGTGTTTGAGATTAGAGAGTAAAATGCTATTCTTACTCATCTTATCACAACTAACTGGCCACTATTATGTTCTAAGCAGTGGCTCTTAATAAATTCTCAACCTCACTGTCAATCAAAGTGCATCATGGAAACAGAACAAGATGTTGACCAAAAATTCCACAATTATTAAATGGTGCCACCAAATTTGTACCTCACTTTTAGCCTGTGGACTCAGATTTCATAACCCTGGCAATTAATTACTGATACCAACTTTCCCAGATCACACACTTTACATTATAAACTAAATAAAATCTCTCTTTATATGTTTATATGTATGCTACAAAATGGCCATGTGTCATTGAGATGCCATAGTAGAGTTCAAAAATGTCAGTAGTCCTGACACTCATGGTAGACAGACAATACAAAATGATCAACAAAATAATTTCAGAGGAAAATGGATTAAAGTATTTAAAATATAATGTGTACAATTATTGTAATATGAATGATGGTGGGTCACCTAGGGGACTGCCAAGTTTATTCTTAGAGATTGACAAAGAATTAATCATCTGGGAAATATAGAAGACACAGCATCTAAGAAAAAGTAACAAGTCTATCTCTTCCAGATGAAAGGACTCTAATTCTGGAGTGCACTCGTGCCTGGGTATTTAAGAGGTCGCCTGGTTCTTCATCCTTCCCATATTACTCCCATTTGGATAATCTCTTATCTTCCTCTATTTCTTTTCACAATATCTTCTCAAAAGAAGATGCCATCCTAGGAAGGCTGATGTTACTTTTTCTTTTCTACTGTGTCCTTCCAAATCTCCTTTACTTTTTTCACCAAACAGAAGCAAAAGCATTTTAAAGGAGTTTCTAAAAGCATATCATAAAGTTATGAAGTATAAGAGATGTATATGAATTAAACTAACAAAATTGAAAATTACACATTTAAAAGTAACCAATTTAGTATCTTTTAGTACTACAACAATATTCTTAAACCTTTGTTTAGTTCTAAAACATTTTATCACTCTTGACATTACTCACCATTCCTCCATTGCTACAAACCAGCACTCAATTTTATCTTTGAATACATTCAAATATATCTTTTTATACTCATTTTATTTTACTTAACAAAATGCTTTGAGTTTCACCCTAATTATAACATGTAACTATTGTTATTGCTTTGAAAGCCTGAATAATATTCCTTTACAAATGTATGTCACAATTAGTTTATCCTTCATTAACTGATTGACATTTGAACTGTTTCCATATTTTAGCTATTGTGAGTGCTGTTGCTGTGAATTTGCATTTAGATGTCTTTAAGTACTACTTTCAATTCTTATATTATGTTTAAAAATTTAATGGTTCTTCAAAGTTTAAACCATTTAAGAAAATTTCAGTTTGTTCACATTTAAGCCATATGTTATCTTCTTTTTTAAAAATTTACTGCTATCTGACCTTACAACAAAAACAAAATCTCTTGCCAAATCTACCAACCTGAAGGTCCCACCTTTTCTGTCAGATGCATCTGCCATTCAACTAATTTGGAGGAGTGAAGAGAGGTAGGAGAAAAACAAACACTACCACCACCAACAAAAATAATACCAAAGCCTAAAAAACCCAAGTAACTGAGAACATTAATTTTATCTATCCAAGTGCTATGAAATAGGACTTAAGTTGCAGGTATATTTACTCTACTTCAGGCCTGAAGAATCTTCGCTCTGGGATCATTTTTTGTTGAATGTCTTTCCAGTGGCTCGGAAGACTAAGGTTTTTAACTTTGTCTATCCTTTCTTGATATTACATTGTTTTAAATTGAAATTTCTCTTATGACTAAAAATATTGTACATCCTCTCATGTGTTTTTTTTTTCAGTCTATTTCTTCTTTGCTAGAAGGTATATTAAAGTTGGTAGTTAACTTGGACATATTCTTTAAAGAACTTATCTGTGTGGAGGCAGTTAGAGATTGAATCTGTCATAGTATCAAAGTCTCTGATGGTGACAAGCAAAACCAGTAGAATGCCTTTTTTTTTCTTTTTGGTTTTTGGAGACAGGGTCTCTCTGTGATACCTATAGAGTAAGGGTGATTATGATTATAAAGATAAAATGGAAGCTAATAGAATTATTTCTATAGGGATGATGTGTGAGAGTCTTCTGCTTTGTGTTGATTTCATTGGTTAATAAAGAAACTGCCTTGGCCCTTTAATAGAACAGAAAATTAGGTAGGTGGAGTAGACAGAACAGAATGCTGGGAGGAAGAAGCTGAGTCAGGCAGTTGCCATAGCTCTCTTCTCCAAGAAGGACGCAGGTTAAGATCTTTCCTGGTAAGCCACACCTCATTGTGCTACACAGATTATTAAATATGGGTTAAAGCAAGATGTGAAAATTAGCCAATAAGAGGCTAGAACTAATGTGCCAGGCAGTGTTTAAAAGAATACAATTTGCGTGTTGTTATTTCGGGTAAAGCTGGCTGTGCAGGAGCTGGGTGGCAGGACACAGGCCTGCCACTCCACACTACACAGGGAAAAAGTGAATCAAAGTCTGTATCACCCACTAGGAGGAATTGCAGAAATTAGTGCCACAATCAAGGGATTAAAATATATGGGGATGATGGTTTCTACATCTCCCTTTAAATCTTCTATCTGGACAGTAGAGAAGACAGATGGATCATGGAGAATGGCATTGGTTACAGGAAACTTAGTAAGTAATGACTTGATTGAAGCTACTGTGTAAGATATGATATCCTCACTTGAGAAGATGAAACATCTGCTGGTACGTGAAATGCTGATACTGATGTACCAAATTCATTTTTTTCTAGTACCTTTCAATAAAGTGCACCAAAACAATTTGCTTTTAGTTGGGATGGCCAGCAGTATACCTTTACAATTTTATCTTAAAAAAATCCATTAACTCTCCATCACTATGTTATGATTTAATTTGAAGTTATCTTTATCATCTGTCTCTTCCACAAAATAGCACACTGGTATTAATGACTTCAGGTGATTGTACCAAATGAGGATAACATAGAAATCACTTTGGAAATTCAAGTGCTTTCTATGTCAGTGAAATATTTAGTTTAATGGTATAGGAAAAGGAGAGATGCTACTTCTAAGTTGATTAATAAGTTACTATCACCACCAAGAAAGAAGCACAGTGGTTAGTGGGCCTATTTATACTGGAGACTCTGGAGACAGCACATTCATTATTTGAATGTATTACACAAGCCCATATATCAAGGAGCTAAGAAAACTGCTTAAAGTGAGGACTCATACAGGAGAAGGCTCTTCACTATGTCAGGCTATTGTGATGGCAGCTCTGTCCCTTGAACCACATAATCCAATGGATCTGATGATAATTGAGTCTTCAGTATCAGATAAAGATGCTGTTTGGAGCTTTTGGCAGGCCCTGATAGGTAAACTACAGAGAAGAACATTAAGATTTTGGATCAAGGCTCTATCATAATCTGTAGACAACTATTCTCCAGAAACAGCACTTGGCATGCTATTGGGCATCAGTGGAAACAGAGAATTTGACAAACTGCCACTGATTTTCCCTGTCACATAAGCTTTCCATTATGAGCTGAGGATCCTGTCACCCAACAATTGGTATAGTAGGACATACACAATATCAAACCATTTTCAAATAAAGACAGTATATATACAATCAGGCTTTAGCAGGCCCTGAAGACACATGCAAGTTACATGAATAAGTTATCCAAATGCCTATGGCTTGTATTCCTGTTACAGGGCTGTCCCTCCCTAAGTATACACCTATAGCTTCATGTAGTGTTCCTTGTGATTTTTAAAAAGACTAGGGCCTGTTTACTAATTTTTTTTTTTTACATTATACAGGCACCACTTAGAAGTGGGGAGCTACAGCATTACAACCCCCTTCCGGCATAAACCTGAAAGAGACCAACCCAGGAAAATTTTCAGAGTATGCAGAATTTTTGGCAGTACTCATTTTCATACACTTTGTTGGAAGAAGAAATGGTCAGATGTGATTGTTCGCTGACTCATGCCCTGTAGCCAATGGACTGATTGGATGGTTAAATATTTGGAAAGAGTATGATTGGAATATTGGTGAAAAAGACATTTGGCGAGAATATGTGGCCAGGTCTCTCTAGATAGGTGAGGAATGTAAAGATACCTGTGTTTCATGTAATTAATTATCAAAAAGTGACTTCAGCAGAGGAAGAGTTCAATAACCAAGTAAAGAGGATGACCAGTTTTGTAGATAATCAGGTTTTTTTTTTTTTTTTTTTTTTTTTTTTTTTTTTTTTTTTTTTTTTTTTTTTTGCCATTAGGCATCCCTGGTGTTTTTCAGTGGGCCATGTTAGCAGAGATGGAGGTTATGCATGGACTCAAAAATACTGAATTACACTCATCAAAGCTTCTCTGGCTACAGTAGCAGCTGAGTACCAGAGAACAACACTAAAACCCAGCTATCACATTTTTCCCTGGGGTGACCAGTCCGCAACCTGGTGGCAGGTTGACTACATCAGATTTCTTCTACCTTGGAAAGTGGAAGCTTTGTCTTTACTGAAGTAGATACTTATTCTTGTTATAGATTAGCCTTTACTACACATGATGCTTCTGCCCAAACTATTATCCACAGACTAAGAAAATACCTTACTTCAAAGGAGCTCGGTCATCTCAAGTATGATAAGCATAGATCTAGCAGATCTTTCCCTTCTTTCCCATTCCCTCTGCCTTGCTATACACCACTAGATTACAATTCTAAACCTACTCAGCAAGGTCAAGTTCAATATTTGGTTACTTCCTTTGTCTAAGGCTTACTACCAAACTCCAGTGATCACAGGGCCCTTTTAATTCACCTAATAACATTCCTAATTCAAATGAAATACTTCATACTAACATTGATTTCCCTCCTTTAACTTTATAAACTCTCATTTGCCTATTGGCATGTCCATCTGCCTTCTATCTAGAAGCAGTTCTTTGTCCCTGTGGTACAAATACTCCTTACTTCTTTCTTTTGTACCCTTCCCCTTCTCCCCCATCTCCTATCTCTTTCACTCTTATATCCTAGCTCATTTTAACACAGATTTCCTCTTTTCCTCCTCTTAAAAATTACACCTTCTCATTTGCTGCTGTTTTCTGGTTGAGTCAGAAAACAGTCACTTTAACTTTTTTTACCTGCTTAATGAAAGATATCTCTGTAAAAAAACATTATCATGGTATTGCTTCTGAGAAAGAAAATAAATTAAGAGTCATAGATGTCATTTTGACCATGATCATGGAATCTACTGGTTTTACCAAGTTCCACACTTTGCAGAATCTGCTTGTCTAATGGAATGATACAATTGCCTCTTGAAAACACAGTTACAACACAAAGTATATATATGGAACAAGTCTGCATCCAGTGACAAGGCTATCCAGATGGTGTTATATGCTTTGAATCAGCTTCCAATATTTGTTTCGATTCCACTCATAGCCAGAATCCATGGGTCCAGGAGACAAGGTGTAAAAAAGGAAATGTTTCCACTCACTATTAGGTTCAGTGAACCTCTAAGAAAAAAAAAATTTACTGTTCCTGTGATCTTAAGTTTCACAGAATTACAAGTTTTTGTTTCAGAAAAGTGAATGCCACAGCTTGACAATGTAGAGATGGAAAGAAGGACCTTGGATCACTCAGTCCTAAATAGGACATCTTCATCAAACCTTATTTGTGAAGGATTAAGCATCCATGAAGAAGAGGAGGCAGAAAGATTGAAAGAGTTAAAAGTGTTGGAGCCGGTGACTGTCAGAAATGATACAGGTGACACACATATGGAGACAGAGAGACTGTAACAGCAAGAACAAGGCCTGCACAAAATCCATCTATATTTAAAAATATCTTCAATACAAAACAAGGAAAATTAAGCTACATTACCTTTGATGAGTTAATGAGAAGGTTATTGGTGACTTTGAAATAGAAACAGCATTTAGTGTAGTTAGGAGGCTGTTTTGTCTGCTTTGTCTGTTTCCTGGTCCCCCAGACTCCCAAAATAGCCACAAAGAAATTGTATTAATTAAATCACTGCTTGGCCCTTTAGCTCTAGCTTTTTATTGGATAACTCTTACAACTTAATATAGCCCATACATATTAATCAGTTTATCACCATGAGGCTGTGGCTTACTGGATAAAGTTCCAGTGTCTGTCTCTGGCAAGACGACATGGCTTCTCCTTGACTCTGCTGTCTTTCTCTCAGCATTCAGTTTAGTTTTTCTCTGCCTAGCTAAGTTCTGCCTTGCTATAGGTCCAAAGCAGTTTCTTTATTAATCATTAGTAATCACAGTATACAGAGGGAAATCCCACATCAATTTAGAATAAAACAAAAGTGCCAAGCTATAATATAAAACCCCACAGAACATTATCCCATAATCAGGAAAAGTAAGGAAAATGTAGACATTATTTACTATGGAATTTGATAAAAAATTTTATAGCTAGGCCTATGGGATATACAATTTATAGTCTTGTGACAGTTCTTGAAATTTTATTTTTCATTACATTATGCATATTAAAATTGTATAATGTAAATGAAGCATGCATGCATATAGTATGACAAAATAACTTTGCCTAGGTGTACAAATACTGTAGACAGAAACACAAACATATACAATATAATTTGAATTTGTATCAATATATAATAATATATACAAATGTAAATTGCCTATAAATAATAGCTCACAAGTATTTTTTCTATTACTCACTATTATTATTAATGTGAGTAAATTTACACTAATCTATTATTCCATCCAATTTCCATCTTTTAAAAAATAGATCCTATATAATTTCCACTTCAACCTCCAACCCTATATCAATTATAATCAACCCCTAATGATGTCTCTAACCCTGAGAACAAACTTTGTTGGAAAAAGGGACATAATCTTCTAAAATTGCTTCCAGTTGTCATGGGGGTGATGTTCTTTTTATGGAAACCTGTAAAACTAAAATGATGGTTAAGTTTCAAGATTACTGTATGGTATAATTGCAAATTGTCTCTGAGTATTTGGTAGGGTTTTTCTGAGGTTCCTATCTGGAGTTCTGGACAGAACATTGTAAAAAAGGTGAACCATTTCACCTAACCAAGTTGGAACTCTCTTGAACAGCTGGTACCCAAAACCAGTCTTATAGTAGTGTTATCAGCATCATGACATCATACCAACTTGGTGGAGTCATTGTTTTGGGACCTCATCTTCTTCATGGAAACGTCAAAGATTACTTGCAGGAAAATTCATCATTCATTGTAGAAAACTTAATCATTATTTATACAGATGTATATTCAATAAAAGATATGATAAAGACAAAAATAGTTATGAAGAAAAGTAAATAATTTCTTAAATTCTTTATTCTTTCTGTCCCATACCAGGTCACTTATGACAGAAACTGAATTTTCCTTTTAACAACATGCTTGAATATAGAGAAGGATAGAGCCATTTTCCAACTCCAAAGCCAGCTTTGATTTTTAAGTGACTCATAACTATTATTATAGCAGGTAGAATACACACACGCGCGCGCACACACACACACACACATGCTGGACCATTATATGTCTTTATTTGTGCAGGTATATCCATGATGGCCATAACTTCTAATAAATGATTACTAAATTAGCCTTTTTTGGAGCTCAAAGCAGTTGCCCATTGAAAATCTGAATGAGTACCAATGGTGCGGTGTACATATTTTAATTTTCCAAAATCTGCCTAATGGAACACATCCTTGTGCCATATTTCATTCTATTGAGTAACCTTTGGGTTACTCCCTTCAGGTAGTGGTGTTTGGTTGTAGAAAGAGCAAGTAGGGCATTTCCTCAAAATCTCCTTAGTTTGTTGCTTTGTAATAGGAAACTCTTTAAACTTTGCTATTGACATGTTGTTTCTTATGAAATTCTGAGGCCTCCAGCACAATTTCAATAAATAATTTATCAATTTTTGCATTACCTTGTGCTAGAGGACCTGGCTGACCCATATGGGATCAGATGTGTGTTATGTATATGTGACGAAGCCTACTCCCGATTATATCTTGAACCTGTATAAATAATGAAGTCACTTCTATATCATTTGGTATAAATTCAGCAGTTTCAATATTCAAGACAATTCTTTTTACACATTGTGAATCAGTAACTATATTGAGAGATTCTTTAAAATCTCTTAATACCATGAGAAGAACATATAATCCTGCCTTTTGGACAGAATTATATGTGCTTTTATTTTTTAACCTTACTTAAATTTTCTGATTTTTAACCTGCCTTTCCTGATTTATTTGCATTGATATAGATTGTATGGGCTCCAGTTATTGGTGTGTCATGTACAATGTAGGAAAGGATCAAAATAATTGTCTTTATAAGGTTAATAATATCACTTTTGGTAATTGTTATCAATCTCTCCTAAAAAAATTAGCACAAGCTCTTTGCCAGGGTTTGTTTTCTTCCCATAATTTTTAAATTTCATCAGTAGTAAAGGGCACTATAATCTCTGCTAGGTCTACTCCTGTTGTTGATGAACTCTGAATTTTTATTTTATGATTAATTCAGAGACCTTTCCCATATAAGCTTTTAATTTTTACTTTGTTGATGTGGTAAAAAATATTTATTCTAAGATAATATCATCCATTTTCATTAAAATTCCTGTAAGGGAAATTCTGGAATGCAATATGACTAGAATGCAATTAAGATTTGGATTTACCCTATCCACATGTGCCTCCTGTAATTTTTTCAACGATAATCAATTCCTTTAAGCTTCATCTGTTAATTTCCTGGGACTATTTAAGTCTTTTTCACCATCTAACATTTTGTTTAAATGAACTATTAGATCAGGTGCTATCTCAACAGCTGGTAATAGACTGGAAATGTTTCCAAATGATCTTTGAATGTTGTTAAGAGTCCACAATCAGTCTCTCTTAATTTATTCCTTTTGTGTTCTAATTTTTCATAAACCTATTTTAAACCTAGGTAATCGACAGAATCTCCTCTCTATTTTTTTCAGGGGCAATTTGTAATCCCTGTTTTGGCAAAACTTTCTTTATTTCTTCAAACATTCTTTCTAACATATCTAAATTGAATCAGCAAAATGTCATCCATGTAATGGTAAATTGTAGATTTAGGAAATTGTTTACATATTGTTTTCAATGGCTGACTTACAAAGTATTGGCACATGGTGGGGTTATTGAGATTTTCCTATGGGAGGCAGTCCACTGGTATCTCAAGTAGGCTGAGAATAATAAGTAGGTACTATGAAGACAATTTTTTCCTTGTCCTCTTTTTGTAAAGGTATAGTGAAGAAAAAATCTTTTAAATCAATGACTTTAAGAGTCCATCCTTTTGGTAATAGAGAAAGCAGAGGAATTTCAGATTGTAGGTTGAATAACCTTGTTGACAGCTCTTAGATATGTCACCATTCTCCATTTACTAGATTTCTTTTTAACAACAAATACAGGAAAATTCCAAGGGCTGGTTGATTCTTCAATATGGTGAGCATCTAGTTGCTCCTAGACCAGCTGTTCTAACTTCTTGCTTGCAGTTTGTCTTCTGTTAAAGGCCATTGTTTAACCCATTTTGGTTTCTCAGTTAATCACTTTAAAGGTGGGGTCCTTGGTACTTCTAAAGGTTTGCTAGTGACATTGTGTTCTTGTACACCTTGAATGGCTGGTGACCTTTGTGTATATGACCTTATAATATCTTTCCCAGAAATATGAGTTTCTGGAATTCTGGTAATGTAAATCTGGGCATTTTATTGCTGTAATAGGTCATAACCCCATAAATTCACTATGATATTTGCCACATATGGCCTCAACCTTCCTCTCTGTCCTTTTGCACCTATGCAGTCAAACCATCTCATGCTTTGTTTTACTTAAGATAGGGTTCTAATTTCTAGGAATTGAACATCTGTCTCTTGAAGAGGCCAATTTGGATGCCAAGATCCTAGAGTAAAAATACTCATGTCCATACTGATGTCTATCAAACTCAAGATTACAATGCCATTTATATGCACTCTTAGCTTTGGTCTTCGATCTTTTATAGAAATATGTCAGAATATATGTTTCCTATTTCCTATTGGAATTTTTGATTCTTCCATTATCCAGACCATATTTTTTTTCAGCAGTTACTTGATTTTTTTTTCCAGGTTAAATATTTCTTACACAGTGACTGGGAATGACTGGACCACTTTTGACTTGGGGACTGCAAGAGGCCCCCTAAGGAGTTTTGCAATTGTATTGGGTTGCCTTGTCTGTCTTTTGTTGATCTTCATTCATTGGTCCAATGTCAGCCTTTGCCATACCTCCTACATAATCCAGAAGATTGACACCTTTTATTTTAGAATATGTCCCATTCTACCACAGTTAAAATATTTGGCATTTTGTTGTCTCCTCATATGTTTGTAAATTTTTTCTCTTACCTAAGATTCAGTATTATAGTCAAATGTCTCAATATTCATAGGATGCATGGTCCATTTATTCATTGGTGCTAATTTAAGCTTTAAAGGCCCAAGTATCTTTTTGCATTCTAAGTTGGCATTTTCAAAAGCCAGAGGTTCAATAAATATTTGTGTAGCTTCTGGGTCTGTTACTTCTATGTATACAGACTTAGTTAATCTTTGTAAAAAGTCACTAAAGTGTTTTCTCTTTTCCTGTTTCATCCTGGTACATGATTCAATTAGTTTCCCTAGTTTTTAAAGCCTGTCCCAAGCATTTAAGGCTGCTTTGTGGCCTAGGAACAAGATTTGTTCATTGTAAAGAGTTTGAACTTGTGAGTCAGCATTAGTGCTCTCACCATGAATTTGGTCTTGGGAAGTCTCAAATCCTTTTGCTTTTTTCTGTTGTTCTAAAATTTTTTGTCTCTTTTTTGCAAATAAAATCCACGGTAAGTGTGGCCCATCATCTAGGACTGATGAAACTAATTGTGGGGTAGCTCATTGCTAAAAGTCCATGTATTCACCATCTCCCTAAAAAAACCTGACTCCAACCCATAAGATACTACTGCTTGCCTAATTTCTTTTATATCATCCATTCCTATAGTATCCATCTGCCTTCTTCAGATCATTTTGGGCATTTAGAACTTGATGCTTTTTTCAGAGTTGATTAGAGGGTAGGAAGCTAAAACCCTGGGTAACTAATCTCTGACAGGTACTAACGATGTTAAATTCTGTCCTTGTACCTTCTTTCCCTGCTCATCAGCTTCCATAATTTCCTCAGTTGTTTCATGTCTTTTTATTGCTCTCTTTTCTGAAATCTCCTGGACTGTACATATGTCTAGAGATTTCAGTCTCTTGTCCTCATTCTGTACATGTGATTCTAAAGTTTTAAGTTTTTACTTTAAAGATAGCATTTCATCCTTAGACATTATTTGGATAGTGTGCAGATTGTCTTCCTGGAGAGATACTCTATCTGCTATCCTACCATACCTTTTTAACAGATTTTGATTGTAAAATTTAACAGTATGATTTCTTTCAGATATTTTTTCAGTACCCTTTAACATGGAATGAATTTTGTCTGTCAAATTAATGCTATCTTTTTCAATAGTATTATTTTTTCAGGTAACTTTTGATTCAATTTCATTAATTGTGTCATCTAGCTGTTCATTAGTAATCTGTAAAGACTATCATCGTTTTTAAAAGTGCCTCATTCTTGGCTCTGTTATCAAACCATTTTCTTAAGAATATAATAGGAAGAAGAAAACTGCATCCCAATAGTCAATAAATAGATGTATCACAATAACCATGTAAACCTGGCAGAATACAATCCATAGTATCAGCAAAAAGGTTATTAAAATTATGCATGGTAATATTGTCTGCAATTATACAGCTTTCAAGTTTATTGATTTATTTTTTAAACAAGAGTTACCTTTGTTATGAGATTTCTGTATATTGTTTTAGGTGTAATAATCTCTATTGTCCAGCAGGTGTCTTGGTGACAGCCACATGGTGAAGAGTCATGACTGGCTGCAACACAACTGGTGGCAGTACAGTCCTGCACTGCTTTGTTTTCTACCTTCGTGCCTGGTTTAATACTGACAAATATACTTTGCTTGACAAAGTAAAAACAAATAAATTCGATATGCAAAGCAAGGAGTTTAGAACTCATAAGAAGGGAGCACAAACTGAAAGGTGTGCAAGTTGACATGTGGCAGGGAATGAAGTAGTAAAGCGTGGAATGTGCATGAGCCAGGGAAACTATCCAAGTTGCCTTGCTTAGCTCCACTGTGGCCGGGTTTTATAAAAAAAAAAAAAATGCCTAGTAGCTGAAAGCAAGCCAGGTGGGTGGGGTAAAAGACCTTCTGGGCTGTTGACCTTTCAGGTCTACCCAGTAGGTATGGAGTTGGTATCCACATGGAGTGCTAGATGAAGACAAATGCTAAAAAGAAATCCTGTAGTAGCTCAAAAGTGAGCATAATAAAGTATTAATTATTTAGGGGTAGACTCTCAGATTACAGTAATCTGATCAAACAGGGAACAGCAACCAGATCCAGCAGCCAGAAGAGAGAGGGAGTATGTGCTTTACATAAGCATTTATAGTATAAAAAGGCCACACCTATGCCATTCAAATTAAATGTCAACTTCATCATTTAGACACTCTTACTTGATGCCAAATGCTTTTATGTATTTGAGTTGAGTGAATACTTTCTTTCCAGACTGTCAGATAAGGGGTTAAAAAATTTTCCCATGGCTTTACTTTCTTTTAATTATCTTTTTAACAATTCTGTCAAAATGTGAAAATTATGCCTACTTTATATAAACAAATGGATATAGGAGAAGGCTGCTTGTTTGTCCTGGCTTCCAAGAGCTAAAAACACCACTCACAAACTATATTAATTAAAACACTCCTTGGCCCCTTAGCCCTAGCTTCTTATTGGATAACTCTTATATTAATTTAACCCATTTCTATTAATCTGTATATTGCGACATGTCAGTGGCTTACTGGCAAAGATTGAGCATGTCTCACTCTGGCGGCTCTATGGCATCTCTCTCTCTCCACCTTCCTTCTTCCGGCATTTAGTTCAGTTTTGCCTACCTAAGTTCTGCCCTATCAACAGGCCAAGGCTGTTTCTTTATTTATTAACCAATTAAACAACACATAGACAGAAGAACCTCCCACACCAAATGGAAAGATGCACACTTTGCTCCCTAAGCCCTAACCTCAACCTAATATATTTAAATTATTTTATCTTTGAACTCATAACAAAAGCTACTAACATGCTCTCCAGAATTAGAAAGCAGTTCTTCTTAATATAGTAGAGCAGGTAAATTTGTTTCAGGGACGAATAATTGATCATTTTAAGAAAACTTCAAAGACCATATAGAAGCAGAGAGTAAGTTTTGTTTCCTGTTCATGAGACAATTAAGTTACAGACTTCTATAAACATTTGCACATTATAGGAAACAAGGAAGTTTGTATTTTACTTGATGAGTAAATGTTCATTCTTTTTTTTTTTTTTTTATTATATATTTTTTTTTTATTCTTTTTTAATTAAAATTTCCAACTGCTCCCCGTTTCCCATTTCCCTCCCCTCCTCCCACACATTGCCCCCTCCCCCCTCTCCCCTCCCCTATCCCCACTCCTCTTCTCCTCCCCCCAGTCCATTCCCCCTCCCTCTCGCTACTGAAGAGCAGTCCAAATTCCCTGCCCTACAGGAAGACCAAGGTCCTCCCACTTCCATCCAGGCCCAGGAAGGTGAGCATCAAAACAGGCTAAGCTCCCACAAAGCCAGTTCATGTATTAGGATCGAAACCTAGTGCCATTGTCCTTGGCTTCTCATCAGCCTTCATTGTCCGCCATGTTCAGAGAGTCCAGTTTCAACCCATGCTTATTCAGTCCCAGTCCAGCTGGCCTTGGAGAGCTCCCAATAGATCAGTTCCACTTTCACTGTGGGTGGGTGCACGCCTCGTGGTCCTGATTTCCTTGCTCATGTTCTCCCTCCTTCTGCTCTTCATTTGGACCTTAAGAGCTCAGACGGTTGATCCAAATTGGGTCTCTGTCTCTCTCTCGATCCATCGCCAGATGAAAGTTCCTGTGCCATTCTCCTTGGCCTCTCGTCAGCTCTCATTGTCCGCCACATTCCGAGAGTCCGGTTTTATCCCATGTTTTTTTCAATAGCAGTCCAGCTGACCTTGGTGAGCTCCCAATAGATCGGCCCCACTGTCTCAGTGGTTGGGTGCACCCCTCATGGTCCTGACTTCCTTGTTCATGTTCTCTCTCCTTCTGCTCCTCATTATAACCTTGGGAGCTCAGTCCGGTGCTCCAGTGTGGGTCTCTGTCTCTATCTCCATCCATCGCTAGATGAAGGTTCTATGGCGATATGCAAGATATTCATCAGTAAGATTATAGGATAGGTTCATTTCAGGTTCCCTATCCTCAGGTGCCCCAATGAACTAACTGGGGACATTGCCCTGGGCATCTGGTAGCCATTCCAAGTTCAAGTCTCTTGTCACCCCTTAGGTGGCTCCCTTACCTAAGGTATGAGTTTCCCTGCTCCCCTATCCAACCTTTCTTTATCCCCATTCACCCCGATTCCCCCAGTTCCCCTCATCCTCTCCTTCACACTTTTCTCTCCCCATCACCCCTCATCCCCATCCCACCCCACCCCAAGATTCCAATTTTTTGCCCATCAGTCATGACTATTTCCCATAGCTGGGTGGATATCTATATGTTTTCCCTTGGGTTTACCCTCTTGTTTAGCTTCTTTAGGATCACAAATTATAGACTCAGTGGCCCCTATCCATGGCTAGAAACCAATTATGAGTGAGTACATCCCATGTTCTTCTTTTTGGGTCTGGGTTACCTCACTAAGGATCGTATTTTCTATTTCCATCCATTTGCATGCAAAATTCGAGAAGTCATTGTTTTTTACCGCAGAGTAGTACTCTAATGTGTATATATTCCACACTTTCTTCATCCATTCTTCCGTTGAAGGGCATCTAGGTTGCTTCCAGGTTCTGGCTATTACAAATAATGCTGCTATGAACATAGTTGGACAAATGCTTTTGTCATATGATAGGGCATCTCTTGGGTATATTCCCAAGAGTGGTATTGCTGGGTCCAGGGGTAGGTTGATCCCAATTTTTCTGAGAAACCGCCACACTGATTTCCAAAGTGGTTGCACAAGTTTGCAGTCCCACCAGCAATGGATGAGGGTACCCCTTTCTCCACAACCTCTCCAGCAAAGGCTATCCTTGGTGTTTTTGATTTTAGCCATTCTGACAGGTGTAAGATGATATCTCAAAGTTGTTTTGATTTGCATTTCTCTGATCGCTAAGGAGGTTGAGCATGGACCTTAAGTATCTTTTGGCCATTTTAACTTCTTCTGTTGAGAATTCTCTGTTCAGTTCAGTGCCCCATTTTTTAATTGGGTTAATTATCCTTTTAAAGTCTAGTTTCTTGAGTTCTTTATATATTTTGGAGATCAGACCTTTGTCTGTTGCGGGGTTGGTGAAGATCTTCTCCCAGTCAGTAGGCTGCCTTTTTGTCTTAATGACAGTGTCCTTTGCTTTACAGAAGCTTCTCAGTTTCAGGAGGTCCCATTTGAAAGTCTTTCTGTTGGTCTCATAGGCATACACATTGATTAAGATTTCTTATTAACATGCAATCATCTTCAATTGTTTTCACTTAATTGCTTTTTATTTCAGTTAAGTACCAATGTTCTTTACTCTTTCATGTTCATGTCGTTTAATTAGCATGGAAGGTCACTGAGAGGTGTTAAGACACAAAATTGCCCAGAGGAAGTTGCTGATGTTTCTCTGACTTCTAATTAGAGCACAACCTAAAATTATTGAGTAAGAAAGAATGTAGAGGGCAGATACAATGAAGGAAGAACTGAAAAATGAGCAATAGGCATCCTGGTATACATGAAGGCAAATACTCAATTCTTATTCTTGTTTAAAGGTCACAGTTTAATATTAGAGGATGATAGAATATTGTACATGACAATTTATATATTATTTAAGATTAATTTAATATTTCCTATGCATAAACATTAGGGAGAACAACTTCAGAGAATGCCAAGGTTTGGAGATATGCTATTAAAAGAAATACAGAATCAAATATATACTGTTTACATGCCATAAATGAGTATAACGCATGAAAGAATCTTTCCTTAGTACTTATGTTTTTAGTAATAGCAATGAAATATTTCATATTTCAGTAAACTGTTATAAAATAACATTAGAAATTAGCCATTTTGCTACATAAACTATACTAATTATCATAGGTAAATATCCCCAGGAATGCTGTTTTAAACATTACAATCAGTGTAATCCATATGCAATCTTTATTTCTGGAAACTGCTTTAAAACTAGCAAATTCCAGTATTAACTTGAAGATTATTGCTGTGAATGTAATAATAATCCTTAATAACAACAAATATTTCAGTTTATTTAAACATAATCAAATTCATAACACTTTATCTAAATGCTTGGATTTAATCAAAATAATTCTGGAAAACAAAATATTGTCTACTATATTTTCTAGATTATGTGATTCTCTAGTGACTTCAGGTCATTAGTTTTACTTCTAATTCAATTTTACCATACTTTCTTATTGCAAATACCCAGTTTATTGATTTTTGTCTACAATTCTTCAAATACTATCAAGTGAAAACGTAATAATCAAGACCTCTGCATCTCTATCTTTTAAACTAGTTGTATTATCAAAATATAATTCATGTTATATTTATATGAGAAGCATGCCTGAAAAATTTATTAGCAGAAAAAAACCCGAACCATCTATTTCCACAGAAATAGGTCCAGGGATATGAAATGATGAGCCCCAATATCAGTTCAATTTACTCAATAAAGGTTCCCCCTCTGTTGGGTAAACATATAATGTCTGCTCATTTGGGTAACATTATCATCTCTGATTACTACATGCTAATACACAAAGTGACAGTTATGAATTTTTTTCTTAAATCAAGTTTGATTTAAGACATTTACATAATTAAATAAAAAGCAGGGAGTCTACTATATAGAACACAAAATGTGTCAGCTTTGTTGGAAAGAATGGGAGGAAAGGCGGAAAGCTCCTGGTAAGTCATCTCTATTACCTACCAAAAATTTCCCCAAAACTCTAATACAATATCCATGGAAACCATATTTGTCTCAATATCTGCTTACTTTTTTTTTTAAGTCTACTATTTCTTGATTCACATGTCTTCAGAAAAAGACAGTGTGTTGGGGATGAAAGAGATTTTAAAGCATTTCCTACAACAGGGCTCTATGATACCACAAGTATCTTTCTGAATTAAGAGCATTGAGTTTCTTATGATGAGGTCTCAGAGACGCTTTAAGGTTTTAAGATTTAAATATGTAGAAGTTATTATGCTCAGAACTCTGAACACTGTATCTATTCAGTCCCAAGATAATGTTTTGAAGATTTACTGTATTATAAAATATGTATGTGTATATCTGTGTGGGTTTATGTACATGTGAGTATAGGTGCCCCTGCTGGCCAGAGACATTGGATTCCTGGAGATGGAGTTTCAAGAGGTTAGTTATACACCTTTGGACATGTGTGACAAGAACTGAACTGATGTTCCCAACAAGATCAGTTCTCATTCTTAACTGCTACAGCTTATGATGATCTCTGCATTTTCTTTATAGAGAGAAAAATGTATTGTGCTTGAAGAATGGAATAGCAATAATATACTTTAATATAAAAGCAGTTTTATATTACTATGCAAATATTTTTATGTAATACTAATCACAATAAATAAAAAGTAGAAAACAACCAAAAATAAAACCAGGTTAAATTTAAAGTGCTAAAAAATGGTCATAGTTAATGACAGTATTTTATTTTTTCATAGTGGCACATCAAATAATTTACAGTTCATTATTTAAGATTAATCACAGATACATAATTTCAATTTGTAATGTAGTTTCAGAAAACAGCACAATCCATCAGTCCCAAACAAAACTCACATGTACCATAATAAACAGTGTTAACAGGGTGAAATATTAACATATTATTTTATATAATTCAGAAAACTTATTTTATGGATTATATCAACACCAAATGCAGTATAGAATTATCTTACATTTATTGATATCCTGAATTATGCAAAAAGACCTGTTAAGGTTGGACAATAAGTCAGAGATTTAACTAGGATTGAGACCTCTGACCTCATGCTGTTATCAGATTTTTACAAGTTTAAGAAAGAATACTTTCTTAAGTATTTGCTGTTAAGAATGCTCTACTTAATAGCATTAATCTATTTAATAATTATTTTGTCCTTATCAACATATTTCTTGGCTATAATATTAAGATTTCTGATACTACTTTTCTCTTTAAACTCTACATTTTGAATTTCTTTCTGCTTCATTTACTTTTTTTTCATTGTAGACATGTATAGGAGTAAACAATAATTGCACCACAGGCTCAATATTATGCCCTCTAGATGTTTTTTCTGTCAAAGGAATTAGTTCATTGCTTTTAAATTTATTCTCACTGATACTCTTATGACATGACCTGAAAACAGATAAATTCATTGCCAAAATATTACATGAGTGGCCTCTAGCCCCAGTTAATACTCATCTGGAAAGGTTTAATTGGACAACCAAAATTACAGTAACTTATAGCTAATTGTAGAAAAATGAGATAATAGATACTCACATGGAGAGATCCATGTTGAGATAATTTAGCATCATATATTTTTTCTAATCATAGCCACTATCAACAAAAATGTTTTCAATCAAATTATGCATTTGTTGATATTATCTTTCATTATTTTAGTTCTATGTCAAGGTATAATAAATATCTGCAGGATGACATTACATCATGGATAGACTGTGAATGGTGGCTTTATACAGTTTGTAACTGTAAGGGAGAATAACAATTTTTGTACCCATTTTAGTTCTTAATTATGATTTTCGTTTTCATCACAGGACAAAATTAACAAGAGACAGATTAATAGAGAAAAGTATAATAGTTTTATTAAGCTTATGGGCACAAGGTTACCTTCATAATGGAATAAACTCATGAAGAATTTTATTTATCTAAGTTCATTTCAGCAGTGATGAAGTTTATTTTCTCATTTAGGAAAAATAAATTCACCTTTTGCAAAGGAATGTACATGGTTTGTTTTATGTAAATAAATTCAGGTCAGGTCAGGTGTGGTGGTGTACAACTTTTATTCCATCAATTCCTGTTAGTTTAAGGCCAACATGATATACATAGCAAATTTCAGTCTAGCCAGTGCTACAGAGTGAGATCCTGTCTCAAACATAAATAAATGAATACATATTTAAGTAAATAAATTCAAGTCAGATAGTTCCTTTTCCCTCTACAGCTTTTTACATTTTTTAGTTCAAAATAAGGAGTATACCAAGTAGATGAATGTCAATGAAGCACATCTGGAACTCATCCATTACTGTGCCTCATTTGTCAGTTTTCTACTTTGTAACTTTCCTCTCACAAACTTCCTATTTACTTGTCCATTTGGATATTGTCTAGGCTTTTACTTTTACCAACTCCACAACCAACAGCTCACCACCACTGCTTCACTTGACTGTGAATCTCACCTTACTACCAACTTTGAAACTTGGCTCTGCGCTGACAGCAACACTGTTTTTGTGTCACTACAGTCTTCCTATGGACTTTCTAGTTTCTGCTTCTGTTAGGGCTATTTGAAACTCGTGGAATTCTATTGTAGTGTTCCTTTTATTCCTCTGTAGACATTCTCTCTCTATCCTGTGTATGCTTATACATTTTGATATTGTGGAATGAGACAGTTTGAAAGCCTTGGAAATCTTTTGTAGTGTCCCTTTTATTTCTCTGTAGACATTCTCTCTTTCCTGTGGCTGTTTATACATCCTTATATTGTATAATGAGACAGATATGTGCATTATATTAGTTTATCCTCACAATGTTTTTAATGTTTTCTAGTTATTAAAATCTAATAAAACATAAGCTTTTAGTATATATATATATATATATATATATATATACAGATACACATATATAAATGGTTTTATTTCAGTACACTAAAACATTTTATAGAATTTCAATTGTGTTTTTGTTCAGTTTATTTAAGTATATATTTAATTTTTTTCTTTTTCTCTCTATTATTTTGTATTACTTCAAATTAATGTGGCTAGTGCTTGTTTCACTGTATTGAAGAATGTAAAAATCCATTTTTTCCATCTAAACAAAACAATAGTCCTGCTGTTGATCTTTATAGATAACTGGAAGTATAAACACAAACAGAATGTTCAGATATTCTTTAGACTGAAAAATATTAATGATCTGATAGATAACACCATATCTTAGGAGAATATAATACAAGAAAAATTGTACTGGTACAGTTAATAATATTATGGGCACATTTTATCTAGCAGTGAGGCATCTATTGGTATATAATACTTATTACTCAATATGTGTAATTATGAATTCAAAAATAGCTGGTGATTGAGGAAAGCTCAAATGCTAATTTTATTAATGTTCCTGAGTTTTACAATATATTTATCATGCTTTCTATAGAACAGAAAACATACTGATAATTTAACAAGTAAGTGAATGGTCACAGACAAAAGAATTCAGGTTTAATACAATAGGGGTTTATGTTTTGTACATTTTATAGTGCAGCAAATGCTACAGTTTCATTCAAAATATGAATTATGAGGCCTATTAGAATAGATTGGCCTTGTGAGTAGGACTCCAAGGAATTGAAATGATAACAGAAAATAAGTTAATAGGATGCCTAAGGCAATTATAATTACAGAGAAAACAGGGCGGAGACAGGCTTCATTGAAGCTGGGACCAAGGGATTATAGAATTATAAAGGCATATTGTGCTGGTGGACTTAGCTGCTAACTGGTTTTATCAGGGGCAAGCCTTCCGGGAGCACAGAGAGGCAACACTGCTTAGCAAACTTGGAGACTGTTTGGCACTACAGGGAGTCAGAAGTAAACCCAGATAATTAGAAATGAGCCCTTTATTTCATTCTCCACCTTAATTTGCTCTCATATTTGTTCTATTTCTTTGATTTTTCCTCCTATTCCTGTAAGCTTTTTATAATACATTTATACTCTTTGAGTAGATTAAATATGAGAAATCCACTTTTTACTAAACACTGCCAAAATTGCACTATACTAATACATGCTTTTGGAATGATTTTTGTCAAGGATGCTGTTACTTATATCTACTATACCTCTTTCTTAACCCATGTCTTAATCATGTATAAATAGGTTAATTTGCAGTGCAAATGATCCCAAATCACAGCAAGATAACATTACTAAAGTTTTGCTAAGTCTACACTACATTTGAGTGACTGTGAATATGCTAAATAGTTTTAATGGCTACTCATAAACCTTGATTGTGAGAAATTCCATCACTTATCACATAGAATTTGTTTACAATACAATAGAATTATAATTCCATCACATAGAATATATTTTTCCTTTTGGTCTCTGGGAAACAAGAGTAGAGAAAGAAAGGTTAAGGACTTTTGCAATAATAAAAAAACACACTTATATCAGTATATTCATTACTTTTATGTTACAGTAAGAAAAAAAAACATGAACTTAAAGAAGCCAAGCTTGTTTTGATTTGTGGTTCCAGAGGAATAGGAGTCCACCATGGTGAGAATGTGTAGCAACCATCAGAAGGCAGACAAAGCAGCAGGAGCAGAATGCTGAGAATCACATCCTGAGCTATGATGCAGAAGAGAAAAATAGAAGTGGGACAAGACATTTAATCTAAAAACCTGTTCACAGGGATGTACTTACTTCAAGAAGACTGCATCACCTAATAAGCAATACCAACTATGTACCAACTATTCAAACACCAGAAACTATGAGGAACATTCTCATTCAATCCACTACATTTTACCCCTCACAACTCATTGTCTACAATGGCACTTGCCTAATTTGCTTTTTATTGTTATGGTAAAGATCATGACCAAAAGCAACTTTTTTGGGGGGAATGTCTTTGCTTGACTTATATGTTCAAATCACATCCCATCATTCAGGTAAGACAGAGCATGAACTTAAGAAGGATGAGAATGTCCTTCCTCCATCTCAATAATCCCACTTCCCCAAGCTCTCCCCAACCCTCCCCTTCTCCCCTCTCCCCTTTCCCCTACTCCCTCTGCCCCCCATGCTCCCAAATTTTGCCAGGCAATCTTGTCTGCTTCCAATTTTATGGGATTAGGGAAGAGATACCTTAATTGAGGGAACCATTTTGGGGTTGGCAAGAGGCTTGGCTCTGGAGGGGTTTCCAGGAGTCCACTGGAATGACCCCAACTAGGACCCTATACAGTGGAGGAGAGTGTGCCTGAACTTGCCTTGTCCTGTAGTCAGACTGATGACTATCTTGAATATCACCATAGAAACTTTGTCCTGCGAAGGATGGAGACAGAGACAGAGACAGAGATCCACATTAGAGCACTGGACTGAGCTCCCAAGGTCCAGCTGAAGAGCAGGAGGGAGAATATGACCAAAGAAGTCAGGACCACGAGGGTTGGTCAACCCACTGAGACAGTGTGCCTGAGCTAATGGGAGCTCATCAACTCCAGCTGAACTGGGAATGAAAAAGCATGGGATCAAACTGGTCCCTCTGAATGTGGTTGACAGTTGGGGCAGACTGAGGGGTCAATGACAATGACACTGGGATTTGTCTCTACTGCATGTACTGGCTTTTTGGGATCCTTTACTCTTTGGATGCATACCTTGCTCAACCTAGATGTAGTGGGGAGGGTTTTGGACTTCTCACAGGGCAGGGTGCCTTGCCCTCTCTTAAGACTGGAGGATATTTGGGGGGAGAGTGTGTGAGAGAAGCGAGAGGGAAGTGGGACAAGGGGAGGAAGTGGGAATTTTGATTGATATTATTTTTAAAGAAATAATTAAAAAAAGAAGGGTGAAAATGTGAAGACAAAAACTGAAGCAGAAGACTATGGAGGAAATGTTGTTCATGTTCTTGTTTTTTAAGGCTTACTCTGCCTGTTTTCTTAATCCAGGGCAAACAGCTAAGGGGTGGTACTGCCCATAGAAGGTTGTTTTTCCTTATCAATCACTTATCAAAAATATGTTAAAGAATATCTATAAACAATTCTGATGAAGACATTTATTTATTTGAGGTTCCTTCAGGCCAGATGACCTTGCATTGTGTCAAGTTGACAAAAACTCACAAAAACAATGCTCAAATTTTCCATTAACTCTTCTAAAAAGTTATTCTTTGTCAATCATATCCATGCACACACACACACACAAACACAGAGACACACATAGATAAGCAACATGTAATTATATCATATCAGTCTTCCAATTCTCTCACTAGTAACTCTGCCATAACCTCCAATATCTCTTTTCAAATCCATATCATCTATTTTGCACATAAAAAATTCACTGAGTTCAATTAGTGTTCCTCATATTTTCTATTGATTCTTTTTGGAGACAGTATCTTTCTATGTAGCTTTGGTTAACTTTGCACTTACTATGTAGCTCAGACTGACCTTCAACTTAAAGGAATATTTCTGCTTCCGATTTCTGACAATCAGAGGTTACAGCTATGCAACATAATGAAAACCTTTCAAAATAATTTTCTCCAAGGATAGAATCTCTCTGCCCACTACAGTAGCTATAACTAGTCATGTTTTGACAATGACTAGAGCGGCTTAGGAAACAAACCCTAAATTTGAAAGAAAATACATGAATTTGATTTAATTATAAATAAGCTCACATTGTTAGTAGCTATTCTATGGAGCTGTATTTACCTCACTGAGAAGGAAACAGGGCTATGAAGACTAAGTGTGATACCCCAATGTCATGACTATTTCTACCTCAGTTCCACACAATACCACTACTGCCACATACGCATTTGATCATTTTGAATCCCGATTTGATCCCCCCCAAAAAATCACATTTTCATGTTTTAAACATGTAGTCTTCTTGTAGGTATACTATATTTTCTTTGGAACTCTGTTTCTGTCACTTTCTTGATTTTTGTGCATTCTAATATTGTATATTTTACTTAGAGCTGGATTTTCAGTCAGATAGGCAAGGGGTACAGCTTTAACTCTGTTAATTATAACTAATTGAATATCTACTTACCTTCAAATATAAATGTAGCATTTTTGTATATTTTAGACTCAGTTATAAAACCAAGAATATAACTGAATGCAGGGATTACTATTTGCTAAAATTATCCCTGACTGAAAATGAATAGTAATATTAGTACCATTTGTATCTTATCAAATGATAAGATATTATTGACATCTATATCACACTATTAGTTAACACATTTAGTGGGAATTTCTTATATTGGCCAACTACTGCTGAACATAAAGCCTGATTTTTTTAAACTTATATAACAAATGGGACACTGTATATAAATCTGTAGGTAACATAGGTTCAGGTCCACATTAAATAATGCATTCATTCAAGCTGTTATTGGTATTAGTTATTATTATTTTATTATTACCATAAAGTCACTATCACCCTCATCAATTGTGATTTCCCACTTAAAATTGTCCATCATCTCCCATCCTAAAGAGGAAGGCGTGACTGGGATTGTTTCTACCTCTGAAAACAAAGAGGATAACTCTATGAGAAAACTGCAATTTTGGAGAAGCCACACACTCTATTCCAAAGCCAAATGAAATGTGAAGCCAACCATGAATTAATGATAGCTCTTTTACTTCAAATGAGACAATGGAAGCCTAGGATCCATTTTATGATTGAATTAGAAAAGGTCTTTTGCTCAGGGAATACACGAAATGGGGCAATCATTAGATAGGAACAGAGTACTGACACTGTGTACTATATTGGGCATCATTCAAATACTGCATTAGCATTTAACAACAAATTTTTTTATTTAAAAGTATTTTCTTTTCTATTGTTATGTAAATCTGCATAGAACAACATTTTATTTTCATAATCCTTAACTATTGATCTCAACACCATAATACTATATATTCTGAAATCTCTTAGTTTGGACATCTTCATAAAATTCTTACTGGTAATTTTAGTTTTCATGAGTCTCTGTATTTTCTGGGAATATAATAAAATAACTAGAAAATAAAAATTTGTCACTCTTTTCTTTTAAAAAAATAAATATTTTGTTTCTTAATTAATTTGACTAATAATACCAAAACATCATGAAAAGCCACAGTAATACCACATGGTGAAAATAATAGTCACACCCCTTCCTTCTGTGGTTTTTCCCTTTAAAAATAGTCTGTACCAGACATTCAAGGTCTTCTAGCCTCCCGACTGCTGGAGGACCCTGTCATGACAGAATTAATAAAATCCTCATGCTTTTACATCAGCTGAGATGAGAGATGGTCTCTTGGGGCTACTCCTTCTCCTCAGGGATTGGACACTAGGGTCCAACATTTGGTTCCCTAATGGGGAAAATGAGTCGCTCCCAGACCCACTCTAGATCCAGTTGGAGGTATGAATGAGCTCATTTTTATGTCTGTTTGTTTGTGTATTGTGTTTCTGTTTCTGTGTAATTGTGAATCAGTAATTTGAAAATTGTACCTGCGCAGGGTCTGTATTGAAGCAGGACCAAGGAGAGGGGGCAGATGTGTCCCAGACCTCTGGCCCTGAGCCCTGAAAGACGTTTCATGGGCGTTTGTGGGAGGGAGGAGTGACCAGGTCGCTCGCCCTAGTCCCGGGGGAGGTGTGATCCTCCATCTGTATTTTTGGATCTGCTGCCGCGTGGCTTCTGGTTTTGACTCTATGTCTGTCTTTTTTTTCTTGTGATTTTCAGTTCTGCATCAGGGTGGTGGTAAGAGCACCAGCTTCTGGATTTGAATTTGTGTCTGTCTCTTTGTATTTTTGTTCTTGTGTATCAGTTTGTCTTCAATAAAATGGGACAACAATTAACTACCCCTTTAACCCTGACTTTAGATCACTGGAAGGAGGTTAAAGATCAAGCTCATAATTAATCTGTAAAAATCCAGAAGAAATGCTGGCAGATGTTCTGTTCCTCAGAATGGCCCTCTTTTGAGGTGGGTTGGCCACAGGACGGGACATTTAACTTGGATACTATCTTACAGGTCAAGGAAAAAATCTTCCAAATTTGCCCACATGGCCACCCAGACCAGGTTCCCTACATCGTTACTTGGGAAAGCTAGATTTTTATACTGTGGTGCCTGAAAATGTAAAACTACTGGGGATACTTATTGAAAACTTAGTTCTTCTTGGGACTGGATAACTGTTCGTAAAATTTATACTTCCAAAGCAAAGCTCCATGTGGAGCACAGAAACCTGTGACATCTCCCACACTTGTCTCCCAGGAGCAAGCAGCAGAACTGTCTCCATCGGTGTCAGGAAGGATTTGGGGCATGTGATGGTATTTCCCAAACAGGGTACAACAGCAAGATTTAGGTGCCACCTTCACGATTATGCTAAGGTAGAGAACCAAGTACTATCTGACCGAGCCTGCTGCTGCTGGCTGGACTAAGCTATTCTCCCTGCTTCTCTGCTGGCACCTCCCACCACCAGCCAAGGACTATTCAACCTTGTGCAGGGAGCCTTTTTCTTGCTAAATAGTACTGACCCCAGCTTGACGCAATCTTGCTGGCTATGCCTGTCAACAGGATCTCCCTATTATGAGAAAATACCCTCATCTGGCAGTTTCAACACTCCTACATCCTGTAGATGGGGGCAACATAAAAAGTTAACCTTAACAAAAGTATGTTTGGGGACCCCAATCCCTCAATATCAGTACCTGTGTAACCTAACTCTCCCAAATCCCAAGAGGACAGGGCACTGGTACCTGATGCCCTCTATTGATCTATGATGAGCCTACAACATTGGTTTAACCCCTGTATCTCTGATGATACTGCTAATTTCTGTGTACTGTTCCAATTAGTCCCCCAAATTTACTAATATCCCAGGATTGGGATATTCGGCCAAATAAGAGGGGGAAATGTAGAACTTTAAGAAAAATCTGAAGCCATTTCTGATGACTCTCAGTACTTCCCCACCTCCCCTGTGAACCAAGGACATAACAGCTATGCATGCACGTACTGAGATGTTGGAAACTTTCCATCTCCCTGAATAGGGGCATGATAACCCTTAGGTGTTGACTCAGTAACTGATGTTTTGACTTAGGCCCTGGGAAGGGGCAAAGTGACCTTCAGAAGTTTTCCTTTACTTCATCTGATCTGGCAACCACTCTCCAGCTAATTATTGGTAATAGCCTTTTTCTTCCAGGCAGGTTTGCAAAAAGGAAACTAGCCTCAAAAAACTACAGCTTCAGGACAGTAAAAGGAAGGTAAATATGCTTCTTTTCCATTTTAAAATTTTTGCTTCTTGGTAAAAAATCTTTAGTTCGTAGGCATATAAATTTTTTTCCAAGGTAGGTTAATTTCAATAATATGGTTCTATGGGAAAGTTTTAAAATCAAAGATTGTAATACATTCAGAGGATTTTAAAAATTGTTTAGGCTATCCTGAGTTCTTATCTTTTCCTTATAAAGTTGAGGATTGTTCCTTCGAGTTCTATGAGAAATGTGGCTATACTTTTTAATGGACATTTACACTGAATCTGTAGATTCCTTTCAGTGAGATAGTCATTTTTGCTGTGTTTCTTATATTTTCCCAAGAAAATAGGAGATCTTTTTATTTTCTAATGTCTTAATTTTTTCTTCTTAAAAGAGTTAAAGTTCTTGTCATACAAGTTTTTCCATTTGTACAGTCTGCTCCTGTGTGGGAGTCAAGTTGTCTCAGCTTAAACTCCTTTCCTGCTGCCAGGTGTTGCTTCAGGGTGAACTGCTGAGACTCAGACCTCTTACTAAATTTATCAAGGGCCAGAGTTATACTCTAACAAGGGATAATTGTTAAAAAATAAAAAAAAACAGTTCCCACTTCATAAGCAGAGATGACAGAACCCAAACTTGTGTCCTGCTTGCTTAGAATTACTCCAAGATATTTTGTGGTATTCATGGCTATTTAAAAGGAGGATGTCTCTTTTATCCTAGGTGTAAAAGAGATACATTTGGATTGTTTTCAGAATCTGGCTATGGTAAAGTTATTCTGCTATAAGCATAGCTGAGCACAAGTCCTTATGGTATGGTTAAACAACTTTTGTATTTAGGCCCAAAAGGGGTATTGCTGAGTTTTGAGGTAGATATTTGCCTAATTTTAAAAAATAACCATACTATGATCCAAAAGTGGCTGTGCCAGTTTGCACTTTCAGCAATGGAGTTTTTTCCTTATCCACATTTTCTTAAACATAAATTGTTAATAGTAATTTTTAATCTTGGTCATTTTTACAAGGATAAGATAAAACCTCAGAGTTTCGATTTGCATTTCTCTGATAGCTAAAGATGTTATGTTTGAACATTTTTTAAATGTCTCTCAGTCATTTTGAAGTTCGTCTGTTAAGAGTTTTCAGTTTATGTCTGTAACAAATATTTTTATTATATTAATTTTTTGATACTAATTTCCTGAATTCTTCATATGTTTTTCAAATGGGTTTATGATAAGTAAAGATCTTTTCACACTCTATAGTCTTGTTATACAAAAGTTACTCAGTTTAGGAGATCTAATTGTTTCTCCGAATGTTTGTGCCACTGAGGCTATGTTTGAGATGTGGCAAAGTGTACTTCTAATTTTTTCTCTATGAGGTTCAATGTAATTTTTATATGCTGAAGCCTTTGACTCATTTAAACTTGAGTTTTGTACATGGAGATGAATGTGGATCTATTTTTATTCTTCTACATGTTGATGTCTAATGAGGCCAACATCATTAGTTAAAATGTTTCCTTTTTCCATTTTCCTATCTGCAAGGCAGACTTGGAACTTAAGAGGAGGATAGCTTATAAATTTTTAATTAGATATTCAATGGTTAAAGCCCTGGTTGTATTTTTTTTTTATGGGAGATATTGAGCCACTAGGTAAAATACTTACAAAAAACAATGAGCCAATTTCCAATTGAGAGTTTTAAAAAAAGCTGCCTAACAGGTACTCAAGCAGGTAAAGTATAAATCAATAGGTAAAGTATACAATAATCAACAAGTGCAGTATATTAATTATGATTCAGCTGTGGCAAATATTGTATTAAATATAAAATTTATTCTACAACAGTTTTATGAAAAGGCAAAATGCTGTTTATGTCTAAACCTTTCCAGTTTTGCCAGTTAAGATTTTATTTTATTTTTTATTTATTTATTTTTATTGAAAAAAAATTTTCCTCCTCCTTCCCGCCTCCCATTTCCCTCCCCCTCCTCCCTCCCCTCTCCCCCCCCCCCACTCCTCTTCTCCTCCCTCTCCAGTCCCAGGAGCAGTCAGGGTTCCCTGCCCTGTGGAAAGTCCAAGGTCCTCCCCCCTCAATCCAGATCTAGGAAGTTGAACATCTAAACTGTCTAGGCTCCCACAAAGCCAGAACCTGAAGTAGGATCAACACCCCGTGCCATTGTCCTTGGCCTCTTGTCAGCTCTCATTGTCCGCCATGTTCAGAGAGTCTGGTTTTATCCCATGCTTTTTCAGTCACAGTCCAGCTGGCCTTGGTGAGCTCCCAATAGATCGGTCCGACTGTCTCAGTGGGTGGGTGCACCCCTCGTGGTCCTGACTTCGTTGTACATGTTCTCCCTCCTTCTGCTCCTCATTAGGACCTTGGGAGCTCAGTCCGGTGCTCCAGTGTGGGTCTCTGTCTCTATCTCCATCCATTGCTAGATGAAGGTTCTATGGTGATATGCAAGATATTCATCAGTATGGCTATAGGATAGGTTCATTTCAGGTTCCCTGTCCTCAGGTGCCCAAGGAACTAACTGGGGACATTGCCCTGGGCATCTGGTAGCCACCCTAAGTTCAAGTCTCTTGCCAACCCTTAGGTGGTTCCCTTAACTAAGATATGAGTTTCCCTGCTCCCCTATCCAACCTTCCTATATCCCCAATCATCCCGTTTCCCCAAGTTCCCCTCATCCTCTCCTTCACACTTTTCTTTCTCCATCTCCCCTTACCCCCATCCCACCCTACCCCCAAGATTCCAATTTTTTGCCCAGCACTCTTGTCTACTTCCCATAGCCAGGAGGATAACTATATGTTTTTCCTTGGGTTTGCCCTCTTGTTTAGCTTCTTTAGGACCACATCTTATAGACTCAGAGGCCCCCTATCCATAGCTAGAAACCAATTATGAGTGAGTACATCCCATGATCTTCTTTTTGGGTCTGGGTTACCTCACTCAGGATAGTATTTTCTATTTCCATCCATTTGCATGCAAAATTCGAGAAGTCATTGTTTTTTACTGCAGAGTAGTACTCTAATGTGTATATATTCCACACTTTCTTCATCCAATCTTCCATTGAAGGACACCTAGGATGCTTCCAGGTTCTGGCTATTACAAATAATGCTGCTATGAACATAGTTGAAGAAATGCTTTTGTCATATGATAAGTAATCTCTTGGGTATATTCCCAGGAGTGTTATTGCTGGGTCAAGGGGTAGGTTGATCCCAATTTTTCTGAGAAACCACCAGACTGATTTCCAAAGTGGTTGCACAAGTTTGCAGTCCCACCAGCAATGGATGAGGGTACCCCTTTCTCCACAACCTCTCCAGCAAAGGCTATCATTGGTGTTTTTGATTTTAGCCATTCTGACGGGTGTAAGATGATATCTCAAAGTTGTTTTGATTTGCATTTCTCTGATCGCTAAGGAGGTTGAGCATGACCTTAAGTATCTTTTGGCCATTTGAACTTCTTCTGTTGAGAATTCTCTGTTCAGTTCAGTGCCTCATTTTTTAATTGGGTTAATTATCCTTTTAAAGTCTAGTTTCTTGAGTTCTTTATATATTTTGGAGATCAGACCTTTGTCTGTTGCGGGGTTGGTGAAGATCTTCTCCCAGTCAGTAGGGTGCCTTTTTGTCTTAGTGACAGTATCCTTTGCTTTACAGAAGCTTCTTAGTTTCAGGAGGTCCCATTTATTCAATGTTGCCCTTAATGTCTGTGCTGCTGGGGTTATACATAGGAAGCAATCTCCTGTGCCCATATCTTGTAGGGTATTTCCCATTTTCTCTTCTATCGGGCCAGTTAAGATTTTAAACTCTTAATTTAAAACAGTAGCCTGTTTGGTACAAAAGGGCAGGATAAAATCTGGGAGATGGCTTAATAGAATATTGACTATGATCAATGTTTCTTATACTAAACAATAGATTCATTGATAGTTTTAAGATTGATTCCTGAAAGCATTGATGGTCAGCCTGGGGCCTTCACTTGCTATTTGGATGCTGGTCTTGCTCGAACTACAACTGGCAATAAAGTTTTCGGGGCCCTGAAGGGAGCTGTGGATGGAGGCTTGTCTATTCCTCATAGTACCAAATGATTCCCTGGTTGCGATTCTGAAAGCAAGGAGTTCAACGCAGAGGTACATCGTAAGCACATCATGGGTCAGAATGTTGCAGACTACATGCACTATCTAATGGAGGAAGATGAAGATGCTTACAAGAAACTGTTCTCTCAGTACATAAAGAACAACATCACTCCAGACATGATGGAGGAGATGTATAAGAAAGCCAATTCTGCTATACGAGAGAATCCAGTCTATGAAAAGAAGCCCAAGAGAGAAGTGAAGAAGAAGAGGTGGAACCGTCCCAAAATGTCTCTTGCCCAGAAGAAAGATCGGGTTGCTCAAAAGAAGGCAAGCTTCCTCAGAGCTCAGGAGTGGGCTGCTGACAGCTAAAGCAATTTTCTATGAAGAGATTTTCATAAAGATAATAAACTTATTGACCAAGCAAAAAAAGAAAAAAAAAAGATTGATTCCTGAACAATCGTGTTTGCTCAATTCAAAGGCCAAAACAATAATCTTTTCCCAGATGGTCATTGCTACAATTCACACAACTATATTTTGCTAATGTTATAGCTAAAAATACCTTAAAGGATTTTATGCTAAATTTTACAAATGGCTCTTCCAATGGAAGAACTGCATATATGGTTAATAATAATAATTACAAAATATATTTGTTGAGCTTACCAAGGCTCCTTTAAAGCAACTTATAAAAGTTGTAAAGAGATCCTGATACAAACGGATCTGACATGATGACACCAAGCTTTACTAAGGCAAGGTAAAAAAGTCCTTGCAATGCATTAATGAAAAGACCCGACCTATACATATTTGGGGTCGAGGATATGTTTGTGCTTTTTTTCACAGAAAGATGATGTTGTAGCTGCAAATACCCCATAAAGAAGTTCCAGAAATTAGTTGGGAAGGAGTCCTTGATCCATCTTCCCTGCTCCCGCAGAGAGAAATGCCTGGTGGCAGGGCCTGCTATACCGCTCTAAGGGTGTTGTTCTGCCTCCAAAGAGTCCAAGGAGACCCCGCTGGGATGGTTGCCAAGATGTGCTTCCGGTGGCTGGGTCTGGCTTGCCTCACCCAGGAGTCCCACCTGCCATGAGGCACTTTGGAGCTAAGATGCAGACTAAACATCTGACTGTTTTAATCTTTGGGACACAAAACTCATTTTGATTAAAATATTAACCCCTCTTCACTTAAGAAAGGGGAAGATCGGGGTTTTAACTGTTGCTCAGAGACTGGAACTGGTGATGTTTGATAATAACAATGTCTGTCATTGTACTCATACTGGAATTGACCTAATGATATTTGTAACTGCTTATAGATGTTGGGAAAAGTTTGACGCACCCTGTAAAGTGTTTAGGTTTAATGACTATGTTAAGAATTTTAGATTTTTACCCCTTCTCTAACCTTATTAACCCACCTCCTCAACCCTGGAACCCTTGGAGCAGGATCTTTGGTAGAAAAAAATAAGTTAAAACATGTCTCATGACTCTCTGGCCCTCCCTCCTAAAAGAGCTCCTCGCAGTTTTTTCATTGATGATTCACGCAGAGGCCCAATGACGGGAATATTGTGGAGCCCTCCCCTGAACAGCACATCATACAGAGGCCGTACAGGCCTGCTCAACATGGCATGGTGTCAGGAGAGGAGGATCGCCCTCCACATAGCCTAAGCCAGGTGTTGTAGTAGGAGCGGTGTGCTGCGTTCCCACCCAGCTCCGCATGGCTAGCTTTACCAGAAATAATTACATGGAAACTGTTTTCTTTTAAACACTGCCTGGCCCATTAGTTCCAGCCTTTTATTGACTAGCTCTTACATATTGATCTAACCCATTTCTAATATTCTGTGTAGCACCACGAGCTGGCTTACCAGGAAAGATCTTAACCTGTGTCTGTCTGGAGTGGGAGAATCATGGCAACTGCTTGACTTGGTTTCTTTCTCTCAGCATTCTGTTCTGTTTACTTCACCTATCTAAATTCTACCCTATCAGAAGCAAAGCAGTTTCTTTATTAATTAACCAATGAAAGCAACAGATAGAAAGATGACCCTCCTCCCATCAGCCAGGGACCCTGTGGTCAAAGGTCAAAGACCTGCTTACTTTGGTCTTGCTGAGGAGTTACAAAAAAAAAGGAGCATATGTCAGTAGCCATTTCAGGCTTCTTCTTTCTCACATCTCACAGGGCCCTGAAGTAAAAATCTTGAGACAAGAAAACTTAAAGTTAGCCAAAACATTATGTGCTGACCTTGGAGACTGAAGCTCTGGAAAGCACCACAGAGTGTCTTCATGGCTTGCTGCTTATCACTAACAGCAGGTGGTCTAGCCACTGACCTTGTAACTGCCCTGCTTAGCTGCTAAACTGCCCCACTTAGTTGCCTAGCTATGGAGCCCCTCCTTCCCTTCCCCCTTTCCTCAGTTCCCCCTGCCCGAGCTTCTCACTGAGGAGTATTTAAGACATGAAACTTGCTTCAATAAATGGATGCCTTGACAAAGAATACTGCTTGGCGTCTGTTTCTCTCCCCCACCCCAATGTCTTTCAGATAGTGCCTCTTCAAGACCCTGGAGTAACTTAGGACCTGCTGAGTGGGTCGTTTTGTGTTTATGTCTACATATTTTCTTTGCATTTTTGTCTTTTCTTTCTTAAATTCTGTTCTAAAATCTGTTTTCTTTTCCTGTTCTATTTTTATTTTATTGAACATAGATTTTACTCATATAATAAATTTTGATTATGGATTTTCCTTCCCCAATTTCTCACAGATTGACAAATTCATTTTATGTTGACAATTTTACAAGGCCAGAACATTGCCAAATTGTTTTATTGAGGTCACAGTTACCCTGATACCCAAATCATACAAGGATTAAACAAAGAATGCCAATTACCCTCATGAACATTGATGCAAAAATACTCAATAAGTGACTGAAAAACTATATCTAAAAACACATCAAAAGTATCATCCACCATGGTCAAGAAAGCTTTATCCCAGTGATACAGGGATAATTCAATATATGGAAATCTTTCAATGCAATCCACCATATGAAAAAACTGAAAGAAAAAATGCATGATCATCTCATTTCCTGCTGAAAAAGACATTGAAAAAAAATCTAACACTGCATCTTGATAAAAAGTCAAGGACATAGGGGATATACATAAACACAACAAAAACAACATAGAGCAATAAATAGCCAACACAAATTAAATGGAGAGAAACTCAAAGCAAATGCACTAAAGTCAGAAATACGACAAGGTTGTCTATTCTCTCCATATCTATTCAATATAGTACTTGAAGTTCCAGCTAGAGCAATAAGACAACTTAAAGAATTCAAGGGAACACAAATTGGAAAGAAAGAAGTCAAATTCAAAGTAGTGATATTTGTATGTGATATGATAGTATATATAAGTACCCAAAGATTCTACAAGGGATTAAACTGATAAAACTAATAAGCACCTTTAGTGAACTTTAACTACAAAGAAGATTAGCTAAAAACAAATCAATAGTCCTACCATACAAATGATAAATGGACTTCAAAAGAAATCTGTTAAACAGTACCCTTCAATCCTTCAATAAAGCCCAAAATAATATAAAATGTCTTGGTATAACTATAACCAAACAAGTGAAAAATCTGTATGACAAGAACTTCAAGTGTTTGGTGAAAGAATTTGGAGAAGATATCAGAAGATGAATATTTACCATGCTCACATATTGGTGGGAGTAACAAAGTAAAAATTTCCATCCTGCCAAAAGAAATCTTTCCCACAGAAATTCTAATAAACTTCTTTACAGACATTGAAGGCAAAATACTCAACTTTATATGGAAAAGCAACAACAACAAGAAACTCAGAATAACAAAAGCAATCATATACAAAAAATGAACTTCAGGAAGAAACAGCATCTCTGATTTTAAGTTCTACTTCAGAGCTATAGTAGTAAAAATCCATGGTATTGGCATAAAAAGAGACAGGTGGATCAATGAAATTTGATCAAAGGCCAAGATGTAAAGTCACACACTTAAGGACAACTGATTTTTGACAAGGAAGTCGAGGTCTTACAGTAGAAAGAAGCAAACATCAGCATATGTATATTGCTTTTCTAACTGGATGTCAGCATGTAGAAGAAGGCAAAGAGATTTGTATCTATCACTGGACAAAAAATCAACTCCAGATGGATAATGGACCTCAACATAAAGTCAGTTACACTGAACCTGGTAGAAAAGAAAGTGGGAAATAGCCTTGAGCTCATTGACAGAGGATTCACCTTCATGAATAGAATACCAATAGTGCAGGCACAGGCATTAAAATCAACAATTAAGAAATGGGACTTCATGAAACTGAAAAACTTCTGTAAGGCAAAAACACTGTCAAAAGGACAAAACGTCATCCTTAGGAATGGGAAAAGATCTTCACCAACACCACATCTGACAGAGGTCTGATTTCTTAAATATATAAAGTGCACAAGAAACTTGACATTGAAGAAACAAACAATCCAATTAAAATGTAGTTCAGATTTAAACAGAGAATTCTCAACAGAGGAATCTCAAACGTCACAGGAAGCATTTAAAGAAGTGTTTAACATCATTAGTCATCAGGGAAATACAAATAAAAATAACTCTGAGATTCCATCCCAAACCTTCCAGAATGAGTGAGATCAAAAATACAAATGACAGTTCATGCTGGAGAGGATAAGGAAAAGGGGGGAACACTCCTCTATTGCTGATGGAAGTCAAAATTTGTATACCTACTCTGAAAATTAATGTGACAGTTTCTTAGAAAATCTACCTGAAGACCCAACTATATCACTTTTGGGCATATACCAAAAAGATGCTCAAACATACCAGTAGGAAAGTTGCTCCTCTATGTTCATAGCACCTTTGTTTGTAATAAACAGAATCTGGAAACAATTTAGCTGTCCCTCAATCAAAGAATGTGTAAAAATTAGCATCTTTACACAATGTAATATTACTCTGTTATTGAAAATCAATAAAATCATGATATTTTCAGGTCAATGGATATAGCTAGAAAAAACTTATTCTGAATGAAATAACCCAAATCAAAAAAGAAATGTTTGGTGTGGGAGAATTGTTTGTATTCTGTCAATCATGTTATAAATAAATGCTGATTGGCCAGGCAGGAAATATAGGCAGGAAAAACAGACAGGAAGTAGAAATGATGTAATGAGAACAGGAGAATTCTGGGAAGGAGGAAGTTGTTTCCTCCCATTCCCGCCCAGACCACTGGAGCAGCAGGATGTGATCTGCCCCACTGAAAAAAAGTACTGAGCGACATGGCTAACATAGATCAGAAAATGGGTTAATCAAGATGTGAGAGTTAGCCAGTGAGAGGCTAGAAACTAATGGGCCAATCAGGTTATAATTTATGGAAACCTATGTGTGATTTTCTTTGGGGCTAAACAGTTGTAGGGGACCTGGTGGGAGGACAGAAACCCCAACAACAAGCAGGCCTGGACCCTTCGTGTCACAAATATTGCATGTGCTTACTTATAACTGAATATTAGCTGTAAAGTAAATGATTACTATGATACATTTCACAGACCTAGACAGACTAGATAACAAGGAATATTCAAGTGGGGGCACCTGTATCTCACTGGAAAATAGAATAGATTGCCTATGTAGACTGAGTTCGGGTTGGTATGTGGACATGAAGGATCAGGTTGTGGGTATGGAGGAGGAGAGTACTAAGAGAGGAGACTAGAAAAAGGTGGGAGGGTATTCCATGTCAGGTAAAAACATGGCACAAGAAAACTTTTGGAATCTATAAGAATCACACCAGCTAAGGTTCCAATCTATATTAGACACAAAGCGTGAGCTGAACTTTTCCTGTAACCAGGCAAGACTTCCATTGAATACTTTAAAACACCAACCCAGCCACATAAACTTTGACCTATAATCTGTACTGTCTACGGGGTATCCTTGGGTAAAAGAGACACAGAGATTAAGGGAATGGTTCAGACTTAAACACATTGCATGAAAGTAGGCATATCCTGTACAGTATCTGGAGCACCAAACACAGAGGTTGGAAGACCCAGAAACCTAGGATAGAATGAAAAACAATTGGAGAAAAAAATACCAATTTAATAAATGTCTAATTATATTATGCTATAGTTGTAGATTGGTATGTAGGCCAATTGTCATCAGAAAGGCTTTCATCCAACAACTGATGGAAACAGAGACAGAAACTCACAGTCAATCATTAGAACAAGTTTAGGGAATCCTGTTCAAGAGAGGAAGGAAGAGAGTAGAAGCCAGAAGGGTCAAGGACATCATAAGAAAACCTAGCAATCAACTAACTTGGGCTATTGGCACTCACAGAGTCTCAACTGACAGCCAGGTTGCCTGTATGGGACTGATGTAGGATCTCTGCACATGGGACTGTTGTATAGATTTGTCTTCTTGTGAGAGTCCTAGCATTAGGTTAAGGGCTGTCTCTAACACTTGCTGGCTTTGGGGACCCTATTGCTTTTACTGGTTCACTTTGCTCAGCCTTAATAAAAGAAGAGATGCTTTGTCTTACTCCAATATTATATGCCATATTTTGTTGATATCCATGGGAGGCCTGCCCTCTTCTGAACAGAAACGGAGGAGTGGATAGGTACAGAGGGGTTATGGGAGAAAGACTGAGAGGAGAGAGGGGGAACTATGATTGGGATGTAAAACAAATAAATAATTAGAAAAAGAAAATAGAATTAAATAGAATTGATTTATATAATATGTTCTGATTATGTCTCATCCCCTAACTCGTTTAGATTCTCCCCAACTACCCTCCCATATGACATTTGTGTTTTTCCCCCTATTCTGGCACTCTGTATCTGGCCTTTGTAGCTTACTTATTAAAGATTTAACAACTAAAGTCCACATGTATGTGGAACTTAACTTATTTGTTTTTGTAAATCTGAATTATCTCACCCAGGATGATTTTTTTCTAGTTCTATCCATTTATCTGTGAATTTCATAATTTATTTTTTTAGCAGCTGGGCAATATTTCTTTGTACAAATAAATCACATTTTTCTTTTTTTCTTTTTTATTGAAAAAAAAATTTCCGCCTACTCCCAGCCTTCCATTTCCCTCATCCTCCTCCCACTCCTCTCCTCCTTCCCCCACTCCTCTCCCACTCCCTCTCCAGTCTGAAGAGCAGTCAGGGTTCCCTGCCCTGTGGAAAGTCCAAGGTCCTCCCCCCTCCATCTAGGTCTAGGAAGGTGAGCATCCAAACTGGCTAGACTCCCACAGAGGCAGAACATAAAGTAGGATCAAAACCCAGTGCCATTGTCCTTGGCTTCTCATCAGCCCTCATTGTCTGCCATGTTCAGAGATTCCGGTTTTATCCCATGCTTTTTCAGTCACAGTCCAGCTGGCCTTGGTGAGCTCCCAATAGATCAGCCCCACTGTCTCCATGGGTGGGTGCACCCCTCCTGGTCCTGACTTCCTTGCTCATGTTCTCCCTCCTTCTGCTCCTCATTTGGACCTTGGGAGCTCAGTCCAGTGCTCCAATGTGGGTCTCTGTCTCTATCTCCATCTTTCGCCAGATGAAGGTTCTATGGTAATATGCAAGATATTCTTCAGTATGGCTATAGGATAGGGCCATTTCTGGTTCCCTATCCTCAGCTGCCCAAGGAACTAACTGGGGACATTGCCCTGGGAACCTGGGAACCCCTCTAGGTTCAAGTCTCTTGCCAACCCTAAAATGGCTCCCTTAATTAAAATATATACTTTCCTGCTCCCAACCATCCCATTCCCCCAAGATCTCCCCATCCTCCCATTCTTACTATTCTCTCCCCATCTCCCCTTACCCCCATCCCACCCCACCCCCAAGTTCCAAATTTTTTGCCCGGAAATCTTGTCTACTTCCCATATCCAGGAGGATAACTATATGTTTTTCTTTGGGTTCATCTTCTTATTTAGCTTCTTTAGGATCACAAATTATAGATTCAATGTCCTTTATTTATGGCTAGAAACCAATTATGAGTGAGTACATCCCATGTTCATCTTTTGGGGTCTGGGTTACCTCACTCAGGATAATGTTTTCTATTTCTATCCATTTGCATGCAAAATTCAAGAAGTCATTGTTTTTTACTGCTGAGTAGTACTCTAATATGTATATATTCCATACTTTCTTCATCCATTCTTCCATTGAAGGACATTTAGGTTGTTTCCAGGTTCTGGCTATTACAAATAATGCTGCTATGAACATAGTTGAACAAATGCTTTGGAATATGATAGGGCAACTCTTGGGCACATTTTTCTTTATATACTCAGTTGTTAATAGCTATCTAGTCTGTTTTCAACTTTTGAATATTATGAGTAGAGCAAGAGTGAACAGGTTTAAGCAAGTGTCTCTGCAATAGAATGAATTATGCTTTGAGTATATAGTCAAGAGTTGTACAGCTGGATCTTGAGATAAATATATTGCCAGCTTGCTAAAGATCCTCCATATCAATTTCCATAGTGGCTGAACAAGTTTGCCTTCCCATCTGCAATGGATGAAGGTTCCCTGTGCTCCACAGCAACACCAGGATAAGATGTCACTTGTTTTTATTGTTCTCTGGCCTTTCTTACTGTTTTAAGATGAATTCTCAAAGTAGTTTTGATTTGTATTTTCTGATGGCAAAGATGTTGACAATTTCTTTGCTATTTGTGTCTTCTTTTTTGAGAATTCTATGTTAAATCTGTACTGTATTTTTTAATGGGTTATTTCTCCTGTCATCCAGCTTCTTTAACTTTCCTCACTCACTCAAGATGTTTTTCTTTTTCTATTTTTTTCTACTTCCATCTACTTGCATGCAAATTTCAAGATGCCATTTTTTTTCTATCACTGAGTAGTACTTTAATATTTAAATGTGCCTTTTTTTTATCCATTCTTTGGTTGAAGGATATCTAGATTGTTTCCAGGTTTTGGCTATTACAAATAATGCTTTTATGAACATAGTTGAACAAATGACCTTGTAGTATGATTGAGGATCTTTTGGGTATATGCCAAAGAGTGGTTTTGTTGGGACCTGAGATAGACTGATTCCGAATTTTCTGAGTGAGGTAACCCAGACCCAGAAAGATGAACTTAGTATGTATTCACTCATAAGTGCATACTAACTATAAAACAAAGGATATTGAGCCTATAGTTTATGATCCTAGAGAAGCAAAATAACAAGGTGAATCCTAAGAAAAACATACATAAATTCATCTGGAAAGGGGAAATAGGCAAGATCATCTGACAAAATTGGGAACATGGTAGTGGGGAGAGTAAGGAGGGTAGAAGGGGAAGACATGGGGAGAAGGGGAGGGTGAAAGAGAACTTGGGGGAACAGGGTAGTTGAGATGGAGGAAGGACAGAGATGAGAACAAAGAAAGAGATATTTTGATTGAGGGAGCCATCAAGAAATCTGACACTGGAGAAATTTTCAGGAATCCACAAGGATGATCTCAGTTAGGAGAGGGTGCCTGAACTGGCCTTGCCCTGTAGTCAGATTGATGAGTATCTCAAATATCACCATAGAACCTTCATCTAGCAAATGATGGAAACAGAGGCCAAGACCTTCATTGGAGCACTGGACTGAGCTCCCAAAGTGATGTAGGAGGTCCTTCTGTATTTGTATTGATACAAAGAAGCTGTCTTGGCCTTTTGATAGGGCAGAAACTTAGGTAAATGGAAAGACAGAACACAATGCTGGGAGAAAGAAAGCAGGCAGAGAGAGCCTCCATGAAGTTGCCAGAGTCAGACATGCTAAATATTTCCCGGTAAGCCATGGCCTCATGGTGAATACAGACTATTAAAAATGGGTTGAATCAAGATGTGAGAGTTAGCCAATAAGAGACTAGAGCTAATGGCCAGGCAGCAATTTAATTAATATAGATCTCCTTGTGATTATTTCAGGGGTTAAGCTAGCTGGGCAGGAGTGCAGCCGCTCCTCCTACAACTCCAAAGTCCAGTGAAGAAATTTACCTGAACTAATGGGAGCTCACCACTCTAGCTGGGCAGGGAAGGAAACAACATAGGTTCATATTAGTTCCTCTGAATGGGAGTGATGGTTGCATGGCTGGGGCAGACGGGGAGGTCACTGACAGTGGCACCAGGATTTATACCTACTGCTCGTACTGGCTTTTTGAGAACCTATTCTCTTTGGATGGATACCTTGCTCAGCATAGTAATAGTAGGGACAGCCTCGGACCTTCCTCAAAGTAATGTGTCTTATCCTCTCTGAGAAGAGGATGGGAGGTAGGGTTAGGGGGTTAGGTAGAGGGAATTGGAGAAGGGGAGGGAGTGGAAACTGGGATTGGTATATAAAATGAAAAAAGACAGTTTGTTTTCTTTTTAAAAAATAAAAATAATAAAATCACTAAAGTAATTTAAAAGTAGAACACTATGTGAAGCTTAAAAAGTCTTCAGTGACTATAGGTATAATCCATGATGGTTCACAACCATCTGTAATGAGATCTGGCGCCCTCTTCTGGCCTGCAGCCGTACATGGAGGCTGAACACTGTGTACATAATAAATAAATCTTAAAAAAAAAGAAAATTTCATATATTAATAAGTATGTTTTGTTGTGAAAAAGATTACAATTTCAGCGCTTTGAACGTTTCATTTTACTATAGTAAATAACAAATAAAAGAAAAAAAAAGAAGAGATAGTAAGACTGCACCTTCAACAGCAATTTTTTCTTGGCCTATGATGCCAAGGTTTAACTTTTCCACACGACTCTTTCACTCCTGGGGTTTCCTGAAGTTGCACCTTCACCAGTGCTCTCTACAGGATTCAGATAATGCCAAGTCTTAGCATTTCTCCATGACTCATTCAGTTTTTTTAATCCAATAGCATCTGGGAGAATCTTAGACATTGTCTCCCAAATCCTGCTTCTATCTTGGTGTCCTGTCTTGGCTCTTCTATGTACCATAGCTTTTGTGTTTGCTACAATGATGCTGGTCTCTTGTATACCACAGCTGATTCTTAAGCTCAAGCTCATCAGGGTCAATTGTCTCAGTAAAGGAAAGACTTTATTTCCACAGATTCTTTATCTGACATATCATATGAATGACCCTGGTAGATCTTTGTTTACCTACGAAACTTCACAAGTCAGGTCTCCATTAACCTGTTGCAATATGTTACCATCCTGGCTTCTATAGTACCTCATTCAGTTTTGAGTATTCAATGTCCTCTCTCTCACAAAGCTCTAAAACCAGTTTTTCTTCTATGTCCTTCCTCTGTGATAATGTGGTTGAATCTTTTCCAGCAAAATCACATTCTCTGGTACCACTTTGATAGAACACTGAGAAAAGAAAATGGGAGACCTGGCTTAGTTAATCTATCTCTAATAGATAGTTCCTCTACTGCCAAACTGAAAGAAGAGGTAGAGCCAAGAACACAATGTCAGCATTTGAAAGCTCACCTATTGACTTTTTGAGTATTAGAAAATTTTGAATCTGTGAAAAAAGTAGAAATACTTTTTTCTCTTTATTTCCTTTATATTCCCAAAACTGACAATTAATTTACTAGAAGATAATAAAAGAGCAAAGATTTCTGAATTTATCAAATTGTTTACACAGGTAGATAATATATAACAAAACTACTCTTTATGAGCATGACTTAGTAGTTCCATTCTTGGAATTGAGTCTTTATACCGTGGCCATTATGCACTGATTGAATGCTACTACTCAATGTCATTGTCTGCATAAAGAGTAGTTTGCCCAAAGATTGCTTATCATTTCAAATGTAGAATTATTTATAATGTTATAATGTGTAAAATATAATATTTAGGTTTCTTAGAATAGGGTTTTAAAATAAGTAATATACTTTGAGAAAAGTACACACCTCCAACCTGACATATCCAGGGAAAGAAAATTGGATTTAGTATAAATTTCTTGTCAAAGTACCAAAATCTAAGCATTATTGGACCAACACAATATACTCTTTCTTCATTTCAGGTATGAGGCTCTAGTTGATCTGTTTAATAGCTTATTCACAAATTAAAATTTTGTGTAGGCCATCAAAACCTTTTTCAGTTTTAGCCTATCATATAACTTCTGACTTAATGTGGGTGAGTTTTGTAAGAAATTTTCTTACTTCTTTGAAGCTTCTTCCAACAGATTTTGAAAAACACTTAGCTTTATATATTATAAAGAATGTTGAAAGTAGAGAATAGTGCTCCATACTAGGGAAGAACACACAAACTTGTTATCCAAGGATGGCTATATATGTGAGGGATTACAATCTTACAAATAATAGAAATATTAAATACTCAAAATTTTAAGTGTAAAAATGGGAGACAAAACAAATATGACATTTTATGGTTTTGTTTATTCCTACTATAATTTTCCCTTTATTTGCCCAATAGTTTACACATATTATCTAGAGTTTGAGTCTTTCAGCAAACACCAAACTTCAGAACTGCAAGTCCAAAGATAAACTTATAATAAAACAGTCTTGGTGTAATTTTAGAACCCTGGGTGTTATAGGAGAAGAGGGAAAGTTGTTAACTATATCCTGGGTGCTAAGGTTAGAAGTAGATTAAATATGTCCTCCAAAGTCTCATGTGACAGAATACTCCTCTGAGTGGTGCTGTTGGTGTTTCATAAAGAGCAGAGCCCTGTAGAAGTAAATTAGGTAACTGGACAGTCTACCCCCATGAACTGATTAATGCTGACCCCACCAAAAAAAATTAACTCTCTCAGGAGTTAATTAGCTTCTATGAGACAAAAAGAGCAAACTTATTCTTCCCCAGTCTGGCTTTATCTTATCTCACACATGATTACTCCCTCTTGCATTCATTTCTCCTAAAATGCCATCTGTCATGTTACAAAATCAGGCAAACCTCGGCTGACTTGAGCAGATGCTGATATTTAATTTTGGACCTCCAAAGCCAGGGACTAAAGAAATCTATTGTATTTTTAAAGAACCAAGTATCAGGTGTTTTGTTATGACATCAGAAAATGGAATAAGAATATGAGATTACTAAGTAAATGAGTAACTTCTCAATAACACATGCAAAAATCATCTCCAAACTGGCCTTAATTACTACCTTAATTAGTTATTAGAATATTCATCAGCATTTTACTGCTGCAGAATTTAGGTCTTTATTTGTACTTATCTTTACTTTGCATTTTGGGCTATTCACCAATGGTGAGTTTGGAGAACTGTCTGATACAGTTCACATTTTTCAAGCATAAAGATTTTTTATTAATTCATTTAGAGTTAAGTGTATGTATTTTGATCATATTCACCACAACTTCTTCCATTAACTCTTCCCAGAAGTTCTTCATTTTCCTAGTTTATTAACCTTGTCTCTTCTTTTGTTTAAATTTAATAATCCACTGACTCCAAACTGCTCTCCACAAGAATGTGGGTCATTTCCCTGGAACCTAGTTGACTGAACAGCAGTCACATCCTTACAGAAAACTGAATCTTCCTCTTCCACGGAATTCCTAACCTGCCCGAAGACTACTGCTAGAATTGGTCCTTCTGAGTCCCTTTAGAGTCATGCTAGAATATTGAATGGCTTGCTTTTATGGTGGTCTTGTGCAGGCAAAGATGGTTGCTGTGAGCTCATGAACTCCACAGTCCTGTCCAATCCTGAAGACACTGTTTTATTTTAGCCACTCCAAACTGTGGACTTACATTCTTTCTGTTCCCCTTCTGTAATGGCCCATGACCCATGGGGTATGATGTACATGTCCCATTTACACCGATCCATACTTACTTATATTCCTTACATCTTGACTAATTATGATTTCTGCATTAATGACAGCTCAGTGCACAAAGAAACATCTTTTATGAGATCCAAAAACTACCCTAAACATATCTTTCATTCAGATATTCTCTTCAATATAGTCTACTCAATTGAGTGTTTCATTTCCAACATCATTTCAGTTTGGAGTTTCTTCACAAATTCTGTCTCTATTTTATTTCTTGGACTGAATTCCTCATTTAATTAATTTATATGTTTTTCTTCTTTTAGAGTTTATCCGTGCATTCTTTTGTTTCAACAGCTTCAAAATCCTTTTTTTTATTCATTGTCTGGTAGTTATTCCAAGAAATTTTCATTAGGAACATTTAATGTAGTATTAGAGATTAGCAAAGAAGACAACTTTGGTTTTTATGTTTATATTTTTGCACTGGGAGTTGACCAATTAAAGTTAATTTATTGATTGAGTTTTTTTTCTTTTGTATTCCATTTATTTTTATTTAGCAGTTGTGTTTGCTGAGTTCAGTGTAGGAATGCTCTGTGATAGAGTTGGTGTGTTTTTTTCATTTCTGGGATTGGCACTTACAGTTGGTTGCTCTATGTCACATCTTCTTATGAGGGTCAGATATTGATTTGTCAGCTAATGCCTCCTACTTGGGCCTGCTGCTTTCTCTGTAAGTTGTTGAACTCAATATACTTGTAGTCTTCACTTAAGGTCATATTTGGTCCCCACTTTTATTCTTTAGCTCTCTCTGGAGCTATTGGGATATGTGAAATTTCAGTATTTCCATTGGCACTGGTTAAAGACCATGTTGCCTATAGCAACTGTTCATAAACTACTTCTAAATGATGTGACTAACTCCCCCCATTTGCTACTTTCTTTGTTCAATAATTTTGGATGAGATTTTCTTTATGTTTGATTTTACAAAACCATTATTCTTTGTATTTTATTTCCTACTTATAAATATATTTTATTTTTTCTTGAAAATTTTATTTCTCTTCATCCTTTCTTATTTTATTTTCTTTATCTGGTCATATAAACAACACTACCAGCATCACCACCTCAAGATAATTTGAGTGGGTTTATAGATATGTCTATTTGCCTATAAAACCTAGAAATCAAGAGAAGAATTGCTTTTATTAATAAGAAACTCTGTCATTAATAATTACATTATTATTAAAAAATGAATTAATTTTAAAGACTCTCAGGGGTCCCTTAGCCAAAAAAACAAGAGACAAAAAACCTTTATATTCATGATAAAATGAGTTTTTGAATAAAATGTATTGTTTGGATTTTATTCATGATGCAAGTAATTTTGGTCAAGGATTTTTCCTTTCTCTTTATAAGATTTAAACAATGTTTTCTAAAATGAGTATGGGTTCATCATATAGCTAACCACTTTTTGTCTGGCTTTATTTATTGCTGTAAAATCGAATATGGGTTATATAAGGTATGTTTTATTATCTCTCATGTTTACTGGAGGCTTTGCCATGGTTTAGATAATGAAGATAATTTTTTTTCTTTTCAGCTATTAGGAGTTCCCTAACTTTGAGAGGACTTGTAGTTACAAAGAACACATTGATATATCATAAATCATATGACTGCATTATGTTTAATAGCATTTTGCATTTGTAGCTTATGAGGAATGTGACATGGCTAGTAACTTGTCAAAGGAAACATGTGTATCAGTCAGAGTGGGCTTATATATGTTACAACAACAAATGACCCTAAAAATTACAATAGTACAAGTCAACATATTTCTATTTCATTCTCTTTGTGATCACGGTAGTCCTTCATGCTGCCTGAACAACCATCACCTAAACATTTCTAGCCAACACAGGAGAAGGTCCAAACAGTGTGCTAAAGTGTCAGTTAAAGACTCTGCCTTGGAAGTGACATTTATTATTCCTGTTGACAATTCATCAGTTCATTGGTGGCAGCAATATATTCTCACTACAATTTAATCTTAAAGTATGTTCTAAATAGTGAACAAATTTACTGACTAGAAATGATAATCCTCAGAAACTCTCCTCTCAGAGTTTTACCAGTGCATGAAGCAGAAAGACAAGCAAGGAAACTTAGGAGACAGAGTCTTTTGTGTATAAACAGTACAGAGAGCATTTTCAAGTCTGCCAGAAAAGTTATGTAGAGTTCTATTCATAGCTGGAAGTCAAAAAGTCTTGAGATAAAGTACACATCATTCTAGTAAATTATTCGATTCACAGTCTAGAATGTAAGAATGAATAATCTTCAATATGGAAGGGGGTTGTCCTGAAGACAAGAGTCAATCAAGAGCAGAGCTGAGGTCTAGCTCCCTCTGAAGTCTCCGCCTTTAAGTCTCAGTCAGCTCTAAAAAGGAGACTTTCTTGAAAGACATTTTGAGAGAAATATCACGGATGTTTAACAAAAAAAAAAAAAAAAAACTAGGTTTAAAATATCATGAAAGAACATCTGTGATCTCAAACTAGGTTAACATTGTAGAGTCTAAGCTATAATACAATTCTATAATAATAATTGTTAGCAACAATATTATGTTTTTGGATTGGTGACCCAGTGATGCCAATTAAATATGTGTTTATCTAGAACCAATTATTGTTATTCATAACAAAGAAATTTCTTGTTTTCTGCTTTTCATAAACCTAAGTAAATAGGTAAAACAGTGGACTGTTTTTGTTGGAGCAAACTCTATGTAGTACACAGAGCATAATGCACTGGTTGAACATATAAGTATATATATCTAACTATTTCTTTATTAGCATTTCCAAAAAACAAGTGTAATTGAAGAAATTCAAAAAGAAAGACTAATTCAAAGGGCTGTGTTCATGCTACAATAGCTCAAAAATGGTGCCAGGGTGAGCTCCCATTAAATCAGTCCCACCATCTCAGTGGGTGGACGCACCCCTCGCGGTCCTGACTTCCTTGCTCATATTCTCCCTCCTTCTGCTCCTCATTTGGACCTTGGGAGCTCAGTCCAGTGCTCCAATGTGGGTCTCTGTCTCTATCTTCATCCATCGCCGGATGAAGGTTCTATGGTGATATGCAAGATATTAATCAGTATGGCTATAGGATACGGCCAGTTCAGGCACCCTCTCCTCTGGTGCCCACGGAACTAGTTGGGGAAATCCCCTTGAACAAGGCCAGCTGGACTGGAACTGATGGAGCATGTGATCAAACCGGACTCTCTGAACTTGGCGGACAATGAGTGCTGACTGAGAAACCAAGGACAATGGCACTGAGTTTTGACTCTACTGCATGGACTGGCCTTGTGGGAGCCTAGTCTGTTTGGATGCTCACCTTCCTAGACCTGGATGGAGGGGGTAGGACCTTGGACTTCCCACAGGGCAGGAAACCCTGACTGCTCTTTGGACTGGAGAGGGAGAGGGAGGGGGAGTGGGGAGAAGTGGAAGGGAAATGGGAGGAGGTGGAAATTTTTAATAAATAAATAAATTTAAAAAACGTGGTGCCAGGTCATACAAGTCAGCCAGAAAATCTAAGACAAAAACAGTTAAATGTACTGTATATATTCCAACAAATGAAAAACAGTCACACAACAATATCATAACATGCTGTCAGAAAAACAAATTAGTATACAATGGAAGAAGTGGATATTTTTATGGTGATTAAGTAAAAAAAATTATCACAATTTCTCTTAAGTTCAATATTTTAATGTATATAGAATTCTTTTAAACTAAGGGCAGTTTCATTGCCTTTTCATTTTTATCAGAGTTTTAAGAGATAGATGTCTTCGCATTTCCTTTTCAAACCTTATAAGGAGCCAGCTCAGAACTGGGACATCTGCTCAGTGTTTTGAGGCCCACAGATGCTGCTCTGGTTGTTATCACATACATTTTAACTGGCAGCCCTGGCTGACGACCTTTCAAAATTCCCCTGTGTCTCCATTGAGGCAACCACCTATTTTTTCATAATTTTTCATCACCAGAGGCATGGATTTCTTTCAAAAATAAAAACTAATTATATACTTAATTTGAAATCAGAAAATTGCAATGGATAACACAAATTATTTGAAGGTTAACTTTTACCTGTTAACCTTTCCAGTTCCCTTTTCAAACTGAATATGAGGATAGGAAATTCAAAAGTACACACAAGCCACTAAACACTTTCTGACATGCTTCTTAAAGGGTGATTTAGAGTAGTCTGACTCATTTTGGTTTTTTAGTTTGACCCTAATACAAAATTCTGTTTTGGTGTTGCTGTTCTCTGAGCCAGACTGGAATGAGGCAGTTCTTTTTTTTTTTTAATTGAAAAAAAAAAATTCTGCCTCCTACCAGCCTCCCATTTCCTTCCCCCTCCTCCCACTCCTCTCCCTCTCCCCCCACTCCTTTTCCCCTCCCTCTCTACCATGCTTCAGAATGACAGTATTAATGGTGAGCTTAATGCTGTACTTACCATATTTAGGAATTTATTTTACAGATAATAATGCAGCTGCAAGTAGCGCATTGCCCATTAAATAGGCTTCTTTGACTAGTTCATGGACACAGTTTTTGTTCTGAAACTCTCCAATATTGATTCAAGTCTGACATATTATTTATTTCTATACAAATCTCCGTCTTCTTTAATAGAGAATGAAAGACTGAGTTCTTACTGTGTGTCAGTTTTCTGTGGTTACCATTATAAGACACAAATTAGAAGATTAATCAGTCTGTTCTCTGAAGGCTTAACAGCTCAGGTGTCTGACTTTGGTCTTCTCTGTTCTTTCTAGGTAAGTGTTTGGCTGATGCCTTTTGATTCCTGCCTCTGAATCTTAGCATCTTCCTGGACTTGTGGTATTGATCCTTTTTTCAAAAAGTGTGTGGTGAAATACTTCTATAAAGTCAAACCCAATAGTCATTCTCTGCCTATCTTTATGGATTTTATAACCACACAGAGCTACACAACCAATCTGAGATTAACATTTTATTTAACATCTTCATAATAACAACATGAATTTTACTAAATAAATGTTATTTCCATTTGTCATACAAATGTATATTCACAGATCCTATAATTGTAATCAGAGCCATTTTTGTAAGCATATATGCACCTTCCACACCTATTTGTTTTGTTCTAATAAAATATATTATATTGGTGATAAAGAGATGGTTAAGCAGTTGAAAATATTGGATGCTGTTGCAGAAGACCAAGTTGCAACTCCCATTACCCACTGAGGGCTAAAAGTCTTTTGTGGCTCCAGTTCCAGTGGATCCAATGCTCTTTTCTGATCATAATAAAATCTAAGTAAAATGTATTATATTTAAACATTACTTTTAGTCAGGTGGTTCAGGCTTTTAATCCAAGCACTCTGGAGGCAGAATCAGGCATATCTCTGTGAGTTTGAGGACAACATGGCCTACAGAGCAACTTCCAGGACAGGCTGCAAAGCTACACAGAGAAACCCTGTCTTGGAAAACCAAACCAACCCAACCACCAAACAAACAAAGAACAATTTACTCCTAATGTAATAAAACTGATAGGCACAGAATAGATGAATATTTATTTTAAAAATATCTTTTTACATATCAATCATAGTTCTCTTTCCCTCTTCTTCTCCTCATCCTCATTCACTCCTCAGAGAGGATGAATCCTTCTATGGGGAGTCACTAAAGTCTGTCACATCTCTTGATGCAGAACCAAGCCGCTCGCACCCTGTATCTAGGCTGAGCACAGTATCTTTCCATAGGGAATGGGATCCAAAGAACCCAGTTCATGTATTAGGAATAAATACTGGTCCCACAAACTGCTCAAGCCACACATTTGTCATCCACATTCAGAGGGCCTAGTTTGGTCCTATGCAGGCTCCCCAGTTATCAGTTAAGAGTCATTGAGCACCTATTCACTCAAGTCAGCTATTTCTATGGGTATCCCTATCATGGTTTTGACCCCTTTGCTCATATTATCGCTTCTCCCTCTTTTGATTGGACTCCAGGAATTCGACGCAGTGCTTAGCTGTGGATCTCTGTGTCTGCTTCCATTAGTTACTGGATGAAGGTTCTATGATGACAATTAAGGTAGACATCTATCTTATTACAGGGGAGGTGCAGTTAAGGCACCGTCTCCACTATTGCTTAGATTCTTGCCTTGGGTCATTCTTGCGGATTCCCCAGAATGTCTCTAGCATCAGGTTTCTTGCTAACTCCTTGATGGTGAGCTTCATTAAAACTTCTCTTCCCTTGCTATCACTCTCTGTCCTTCTCTCAAGTCTACTTAATTGATCCCTCATGTTCTCTTCTTCCCTCCACTTTTGTCCTCTCCACACTGCTTCTCCTCTCCCCCCACCACTCACTAATAAAAGATTATGCTGGAGAACATGTGTAGTAAGGGGAATACTACCCCATTACTGGTGGGAGTGCAAACCTGTACAACCACTTTGAAAATTAGTATGGCAGTTTCCCAGAAAATTGTGAGTTAATCTACCTCAAGACCCAGCAATACCACTCTTGGGCACATCTCCAAAGAATGCACACTCCTATCACGAGGACGTTTGATCAACTATGCTCATAGCATCATTATTTGTAATAGCCAGAAACTGGAAATAACCTCAATGGCCCTCAACCAAAGAATGGATAAAGAAAATGTGGTAAATTTACACAATGGAGTAATACACAGCATTATAAAACAATGGCATCTTGAAATTAGTAGATGGAACTAGAAAAAAAAAACATCCTAAATGATGTAACCCCCAGACACAGAAAGACAAACATGATATGTACTCACTTGTATGTTGATATTAGACATAAAGCAAAAGTTAACCAGCATACAGGCCACAACCCCAGAGAAGCCAGGAAACAAAGAGGACCCTAAGAGAGATGTACATGAATTCCTCTGGAAAGGGAAAGTAGACAAGATAAAATTTTAGAACATAAATTTGTGACTTTGAAATGACTCAATGTAAGAAACTGAACCTTATTGTCATTCTAGAATCCTTCCTAGATTATAGTCTATATCCCCATAGCCATGCCCAGAGTATAACTATTTTCTTGACTTGTAGCATTATGGATTAGTTACAAGCATCTTAAAGTAGCTTTACAAAAACACATTTTTTCCACTGTCAAATTAAAAAATTTATTTTTAAAATACAAGAATCACTCTTTTATAATAAACTCACTAATAAAAACACCTCACAATTAGATCAACATAACCATCCGAAGAAACAAGTGCCCAGGTTCAAATTCTATATATCTCAACAAGTTCTTATAGAGTTAAAGTAGTTCTTTTAAAGCCATGGAGTTTAGTTTAAAATCTTACATTTTGACAAAAAAAATCATACTTTAATGCCCTCATCAACCATGATAAAAAAAAAAAGAAAATAAAATGACATAGTTAAAAATACAAAACATTTTTCTTTATGTGCACTTCTAAAACTTGGGTATCCTTTACCTGTTCCTTTCCTTACCTTGTGCTCCACTAATGCTCTTTTTCATTCTCCTTCCTATCAGTTATACTATGCCTATATTTCATTTTTTTGCATATAAATTAGGTTAGTATCTGCAAATAAAGAAGAACATGATGTTTGTTTCAATTTGTTCTCTATTTTAGATGACTTCACATAATGCAATATATTTTAATTCAGTTTATTACCGTATCAAATTTGTAGTTTCACGTTTCTCTTAATTTTTAATTTTGTTTTATTTAATGTCCTATTTCTTTGAGAGATACAACAACCAAAGCAACTCATAAAGGAAATCATTTAGTTAGAGTTGGCTTACGTTTCAAAGAGAGGAAGCATGACAGCATACAAGCAGACATGATACTAGAGAGGTGTCTGAGAGTTCTACATCTGCCTCATTATGTAGCAGGAGAGAGAAACACTGGGTCTGACTTGAACCTTTGGGTCCTCAGCACCCACCCTCAATGACATGGTCACACCTCCCTGTTTTCAAATCTGTGACTCTTCCGTGTTTTCATTTATCAAACCACCACAATTATAACAATCTTACAAACTTAATTATAAGAACTTGTAAGTATAAAATATACAAAAATTAACCAGATTCAAAGACTATAAATCTCAATGATTTTCTATGCAATTATAATTGACATTTAAAACTGTGGGGATTTACTTTGCATTTTACATTCTCCCTATGGAATATATATTACTTACACATTCACACAAAATAAAAAAATCCATGACAGAATTAGCAATAAAGACAATTGACTATATATCTTCTTTTCATAACACAAAAGGTATTATGTCAAATTTGTTAAAGTATTTTTTCCTGATGAATGCAAGTTGAACACTTTAAAAATAGTTATTAGTCATTTGTATTCCTTTCCTTCAAAACTGTCTATTTAATTTATTTGCTCACTGTGGAATGGCAATTCTATTCTATTGGTATTTATTTCTTCCGGTCTTCATACATTTTGGATATTAGTCTTAAATATAGCTGGTAAAGATTTTCCCTAATTCTCTAAACTACCAGTGTGCCCTTAGATAGTTTCCTTTGTTATGATGAAATTTTTTTTTAATTTTATTTTTTTTTATTGAAAAAAAATTTTCCGCCTCCTCCCCACCTCCCATTTCCCTCCCACTCCTCCCGCCCCTCTCCCCCTCCCCCCACTCCTCTTCTCCTCCCTCTCCAGTCCCAAGAGCAGTCAGGGTTCCCTGCCCTGTGGAAAGTCCAAGGTCCTCCCCCCTCAATCCAGATCTAGGAAGGAGAACATCCAAACTGTCTAGGCTCCCACAAAGCCAGAACCTGAAGTAGGATCAAAACCCCGTGCCATTGTCCTTGGCCTCTCGTCAGCTCTCATTATCCGCCATGTTCAGAGAGTCCGGTTTTATCCCATGCTTTTTCAGTCACAGTCCAGCTGGCCTTGGTGAGCTCCCAATAGATCGGCCCCACTTTCTCAGTGGGTGGGTGCACCCCTCGTGGTCCTGACTTCGTTGTACATGTTCTCCCTCCTTCTGCTCCTCATTAGGACCTTGGGAGCTCAGTCCGGTGCTCCAGTGTGGGTCTCTGTCTCTATCTCCATCCATCGCTAGATGAAGGTTCTATGGTGATATGCAAGATATTCATCAGTATGGCTATAGAATAGGTTCATTTCAGGTTCCCTATCCTCAGGTGCCCAAGGAACTACCTGGGGACATTGCCCTGGGCATCTGGTAGCCACTCCAAGTTCAAGTCTCTTGCCAACCCTTAGGTGGCTCCCTTAACTAAGATATGAGTTTCCCTGCTCCCCTATCCAACCTTCCTATATCCCCAATCATCCCGTTTCCCCGAGTTCCCCTCATCCTCTCCTTCACACTTTTCTCTCTCCATCTCCCCTTACCCCCATCCCACCCTACCCCCAAGATTCCAATTTTTTGCCAGGCAATCTTGTCTATTTCCCATAGCCAGGAGGATAACTATATGTTTTTCCTTGGGTTTGCCCTCTTGTTTAGCTTCTTTAGGATCACAAATTATAGACTCAGTGGCCCCCTATCCATGGCTAGAAACCAATTATGAGTGAGTACATCCCATGATTTTCTTTTTGGGTCTGGGTTACCTCACTCAGGATAGTATTTTCTATTTCCATCCATTTGCATGCAAAATTCGAGAAGTCATTGTTTTTTACTGCAGAGTAGTACTCTAATGTGTATATATTCCACACTTTCTTCATCCAATCTTCCATTGAAGGACACCTAGGATGCTTCCAGGTTCTGGCTATTACAAATAATGCTGCGATGGACATAGTTGAACAAATGCTTTTGTCATATGATAAGGGATCTCTTGGGTATATTCCCAAGAGTGGTATTGCTGGGTCCAGGGGTAGGTTGATCCCAATTTTTCTGAGAAACCACCACACTGATTTCCAAAGTGGTTGCACAAGTTTGCAGTCCCACCAGCAATGGATGAGGGTACCCCATTCTCCACAACCTCTCCAGCAAAGGCTATCCTTGGTGTTTTTGATTTTAGCCATTCTGACAGGAATAAGATGATATCTCAAAGTTGTTTTGATTTGCATTTCTCTGATCGCTAAGGAGGTTGAGCATGACCTTAAGTATCTTTTGGCCATTCGAACTTCTTCTGTTGAGAATTCTCTGTTCAGTTCAGTGCCCCATTTTTTAATTGGGTTAATTATCATTTTAAAGTCTAGTTTCTTGAGTTCTTTATATATTTTGGAGATCAAACCTTTGTCTGTTGCAGGGTTGGTGAAGATCTTCTCCCAGTCAGTAGGGTGCCTTTTTGTCTTAGTGACAGTGTCCTTTGCTTTACAGAAGCTTCTTAGTTTCAGGAGGTCCCATTTATTCAATGTTGCCCTTAATGTCTGTGCTGCTGGGGTTATATATAGGAAGCGATCTCCTGTGCCCATATGTTGTAGGGTACTTCCCATTTTCTCTTCTATCAGGTTGAGTGTGTTCAGATTGATATTGAGGTCTTTGATCCATTTGGACTTGAGTTTTGTGCATGGTGATAGATATGGGTCTATTTTCATTCTTCTACAGGTTGACATCCAGTTGTGCCAGCACCATTTGTTGAAGACGCTTTCTTTTTTCCATGGTACACTTTTAGCTCCTTTAACAAAAATGAGGTGTTCATAGGTTTGTGGGTTAAAATCCGGGTCTTCTATATGATTCCATTGGTCGACTTCTCTGTTTATATGCCAGTACCACGCTGTTTTCATTACTGCAGCTCTGTAATAGAGTTTGAAGTCAGGGATGGTAATGCCTCCAGAAGTTCCTTTATTGTATAAGATTGTTTTGGCTATCCTGGGTTTTTTGTTTTTCCATATAAAGTTGATTATTGTCCTCTCAAGATCTGTGAAGAATTTTGATGGGACCTTGATGGGGATTGCATTGAATCTATAGATTGCCTTTGGTAGAATTGCCATTTTTACTATGTTGATCCTCCCAATCCAAGAGCAAGGGAGATCCTTCCATTTTCTGGTATCCTCTTCAATTTCTTTCTTCGAAGACTTAAAGTTCTTGTCAAATAGATCTTTCACTTCCTTGGTTAGAGTTACCCCAAGATATTTTATGTTCTTTGTGGCTATTGTGAAAGGTGATGATTCTCTTATTTCCCTCTCTGCTTCCATATCCTTTGTGTATAAGAGGGAGACTGATTTTTTGGAGTTGATCTTGTATCCTGCCACATTACTAAAGGTATTTATCAGCTGTAGAAGTTCTTTGGTGGAGTTTTTGGGGTCGCTTAAGTACACTATCATATCATCTGCAAATAACGCAAGTTTAACTTCCTCCTTTCCAATTCGAATCCCCTTGATCCCCTTCTGTTTTCTTATTGCTATTGCTAGAACTTCAAGTACTATATTGTAGAGGTATGGAGAGAGTGGACAGCCTTGGCGTGTTCCCGATTTTAGTGGGATGGCTTTAAGTTTCTCTCCGTTTAATTTGATGTTAGCTGTCGGCTTGCTGTAAATAGCTTTAATTATATTTAGGTATGACCCTTCTATCCATAATCTCTCCAAGACTTTTATCATAAAGGGATGTTGAATTTTGTCAAATGCTTTTTCAGCATCTAATGAAACTATCATATGGTTTTTTCTTTCAGTTTATTTATATGATGGATTACATTGATAGATTTGCATATGTTAAACCAGCCCTGCATCTCTGGAATAAAGCCTACTTGATCATAATGGATAATTTTTCTAATGTGTTCTTGGATTCGGTTTGCCAGTATTTTGTTGAGGATTTTTGCGTCGATGTTAATGAGTGAGATTGGCCTGTAGTTCTCTTTCTTGGTTGAGTCTTTGTGTGGTTTTGGTATCAGAGTTACTGTAGCTTCATAAAAGGAATTTGGCAATGACTCCTCTATTTCTATATTGTGAAATACATTTAGGTGTATAGGTATTAGGTCTTCTTGGAAGTTCAGGTAGAATTCCGCATTGAAACCATCTGGTACGGGACTTTTTTTGGAAGGAAGGTTTTTGATAACAGCTTCTAATTCTTCGCGACTCACAGGTTTATTTTGGTTGTTTACCTGGTCCTGGTTTATCTTTGGTGTATGGTATTTATCTAAAAAAGTGTCCATTTCTTTAACATTTTCCAGTTTTGTGGCATACAGGCTTTTGTTGTAAGATCTAATGATTCTCTGAATTTCCTCTGTGTCTGTGGTTATGTCACCCTTTTCATTTCTGATTTTATTAATTTGCAAATTCTCTCTCTGCCGTTTGAATAGTTTGGATTGGGGTTTATCAATCTTGTTGATTTTCTCCAGGAACCAGCTTTTTGTTTCATTGATTCTTTCAATTGTTTTCTGTGTTTCTATTTGGTTGATTTCAGCCCTTAGTTTGATTATTTCCAGTCTTCTACTCCTTCTAGGTGAGTCTGCTTCTTTTTTTTCTAGCGCTTTCAGGTGGGCTGTTAAGTCTCCAATGTGTGCTTTCTCTGTTTTCTGTAATGGGCACTTAGTGCTATGAACTTTCATCTCAGGACTGCTTTCATAGTGTCCCATAGGTTTGAGTATGTTGTTTCTTTATTTTCATTGAATTCAAGGAAGATTTTAATTTCTTTCTTTATTTCTTCCTTAATCCAGATATGGTTCAGTAGTTGACTGTTCAGTTTCCATGAGTTTGTAGGCTTTCTGGGGGTAGCATTGTTGTTGAATTCTAGCTTTAATCCATGGTGATCTGATAAGATACAGGTGGTTACAGATATTTTTTTGTAACTCTGAATGTTTGCTTTGTTACCAAGTATGTGGTCAATCTTCTAGAAGGTTCCATGAGCTGCAGAGAAGAAGGTATATTCTTTCCTATTTGGGTGGAATATTCTATAGATGTCTGTTAAGTCCATTTGATTCATTACCTCCATTAATTCTCTTATTTCTCTGTTAGGTTTCTGTCTAATTGACCTGTCCATTGGTGAGAGAGGAGTGTTAAAGTCTCCTACTATTAACGTGTGCGGTTTGATTGCTGCCTTGAGTTTTAGCAATGTTTCTTTTACGTACGTGGGTGCTTTTATATTAGGGGCATAGATATTAAGGATTGAGACTTCATTCTCATGAATTTTTCCTGTTATGAGTAGAAAATGTCCCTCTCCATCTCTTCTGATTGATTTAAGTTTGAAGTCAACTTTGTTAGAAAATAGTATGGCCACACCTGCTTGTTTCTTAGGTCCATTTACTTGATAAGCCTTGTCACAACCCTTTACTCTGAGTAGGTGTCTGTCTTTGTGGTTGAGTTGTGTTTCTTGTAAACAGCAGAATGTTGGATCCTGTTTTCGTATCCAATCTCTTAGTCTGTGCCTTTTTATAGGTGAGTTGAGTCCATTGACATTAAGTGATATTAATGACCAGTGGTTGTTAACTCTGGTCATTTTTTTAGTAGTAAATTTTGTGTTTCCCTTCTTTGAGTTGCGCTGGTGAAGGGTCTCTAGTTGTCTGAGATATTGTGGTCATTGTTGGACTCCTTGATTAGTGATTTTCCTTCTATTACTTTCTGTAAGGCTGGATTTGTGGCTACGTATTGTTTAAATTTGTTTTTATCCTGGAAAATTTTGTTTTCTCCATTTATAGTGAATAAAAGTTTGGCTGGGTATAGTAGTTTGGGCTTGCATCCACAGTCTCTTAGTTTCTGCAGTACATCTATCCAGGACCTTCTGGCTTTCATGGTTTCCATAGAGAAGTCAGGTGTAAGTCTGATAGGTTTACCTTTATAAGTAACTTGGCCTTTTTCCTTTGCAGCTCTTAATATTCTTTCTTTGTTCTGTATGCTTTGTGTTTTGATTATTATATGGCGAGGGGATTTTTTTTTTTTTGATCCAGCCTATTCGGTGTTCTGTATGCTTCTTTAACCTTCGTAGGTATATCTTTCTTTAGGTTGGGAAAGTTTTCTTCTATAATTTTATTAAATATATTTTCTGGACCGTTGAGCTGCGCTTCTTCCCCTTCTACTCAATGGGTTCTTGATCCTATTGCACGTAATGGCTTTGTGGGAGCCCAGGTAGTTTGGATGCTCACCTTAATAGACCTGGATGGAGGTGGGTGGTCCTTGGACCTCCCACAGGGCAGAGAAACCTGCTTGCTCTTTGGGCTGAGGAGGGAAGACTTGATTGGGGGAGGGGGAGGGAATGTGAGGTGGTGGCGGGGAAGAGGCAGAAATCTTTAATAATTAAATAAATTAATTAATAAAAAAATAAAATAAAAAATAAAAAAAGAAAGCTTGTCTCAAAATAAAAAAAAAAGAATTTGAGATTCTTTCTTCTATCTCTTGTATTCTGTTGGTTATGCTTGTTTCTGTAGTCTCTATTCGTTTACCTAGATTTTCCATGTCCAGCCAGCCTTCTGTTTGTGTTTTCTTCTTTGCCTCCATTTCAGTTTTCAAGACTTGAACTGTTTCCATTATCTGTTTGATTGTTTTTCCTTGGTTTCCTAGGGCATCATTCACTGATTTACTCAATTCTTCAAACTTTCTGTTATACTTCTCATCCATTTCTATAAGGGCATTTTTTACATGCTGTTTAAGGGAGTCAATCACTTTCATAAAGTCAATTTTTTCTACTTCTTTATGATTAAGGTGTTCATGTCCTCCTGTTGTGAGGTCGCTGGGTTCTGGTGGTTTCATATTATTTTTCAGATTTTTGGGTGAATTCTTGCATTGGCGCCTGCCCATCTCTTCCTCTGAATGCTCTCCTATGGATCTTCTTTTACAGGATCAGGTCTCCTTGCCTACTGTTGTACCTTCCCAGTGATGGTACTCCCCAGTGATGGTTCTCCTGCTGTTCCAGTGATGGCTCTCCTGGTGCCAAGATTAGCTCTCTGTGCCCAATGATGGCTCTCCTGGTGCCGAGATCAGATTTCCGTACTGATTGGGTAGTTCGTAAACAAAGCACCTACCTTGCTTGGTGCAGGCAGGCCAGTGAAACAAAGGAACTCCTGCCTGCCTGTTTGCCCTGAGGATTCTCTCCCAGCACCCAGACAGGCTGAGCTAGGTGGTGTTATGTGCCCAAAGAAGGAAGGGGGCAGAAGGAAGAAGGGTTCTGCATGCAAGCTGGGTGGGATAGGAAGAGAGAGGCAGTCTGCAGGGAGTAGAGTCTCTGCAGGGAGCCCAGGAGGGCTGGGGGGGGGGCTGTGAGGAACTTCTGAGTTTCTTGTCCGGGGCTGCTGCAGTGGGTCACAAACTCACCCCAATGATGCCTCTCCTGGTACCGAGCTCAGATCTCCATGCTGGTTGGGTAGTTCGTAAACAAAGTGCCTACCTTGCTTGGTGCAGGCAGGCCAGTGAAACAAAGGAACTCCTGCCCGCCCGTTTGCCCTGAGGATTCGTCCCCAGTGCCCAGACAGGCTGAGCTAGGTGGTTTTATGTGCCCAAAGAAGGAAGGGGGCTGAAGGAAGAAGCAATGATGAAAATTTTTTAATGGTTACTCCGTGTTGAATTTTTGTTCACAAGTTTTGTGTCTTCTGCAATGTATTGAAGAGTATTACCTATGTTTTCATTAAGAAATTTTAGCTCTTCAGCTTTTAGATTAAGGCATTTGACCCATGTCAAATTGGTTTTTACAAAAAGTAAAAGATACAAATTAAGTTTCATTATTCTGCAGGTTGATATCCAATTTTATTAACACAATTTGCTGTATAGGCTATTATTTTCCACTGTGTGTTTTTCTTCCTTTTAAAAATATTATGTGAATATATCTTTTGGACAAATTTCTTAGTACTATATTATTTTCCAAATATCTGTTTTTAAGGTGAGTTCCAGCTTGTCTCTATCACTTCATCTGTGTAGTATAATTTGAGTTTGGGTATTGGAATACCATCATCTTTGTTTTTGATCCTTAGATTGTTTTAGCTATTCATGTTCTTTGTGGTATCTTATGGATTTTTTGAACTTATTTTGGTTTTATGAAATGTCACATAAAAATGTATTAGGCATTTCAATAAATATATAGACAAATTTTGCTAGTATACCAATTTTTGCAATATTAATCTGTCTATCCAATATGTGGGAAATACTTCCATCATCCTGCCTATAAAGTATTCCATTATAAATTTTCTATTGTCCTGGCTTGATTATAATTAATTGTCTTAATTGAAGTTCGTTCCTTAAAAGTTAAAAATATTCACAAATTCTTAGCCAGTCTAATGAAAAGCAAAAGCAAAAAAGCATATTAATAAATTAGAAATAAATATATTTTATTATAGCAGGTTACAATGACATATAAAATGTCATTATGGAACAGTTCAAAGACCCAAAAAGATGCAAAATCTGGAAGAACTATAATAACTTCTAAATTTACAACATTCACAAATATTAAATTAAGAAAATATAAATAACTTAAAATGTCTATTACTCAAAACAATATGGAAATTATAATCAAAAGTCTCTCTTTGAAGAAAAGCCTCAATCATGAAGAATCTATTGCTGAATTCTCCAAAACTTTCAAAGAAGGTCATTTAGTAATTATTTTTAAGTAGTTACTCACACACACACAAAAAAAATAAGCTGAAGTTATTTTACCTAATTAATTCCATTAAGACCATAGCATTCCAATACCTAAACCAAGTGAAGACACTAAAGCATAAAGAAAAACCACACATTAGTTTCCTTGCTAAATATAGATGTAAAAATTCACATCACAATACTTGCAATCCAAATTCAGAAATATATTAAGATCACATGTTGTTACCAATTGGGTTTTGTCCAGAAAGTGTAGGCTGGTTCAGTATACAGAAGTCAATTAATGTACTATTCTAGATATTAAAGGCACTTAAGAACAGGAACCATATTATCATCTTGGTGGATTCTGAAAAGCTACTAGACCAAGTTCAACATTCTTTTATTTTAAATGTCTTGGAGACATTAAGAACACATGTTATATCAAAATAGTTAAGGCAACATATATCTAGTTAAAATTATACAAAATAGTGATAAACTTAAATCATATTCCCTAAAATTAGAAAATAGAGAAGGATACTCACTCTCCATTTTTATTTTTGATATAATGTTCCGTGACTTAGTGACAGCAATTAGACCAGAGCAATGTATACTTGGATAAAAAATAAGAAAGCAAATATCAAACTGCTCTATTTTTCTATAACAGACCATATACATAAAGGAACTCTTAGAATGTACTAGGAAAGTTTTAGAGCAAATAAAGTCTTACAGAAAATTGCATGAACACAAAATGAATTGGGACAGAGACTCAGGATTAAATCCACAAAGTTATGCCCAAATAAAACTTGACAAAGGAGACAAAAAGATACACTAGAAAATAGAAGTCTTCATCAAATACACAGATATGGTCTGTATTTCCTCTTAATTGGTTGTTAGTTGTTAAGTAAAGATAAGAAAATAAAATTTGTAGAACCATAAAGATTAGGTATAGCATATGGGGAGGGACAGATCTCCATAAGGAGGTGAAATAGAATAGATAAGGATGAGTGGGGTGGGTAGCAGGGAATAGGTGATGAAGTAGGGAATACTACAAGGAATATTTAAAACTAAGAGTTGTCTGAACGATTTATGAAAATCTAATAGAGTAGAAGCTTTCTAAATATATATATATATATTACGTGTGTGTGTGTGTCTGTGTGTGTGTAAGTAAGTAAAAGCAAATGCAATTGCCCAAGTAATGGGGAAGACAGAGCCCAAACTTGAATCTCATCATTAAATGAATCTGCAGTTCCAGGTTGGCAGAGGGCTCCCATGGGAGCTCTGAAACCCCACCAAATGTTGCAAAAGCTATAGGTTGCTTTCCACATACTGATTGAAAGGTCCTATTGCTTAAAATAACAAATACACAGTTCATTGAACATTGTGAAGTTTAGCTTGTGCCTAACTAGAATCTTTAAGCCTATTGTCTAGGGTTCTTGGTACCAGAATGTTCTTTGAAAGCTACTAAAGGAGAAATATAAACACTGCCAGAGCTACAAATCCTTCTATTTATGATGGTGTTCTGTCTTTAAGATATGATAGTGCAATGGTGGGCCAAAGCTTATAGGAATAACCAACCAAGATCTGATTAGACTTAAGACCCACTCCATGAGAGGGGACCTATACCTACTACTGCTCAAGTAACAAAGAACCTGATACTAGTAGACCAGGGACCAAGAGTAAAACCAAATAGAAATGTTCTACTAAAGAAACTTATCAGTAAAGATGACTCCAGATGACACTCTGTTACACTGTATATCAGTGCCTTCCTCAGCCAATGTCAGTGCAGCTTTCTCCCACAGCAGACAGGAACAAATACACAGAACACAACCAGACAATATGCAGAGTGAGAGACCTCAGAACACTCAGCCCTAATATCTTCATCAAATCCTTTCCCTCATATTCAGGGATCTCTTCAGAAGGAGAGGTGAAAGTTAAGAGTCAGGGGGCATGGAGGACACTATTTTTTCCTAATCACAGCAGAACTGATACACATTTGAACTACCAGAGACCTAAGCATCATGTCTGGGATCTGTATGTGTTTTTACCAGATGGGGTGCTCAGAACTCAAATAAATGTGCATATATGTTCTCATCTCTAACCCAGAATCTATCTCTAATTTATAAACACTTTTAAATGAAAAAATGAATTCTACAGTATCTTTTGATATTCCTTGATTCATAATGTTGTATGAGGGCTTCTATTTTTACTTTTACTTTTATTTTATCATGTTTTATTAATTTTTAACATACAGAGATTTTGTGTACATATTAATGGCTTCTAATTTTCTGTTTCTGTGCAAACGAGTGTGTCTCTGCATCCGTATCTAGTTTATTGTGCCTTTTCTTGAGCTCTATTCCTACTGTTTGTTTTGTCCTATTTCAATGTATTTGTTTTTATTTTACCTTATTATATTATATGTTATTATTTTTATCCTTTAGATGCCTGTTTGTTTTCTAATGAGAGTCAGAAAGTGGATAAATTTGGGTGGAAGAGGAGTTTGGGAGGAACTGGAAGGAATAAGGAGAGGGAAACACATAGTTATTTCATATAAAATCTATTTTTAATAAAAGAAAAAATTCAAAATAAAACCACCTGAATTGTTAAAACTTCTTCATAGAAAGAAACATAGGTAAATATTCTTCAAAACACTGGAGAACATAAGAACTCTCTAAAAAGAGAATCAATATTACCTGAAAGCACATGAATAGGCCCCAAGTATCAATAGATGTTACTACAATTCAGTAATTTAACAACTTTTTTTTTTCTGTAAAAAATAAGTGTGCAATCATAAACACAATCGATTTAAAACCTTTTATTACTGGCTGGGTGGTGGTGGCACACACCTTTAATCCCAGCACTTGGAAGGCAGAATCAGGTGAATATTCATGAGTTTGAAGCCAGTCTGGTCCATAGGAGCTAGTTCCAGGACATGTTCCAAAGCCATAGAGAAACTCTGTCTTGAAAAACCAAAACAGAAAAAAAAATCAACAAAACCAAAAAGAACCCTCTTAACCCTGTTTAAAAAACTCTTAGACATCTTCTCTCTGCAGTATGTTCTACTTCTACCTTTAGCACTGGGTAACCATGAATCTGCTTTCTGCTAATAAATCTTTGACTGTTTTGTACATTTCATGAAATATGAATCAACCACTGCTAGATGGTAATAATGCGCTATACATTGGATACAATTTTCAAGGTTTGTCCACTCTGTTGCATGTGTTAAGCTTGATGTCAAGTGTTGCTGAAGGTATTCTGTTATCTCAATATAGCATGGTTAATATGTGAATGTGTATTGGGGCTATGTACACATTTCTAATTTTATGAATAATGTTGCTACATAAAGTTGTGCATGCATTGTGGGCACTGTGTTTTATTTTTCTTGAATATTATATTAAGCTTGGAATAGCTAAATCATATTGACATTGTACATTCAAATGTTTGAAGAATTGCCAAAAATATCATCTAGAGTTGTAACAGTTTGTATTTTCCCAAGCAATACATAAGAATTTTAATTTTTCCATATATTTGCTTACACTTATTAATTTTTTGTCTTTCTAATTGTGGTCTTGTTAGTTGATATGAAATGATATCTCATTGTATTTGTGATGTGCATTTCCCTGATTAATGATGTTGATTAAGGGCTTATTTATTATTTGTGTATCTTCTATAGTGAGATATCTATTAGGCTGTGGGGTGTGTGTGTGTGTGTATCTGTGTCTGTATCTGTGAGTTCAGAGAACAGCATTGAGGCTTTTCTTTGTGGCCATGTAAACTATGGTGAGTTCTGGGATTTTCCTGTCTTCTGCTTCCAGTACTAATTCAGGCCTCCAGGGCTAAGCCTCACTTTTTCAAACTCAGATCTTTCTACTTCTACAAGCACTTTCTCAGTTCCATTATCTCTCAATCCTTTCCTCAGGACCTGTTTACTTACATTGTTCTTAAGCTGACACTTTATTTTTGAATGACATGAATTGGTTACATAGTTCAGATAAACTACTTTATTAGATATTTGATTTTGTTTCTATATTTCATCATTGCAGAGTCTTAATTTTCTTACTTTTGAAACAGAAGAACTCAATTTTGAGGATTTTCAGTGCATGCAATGTATGTGGAAATGTGTGTGTATTCATGTGTGTGCTGTGTGCATGTGAGGTGGGGCAGGATTGAGATGAGATTTTTGTCACTAAATAGAAAAAATATCCATTGTCTAATCCAAGTCCTTAAATGTTTATGCTTCTACTTTTATTTTTGTTTATGGTAGAAGTTGAGAGTCTAGATTTCTGCTTATGTGTATGTACACTTATTCTAGCATCATTTTCCAATTGTTATCTATTTTATTTATTTTTTTCAATAGCATGTTATTGTCACTGACTTATTTTAGTACTGATTGTAGTGGATGATATGTCCATATATATTTTTGTAGTGGTGTTGGGTACTAAATCCAAGGTGTCATGCATGCTAAGCAAGTTTTTTACTACTGACCAATGTCACTAAGCTGCCTTTTTAATATAGCTTTTAATATAATAATTTTACTTTTATGACCATAATGTGTTCTACTGTATGTACATATCATCATTTTACACAGTCTAACATTTTAGACCTATGGGAAGTGTATTTCTTAGAACCATTTCAGATCATGCTGCCATAAATATTCTAGAGTTTATGGATTGCCATGTACTTGATCTCTTTAAACTCTAGCATTAGCATAGTATTATAATGTAAAAATAGATGAGAAAATCTTGGGAATTTAGAAGAAAACTTTGTAATTTAGTCATTAATTTGAATCATTTCATATTGTAATGTAAGATCTTATAGCAACTACATGGTGAAAATTTCTTGGGGGGATTACACAGACTTTGTTATTCTTATTGTTTGTGATTGTAATTTAATTGCAAGCTTTGTCCCTTCCATTTCTGATATAAATATAAATAATTTACATTGGTATGGATTTTATTTTAGTGATATAAATTTAAGGTCAATCTTGTTATATGTATATTTCTGCTCTTGATGAAGGTACTGTGATTGTGTAGTTCATTTAAAAATGTAATGTATAATTAGGAAATACAGGTTGTTAATGGATTATCATTGATAATAGTCAAGCTTGTAGTCATGTCAGTTAGATTTTCTAGATACCTAGAGATATATTTCAGTTAGATAGGCATTCTTTATATCTTTCAAAGACTACAGAATATGGCATTTAAAATGTTTTAATAACTTAGGACTTTTCATGACAATGAGAAACATCTGATCTTGGCAGCATCAGCTACTTCAAGAGAAAATAGGCATCAAAGAGGCTCCTTAGAGGGTTTGCTAGCCATTTGGACAAGAAACTGCTCTTGCCTGGACTTCTTCACTGGACATATAGTACCCACAAAGAGATGACTGTCGAACTTGCCTAAAAGTGAGATGATCCTTTGGGTTTCTCTTTCATAAAAGAGTCTGCAAGACATTCTGCAGGATACAGAAGAAAGTGACTGAACAGTCATTGAATTTTTCTGCTTCATGGAAAAGTCTGCTGGATACTATGGGCCTGTAGGCTGAAGATGGATACCGCAATGGTACATAAGAACTTTGGATAAATGTCCAGGCAGTGAGATGTCTCTGTCAGTTCTAGAGTTTTGGAAGTCATCTATAATGTACTTCCTCTTTGCTTAGGTAATATGATATCCTTTTGGAGTCCTTGTTGGAGTTGAAGACTTTATAGCTATAATTATAGTTTCCCTTACTTATGATAAAAGATAAAATAGATATAAATATTGTTAACTGTAATAATTGCTTGAGAACTGTTTTGTTATATGTAATTTTACTATGTTAATACCTTCCTCTTTGTTTAAACAAAAAAAAGGGGAAAAATGTAGGAGCTCCTTCTGTATTTGTGTTGCTTTCATTGGTTGAATAAAGAAACTGCCTTGGCCTTTTGATGGGGAAGAATGTAGGTAGGCGTTGAAAAGAGAACTAAATTCTGGGAGGAAGGAGGCAGACAGCCGCCATGAAGCCTCCAGGTCAGACATGCTGAATCTTTCCTGGTAAACCACGACATTTTGTGGTGTTACACAGATTGGTACAAATGGGTTAAATCTGGATATAAGAGCCAATAAGAGGCTAGAGGTAATAGATCAGGCAGTAATTTAATTACTACAATTCCTGTGTAATTATTTCAGGTTTAAGTTAGCCAGGCAGCCAGGACAGAACAAAGGGCCTCTCGCTCCTCCTCCTACAGATTGGCACCTCAACGTGATCTACTAACTCCATGTAAAACCTTTACCTGGACTGTGACAATTATACAGAGGCTGCCTACATGCTCCTCCTCCACATTTCCTTTATTTCCCTATATAGCACGCTTGATCTCCTTTCAAATTTATGGCCCTTCTGCTATTAATTATTGTTGCTTTCATATATGTAAATACATACATATTCTTATGTAAAATCTGTTCAGGCCATATATTATTGTATATGTTTTCATGATTGACTGGCAGATGGTAACCAATTGATATGATTTTCCCTGTGGAGGATGACCTCTTCTGCTCCAGGCTTTACTCAGTTGTCTCACCAGCATGGCCATCTACATGTGAGCTCAACAAAGATGAGCATGCCAACCAGATGGCATGCTTTTATGACTGAAAAATTAAAAATGGAGAGGTGATGATGGAGACATTCAGTGTTAGTGTTAGTTCTCATTATGTAATTTGCTGATGGCTTGGGTATGTGTTTAGGCCCTGCTGGGTAAATAAAATAATGGACAAAATTGCTAGCATGTAAATCATACCCATGCTAACATGCAAATCACTATGCTACTTGGTAAGCATTACAGTTTTCCCCAGATTCCTGTATAAGAGAAAGCACAGACTGTCAGTTGATTGAAGCAGTTGGTAGCAGTTAATACGTATAGTGTGTTGACAGGAGAGGTAATCTTACAGACTGAAAGCAATACTTCCTTACTCTCTACCCAAGGCACAGAGTTGTGATGTCGTGACTGTGAAGCAAATCTACATAGAACTGGATAAGGTAGTTTTGGTAAGCATTTTCTGATATTGATATAAATAATTTGAATTGGTATAGATTTTAAGGTCAGAGTGGCACCCAATGTGCTAATGAACTCCACGTAAAACCTGAGAGGGCTTAAAAGGACAGAGAGAAAATTTAAAACAGCTTTTTGCTGTTTGTGGGTTGCATGCAGCAAAGAAATTGTCCCGACTCAATAGGAAAAAAATGGCTGTTTTAAAATGCTGGCTTTCTGGGCTGTGCCGCCATCGCGATCTCTGGCGTTGGTGGCGCAAGCCTTTAATCCCAGCACTCGGGAGGCAGAGGCAGGTTGATCTCTGTGAGTTCGAGGCCAGCCTGGTCTACAAAGGGAGTTCCAGGACAGGTTCCAAAGCTACAGAGAAACCCTGTCTCGAAAAAACCAAAAAATAAAAAATAAAATAAAAATTAAAATAAAATAAAATGCTGGCTTTCTGGGCTGTGCCGCCATCGCGATCTCTGGCGTTGGTGGCGCAAGCCTTTAATCCCAGCACTCGGGAGGCAGAGGCAGGTGGATCTCTGTGAGTTCGAGGCCAGCCTGGTCTACAAAGGGAGTTCCAGGACAGGTTCCAAAGCTACAGAGAAACCCTGTCTCGAAAAAACCAAAAATAAATAAATAAATAAATAAATAAATAAATAAATAAATAAAATAAAAAATAAAATAAAATAAAATGCTGGCTTTCTGGGCTGTGCCGCCATCGCGATCTCTGGCTCCTGCGGGAGACAAAGTCTTTGAATAGAGCATTTGGAGTAAAGTGCTATGGCTTGCTTCATGGCAATATGGACTGCTATGTGCCTGGAACTGTGTGTGGCTCAGGGGCACCAAATGGCTCTGAGGCAGGAGCCGGTCAGCTCCTCCATGCTGAACTGTGCTGGTCTCTGGCAGGAACTACCGTAATTACCATAATAACATAGCAATTAAGGTTTAGACTGAGCAGGACATAGATGGTACCGTATTACCTGTACATGATGCAACTTAAGTTTTTAAGAAGTGTGGTCCTAGAGAAGCTAATTAAGAAGGTGAACCCAAAGAAAAACATTTAGGCGATGAAAGGAGACAGAGACAAAGACCCACATTGGAGCACAGGACTGAAATCTCAAGGTCCAAATCATGAGCAGGAGACAGAGCACCAGCAAGGAACTTAGGACCGCGAGGGGTGCACCCACACACTGAGACAATGGGGATGCTCTATCAGGAACTCACCAAGGCCAGCTGGCCTGGGTCTGAAAAAGCATGGGATAAAACCGGACTTGCTGAACATAATGGACAATGAGGACTACTGAGAACTCAAGAACAATGGCAATGGGTTTTTGATCCTACTGCACGTACTGGCTTTGTGGGAGCCTAGGCAGTTTGGATGCTCACCTTACTAGACCTGGATGGAGGTGGGTGGTCCTTGGACTTCCCACAGGGCAGGGAACCCGGATTACTCTTAGGGATGATGAGGGAGGGGGACTTGATGGGGGGGGGGAAATGAGAGGTGGTGGCGGGGAGAAGGCAGAAATCTTTAATAAATAAATAAACAATAAAAAAAGAAATGCTCCTAGATAGCAAAAAATTTACAGATTCACAATAGAATTGATTCAGACACTGTTGGATGAATATACATAGGCTTGAGAAAAAAACATATATAAAAAATAAAGTTAATGTCTTAAAAAATGGTAAAGTCTTTAAAGAGACAAAATACAGATAGTTATAGATTAAAAGAAATAAAGAAAAATAAGCCACATAAAAATAAAAAATTCACAGAGAGTCTGGATTATGTACATTATGTTTTCTTGAAAATTTTTGACTGTAAAGGAGCTAAATACAGAGAGACATTTCATTATATGGGCTGCCAAGCAGAACCAGAATGGATATCATAAAGGTATTATGATTTCAGAATTTGGGTCTAAGGATATGATGCTTTAGAGAGGGTCTTCTTTTGTTTTCACAGAGAATGAGACCCTGCTGATTGTTTCTATCCCAATATGATATGGGATACATATCCCAATATGATACACCCTACTGAAAGGTTGCCATGAACACCTTCAGAAAATTATTTCACTCAACTGCTGACTGAGATAAACTTGGCAGACAGGTTACATCATAAAAGACCTAAATAACAACGCCCCCATATAGCAAAAAGCAGTTTGGAGAGAAAAACTGCGCCCATGTTCCCATATATTGTTTATAAATGTTCTTTTACATTTAAAGGGGGAAATGATATAGATATGAATAATTAGCATTGGTATGGATTTTAAGGTTAATTTTGTTATATGTATATATATAACATATAAATGCATATATATATATATTTCTGCTCTTAAGGTATTGTGATTATGTAGTTCATTTAAAAATGTAATGTAAATATAGGTTGTTAATGGATAATCATCGATAATAGTAAAGCTTGTAGTCATGTTAGTTAGATTTTCTAGATATGCATAGATATATTTCAGATAGGCATTCTTCATATCTTCCAAAGGCTACAGAATATGGCATTTAAGTGTTTTAATAATTTAGGGCTTCTTATGAAAATGAGACACATCTGCTCCTGACAGCACCAATCTACTTCAAGAGGAAGATGGGCATCGAAGAGGCTCCTTATGGAGTTTGATAGACATTTGGGCAAGAAACTGCTCTTGCCTGGACTGATGCATAAATGACATAGAGAACCCGCATAGAGAGGACTGCTAAACTTGCCTAAAGGTGAGATGTTCTTTCGGGGTTCCTGATTCATGAAAGAGTTTGTGAGACATTCTATAGGACACAGCAAAAAGTGATTGAACTGTCTTTGAAATTTCCTGTTTCATGGAAAAGTCTGCTGGATACTATGGGCCTAAAGGCCAAAGATGGATGCCCCAACGTACAGAGGAAATTTGCGTGGCTGTACAGGCAGCAAGATGTCTCTATCATTTCTAGAATTTTAGAAGTTACTTACTTCTTGTTTACTTAGTTAGTATTATATCCTTCTGGAGTCTTTGATGGAGTTGAAGAATGGTTAGTTATAGTTATAGTTTTCCTTAGTTATGATAAAGGATAAAATAGATATAAATATTGTAACTGTAATTCTTCCTTGATAACTGTTTTGTTATATGTAATTTTACTATGTCAAAGTGAACGCCTTTCTTTTTTGTTTAAACAGAAAAGGGGGAAATGATGGAGGTGGGTCTTGTATCTATCTGTTGCTTTCATTGGTTAACTAATAAAGAAACTGCCTAGGCCCATTTGATAGGCCAACCCTTAGGTGGGTGGAATAAACAGAACAAAATGCTGGGAGAAAGAAGCTGAGTCAGTGAGTTGCCATGATTCGCCCACCAGACACAGACGCAGGTTAAGATCTCCCTGGTAAGCTACACAGATTATTAGAAATGGGTTAATCTAGATATGAGAGCTAGCCAGTAAGAGGTTAGAGCTAATGGGCCAAGCAGTGTTTAAAAGAATACAGTTTCCGTGTAATTATTTCTGGTAAAGCCACGCAGGCAGCCGGGTGCCGGGGACGCAGCCCCGCCGCTATTATTACAACAATTTTCCATTTGCTGGATTTCTTAGCAACCTTTCTTTACTAGCAAACTTTCTTCAGACCTATATAGAATTATAGAAACTCAGAGGATCTTCACTTATACTTTATTTTCTTTTTCCCTGATGTCTGTTACTGAGGAAAAGGGAGAACTAATAGCAAGGTTGTACAAGAACAGAGACAAAAAGAAATGTGGACAATGTGGCACATGGCATGTTAGAACTCTTTAGAGGTGTATTCCCCCATGTGTGAAAGTCTTTATAATAACATTTATTATTATAAAATTTTAAATTTATGAATTTAGAAACATTATGCAGATAAAGTACATATAGATAGCATCATACTACTAAAGAACCTTTAGAAAAGAAGATAACCTGTCTAGCTTATCATTACAAATAAGAAATTAAATTGCCAAAATGCAAGACATTATTTCTTTTTAAACTTCAAAAAACAGTTATCAGTATAGGTTGAAAACAGAAACCAATTCTTCCTTGACAGGATCTGAAAGAGATCACAGGACAGAGCACAGTGGATTATGACAAGCACCGGGTACAGAGCAGCCCACAAGCACAGCTGGGGTTCCCTTGTGTGACAGGCTTGAGTCCTACTGACTGAATCTTAGAGTACTCTCTCAGCACCTGCCCATCATCCTTTGCTGTATTTTTTTTCATTCATTCATGTTCCTCAGAATTGTAATTTAATTTGCTCTTCATCAAATGAAAATCAAACTTGGATTTAGCTTCCTGGGTTAGGTTGCATAGTTACAGCTTTCTTGTTTTCTCTGCTAAGTCTAACTCACGAGCCTATGATCTTCACATCTAGACAAGTCCAGGTTCATCAGGAAATAATTTAGAAAAGAGAAGAAGGAGGTGTGCCATGCATAACCTACTCACCATTTTTTCCATGAGACTCATTTCCTTCTTTAAGCAGATATCAATGTGTAGAAGCAGTCTTTTAGCAGTATTACAATGAAGCCTGACAAAAAAAGTTTGTCTTTGTGTATCAGATTAGAAAATGCAATTAGTATTTCCCTTGATAATTTTTATGGAAATATACAGATGCTTAATATTTGAATATAATTAGATTTCCTTATTTAGCATAAGTTTTGATGTGGATTTCTGGGTAATGCTGTAAATGCTGGCGGTTGTGGGGAGGCTGAGAAAGAGATGAAGAGAAAGGAAAACCTGAAGCTCAATCAACATAACACAAAAAGTTTAAAGCGTTCACTATATAGCCTTTTGGTGATTTTTCTGGATAGAACAGGGTTCAGGCTGATTTTATATAGTTCCTTTAACAAAAGAAATTTTCATTCTGATATCACCCAGATGAATAAAGAGTTTAATTGTTGAAAAAATATTGTATTGTTTTAAGCTCTTGCAATTTCTCTCTGGAGAAATGGTGTAGGAGATCCTTCTGTTTATGTGTTGCTTTCATTGGTTAATGAATCAAGAAACTGCCTTGGCCTTTTGATAGGGCAGAACTTAGATAGGCAGGAAAAACAGAACTGAATGCTGGGAGAAAGTAAGCAGGGAGAGAGAGAGCCACCATGGATCCACCAGAGTCAGACATGCTAAATCTTTCCCAGTAAGCCACTGCCTCATGGTTATATACAGATTAATAGAAATGGGTTAAATCAAGATATAAAAGTTAGCCAATAAAAGGCTAGAGCTAATGGGCCAAGCAGTAATTTAATTAATACAGTTTCTGTGTGGTTATTTTGGGGCTAAGCAAGACTGGCAGCAAGGACAAACAAGCAGCCTCTACCCTCCAACAGAGAATTCCTATTTGTCTAGGTCAAGCACAGGAAAATTGTACCCTTTGGGCCCAGGGTATCATGCAAGATCTTTTACAATATTATATTGGAATATATATTATTTATTAACATTGTAGAGAAAAATTTTACATTCTAAAAGAAGGATTGGACAGTTGCAACGAACCACAAGACCCATCATGCCTGAAATATTTACTGGTCTGTCCCATTACTGACCCCTTGTCTAGAATACATGTTTTCTTTCTATCAATGTGTTTATGGCCAAAGAACGTTTAATATGGTAAGAAACTCATTGCTGCTCAGTTTTCTCAAAGAATCTTGGTCTGTGATGATTCCAATTGTCTCCTATAAAGCATAAGCGCTTTTCATTGTAAGACACAGTGATAGTCATCGTAGTCATGGTTCTTTCTATGCTTGAAAGAGCATGAATGAGAAACCAACATGCAGAGTGGGACTGAAAGCTGAGGTCATCCCGAGAAAGCTTGGAATTTGTTTTCTCCTCAAATTAAATATTTAGCTATACGTTATTTTGTTTCAGCAGAAAAATCGTGTGCTATGTTGTAGGGAAGGAACAAGAGTCCTAAAATCTTGAAGAGCTTTACAAATTTTGTTTAGAATGTGATTTACAGATTGGTGACGACCATACCTATCATCAGAGAGCCTTCATCCAGTAATTGATAGAAGTAGATGCAGAGATATACAGCCAAGCACTGGGCTGTGCTCCAGGAGTCCAGATGAAGAGAGAAAGGAGGGATTTTTTTTGTGTCAGGAGAGTCAAGATCATGACAAAGAACCCACAGTGACAGCTGACATGAGTGAGTGGGAACTCATGGACTCTTGTCTGGACTGACAGCTAGAGAGCCTGCAAAGGACCTACCTAGTCCCTCAGCATGTGGGTGACAGCTCTGTATCTTGGTCTGTTTGTGGGGCCCCTACCAGTGGACTAAGGACCTATTTCTGGTGCATGAGATGGCTTTTTGGAACCTATTTCCCATGTTGGAATGCCATGACTTGCTCAGCCTGATGCAGGGCCAGGAGCTTAGTTTAGCTTCAATTTGATATGCCATTCTTTTGGATTCCCATGGGAAGTTTGCCTCTTTCTGAAGTAGGAGAAGTGGGTGGGGTGGGGTAAACAGGAGGTGGAGGGAGAGAATGGGAAAAGAGGAGAGAGGAGAAACTGTTACTTACCATTTGCAAAATTTGCTAGCAAGGGATCTCACTAGGTGCCTTAGGGCAATTTGTCTAATAATACTGGATTGTTATTGAAATCATTTAAATATTTGCAAAGTATTTGAGATAAAAGCTTGTAATGGCAAATTCAGAAAATAAGAAAAAATAAAAATAATTGGTCATAGAGGTAGAAGCATACTTCTGTAATTATACAGACATTAAAACATTAAAAGCAGAGAATTAGAAGTTCAAGGTCACTTTTGATTACATGACAGATTTGAAGCTACAGTGAAATATATGAGACAATATCTCAAAAAATAATAATGATGAAAGAAAGCTAAGCAACAAAGCAGCAAAATTAAAATTAGCCTTTGTCCTGGTCTCTCTCTCTCTCTCTCTCTCTCTCTATATATATATATATATATATATATATATATATATATATATATATATATACACACATATGTGTGTGTGTTTGTATGAAGTTTCTCTTGCAACAAATTTATATATATTTGTGTTTCTTGAGTGCTGAAATACAAGAAATGAGCTACCACCTCAGGAATCCTTTTGGTTTTTCTGGTTATATACTCACATCTAAAGATTTGTAGTTAAGATCCTAGGATAAGAGGGAGCATGTGACTCTCTTTGCCTTTCTTATCTCACACGATATGATCCTATATAGTTCCACCCATTTACCTGGTAATGTTATTTTTCCATTTTCTTTATAGCTGAATAGTATTCCATTGCATACATGTTCTTCATTTTAATTAACCATTCTTCCATTTAAAGACATTTAGAATATTTTCATTTTCTAGTTGCTGGGAATAAAGCAGTAATGAACATGGCTGAGAAAATATCTGTGGAGAAAGGAATATGGTGAATCCTTTGGGCATATGCCAAAGTATAGAATAGCTAGGCCATACAGTCAAATATTTTCTGCATTTTGAGGATTTTCCATTCTGATTTCCAGAACTACTGAACCTATTTCTATAGACAGTGAATGATATTTCACTTCCCCAGAACATTTAAAAATTTTGTTTTGTTAATCTTGGCCATTCTAAATGGAGTAAGGTAAAATCAAAAAGTTGTTTTAGTTTGGACTTCTGTATTTCCTAAAAGTGAATAATTTTTGAGATATTTCTTATTCATTTTGATTTCTTCTATGTAAATTTTATTTAGATTCTATTTATATCTGTTTAGATGCCTAAGACATTTTAAATTGTATTTCCTTTACTCTTTGCCTTTTTAGCTGTGTGGATATTCTGGTTACTATTCTCTGTCAGATGTATAAATGATTAAGATTCCTTTCCATTCAACAGCATTCCTCTTCTTCTGATTGTTTCCTTAGCTTTACAAATTTCTTTTAATCTTATAATGTTCCATGTCTTAATTGTTGGCCTTAACTCTTGGGCAAATAAACACCTATTGAAAAACTCCTTTTTGACACCTATATCATGTAGTGATATTGTGTTTTCTTCTAGCAGTTTCTAGTTCATAGTTATAACTTGTTCGATCAGAAGATTTTATACAGGGTGATATATATGGGTCTAATTTCATGTTTTTCTACATGTGGACATTCGGTTTTCCCAGCAAAAGTTGTTGAAGATGCTGTGTTTTCTCTAGTTTATGAGTTTTAGCATCACTGTTGAGTATTATATAGTTGTAGTTATGTATACATGTTTTTAGGTCCTTGATTTTTTGTTCCATTGGTCAACATGTCTGTTTTTCTGATAGTACTATATTGTTTTTTTATTACTATGAATCTGTAATATATCTTAAAGTCTGGAATGATAATATCTCCAGGATTATTCTTCAGTTTCCTTTAATGTTTATATCCCTTTATTGAATTCCATTTTAATTTATTTTTAATTTTTTTTTTATTTTTATGTGCATTAGTATTTTGTCTGCATGTATGCGTCTGAGGTAGCAGATTCTCTGGAGCTGGAGTAACATATAGTTGTGAGCTGCCATGTTGGTGGTGGGAAATGAACTCAGGTCTTCTGGAAGAGCAGCCAGTGTTGCTGAGTCATCTGCATTCCATTTTTAAATCTTTGATTTTCTTGAATACTTTTTAAATTCTTTTTGGGTCTTGCTCTAAAGATTGGACAATTCTTTTTTTTTTTTGGTGGGGGGGGTTTCGAGACAGGGTTTCTCTGTGGTTTTGGAGCCTGTCCTGGAACTAGCTCTTGTAGACCAGGCTGGTCTCGAACTCACAGAGATCCGCCTGCCTCTGCCTCCCGAGTGCTGGGATTAAAGGCGTGCGCCACCACCGCCCGGCAGATTGGACAATTCTTAAGTGGAATGTCAGGTGTGCATAGGAGTCTCTATGAGTGTGTAGATTTTACATCCTGATCTGAGTCTAGAGTTTGTTGATAAATCTCATGGGGAGAATGCATGAAGGGCATAATCAGGTCTACTTAACACAGAATATCATAAAAAGAGATGAATGTAGAGGGTATATGTTGTGTGGCAATGCTTATAGATTATGGGCAGGCTGTGAGAGTCCTAGTATAGTGTAGAAATTGATTGATGTGCAAACAATGTTCTGTAGAGTAGGAAATAACTGGATATGTGACCTGGGCTATATCTAGAAGTTTGAAAATGTGAACAGAGGGAATAATCAAAAAGACTTATTCGGCTAGACCCTGAGGAAGTATGTAACACTGACTTCTTTTGTTGTTGTTCTTTTTTATTGATTTTTGTTGAGCTCTACATTTTTTTTCTCTGCTCTCCTCCCTGCCTATCACCTCCCCTTCAACCTTCTCACAAGACCCCAATGCTCCAAATTTTCTTAGGAGATCTTGTCTTTTTCTACTACGCATGTAGGTTAGATCTATGTATGTCTCTCTTAGGGTCCTTATTGTTGTCTAAGTTCTCTGGGATCGTGATTTGTGGCCTGGTTTTCTTTATGTTTAAAAACCACTTATGAGTGAGTACATGTGATAATTGTCTTTCTGTATCTAGGTTACCTCACTCAAAAAGATGTTTTCTAGCTCCATCCATTTGCCTACAAAATTCAAGATGTTGTTATTTTATTCTGCTGTGTAATACTCGATTGTGCCACAATTTCCTTATCCATTCTTTGGTTGAGCAACATTTAGGTTTTTCCAGATTCTGCCTATGACCAACAAAGCTGCTATGAACATAGTTTAGTACATGCCCTTGTGGCACAATTGAGCATCCTTTGGATATATATCCAAAAGTGGTATTACTGGGTCTTGAGGAAGGTTGTTTCCTAACTTTCTGAGAAATCCCCACACTGACATCCAAAGGTGCTGTAGCAGCTTGCTTTCCCACCAGCAATGCAGGAGTGTTCACTATACAGAACAACCTCTCCAGCATAAGTTCTCATCAGTGTTTTTGACCTTGGCCATTCTTACAGGTGTAAGAAGGAACCTCAGAGTTGTTTTGATTTGCATTTCTCTGATGACTAAGGATGTTGAACATTTCCTAAAGTGTCTTTCAGTCATTTTAGATTCCTCTGTTGAGACTTCTCTGTTTCGGTCTGTACTCCATTTTTTATTGGATTATTTGTTCTTTGATGACCATTTTTTTTGAGTTCTTTGTATATTTTGAAGATCAGACCTAATGAAGATCTTTTCCCATTCTGTAGGCTGTGGCTTTGTCTTGTTGACTATGTCCTTTGCTTTACAGAAGCTTTTCAGTTTCAGAAGGTCCCATTTTAACACTGACTTCTAAAGGGCATTTTAATGGATGAATTATATATCAGATATTATGAATTTAAGACAATGAATTTAGATCATCAAGCTGAAAAATAATTCTTTCACTCCTGCTAAGCAGTTAGAGTGAAAGACGAAGGCAAAGAAACATGTTCAAAAAAGCGATGAATAATTGGATGTACTTTTGTAATGAAATTATTGTTGTTCAAAAGATATATATCATTCTTCTCCCCATATAAGTTTTGAAAATGATCATGGTGGGTACTGTTCCTAAATTCCAACACAACATCAGTAAATATACCTTATATTTGCATAATCTTTCTAGCTTGGACATGTATCTCCTACTCCATTAGATCCACACCTATATATATTTCGGTATATCAGGCCAACTCAGCTGGCTAGACCCTAGACAAACTCATCCCTTAAATATTTATATTTGCTTTGTTTTCTACTTTTTGAAATGACTGTCCAAGTGAATGACTTGCCATTGTCTCATTTTGAAGCTATCATTTCAGAGGAAATCTTCCCAGGATAGCCAAGTATACAAACTATATTGTTAAAGTCTTTCTTTTCGAATTCTTTTGGAGGAAGTTCAGGAAGAGTGTTGAAGTCAGACCTGGTAGTGATAGACATACTTAACTACATGCTTCTGGGTAAGTTTCAGTAGAATAAGAGTCTGAAAATTATTGGCTGCTAATGCTTTAACACAGGAGCCAACACTGAGGATCATGCAGAATCTTCTGCCAAAATAAAATAGAAGATTTTTTTATAAGTTTTAATTTATTTTTTCATTTTAAATATGTATGTGTTTAGTTATCAATCCTACTTTTTTACTAAAAATGTGTTTCTATACTTTATATTCTGATTATGGGTTCCCCTCTCAATCTTCAGAACCACAGATGCTATTGAACAATGAACTAGGAAGAAGGATAGATGCTCCTAGAAAGAGGAAATAGAATAGATCATTACAGATAGACAGAACTGGGAGGGATGGGACTGGAGTATAAAGTAAGGAGGGGTGGGAAATGGGGGTAAGGTAGATAATATGGGGAAAGACAGCTAAAATTAAGGGGCATTTGAGTGGTAACATGAAAATCTAATACAGTACAAACTTCCTAAGATATATACGTATAGGGAGGTGATATAAATTGAATTATCAAATAACAGGGAAGATAGATCCCCAACTGGACATCTCTGGTCATCAAAGAATCTTTCAGTATCAGGAATGGGTTACATCTAATTGAGTTGTTATCCAAAGGGTTCCCTTGGCAAAGGGTTCCAAACAGTCTTGGCTATTGCTAAAGCTATAAATATGCGATGTAAAATGAAAAAAACCTAAACTAACATGGATTGGCTGTTGTTAGGGATGTAGATGTTAAGGACAGCATTAGCTAAGGCATAAAGGGAAACTAGAAACCTGCTCTTACAAACTGGAGGAAACAAAATAATTGTTCAATAGTAGCAGGGCTATTTTTACTACAGTTGCAAAGATCAAAAAACTGACTGTTTAGTTGGAAGCATCACCCCAGCTCCTGGCATTTATACACCCAAAGAGCCCAGAATGTATGTTTGGGTTAAGACTTCACCCCAGCCCCTGGCACCCCTGTACCCAAAGAATCTAGAATGTTTGGGATTAGGCTTTACCTCAGCCCCTGGCACACCTATAACCAAAGATACTGGAATGTTTGGGATAAGAGTTCACCTCAGCCCCTGGCATCCATATAGCCAAAAAGTCTGGAATGTTTAGGTGAAAAGTTCCATTTTACAAGCTCCCTCCCCTTGCCTTAGTCCAGACTCCATCCCTATGAAAACCTGTGAAATGACGACCCCTTCTTAGAGATGCTCAAGACAACTTCCACCGGGTATTTAAACAGCAACCCAGAGAAAAAACATATGGTTTTCCAGTCTTCCTTCCCCCCTTTTCTCTGAGGACCTGGAAGGCCACCCAGGAGTGCTATTATCCATTAAACCTGGGATTTTTCTAATTCAGTTTGATTTGCTCTGATTCTGATTATTCCGTCTACTGAGAGGTTTATCAGGCTGCATAACTTTTCACTGACTTTGATACAGAATTGAGAAAGTTTTAAGAAAAGCGACAATCTAATAGCTTTGTTGAAGAAATAAATTGAGAAAGTCATTATTAGGTAAAAGAAATTAGCACTTTATAATTTGGGAAATTCTCAGTGTTTCTTGATTGTGAGGAGGCTTTAACATACTTCTACCTTGTCAGAACTGTCATTGTTCTGTGACCAATATTATGCAAATTTATAGAGGATTAGAATTTTAGGAAGGAGAATCCTGTTGTCCTGACCATGCCAACCCTGTTTGGGTAATAACAAAAGCTTATCATTTTAAGGATCTAACTTTTGAGATGTTTATGAAGTAGTAGTTTCAAGATATCTATTGAGGATAGGAAGACTGTAATTTTCTTATAAAATAGAAGTGTTCAATAAATGGTATGGTCATGTATGACTGTAATATTTTAATCTAGATATGTACTAAATAAATATCTGAAAGTTTGATGAATAAAGAACAGAAGATAACTTTAATCTGTTGTTTTGTTTGCTATTGTTGTTTTTGTATTCATTTTTTGTTTTTGACTTTGCTTTTTTTTATTTGTAACAAGACCAATTTTTTCTGTTAAATTTTATAAGAAATTAGTTGATCAGATTAACTGATGGAGGAATACTGGAGAAAGTATTTAAACTCTGGTTACAGCTTGAACAAAAACCTAGCTAACTGCATCTGCGCTCACAATGTATTTACTTTCCTCTAAAGACTTCTGTTCATCTTTATAATCAAAAGGCTGACTGCTGGCGTACTACTCTTCAATTCTTGTTTCCTTCCTTCAACCTATAAAAGCATTGCCCAATGATAAGTTGGAAGCCATTTTGAAAAGAGAATTGAGTGTGTATACCTTGAGATTTAATAAACATTCCTCATTAAAAGCTGCAGTCCTCTGGTGCTTCATGTTGACAAATTCTTTCTGAGATCCCAGAAGCCTGAGTACATGCCACAACCTGTAGTGTCTCACCCCTCTCCATCTATTCACCAGCTTTCTCCCTTTTTAATTTTCTCACTAGAACACAACAGTTTTGCAGAAGGCCTTCTCTAACATACAGTGGTAATAATGCTTTGTATTTTACAATCTCTTAGGGGGTGGGCTGATTTGCATATTCCTTAATATTTAATTGACTGTGTTACCTTCCCAGTGCCTTGAGAAAAGTTTGTAACCCTTTCCTTCTCATGCAGACCTCCAACAGTTACCTCCCACATTTTCTGCTACAGTCCCTCTTATTATTTAAATGGCAAACAATTGGACAGATTCTGAGTAATGAGAATGAAACTGTTGCAAGTGACATGGCTGTACCTTACAAGACACTTTTGGTGCTCTCTAAATCAGACAGACCAGTAGAGTAATGATCATTTTGTTGTAATGAGACACAATTAAGAATCACTGCTACAAATGACAGAGAAGTTCATTGAACAGTAACCTCCTTCTCATGTTCTCCCTCCCCTTTTCTTCAAGAGGAAATCAATCACAACTTAATTGTAGCATCTCCATTTGCTAGGCTATCATTAATTCTGTGTCAACACATCTATTAAAGATCACACATATGCAAGGTTCATTACTCAAGCATGAAACTCAGCTTAATCCTAAAATGTAAGGTGTCATATCTACTTATAAGTCAGAAAAATAAATATTCTTTATGCTAGAAAGGTCTCACAGGGGCTCTGTTTATAATTCATCCTAGAATAGGAAGTTTATATCATTTTGGTAGATTACCAAGCATATGGAAATGTTCAGCATTTCTCAGTTTGGCATGTGCTAAGAAAATATTCAGGGATTTCTTTTTTTATATCAAGCTGCTTTGTCCCACTCTAGCTTCCAATTCTATACTTAAGTCAGAATAACTTTGTATTTGTAACAAGTTACTGCCTCCTGCTGTACATCCAAGTGCATTCTGACACATGGGCACTCATTGACATTAGTGGGAAAGTAGGCTCTAAGGTCATAAGAGTGGCTTTGAACCTCACCAGCTGAAGCACTCAGGAGAGGGGCTCCTGTACTTTTCCTGGGCAACACAGTAGAGCTGGTCCTGATGGCACAGGTGTGTAAGAGCTGACCCTGAGGACATGAAAGCAGAACTGGCCCTGCCCCTTGTTTATCACTGCAAGGAGTGATTTAGTCAGAGCAATGCTGGAGACCTCACCCTAAACTAAAACAAAAGTTATGATAAGCTGCATTATGTGTATGTAAGCTAATCTCTTCATGCTTCTATCACTGTGTCTCTTAAATAAGGGGAGTGGTAACAAAGCCCATATTTGAGAATTCTTGCAAGAGCCGGAGATAATTATGTGTTAGTAAATAGACAAGTCTTTAGAAGAAGGAAATCAAAGCTTACACTTGGCACTGAAGGAATGAAAAGAATGTCTCATAATTTGCAGATTGTCATTGAGCACTGGAAGTTGTGTGGATGGTGAGAAAGTAGATTGTAATTAAACACTATCAATGTATTTTCTGGAATTCTTTTTAGTATTCCTAGTATGTCAAATACATTATTTTCAGGTAGAGTGAGAAAAGAAAAGAAAGCAAGGGAGAGCAAAGTTGTTAATGCTTCACTTTGAATTTCCAAAGCAATACTTGGTTGCCAGGATGACAACATAGGAAATGGTAATGCTATTAAAACAATTTACTTTCATCAGGAACTTTAAAAAAAGGAAAGTAGAGGAAGAGATTATTTAGATTCTAAGCATAGGCCTTTATAGAACGCAAGGTGGTTAAGTTCGTGCTGTAATAATAGATTGAACGGGAATGTAAGACTTAGTGTTCTCCCCATTAGACTTGAAAAGAAAAGGGTGTCCACATGAATTAAAGTTCAAGTAGATCACTGTTAAGAATACAAGATTACAATATTGGCATATACTTGCAGGTACTAGAGAGATATAGATGAATATATAGATATAGATAATAGTCTTTGGTGAACACCAGTTTTATAATCAGTATCTGTTGATTTTCCTATGGGAAGGGGAGATTTAGGCTACCTGTCTTAGCAGGATGAAGCAAAAACTTTCCCGGTATAGTGTCTGGATGAGTTGGAAGGCTGCTTTTTGCTGTATGGGTGGCTTTGATATACCCAAAGGCAAGCTTTGAGGCATGTTGTAACCATGCATCTTCTTGGAGGAGCTATAGGATGCTGTAGGAGCTGGCATAACTCTGTGTTAGAAGCTCTTTTATTAAATGCCATGCTCTCAGATCTGTAAAGACAATGGAGAATTGGGTAGCATTACCTGTTAATTATGTTAAAACTAGACATATAAATTAAATTTAGACATGTATGTTACCCAATTAGTTACAGCTTACCAATGGTAAATGTAAGATTAAAAGTAATATTTTAATAAGTCAAAGAATACTAGTACATGTGGGTACTCTTGCTCAAGATGGCTTGGAGGTCAAAATGGGGGCTACCCACATGTCTGTATTTTTTTAGAGCTGTTGTAACTGGAGTTATAAGTTTTACAGTTCTTAAAACATGCACACATACACAGAAATAAGACAAGCATACTATGGCAAAACACATACAAACATAAAAGTATACTCTGGAAAAAAGCACATATACATAAAGAAACATAAAAGAAGCATACTGTGGAAACAAAAACACATATTCACACAGACATAAGACAAACATACAATGGTCACATTATTTTAACAGACAAATAAACAAAACTTTCTTTTGGAACCGGAATAAATTCTTAAAGGGAACAATGATCTGAATCCTAGTAGACAGATTACAGAAGCTGCCAGACAGGTACCAACGTAGGTAGAATATACTATACAAAAACAGCAAGTACATTATATTAATTATGATCAGCCTTGGCAAGCATGGATCTTAACTACAAAACTCATTTCAACAGCAGTTTTATTTAAGGTGAAACAGTCTAGTTTCATAGTTACACCTTCCATTTTACCAAGTAAGGTATTAAACCCTTATTTTAAAGTAGTAATATTATTACCACAGAAGAGCAGTTTGGAATCTAGGACATATTTTATCAGGGAACTTACTATGATCAATGTTCCTTACACTAAGCAACAGATTAATTGATTATTTTAAAATAGTGATTGTTGGGCAATTGCATTTGTTCAGTTTAAAGTCCAGGTTAATAACCTTTTCCCAGCTTGTCATTGTTGTAATTTGCACAACTATATTCCTTCATTTTCCTAAAGTTGTAGCAAAAAATCCCTTAAAGGATGTCATGCTAAATTTTACAAATCGCTATTCAAATGGAAGAGTTGCATATATTATTGCTACAAGGTGAAACGGAATTGTGGAGTGTGTCCATAGCTTTTTGTAAACAACTTAACAGGATAAAAAACAGGAGAATTAAGAATCATCACATAATGCCTTAAGTCATGTAACTTTTTTAGATGCCCATGAGCAATCTTCTGTGGACAGATTTTGGCATGATGTCACCAAGGAAATCTTTGCTAAAGCAAGGTAGAGAGACCCTTGTACTGGAATATGGAAAGGGCCCAATCCTGCATTAATATGGGGTTGAGGGCATGTCTACATCTTTTTTACGGTATGAAGAGCAAGAGAGATGACTTCCAGAACATCTGGTTTGATGCATCCAGCTGAAGGGTATCTGTCCTGATGACAACATAGATGCTGATACCCCCATGGAAAGGGGTACCTTGATCTGTCGGACCAAGCTTAGGATGCACATGGCCAACATGCTGCCACCATTCTGCCCTGTGGGATGCTGGGCTGTATCCATACACTGAGGACCCATACCTCCCCTGAGACCCTGTAGCAGCTGCTATGATTCTGACTACAACTTGCTGCAGTCTGGATCCTGTTAATCTTGGCACTGGACTAGAAACACAGACTAAACATTTGACCGTTTTACTTTTGGGGACATAGAACTCATTTTGAGAGTATGGTATTCAATCTGCTATTGAAATATTGGACCTGAGAACGGATAACTAAATTTTCCCCTCATAAGAAGAAGGACTCAATATAAGGAGTGACTGAAGCCTATCTTCAAATGAAAAGGGTGGCCTAAAGGTTTTGCTGCTGCTGAGAAACTGGGACAATTATTTAAAAACAGCAATGCCATTGGACTCTCACCCATCAGAAAAAAGTAACCTTTCTTGTTTTTTGAATAGAATGAATTTAAGAGAATTGTGATATGTCAAATTGTGGGTTTATTGTTAATTTCTATTCTAGAATTATGGTATTAACCCGGTAATGTTTGTAACTGCATTACTTTACTATTAGATATTAAGGAAAGTTTGACATTTCTTATGAATGCTTGGGTTTAACATATTTGTTAAGAAATTTAGGGTTTGCTGTAATAAAAGAATTTTTCAGAAGCACTCTAGTCCAAATGAAGAGACCATTCCCAACCCTAGTGATCCTCCTTTCTTTTAATTAGGAGATTGTAGACATTAGGAGCTTGATTAGTCAGAAAACATTATCAAATTGCAGATGAACTCTCTTGACAAAAAGCTTGGCTTCAAAACACAGAGGCCAAAGGCATTTTTCTCTCTTAATTCTTTTTTTTTTTTTTCACAGAGGTTGGCAGTCAGTGATGGGTTTGATCCTTCTTTCTCCCAGCCACCTAAGAACGGGACTTGCATAATTATAATGCTGGCTCTGATGAGAGGTAAGTCTAGGAAAACGAGGAAGTTTCCATCTAAGGCAGACACAATAATCTGTCCAATTGCAGAAACACAGGCTTTATTAAAATTAATAAGAAGGGAAAATTGTGAAGGCCAAGAGATGTAGGCACATTTCCCACCTTATCTGATGGTCAAAAAGTTTGGGAAATAAGTCTTAATTGCACCTTCATACCTTCTAGCTAAAGAGGTGGGTTCTTGGCCTCTTTATGAAGTTAAGATAGCTTGGTGCCATCCTGACAGGTGGTAAGAATATGCAAATTTAACTCAACTTCTTCCATTGTAATTATGAAGTCACATGGGGAAGGGCTGTTTTCTGCCTATGTGACTCAGTGTAGGTGACTTAGGTCATCTCACTACCTAGGCAAGAGAATGCTAATCATGAAAAGTCTCAGAGTGACTGAGAGATCTTGTGAGTTAACCTTGCTGTATCATGATAATGAAGCCTTTTGTTATCTTCTCCCCCAGTATGTAAATAAATGCTGGTGATTTCAGAATCTGAGTAATCCCTGAAACTCCCTGTAGATACTGTGATATTGTCTTGTTGTTTCCATCATCAATTCCCACACCCCTACACTGGTAAAAGGTGATTGTTGAGTATGGTCCTCAACAGGTGAGAACTACTCATATCTATGGATATAAGAATTTAGTATGCAATCAGAAATTATACTGACATAGGAAAGCACATTTTCCTCTAGGGTCCATGACATTACCAGCTTGGTTTTCAATAGCAGGAAAGAATTCTTTCCCATTGAGTATGTCTTAAGTCCAATTAGACATTTGTTGGCTTCCCCAAAATGTAAGTGCCACTATTAAACCTTTAGGACTATCTTGTCATGGTGGTCATTGTTGCGGTTTGTAGGCTTTATAACTTAGAAGGATTATTGATTGTTTTTCTTCATTGAAGACTGGCATAGTACCTTCAGATACTATGAGAGATATTCTTCAGGGAGGAAGATTTATTTATGCTTTAATCTGTGGCATCAATGTGTAATATTTGCAGGAAAATAATAGGAGAACATTTCTTAAATTTAGAAAGAAGAATATCAACACATGTACAAGTGGAATTGAAAGACCAGGATAAATCCAGACTCCGTAGCAGGAAGAGTAGAGCCAAAAATCTAGGTTAGCCTGTTCAGTGACTTTGTTCCAGGAACTGGATGACCACAAAGTTAGATTATAATCTTGAGAACAATCTTGAGAAACGGGGAGTCACCCCTTTGTGATTATCACTGGTATTTCCAGAATCTTCCAATGACACCCTCCCTACTCCCTTTGGGTTGTGGTTTCTTCCCTTAAATACCCCTTCTTCCAACTACTTGGGGTCGAACTCCACTACCCCTGTGTGGGATATGAGTCTCAATCCCAGTGCGCTAGTTCCTGTCAATAAACCTCATGTGATTACAGCAAGGATGGTTTCTCGTGAGTTCTTTGGGGATCATGTTATCCCAAGACTTGAGTGTGAGTCTCCAAACTCCGGGGGTCTTTCATTTGGGGGCTCATCCAGGATTGGCAACCACCCTCGTCTCTGAAGACCCACTTGGAAGTGAGACATTGTCTGTGTCTTTGTGTTTCCATGCTGGCAGAATTCAGGTTCTGTACTTCAGTTTTGCAGTCGCTCACATCTCTGGAGGAGACAGAGGGAGTGATCAGCAAATGTGCTAGGAGATCACTGACTGACACCCTTGAAGACATCCCGGGAGGTGAGGAGGGACCCCAAGGATGCCTGGGAGATTCCTGTCTAGGTGCTGGTGAGGATACAGAAGTTCTCCTGGGTTGGAGGAACTATATGCCCTCCCGGTCACCTGTATTTCTGGAGTGGTTTTGTCTGTCTAGGTGGAAACAGATATTTGTTAGCCTTTGTGTGTCTTCAGTCTCTGTTTTTTCTTACTTGTGACTTTGATGACAGACAGACTGTGATGACTCCTCTGAGTTTGACTCTGGATCATTGGACTGAAGTTAGGGCTAGAGCACACAACTTGTCAGTTGAGATTAAGAAAGGGCCATTGAAGACTTTTTGCTCCCTGGAGTGGCCAGTGCTTGATGTCAGCTGGCTTCCAGAGGGCACCTTTGATTTAATCATTATCTTTGAAATTAATGCTATTGTTTTTCAGGAAGGACGGGGATCCCATCCTGATCACCAACCATACATTACTGTATGGCAAGATTTGGTCCAGGATCCCCCACCTTGGGTTAAGCCCTGGGTGCACGGGCGGAAGCCGGGCTCCTGAGCCATGGCTCTCTGAGAGTCCAAATGCAAACCGAAACCTGTAGCTCCAAGGCCTGAGAATTCACCCGAGGACCAACCTTTGGCTAGTCCTAAAATCTACCCTGAGGTTGAGGAGCCACCTGAATGGCCGAGCCCTCCACACTCCCTTACCCCCTGCCCCAGATGCCTGATCCTGGTGTTAGTGGTGGTGCTGGGGGGGCTGTGACAGGCACATGAAGGCGGCATGCTCAGAGTCCTGCACAGGGTCCCAAAGGACCAGATTCGACAGTGACATTGCCGCTGCGTATCTATGGGCCTCTGGTGGACCCACCCCATCTCCAACACCTCCAGTATTGGCCATTTTCCTCTGCTGATCTTTACAACTGGAAAGCTAATCACCCTTCCTTTTCAGAGGATCCCGCCATCCTGACAGGATTGGTGGAGTCTTTGATGTTTTCCCACCAACCCACCTGGGATGACTGTCAGCAGCTTTTACAGGTCCTCTTCACTCTTGAAGAGAAAGAGAGGATCCTGTTGGAGGCCCAGAAAAACATCCCTGGAACAAATGGGGCACCAACCAATCTTCTGAATGAAACAGATGCTGGTTTTCCTCTTAACTGACCTGATTGGGACTACAATATGGCAATGGGTAGGGAGCAACTGACGGTCTATTGCTGAGCTATTATAGCTACTCTCAGAGAGGCTGCAAGATGACCCACTAATTTGGCCAAGGTAAGAGATGTTCTTCAGGGGCTGGTTGAACTGCCATCTGTGTTTCTTGAACGTTTAATGGAGGCTAACAGCCGTTATACTCCCTTTGACCCAACCTCTGAGGGTCAGCAAGCAGTGGTAACTATGGCCTTCATTCTACAGTCAGCATCAGATATTAAGAAAAAGTTACAGCAGTTAGAAGGATTGCAGGATTATACCTTGCAGGATTTGGTTAAGGAAGCAGAGAAAGTGTTTCATAAGTGAGAGATTGAGAAAGAGAAGCCAGAGAGAGAGAGAAGTGGGAGGCAGAGGAAAGAGAGGACCTGAGGGATCATAGACAAGAGAGAAATTTGACTAGAAATTTGGCTGCTGTGGTAGGAAAGAAAGGAAAGATAGGACCTAGACAGATAGGGAACTTGGGCAACAGAAGACCAAAGATGAGTGAAGAAGGACAGAGGCACCTCTTGGACAAAGACCAATGTGCTTATGGCAAAGAAAAAGGTCATTGGGCAAGAGAATGCCCAAAGAAGGTAGGAAGGGCCTATAAAGTGCTGGCCCTAGAAGAAGATGATTAGAGTGGACGGGGCTTGGATCCCCTCCTCGAGCCGAGGGTAACCCTGACTGTGGAGGTGACCCCTATGGATTTTCTAGTGGACACAGGGGCTGAGCACTCTGTGCTGAAACAACCATTGAAGCTAAAGAATACAAAGACTATAGTAATTAGAGCAACTGGACAGAAATAATATCCGTGGACCACCTTACAAACTGTAGATTTGGGGAGAGGACAGTGACTCATTCCTTCCTGATTATCCCTGAGTGTCCCACGCTTTCATTAGAAACAAAGTTGAAGGACCTATCCAAAAATTAGACCCTGTTATCAGCAGATGGACTTCTTGCCTGAACGCTATTGCTGCTGTAGCTCTGCTTGTCAAAGATGCTGATAAGCTCAACCTGGGACAACAGACAACTCTAGTGGCACCCCATGCTCTAGAAAACATTATCTGACAGTCCCCTGACTGATGGATGACCAAGACTCGTATGACACATTATCAAAGACTTTTGTTGTCCGAACGAGTGACCTTCACTCTTCCTGCTATCCTGAATCCTGTTACCCTACTGCCTTAGACTACTCCTTACCTACCCATCACTGCGCTGACATTCTGGCAGAAGAAGCTGGTACCCAAAATGATCTAAAAGATCAGCCTTGGCCTGGGAGTCTGAGCTGGTATACAGATGGCAGCAGTTTCATGGTTGAAGGTAAGTGGAAGGTGGGGACAGCAGTGGTAGATGGGAAGCAAGTGATCTGGGCCAGTAGCCTCACTGAAGGGACATTGGCCCAGAAAGCCAAACTTGTGGCTTTGATACAAGCTCTATGGATGGCAGAGGGGAAATCTATCAACATCTACACTGGCAGCAGGTATGCATTTGCCACTGCCCATATACATGGAGAAATAAACAGACAAAGAAGACTATTGACATTTTCAGGAAGAGACATGAAAAATAAAAAGAAATTTTGAGCCTCCTTGAGGCCATGCATTTGACAAGGAAGTTTGACAATCTATCATAGATTGTCCAGGACACCAAAAAGCTAGAGATGCTGTGGCTAAAGGAAATCAGATGGAAAGCCTAACTAACCACTAAACAGGTGGCCCAAGGAGCTATGTTCCTGGCAGTACAAGAGCCTAAGATTATTATGATATCAGTGAAACTAACTTTAGATACGCCCCCGAGGACTATCAAGTTATGGGAAAATTAGGACTGGTATAGGAAATCCCATATGGGACAGTAGAGACAGAAGGAGGAAAACTAGTCCTCCCACGAAAAGAAGGCCACAAGTATGTTACAAACTTACATTACCTGATCCACTTGGGGGCCAAGAAACTAAAAGATGTGGTTAGGTCCTTCCACTATTATGTTATAGGACTCTCTGACTTGGCAGAAGAAGTAGTCAAAAGCTGCAAGGCTTGTGCTATAGCTAATACAGGACACTCCATATATATTCCTGGGAAAAGGCTCAGGGGCGACCAGCCTGGGACCTACTGGGAGCTAGATTTTACAGAAATTAAGCCAGCCAGATATAGTAACAAGTACTTATTAGTTTTTATAGATACTTTTTCAGGCTGGGTAGAAGCTTGTCCTACCAGGACTAAGATGACCAATGTGGTGGCTAAGAAGATCATAGAACAAAAAATCTTCCTGAGGTTTGGGATACACAAGGAAATCGGGTCTGATAATGGACCTGCCTTTGTCGCCCAGGTAAGTCACAGACTGGCCACCCAACTGGGGATCGATTGGAAATTACATTGTACTTACTGACCTCAGAGCTCAGGTAAGATAGAAAGGATGAATAGAACCCTAAAAGAGACATTGAAAAAAATGGCCCTTAGAGGTCAGCCCTCCTTCCCTTTGCCCTGTTCTGTGTTCAGAACACCCCAGGGTGACTTAAACTCAAGCCTTATGAGATCCTATGTGGGGGACCGCCACCACTCACTGAGTCGGGTGGAGTGTATAATCCTGATGCTATTCTTTCTAGACCTTTATTTGCTCACGTAAAGGCCTTTGGAATGGTGAGACACCAGATCTGGGAACAACTGAAAGAAGTTTATAAGACTGAAGACTCACATGTACTACATCAGTTCCAAGTAGGGGATACCATTTTTGTCTGGCATCAAGATGGAAATCTTGAGTCTTGTTGGAAAGGGTCATACTTGGTACTCTTGATGAATTGCAGTATCTGGGGCTTTTAACAACACCACCAGTCAGGATGCTTGTGTTTGGGGGACTAATCATAAGCTGTCTCTTACTGAGCTTACAGGTGTTGGGACATGCCTGGGAAATTCACCGGCTGCCTACAAATGTTTATGTAATGAGACCCTTAAGAGCCCTAAGACTCCTGACATCAGGTACTTGGTTCCTGGTTTAGATAAATGATGGGCTTGTAGTACAGGCCTGACACCTTGCGTGTCAACATCAGTTTTTTATGACACCAAATATTACTGTGTGCTTGTACAACTGGTATCTAGGGTCTTTTATCATTCAGCTAACATGCTTAAAGATGAGTTTGACAATTGCCCAACTCGGTTTCAACAAGAACCTATTTCTCTGACATTAGCAGTAATCCTGAGCCTTGGGGTAGCTGCCAGTGTTGGGACTGGTACTGCTGCCCTGATACAGGCCCCTCAGTACTTTAATAAATTAAAAATAGCCATAGATAAAAATTTGAGGTCTCTAAAACAATCTATTTCCAAACTTGGAGAGTCATTGACTTCCCTTTCAGATGTGGTCTTACAGATTAGAAGGGGATTAGATTTGTTATTCTTAAAAGATGGAGGATTATGTGCTGCTCTCAGAGAAGAATGTTTTTCTATGTGGACCATTCATGAGTAAATGAAGACTCTATGAGTAAACTTAGAGAAAGGTTAGACAAAAAACAAAGAGACAGAGAAGTGCATCAGGGATGGTTTGAGAGCTGCTTTAGTAGATCTCTTTGGATGACTACTCTGATATCTTCCCTTATGAGAATTTTCCTAATTTTGCTTCTGCTACTGATTATTTGTCCATGTATATTAAATAAACTAATTACCTTCCTTAGAGAAAAAATATGTGCTGTTCAGATTTTGATGTTATGCCACCTATATAGTGCTCCACACGGTCAAGAAAATCAATATTATGAATATACTGAAATCTAGTTCTCTGATTAGAACTAGGTACTGGAAGAAGTGGGGAGATGAAAGACCAGGATAAATCCAGACTCCATAGCAGGAAGACTAGAGCCAAAAATCTAGGTTAGTCTGTTCAGTGACTTTATTCCAGGAACTGGATGACCACAAAGTTAGATTATAATCTTGAGAACAATCTTGAGAAACGGGGAGTTACCCCCTGTGATTATCACTGGTATTTCTGAAATCTTCCAATGACACCCTCCCTACCCTCTTTGGGTTGTGGTTTTTTCCCTTAAATACCCTGTCTCCCAGCTACTCGGGGTCAAACTCTTCTACCCTTGTGTGGGATATGAGTCTTAGCCCCAACACACTGGTTCCTGTCAATAAACCTCATGTGATTATAACAAGGACAGTCTCTCGTGAGTTTTTTGGGGGTCATATTATCCCAAGACTTGAGTGAGAGTCTCCCAACTCTGGGGGTCTTTCAGAATACAGAATATAAAATTAAAAATCCAGAAAATAAATTTCAAATAAAACACTACAAATACAAAGTAAAGAAAGAATACTTAAAAGTTACAAGATAAGAAGTCCAAAATACATATAAAGGTAGATCAAATAGTATAACTCCTAATTTTTCAACAGAAATTTTAAAATCAATAAAAGCTTGGGAAGATGTAGTTCAAGTTCTGAAAGAGCATAATTGGCAACCCAGACAATCACAACCAGCAAAATTACCTGTTCTAATCGAAGGATAATACATACTAAAGGAATTCATAAATACATGTCATCTCTGTAGAGAACAATGGAAATAATATTTCACACTGAATGGAAGTATAAATATAACCAAGAGTCTATAAGGCTTTGTGTGTGTGTGTGTGTGTGTGTTAATAAACAATTCCAAGGCAGTTAAACAATTTAAGAAAAAGAAAGCATCAAAATCAATAACATTACAGGAGTTAATACATCTTTGAATAATTACTCTAAATATTAACTATGTCAACACAATCCAATTATTTGCTACCATCACAAAGTACATCTTCAGCTTACATAGAACCTTCACTTGTAGGTACTATCATCTTTGTTAGAGAAAAGTATCTGCAACCTATTAAAAGAGAAATGTAAACCAAGCCAGCTATAAAACTCTCATCTATATGTTATGTCAATCATGGACCAAAGGTTGTGGGAATAACAATCAATAATCAATCTGACTTAAATCCCACTCCACAAAGTAGATTCATACATGATATTGTTTGGGTGGTCAAGAACCTGGGACTAGTCTGGTTTTATCCCATGCTTTTTCAGACCCAGGCCAGCTGGCCTTGGTGAGTTCCTGATAGAACATCCCCATTGTCTCAGTGTGTGGGTGCACCCCTCGTGGTCCTGAGTTCCTTGCTCGTGCTCTGTCTCCTGCTCATGATTTGGACTAAAGAACAATGGCAATGGGTTTTTGATCCTACTGCACGTACTGGCTTTGTGGGAGCCTAGGCAATTTGGATGCTCACCTTACTAGACCTGGATGGAGGTGGGTGGTCCTTGGACTTCCCACAGGGCAGGGAACCCGGATTACTCTTAGGGATGATGAGGGAGGGGGACTTCATGGGGGAGGGGGAGGGAAATGGGAGGTGGCGGGGAGAAGGCAGAAATCTTTAATAAATAAATAAACAATAAAAAAAGAAATAAAATAAAAATAATAATAAAAAAAAGAACCTGGGACTATGTAGTCCATGAACCTAGGAAAAAACCAAATAATACTGATCAAAAAAAGAAAGAAAAAAATAATGTAATAAAATGAGTCCTAATGATGTCCTGCTATACTCATAGATCAGTGCCTTATTCCATCATCTTCAAAGAAGCTTCTGCCTCCAGCAAATGGATACAAACATAAAAAGTTACAACCAGATATTATACACAGAATGTGAGTCCTTGGAACCCTCATACCTAAACGGAATACATTCACCAAATCCATTCTCTTTTACCTAAGGGTACTCCACAGAAGAGGAGGCAGAAAGAATGTAAAAGTCAGAGGGATGAAAGACACCAAGGTCCTCTATATCATTATTTACAAAGCTCACGTGAACTCACAGACAAAAAAAAAAAATTCAAAGGGCCTTCAAGAGTCTGCTCCAGGTACTCTGGGCTTATATTATGCCTTCCACTTTGTTATTTTTGCGAAATTCCTGAACATGTCAAAGATTTGGTCTCTGATTATTATGTCCTTTTTTGATCTCTTTTCTTAGGTTGGTCTGTCTTGTCCAAATTTGATAAAGTAATTTTTACTTTATCTTGATATGTCATATTTTCTTATATTAAAAAATGCATAAATGTAAACCCAGTCACAGGGATAAAGGATAACAATGGACCTCTCATTTTACTTGCTCAGAGAGGGAAAAAAATAAATTTCCCCCAATGGAATTTTACTGCGTATATCAGCCACTCCAGGGCAGAGCTCATGTTCAGAAGTGACCAACAAACAATGGACTCTACAGATTTTTTTTTCTAGATTGTGCATGTTTCAGTTGTCATCAGTTTGGAAGTTTTTGTTTATTTGGTTGGGATTTTGTTTTGTTTGTGGTAATGTTTGTTTTTTAGATTTTGGGGCATTTATTGTCGAATTGAGTTTTTTGGACTGCCGACATCTGAATGACAGTACTACACCCTTAGGGATATTGTGCATGCTGGTTTCTGTTAGGGTTCATAGGAATCATAGTAGAGTAGGACTATTGGTTTTTTCTCTCCTTTGGGATCATGAGTGGCAGGTTCTGGTACTATAAAAGCCCATCCTCAGGGAAGACACTTTTCTGTCAGATCCATTACAAATTCTTTGGATTTTCTGTTCAAAATACATGATGTCTTCAGTAATAGGGACTTACCTTGAACCTTTAGGACCACATACACAAAAGTAAAAATAAGTTTCAAACAACAGGTAAGAGCAAAGACACATACATGCAAAGCATGTATAAGGCAGATGGGAAAATTCTGTTTGCTATTAAACAGCAAATTTAACTATGAAATTGTTAGCACTACAGGCTAGCAGTTAGTGTTGAGAGGCAGAAAGTATACAGCACTTTATATTTATATAATGAATGTGTGCATTTACACATTCAAATTTAATTAAATTTAGTCTGTAGACTTCCAATTAAACATGAAAGATTAAATTTCCATGAATGTAAGAATAAAAACCTAGTGTAATCTCTTATGAGCTTTTCCTGAACTGTGACCCTGCCACATGGTGCCAATTTCAACTTCTCTCCATGAACCTTTATTCCCTGGGATTTACCATCAGTTGCAACAAATCTGTACATTTTCTGATTGCCTCTCTTGGCCTCTCATGAATCCAAGCTTCCACTGCTCCTCATGATGTCTGCCAAACCACAACCACATGGAGGGAGACTCTTATACATTTCCAACTTTGGTTGCCACCATGAGGTAGAGCCTTGAACCCCCTGTGGATCATAGATTCCATGTGATGATTCTGAAAAAAAAACAAAAAACAAAAAAGAAACCAAAACATTTCACAATAGATTCTGCAGCACTGATGTTGTCTCTTCCTAACCACACATGATTCTGTAGCTATAGCTGACTGACTGCTACCAATTATTACCTTAAATTAGAAGTTCCACTTTAATGTTTCTTAATTAAAAGTATCAGTGGTTCTCATCGAATCTTTACCAATCTTCCCCGACCTCCTCCAAAATACTCTCTGAAACTGCACAAGTCAGACTTCCATTGTTTGCACTATTAGCATGCTTGTCTTCTAACCGTCACCAAACTGTGCTGAGTTCTGAGTATTCAATGGCTTTCTCATCCCAAAATTCAAATCACCACATGCCTCTCAAAAGCACATTGTTAGGTACGTCACAGCAACACCTTAAGACCTGATACTAATTACTGTCTTAGTTAGCTTTCAATTTCTATAAGACCATGACCAAAAGCTGCTTGCAGGGAAAGGGTTTTCTTTCCCAATTATTTTACAGTTCTAGGTAATAGTCACTGACTTCTGTCAGAGCAGGGCAAAAACATGGAGATACAAACTGAAACAGATTGTAGAGGAGTGTTGCTTCCTGGCTTTCTCTTCATGATCAACTCAGTTGAGTTACTCATGTATCTCAAGAATCTGATCCTAGGGAAACCACCACCTACAATGAGTTTGGTCTTCCTATATCAATTATTAGTCAAGAAAATGCACCCAGTGGATTGTCTTCTTCAATCCAGTGGGTGAATTTTCTCAATTGAGATTCTCTCTTCCTAAATAACTAGGTTTGTGTCAAAGTAAGATTAAAATCTGCCAACATGAAAATATAGTTCATTTTAAGAATGGAATAAAACCCAACTGTAAAGATAAACAAATATCGATTGTGCACACATGCATCCATATACACACAATATATAATGTGATTATTGTATTAAGTGAAATAAACCACAGAGAAACAAGTACTATATATTTTCTGTTATACAGAATCTAGATTTAAATGTACACATAAATACAGATCATGAAATTTTAAAATGACACTATTTTGGGGGAAGGAAAAGGTCTAAATGATGGGAATTACAGAAAGTAATTGAATATTATAGTGCCAAGCAAAAAGGAGAGGAGAAATTACTTCTTGCCAGCAAGATGTAACAAGCAAGAGGGGATCATGGAACATTCTGACAGCTTTGAAGAGGATAAGTATAAAGCTTAATAATACATAATTTCATGTATATGAAATGTCAAGATAAAATCCAGAACTTTTTAAGCTAGCCAAATATTGAATTTAAAAAAGGAAAGGGAAGTGTATGTGGGAGACCTCATTACCTCATGGGGTTTCTAATAATTTGCAGATGTTTTCAAATCAACAACCAATTAAACACATTATTCCTCAAAAGTATTTCTCTTCTTTTACGCCCATTATAACACTATAACCAGTGCTGCCTTAAAAAAAAAAAACTATGTGCATTTTAAAGGAAGAAAATGAAAATAACAATTTATATGCATCACTCCTGTTTTTTCTTCCTTGTCTGAGCACATACCTGTATAGTGAAAAATTGAAGCTCGTGGCAGCCCACATTACAGAAAGTATACTTTGCACCTTGTTAGATCTGCTCTGGAAGACCCCACCCTCCTTATCTTGTTGCTATGTAATTGAAAATTCTTTCTTTAAACCTTTGATATTGACAAGAGGGTTTTTAATGAAATTCTCAGGCCTTCAGTATATTTCCAATCAATAATCCATAAATTTATGCATTACTTTGTGCTAAAGGACATGGCAGATGCATGTTATGCACATGGGACAAAGCCTATTCCTGATAATATCTTAAGCCTGAATGAATGATGATGTCACTTCTGTATCAACTGGTATAAAGTAAACAGGTCTCAACATGCAAGACAATTCTTCCTGCACATTGAAAATCAGTAATATATTGAGAGGCTCTTTAAAATCCCTAAGTACCATGAAAAGAGCAAATAACTCTGCTTTTTTTACAGACTTATAAGGACTCTGCTCTACCTTACTTAAATCTGCTTTTTAACCTCCCTTATCTGATTTATTTGCATCAGTATAGAATATATGGACTCTAATTATTGATGTTTTATGTACAGTGTGGGGGAAGGATGCAAGTAGTTCTCTTTATAAGAATAATGTTATCACTTTTGGGATAATTGCTAATTATCTCTCCTAAAAAATCAGCATAAGCTCTTTGCCAGGGTTCATTGTCTTCCCATAAATTTTTAAAATTTTATTAATAGTAAAAGACCCTATAATCTCTGTTGGGTCTATTCTTGATAATTTACAAAGTCTCAATTCTTTTTATAATTAACTCAGAGACCGTTTCCACATAAGTTTTCAATTTTCACTTGGTTTATGTGGTTAAAAAAATCCATTCTAAGATATTGTCTTTCCTTTGCAATAAAATTCTTGTAGGGGGATTTTGGGAAGACAATATGACTAGAATGCAATTAAGATTTAGATTCACTCGATGCACATGTGCTTTCTGTAATTTCTCCTCAAACAGTAAATTCTTTCTCAGTTTCAGCTGTTAATTCCCTGGGACTATTTAAGACTTTGTTACCATCTAAGGTGTCATTTAAATAAATTATTAGATCAGGTGTTTCCTCACCAGCTGATCATATACTGGAAATGTCTCCTAACAATTCTTGAAAGTCATTAAAAGTCTGCAATCAGTCTCTCCTACTTTTTGCCTTGTTTTTTTTTTCTAATTTTCTATAAACCTGTTTTATAAGCTAGATAATTGACAGAATTTCCTCTTTGTATTTTTTTAAAAGCAGCTTCTAATCCCCATTTAGGCAAAACTTCCTTTACTTCTTCAAACATTCTTTCTAAAATATCTTTATTTGAATCAGATAACAAAATGCCATCCATGTAATGAAAAATTATAGTTTTAGGAAAGTGTTTATATATTATTTCCAATGGTTGGCTCACAAAGTAGTGCCATTGAGCATTCCATGTAAGAGGATGGTCCACTGATATCTTCTAGTAGGCTGAGAATTATTATAAGTAGTCACTGTGAAGGCAAACTTTCTCTGCTCTTTTCTTTTAAAATAAATATCTATAAGAGGCCAGCCTTTAGGTAATAGATAAGTAAAGGGAATTCCAGACTGTAGAGGGTCCATAAGTTGAATTACCTTGTTGACAGCTCTTAGATCTGCCACCATTCTCCATTTTCCAGATTTCTTTTTAACAACAAATATAGAAGAATTCCAAGGGCTGGTTGATTCTTCAATGTGATGAGCATCTAATTGTTTCTGTATCAGCTGTCCTAAAACCTGCAGTATTTCATCTGTTACAGGTCATTGTTTAACCCATATTGGTTACTCAGTTAACCGTTTCAAAAGTAGAGCCATTAGTACCTCTGAAGGTTCACTAGTTGCTTTGTGTTCTTGTACAGACTGAATGGCTGGTGACCTTTGTTTATAGAACCTTATAATATACTTCATAGAAACATGAGTTTTGGGGACTATAGAAATGATAATCAGAGTATTCCATTGATGCAACAGGTCATGACCCCATAAATTTACTGTGATATTAGTGACATATGGCCTCAGTCTTGTTTTCTGTCCTTCTTACCCTATGTATTCAACTCATCTAATACTTTGCTTCACTTGAGATAGGTTTCCAATTTCTAGTAATTGAACATCTGCTTGTTGAAGAGGTCAATTCAGATTCCAAGATTCCGGATAAGTGATCTACATGTCCACACCCATGTCTAGTAATCCCTCAATTACAATGTTATTTATATGAACTCTTAGTTTTGGTTTTTGATTATTTACAGAAGTCTGCCAAAATATATGTTTCCTATTTTCTATAGGAATTTTTGATTCATTCTTCATGTTTATTCCATCATTCAGAACAGTATGGTTTTTAATAGTAGTCTTTGGATGTTTTATTTTCCTGGTGAGACATGTCTTCCACAGTGACGAGGAATGGCTGGACTATGTTTGACTTGGGAGTCTGTGAGAGGCCCCTGAAAGAATTTCCCAAAGGTTGTTTTGCATGTCTTTTGTTGATCTACATCCATTCATCCAATTTCAGCCTTCGCCACATTTTCTACATAATCTTGAAGTTTGAGAACTTCTATTTTTGCCATTCACAGAGGAGACATTATTTCTAGGCATTCCTTGTATACAATCACTTCTCAGATGTTACCACAGTTAAAACATTTGGTATTTTGATGTCTCCTTTGGAAATTGCTCCTCCTACCCAAGATTCCGTATTATACTCAAATGTCTCAATGTTCATTGGATGTAGTATCCATTCATCCATTGTTGCTGATCTAACCTTTAAAGTCAGAAATATGTTTTTTGTATTTTAATTTGACATTTTCAAAAGTCAGAGATTCAATAAGCACTCATCTAGCTGTTACTATTTTGTTCACTGTTACTCCTCTTTTTTTTTCCTTTACAGAAGTTTCTTTATTCATTTTTTTCGTATAATTTTATTTTATTTTATTTATTTTTTTATTAATTAATTTGTTTAATTATTAAAGATTTCTGCCTCTTCCCCGCCACCACCTCCCATTCCCTCCCCCTCCCCCAATCAAGTCTTCCTTCCTCCTCAGCCCAAAGAGCAAGCAGGTTTCTCTGCCCTGTGGGAGGTCCAAGGACCACCCACCTCCATCCAGGTCTATTAAGGTGAGCATCCAAACTACCTGGGCTCCCACAAAGCCTTTACGTGCAATAGGATCAAGAACCCATTGCCATTGTTCTTCAGTTCTCAGTAGTCCTCATTGTCCATTATGTTCAGCGAGACCGGTTTTGTCGCATGCTTTTTCAGTCCCCGACCAGCTGGCCTTGGTGAGTTCCCGATAGAACATCCCCATTGCCTCAGTGTGTGGGTGCACCCCTCGCAGCCCTGAGTTCTTGTTCGTGCTCACTCTCCTTCTGCTCCTCCTTTGGATCGTGAGACTTCAGTCCAGTGCTCCAATGTTGGTCTCTGTCTCTGTCTTCTTTCATCGCCTGATGAAGGTTAATATTCAGGGGGATGCTTATATGTTTTTCTTTGAGTTCACCTTCTTATTTAGCTTCTCTAGAATCACGAATTATAGTCTCAATGTCCTTTATTTATGGCTAGAAACCAAATATGAGTGAGTACATCCCATGTTCCTCTTTTTGGGTCTGGCTTACCTCACTCAGGATAGTGTTTTCTATTTCCGTCCATTTGTATGCAAAATTCAAGAAGTCATTGTTTTTTACTGCTGAGTAGTACTCTAATATGTATATATTCCATACTTTCTTCATCCATTCTTCCATTGAAGGACATCTAGGTTGTTTCCAGGTTCTGGCTATTACAAACAATGCTGCTATGAACATAGTTGAGCATATACTTTTGTTGTATGTTTGGGCATCTCTTGGGTATATTCCCAATAGTGGTATTGCTGGGTCGAGAGGTAGGTTGAACCCGACTTTCCTGAGAAACCGCCACACTGCTTTCCAAAGTGGTTGCACAAGTTTGCATTCCCACCAGCAATGGATGAGAGTGCCCCTTTCTCCACAACCTCTCCAGCAGAGGCTATCATTGGTGTTTTTGATTTTAGCCATTCTGACCGGTGTAAGATGGTATCTTAATGTTGTCTTGATTTGCATTTCCCTGATTGCTAAGGAAGTTGAGCACGATCTTAAGTGTCTTTTGGCCATTTGAACTTCTTCTGTTGAAAAGTCTCTGTTCAGCTCAGTGCCCCATTTTATAATTGGATTGATTAACCTTTTACGGTCTAATTTCTTGAGTTCTTTGTATATTTTGGATATCAGACCTTTGTCAGTTGCGGGGTTGGTGAAGATCTTCTCCCAGTCAGTGGGTTGCCTTTCTGTCTTAGTGACAGTGTCCTTTGCTTTACAGAAGCTTCTCAGTCTCAGGAGGTCCCATTTATTCAATGATGTCCTTAGTGTTTGTGCTGCTGGGGTTATACATAGGAAGTGTTCTCCTGTGCCCATGTGTTGTAGAGTACTTCCCACTTTCTCTTCTATCAGGTTCAGTGTGTTTGGACTGATATTGAGGTCTTTAATAAATTTGGACTTGAGTTTTGTGCATGGTGATAGATATGGATCTATTTTCATTCTTCTACAGATTGACTTCCAGTTTTGCCAGCACAATTTGTTGAAGATGCTCTCTTTTTTCCATTGTATACTTTTAGCTCCTTTATCGAAAATCAGGTGTTCATAGGTTTGTGGGCTAAAGTCAGGGTCTTCTATTCTATTCCATTGGTCGACTTCTCTGTTTTTATGCCAGTACCAAGCCGTTTTCAGTACTGTAGCTCTGTAATAGAGTTTGAAGTCAGGGATGGTAATGCCTCCAGACGATCCTTTATTGTATAAGATTGTTTTGGCTATCCTGGGTTTTTTGTTTTTCCATATAAAGTTGATTATTGTCTTCTCCAGATCTGTGAAGAATTTTGATGGGATTTTGATGGGGATTGCGTTGAATTTATAGATTGCTTTTGGTAGAATTGCCATTTTTACTATGTTGATCCTCCCAATCCAAGAGCAAGGGAGGTCCTTCCATTTTCTGGTGTCCTCTTCAATTTCTTTCTTCAAAGACTTGAAGTTCTTGCCAAATAGATCTTTCACTTCCTTGGTCAGAGTCACCCCAAGGTATTTTATGCTATTTGTGGCTATCGTGAAAGGTGATGCTTCTCTGAGTTCCCTCTCTGCTTCCTTATCCTTAGTGTATAGGAAGGCAACTGATTTTTTGGAGTTGATTTTGTATCCTGCCACATTACCAAAGGTGTTTATCAGCTGTAGGAGTTCTTTGGTAGAGTTTTTGGGGTCGCTTATGTATACTATCATATCATCTGCAAATAATGAAAGCTTAACTTCTTCCTTTCCAATATGGATCCCCTTGATCCCCTTATGTTGTCTTATTGCTATTGCTAGAACTTCAAGCACTATATTGAAGAGCTATGGAGAGAGTGGACATCCTTGTCATGTTCCTGATTTTAGTGGGATGGCTTTGAGTTTTTCTCCATTTAATTTAATGTTAGCTGTCGGCTTGCTGTAAATAGCTTTTATTATATTTAGGTATGACCCTTGTATCCCTAATCTCTCCAAGACCTTTATCATAAAGGAGTGTTGAATTTTGTCGAATGCTTTTTCAGCATCTAATGAAATGATCATATGGTTTTTTTCTTTCAGTTTATTTATATGGTTGATTACATTGATAGATTTGCGTATGTTGAACCAGACCTGCATCTCTGGAATGAAGCCTACTTGATCATAATGGATAACTTTTCTAATGTGTTCTTGGATTCGGTTTGCCAGTATTTTATTGAGAATTTTTGCGTCGATGTTCATGAGTTAGATAGGCCTGTAATTCTCTTTCTTGGTTGGGTCCTTGTGTGGTTTTGGTATCAGGGTAACTGTAGCTTCATAAAAGGAATTTGGCAATGACTCTTCTGTTTCTATATTGTGAAATACATTAAGAAGTATAGGTATTAGCTCTTCTTGGAAGTTCTGGTAGAATTCTGCATTGAAACCATCTGGCCCTGGGCTTTTTTTGGAAGGGAGATTTTTGATAACTGTTTCTAATTCTTCGCGACTAACAGGTCTATTTAGATCGTTCACCTGGTCTTGGTTTAGGTTTGGTATATGGTACTTATCTAAAAAAGTGACCATTTCTTTTGCATTTTCCGTTTTTGTGGCATACAGGCTTTTGTAGTAAGATCTAATGATTCTCTGAATTTCCTCTGTGTCTGTGGTTATGTCCCCCTTTTCATTTCTGATCTTATTTATTTGCGTGTTCTCTCTCTGTCGTTTAATTAGTTTGGATAGGGGTTTGTCAATCTTGTTGATTTTATCCAAGAACCAACTTTTTGTTTCATTGATTCTTTGGACTGTTTTCTGTGTTTCTATTTTGTTGATTTCTGCCCTCAGTTTGATTATTTCCAGTCTTCTACTCCTCCTGGGAGCGTCTGCTTCTTTTTTTTCTAGAGCTTTCAGGTGTGCTGTTAAGTCCCCAATGTATGCTTTCTCCGTTTTCTTTAAGTGGGCACTTAGTGCTATGAACTTTCCTCTTAGCACTGCTTTCATCGTGTCCCATAGGTTTGAGTATGTTGTCTCTTTGTTTTCATTAAATTCAAGGAAGACTTTAATTTCTTTCTTAATTTCTTCCTTGACCCAGGTGTGGTTCAGTAGTTGACTATTCAGTTTCCATTAGTTTGTCAGCTTTCTGGGGGTAGCTTTGTTGGTGGCTTCTAACTTTAATCCGTGGTGATCTGATAAGACACAGGTGGACACTGATATTTTTTTGTATCTGTGGAGGTTTCCTTTGTTTCCAAGTATGTGGTCAATTTTCGAGAAGGTTCCATGAGCTGCAGAGAAGAAGGTGTATTCTTTCCTATTTGGGTGGAGGGTTCTATAGATGTCTGTTAAGTCCATTTGATTCATTACCTCCAACAATTCTCTTAATTCTCTATTAGTTTTCTGTCTGATTGACCTGTCCATTGGTGAGAGAGGTGTGTTGAAGTCTCCTACTACTAGTGTGTGTGATTTGATGTCTGCCTTGAGTTTTAGCAATATTTCTTTTACATAAGTGGGTGCTTTTATATTAGGGGCATAGATATTCAGGATTGAGACTTCATCCTGCTGAATCATTCCTGTTATGAGTATAAAGTGTCCCTGTCGATCTCTTCTCATTGATTTTAGTTTGAAGTCAGTTTTGTTAGAAATTAGTATGGCCACACCTGCTTTTTTCTTAGGACCATTTGCCTGAAAAACCTTTTCCAAACCCTTTACTCTGAGTAGATGCCTGTCTTTGTGGTTGAGATGAGTTTCTTGCAAACAGCAGACTGTTGGATCCTGTTTTCGTATCCAATCTCTTAGCCTGTGCCTTTTTATTGGTGAATTGAGACCATTAATATTAAGTGATATTAATGACCAGTGGTTGTTAACTCCGGTTATTCTTACTGCTTTTGGTAGAAGAGTTTGTGTGTCTCCCTTCTTTGAGTTGTGCTGTTGAAGGGTCGCTAGATGCCTGGGTTATTGTAGGCAGTGTTGGCAATGTTGGATTCCTTGGGTTGTGATTTTCCTTCTATTACTTTCTGTAGGGCTGGATTTGTGGCAACGTATTGTTTAAATTTGTTCTTATCCTGGAATGTCTTGTTTTTTCCAATGATAGTGAACGATAGCTTGGCTGGGTATAGTAGTTTGGGTTTGCATGCATGGTCTCTTAGTTTCTGTAGTACCTCTATCCAGGACCTTCTGGCTTTCATGGTTTCCATAGAGAAGTCAGGTGTAAGTCTGATCGGTTTACCTTTATAAGTTACTTGGCCTTTTTCCTTTGCAGCTCTTAATATTCTTTCTTTAATCTGTATATTTTGTGTTTTGATTATTATATGGCGAGGGCCGTTTTTTTTTTTTTTATCCAGTCTGTTTGGTGTTCTGTATGCTTCTTGAATATTCAAAGGGATATCTTTCTTTATGTTGGGGAAGTTTTCTTCCATAATTTTGTTAAAAATGTTTTCTGGACCTTTGAGCTGTGCCTCTTCTCCTTCTTCTATCCCTATTATTCTTAGGTTTGGTCTTTTTATTGTGTCCCATATTTCCTGAATGTTTTGTGATGAGAATTTGTTGGTTTTGGTGTTTTCTTTGATCAGTCCGTTTATTTTCTCTATGTTGTCTTCAGAATCTGAGATTCTTTCTTCTATCTCTTGTATTCTATTGATTATGCTTGTTTCTGTAGTCTCTGCTCGTCGACCTATATTTGCCATATCCAGCTGGTCCTCAGTTTGTGTTTTCTTCCTTGCTTCCATTTCAGTTTTCAATTCTTGGACTGTTTCCATTACCTGTTTGATCGTTTTTTCTTGGCTTCCCAGGGTATCATTTACGTATTTACTCATTTCTTCAAACTTTTTGTTATATTTCTCATTCATTTCTATGAGGGCGTTTTTTACATGTTGTTTAAGGGACTCTATTGCTTTCAAAAAGTCAGTTTTTTCCTCTTCTCCTGTGTTAGGGTGTTCAAGTCCTTGTGTTGTAAGATCATTGGGTTCTGGTGTTTTCATGTTGTTTTTCAGATTGTTGGGTGAATTCTTGCCTTGGCGTCTGCCCATCTCCTCTTACCGATGCTATCTATTGGGTTTGATTTAATTGTAGCGGGGCAATCTGCTCTCAGTGCAGGCTTCACTCTTTCTTGCCCACACTATCCTGCATCCAGTGCCTCCGCAGCCCGGGCCTGCCTGCCGGTGCCTCCGCCGCCTGGAACTGTCTGTGCGCTGGTGCTTCCGCCGCCTAGGCCTGCCTGCCGATGCCTCCGCCACCTAGGCCTGCCTGCCGGGCCTGACTGCTGGTGCCTCCGCCACACGGGCGTGCATGCACGCCGGTGCCTCTGCCGCCCGGACTTGCCTGCGTGCTGGTGCCTCCGCCACCTGGGCCTGCCTGCGCGCCGGTCAACAATCCTCAATCTTAAGCTTCACACTTCCCTCTTGTCTTATCACTTCATACACTATTATCCATTATAGTGCTGATCTCATTACATTTGACCCAAGACAACAAGACATTACAAGATTCACCTGTAATTTATTAATATACTATTTTGACTATTTATTATAACATGTCAGGTAAATATCCCACGTGTGACTAAACAAGTAACTGACTTACGATTTTTCACCTGTCTCCCACTATAATCTGAAACACTTTTACTTCAGACTTTCATTTTTCATTTTACTTTAGTTTATAATACTTACACTTATATACATAGAGTTATTCTAACAACAGCATGATTAACACAGAGACCAGTGTATCACATACTTTCTCTTAAACAGCTCTCAGTCTAACAAAACACTTGCAATTTTTTATGATAACACTTTATGGATCAAGTAAAGATTTACAACATAGTCTCAAGAGAAAACTCAAAATTATTAACAAATTATTAACAGTTTCTGTTGAAAGACCCTAATTTCTAGGGTTCAGGGAAGGATCCCCCAGACTCAATAAGCCATGCCAATGGATGCAAACAGCAAGAGGATTCTTTAATTTCGAAGGCACCAATGGGTGCCTTTAATGTCGAATACTCCAGTGAGACCGAGCCCCCTTGGTATTTTTCCAGCAAGCATTTATAGGGTCTCAGGGTTACATAACAGGGAAACATCATTGGTCAACTCAAAAAAACATATGGAAGATCAACATCAGGACAAAAATAAGTCTAACAAGACAAAAACAACTCTAACAGGACAAAAACAAGTCTAAATTAAGCCAGGTTCAGCTAGTTTCTGCCTCCCTGGGTTTTGATACACAAAGGACTGGATGTTTTTCTCAAGGCTGCTTCTGCTGCCCGCAGATATCCTGTTTTTGCCCCCTTGGTGGGTGTAGCTGGTCTCAAGACTGCTTCTACCACCCACAGATATCCTGTTTTTCCCTGGCCTAGTTGATCACAAAAACATCTTAAGATGGAGACTAGGTTTGGGGTCTTTCACTGGTACTCTTCCTATTCCTACATTAGTGTTTTTTTTATGTTAAAGAAATTGTACTTGAATGCTAGTAAAGCCAGCATGCAAGAATTTGAAAATAACTAATGGATTAATTGATAAAATACTTAGTCATTTGAATGTTGCTAGTATCAACTACAATCTTTATGACACTTTAGAATAACTTCTTCCAAATGGATACAAAGGGAGGCATTGTTCAAACATTTCTCAAGGAGAGATGATCTCTAATTTAAACCTAAGTATTGAAAGAGACTGAAGGAATTAGCTGCAAAGATGACACACTTTACTCCATTCCCTACAAACCCACACATCTTCCAGTTCTTTGTACAGAATTTGTTGGAATAAGGGATTTTTAAAATTTTTTATTTAGTTTAAATACCAACCACAGTTCCCATGCCCTTCCTTCCTCCCTTCCCCTGCCACTGCCACTTTCTCTCAACCTACCCTCTACCTGTTCAAAATGGGTAAGACCTTTCATGGAGAATCAATAAACCATGGCAAGTTCAGTTGAGGCAGGACCAAGATACCCCCATTCCTGCCTCAAGACTGAGCAAGGTATACCAACAAATGGAATGGGATCCAAAAGCAAATATATATATATATATATATATTAGATAGATAGATAGATAGATAGATAGATAGATAGATAGATAGATAGATAGATAGATAGATCAGAGATAGAGTAAGATCCCACTGACAGGAACTTCAAAATACAATCCAAACAGTCCAAACAAACTATTTGAGGAATATGGGATTTTATCTGGGAACAAGAAATGGTTTGCAATTTCCTCTTTATCCAGAGGAAATCAGAAGTTAGCATCTTTGAGCTCAGCTTGTATGCCAAAACAATCTTGTACAATAAAAGAACTTCTGGAGGCATCTCATTTTCTGACTTCAAACTCTACTACAGAGCTACACTACTGAAAACAGCCTGGTATTGGCATAATAACAGAGAGGAGGACCTATGGAACCAAAGTGAACACCTGGATATCAATCCCACTCCTTTAAATATCTAATTTTAACAAAGAAGCAAAAGAATATCAAATGGAAAAAAGAAAGCATATTTAACAAATTGTGCTGTCATAACTGGATATCAACATATAGAAGAATAAAAGTAGAACCATATCTATCCCCATGCAAAAAATTCAGGTCCAGATGGACAAAAGACCTCAACATTAAAGCCAGCCATCTGAACCTTAGAGAAGACAAAGTGGAAAGTACACTTGAAAGTATTGGCACAGGAGACCACTTACTAAATATAACCCAAGCAGCACAGACACTGAGAGAAACAATTAATAAATGGGACCTCTTGAAACTTAAAAGCTTCTGTAAAGCAAAGGACATGGTCAACATGACAAAATGACAACCTACAGAATGGGGAAATATCTTCAGTAACTCCACATCAGACAGAGGTCTGATCTCCAAAACAAACAAAGAACTAAAGAATTTTGTCATCAAAATAACAAATAATCCGATAAAATGGAGTACAGATGTAAACAGAGAATTCTCAACAGAGGAATCTAAAATGGCTTAAAGACACTTAAGGAAATGTTCAACATTCTTAGTCACCAGAGAAATGCAAATCAAAACAATTCTGAGATTCCATCTTATACCTGTAGGAATAGCCAAGATCAAAAACACTGATGGCAACTTATGCTGGAAAGGTTGTTGGGTAAAGGGAACATTCCTGCACTGCTGGTGGGAATGTAAGCTGGTACAGCCCCTTTGGATATCAGTGAGGCTATTTCTCAGAAAATTAGGAAACAACCTCTCTCAAGACCCAGTAATACCACTTTTGGATATATATTCAAAGGCTGCTCAACTGTGCTACAAATACATGTGCAGCATTGTTTGTCATAGCAAGAAACTGGAAACCACCTAAATGTCCTTTGACTGTAAAAATGGATATGGAAAATGTGGTACATTTATTCAATGGAGTGCTACACAGCAGAAAAATATAACAAGATCTTGAATTTTGCAGGCAAATGGATGGAGCTGGAAAACATTTTGAGTGAGGTAACCCAGATACAGAAAGACAATTATTACATGTACTCATTAACAAGTAGTTTTCAAACCTAAAACAAAGGAATCTGGCCTACAAATCACAATCCCAGGGAACATAAGCAATAATGGGGAACCTAAGAGAGACATACATAGATCTAATCTACATAGGAAGTAGAAAAAGACAAGATCTCCTGTGTAAATTGGGAGCATGGGGACCTTGGGAGAGAGTTGAAGGGGAGGGAATTATTATAAGGAGGGAAGCAGAGAAAAATTTAGAGCTCAATAATAATAATAAATGGCCTTCTTTTTAACATTTTCATACAGTTATATCATATACCGTAATCATTCTGTTGTGATACATGCCCTTGATTGTAATCTTCTTAATTTTTATTAAAAGTTCCCTGTATGCTTGCATAGATTAAAAGAAAATTAAAACAAGCTGCAGTGTTAGTATCATTGTGAAGATATATTATCATAAAAGGAAGTTTAGGCTGTTACTTCTCAATTATTAAGTACTAAATTAATCACTTTAAAAATGTATTTGCTTCTTACTGTCTTTGCTATGCTTTTTTTTTTTTTTTTTTTGGTTTTTCGAGACAGGGTTTCTCTGTGGTTTTGGAGCCCGTCCTGGAACTAGCTCTTGTAGACCAGACTGGTCTCAAACTCACAGAGATGCGCCTGCCTTTGCCTCCCGAGTGCTGGGATTAAAGGCGTGCGCCACCACCAATGTACATTTCTTCTTTTTTTCTTGTATTTTCTTTTAGTATCAAGAGTTTTCCCCAGAGTAGATTTTCACTGGAGACAGCTTAACTAATATAATTTATGGAAAAACATAGGCATATTTCTTAGCACCTAAAATATACATCATTGATGTTTGTCTGCCTTATAATCAAAGGCTGTATTTGTTGTGGTGATGATAAAACTCATTACCTTGCATATACCATGAATTTCTAGTGCCACTAAGCAAATAAGTAGTGGTTTTGGCAAGAGAGAAATGGCATTTCTCAAAAAATTCAATAAACCCCTGTGACATGAGTATATTAGGGAACTTGAGCTCTTAAAATTAAGGAAAGTAAGAAAGAAATCCTCTTGAGACACAGAACCCAGCAGGGGGCAGAGATAGAGGTGGAGAGGAGGGGGAGAGAAATAAGACATCTTTACAGTGAAATGCTTCCTCAGGAAGTGGAAGATCTTGCTGAGGAAATATCATATAATTCCCAACCCCAACAAACCTTGAAATGTGAAGTTTGTTGTGACATGAGATGTCATATTAGAGGATAATATTTTTGCCTGCTCCTTTCCCATATATTGATATACTAAAATGTGTGTAGCTACATGTTGGTATGTTTATACTTTTTAGAAATATATATATATATATATATATATATATATATATATCAAAAGCAGTGTAGAGTGATTCATGTATGGGATCCTGTTTCTGTAATTCTAAAATATCTACTTGACTGCCGGTCATTCTTTTTTCAAAAAATCATGAAAAACTAAAATTTCTCCTTATAATGATTTATTATTTTCAGAGATATTTAGCATGCTTCAGAATTTAAAATAACTCCTCATAATATATAATTTATTACCTTATGAGGGAAACTAAGACAACAGTTTGGCACATATTTCTATTAAAGTAACTATATCTCTATTGTAAAACTATATCCCACAGTATAGAATAAGCATCATTTGTCTAAGGCTTTAGAGTGATTACACAGATACAATCACTCCTAGATACATTGTACACTGTTTACTCTGGGTACTTTTATCTTTTGCAAATTATGCATGTACACATATACAAAAATAACTTTTCAATTTATATATTCCTTTATTTAAAGAATAATCTCAACAATCTTTGGAATAGAAAATCCTAACATGAAAGATTTAATAACAATTTTAATAATTATTGCCAATAAATGACTTTTGTGGGCATCTGATTGTCAATAAGAGTTGAATTCACCAGATAAGTCATTTTGCCTAATTGGGTGGCTAACTGACAGGATGTTACTTTTTTAAATTATAATTTATTTAAAAAACTGTCTTCTCTAATATTACATGACAAATCCATTTCCCACTCTCTCCTCTCCTCTTATGCCCTCCACCCTTTCCCCAACACACCTCATCCCAGCCCCTCATCCACACCTCAGACAAAGTTAAGTCTTCCCAGAGGGAGTCCACAAAGTCTACCATATTGTTTTGAGGCAGGACCAAGGCCCTCTCTGCTTTTGTAGGCTGAGCAAATTATTCCTCAGAGAGAATGGGTTTCAAAAAGCTAGGAAAAAAAAAAACAGTCACCTACAAGATATCCTAGTTTGGTTCTATGCTGGTTCCTTGTCTCTTTGATCCTATTCTTGCTCTTCCCTCTCTTTGAATGGACTTTGCTGTGCTGTGGTTCTCTGCATCTGCTTCCATCAGTTGCTGGATGTAGGTTCTATGATGACATTTGAGATAGTCATCATTCTGAATACAGGGCAAGAAAAGATCAAGTACCCTCTCCACTATTGCTTAATGTCTTAGCTTTGATCATCCTTGTGAGTTCCTGGGAATTTTTCTAGTGCCAGATTTTTTGCTAGACCCATAATAGCTCCCTCAATCAAATATCTCTTTTCTTGTTCTCTGTCTCTGTCCTTTTGACCATCCCTTTTCCTCTTATTCAACTCCTCCCCTTCTCCAAACCTCCTTGCCTTCAGCTTTCCCTTCTTTCCCTAACCCCACAGTCCCAACATTTTCAGGAGATCTCATCTCTATCCCCTTCCCAGGGGATCTATGTGTGTTTCCCTGAGGGTTTTCCATGATACTTAGATTCTCTGGGGTAATGGACTATAGACTCATTATCCTTTGCTGTACAGCTAGTATTCTCCTATGAGGGGTACTTACCATGCTTATCATTCTGGGCCTGATATTACTGAGGTTTTTTTTTTTCTGAATAGTACTACATCATGCAAATATACCACATTTTTAACGTGTTCTTCAGTTGAGGGCCATCTACGTTGTTTCCACATTCTGGCTATTACAAATAATACTACTATGAACATAGTTGAACAAATGTCCTGATAGTATGTGTGGGCAAATTTCGGGTATATGCCTAAGAGTGGTATTTCTGGGTCCTGAGGTTAATTTCCAACTGTCTGAGAAACTGTCATACTGATTTCCAGAGTGTTTGTACAAGTTTGGATTCCTACCAGCAATGGAGAAGTGTTCCACATCCCATACGTCACATCCTCTCCAGTATAAGCTTTTTGCTGTTTTTGATCTTAGTCATTCTGAAAAGTGTAAGATGGTATCTCAGAGTCATTTTGATTTGAAATTCCCTGATGGCTAAGGTTGTTGAACATTTCCTTAAGTGTCTTTCAGCCATTTGAGATTCTTCTGTTGAAAATTGTCTGTTTAGATCTGGACCCCATTTTTATTTGGATTATTTGATAGCCAATTTCTTTATTTCAGTATATTCCTCTGTCCGGTGTTGGCTTGGTGAAGAACTTTTCCCACTCAGTAGGCTGCCTTTCTGTCTAATTCATTGTGTTCTTTGCTTTATAGAAGGTTTTCAGTTTCAAAAGGTTCAATTTATTTATTGTTGATCCCACTGTTTGTGCTACTGAGGTTATATTTAGATGCTGGAGGTGGGTCTTGTATTAATCTGTTACTTTCATTGGTTAATTAATAAAGAAACTGCCTAGGCCCATTTGATAGGCCAACCCTTAGGTGGGTGGAGTAAACAGAACAGAATGCTGGGAGAAAGAAGCCGAGTCAGGGCAGTCGCCATGATTTTCCCACTCCAGACAGACACAGGTTAAGATCTTCCCTGGTAAGCCAGCTCATGGTGCTACACAAAATATTAGAAATGGGTTAGATCAATATGTAAGAGCTAGCCAATAAGAGACTGAAACTAATGGGCCAGACAGTGATTAAAAGAATACAATTCCAATGTAATTATTTCGGGGCATAAGCTAGCCATGCAGGCAGCTGGGTGCCAGGGACGCAGCCCCGCCGCTCATATTACAACATTTAGAAAGTGGTCTCCTGTGCCAATGTGTTCATGCGTATTTCCCATTTTCTCTTTAGTGTGCTCAGATTTATATTGTGGTCTTTAATCCATTTGGACTAAGTTTTGTACATGTGGATAGGTATGGAACTATTTGCATTCTTCTGCATGCTGGCATCCAGTTTTGCCATTTGTTGAAGATGCTGTCGCTTTTTCATTGTATAATTTTAGCTTATTTGTCAAAAGTCAGGCATTCATAGATATGTGGATTAATATCTGGGCATTAAAATTGATTCCTTTGGTCAACCTGTCTGATTTTATGCCAGTACAAAGCTGTTTTTATTACTGCAGCTCTATAACAGAGCTTGATGTCAGTGATGGTGATCCTCCAGAAGTTCCTTGATTTTAAAGGATTGTTTTGGCTATTCTGTTTTTTTCCCATATGAAGTTGAGTATTGTTCTTTTGAGGTCTGTGAATAATTGTTCTGTGGTTTTTCATGGGGACTGCATTGAATCTGTAGATTATTTTGGTGGGTTTGTAATTTTTATTGTTGTTCCTATCTATCCAAAAGCATGGGAGATCTTTCCATTTTCTGGTATCTTGTTCAATTCATTTCTTAGAGGACTTACAGTTCTTTTTGAACAGGTCTTTCACTTGTTTGGTTAGGGTTACCCCAAGATATTTTTATTTATTTTTGGCTACTGTGAATGTGTACGTTTCTCTGATTTCTTTCTCAGCTTCTTTATCATTTGTATATAGGAGGGCTAATGATTTTTTTAATTGATCTTGTATCCTGTCAAATTACTGGAGGTGTTTATCAGCTGCAGGACATTCCTGGTAGAATTGTTGAGGTCACTTATGTATACTATTATATTATTCTTGAATAGCAAAAGTTTGACTTCTTCCTTTCCAATTTGTATCTAGTTGGTCTCCTTTTGTTGTCTTATTTCTCTAGCTATGTTGAATAGATGTGGGGAGAGTGGGCAGCCCTGTCCTGTTCCTGATTTTAGTGGAATTGCTTTGAGTTTCTCTTCTTAATTTGATGGTGGTTGTTAGCTTGCTGTATATTGCTTTTATTAAGCTTAGTTATATTTCTTTTATCCCTGATATCTCCAATACCTTTATCATTAATGGATGTTCAATTTTGTAAAATGCTTTTTTAGCATGTAATGAGATGATCACATTTTTTCAGGTTATTTATATAGTGGATTACATTGATAGATTTTTCATATGATAAATCATCCCTGCATCTCTGGGATGACACTGACTTGATTATGGTGGATGATATTTTTTGATGTGTTTTGATTCAGTTTGCCAGTATTTTATTGAGTATTTTTGCATCCATTTTCATGAGGGATACTGGTCTATAATTCTTGTTCTTGGTTCAGTTTTTGTGGGGTTTTACTGTCAGGGTAACTGTAGCTTCATAGAGAGTTTGGCAATGTTCTTTCTGTTTCAATTATTTGGAATGATTTGAGGAAAATAAATATTAGCATTTCTTTGAAGTTCTGATAGAATTAGGCACAGAAACCATCAGGTCTTGAGCCTTTTTCAGTTGGGAGGCTTTAGATGATAGCTTCTATTTCTTTGTCAGTTATAGATCTATTTAAATTGTTCACCGGGTCTTGGTTTAATTTTGGTATGTGATACTTATCCAGAAAATTATCCATTTACATTTTCCAATTTTGTGGACTACCTAATGATTCTCTGGATTTCCTCAGTTTCTGTTGTTATGTCTCCCTTTTCATTTCTGATTTTGTAAATTTAGGTGTTCTCTCTCTGCCTTTTGATTAGTTTGGATAAGGGAAAATCTTGTTGATTTTCTCAAAGAACCAGCTCTTTCTTTTATTAATTCTTTTACTGTGTTCTTTATTTCTGTTTAATTGATTTTAGCCCTCAATTTGATTATTTCCTGTCATCTAGTCCTCCGGGATGAATGTGCTTCTTTTTGCTCTAAAACTTTCAGGTGTGCTGTTAAGTTGTTAGTGTCAGATTTATCCGCTATATTTTTGTAGGTACTGAGCACATTCAACTTTCCTCTTGGCATTGCTTTCATAGTGTCGCATAGGTGTGTGTACAGTGTGCCTTCATTTTCTTTGAATTCTTGGAAATGTTTAAGTTCATTCTTTATGCCTTCCTTGACCCCATGGGTGATTTAATTGAGCACTGCTAATTTACATGAGTTTGTAGGTTTTCTTCAATTAGTGTTGTTGAATTCTGTTAAAACCACAGTAATCTGAGAAGATACAGAAAGCTATTCCAATTTTTTGTTCATGTTAAGATTTGCTTTGTTACTGGGGATGTGTTCAATTTTAGAAAAGGTTCCCTGAGGTGCTGAGAAAGTATTGTGTGTGTGTGAGTGTGTGTTTGAGTGGGATGTTCTATGGATATCTGTTAAGTCCATTTGAGTATTATTCCTCTGATAAGTTTCTATCTGGTTGTCCTGTCCATTGGGGAAAGTGGGGTGTTGAAGTCTCCTACTATCAGTGTGTGGGGTTTGATGTGCAACTTAAACTTTAGTAATGTTTCTTTTACAAATGTGGGCTCTCTTCTATTTGGGGTATAAATATTCAGGATTGAGACTTCATCTTGATGAATTTGTTATGTGATGTGTATAAAATGTCCTTCTCCATCTCTTCTGGTTGTTTTCAGTTTGAACTCTATTTTATTAGATATTAGGATAACTATACTCACTTGTTTCTTGGGTCCATTTGACTAGAAAATCTTTTTCAATCCCTTTTCTCTGAGGTAATATCGGTCTTTGAGGTTGAGATGTGTTTTTTTATACAGCAAAAGGAGGGATCCTGCTTTCATATCATCATCTCTTAGCCTGTGTCGTCTTATAGGTGAATTGGGTCCATTGTTAATTCTTATTAAATTTTGGTGGTAGTGTCTGTATGTATTTTCCTTCTTGTGGTTTGCTTGTGTTAAGTAATCTGTTGCCAGTGGGGTTTTTGTTGTTGTTGTTGTCAATTTGTTTGTTTTGTTTTGAGAAGTTAGCTTCTTGAGGTTGTAGTTTTACTTCTAGCACTTTCTGTAAGGCTGAGTTTGTGAATACATATGCTTAAATTTGGTTTTGTCATGAAATATTTTATTTTCTCCATTGATGGTAATTGAAAGCGTTGTTGGGTATGGTAGTCTAAACCTGCATCTGTGGCCTCTTAGTGTCTGCAGCAGATCTCTCTAGGACCTTCTGGATTTCAAGGTTTTCATTGAGAAGTTGGGTGTAATTCTGATAGGTCTGCCTTTAGGTTACTTAGACCTTTTTCTTTGCAGGTCTTAATATTCTTTCTTTATTCTGTATGTTTTGCATTTTGTTTATTGAATGGCAAGAGTACTTTTTTTTGTCCAATCCATTTGGTGTTCTGTAAGCTTTTTGTACCTTCATAGGCATTTCCTTGTTTAGATTAGGAAAGTTTTCTTCTATCATTTTATTGAATTTTGTTTCCGTGCCTTTGAGTTGGAGTTCTCCTTCTTCTATTCCTATTATTTAGGTTTGGTCTTTTCATGGTGTACCATATTTTCTGGATGTTATGTGTTAAGAATTTGTTTGATTTAATGTTTTCATTGATTAATGAATTGATTTCCTCTACAGTATCTTCAACAACTGAGATTTTTCTTCCATCTCTTACTCAATGCATTGTGATTTTAGTTAAAATTCTGCCATGGTTCCAAAGTCTTCCTTTTACTACTCCACCATACAACCTCACATTTTATACCACATAGAAGTATTTACACATTAAGAATTTATTATTCTCTCCTACTGTTCTGAGACATTTTGAAGCTTCAGTCTACAATAGTATATTATACTTGTTTACCTGATTTATTTCTTTCAGTTTGACCTGTGACATTATTTATATTTGACTGTAGGAATTAGAAAGATAGTGATTGTTTTTCCCCAAATATTCTTACAGCTGAGTTGCACATGGGAGTCTGTTTTTCAAATGGCTTGCACTGAATTATCAGAAAAGAAACAAAATATTTGATTTAAAGAAGAAGCAGTGGGAAATGAGGTAGCTATGGGATCTTCTACTTTTCTGGTGAGGTTTCTCTGAAAATGTGGTTGTATTCATCTGTAGACTGCTGTTGGAATACTTTCACTTTTCATTGATACTGGGCCTTTAGTATTCTACAGTTTCCAGATCTCATGGCTGTAGAGACTGCTGTAAAATAAATAAAATATTACAATGAGAATTATTACTGAGAGATCGGTTCTAGCTAGAGCTTACTTTCTCCAACCAGCTTGTAAGTAAGTCCTGGAACTGGGTTTTTTTAATTAAAAGAGCTAGTGTAGCATTGTTCCAGCCTTTCCAAGCCCTTTTTGCAACCTTCTGAGCATTGTGGTCAATTTTCTTTTTAACTGACACTTTTCCTCTTTTTTGTATCCTTCAAGTCTAACTATTCTGCCTTAAATATTAGTGTAATGATGTTGACTTTCTCTAAGTTGGAGATGGAGTTCAGCACCAAACCTTTTGGCTTCCAATTATTATTCAATTCGTTATATTGTATTATACTGAGTTACATTATGGCCGTGGAATCATAGAGTTATTTTTATGTTTAACAAAATAAAATTATTTTCATGTGTTTTATTTGTTCTGTTTAAATTATGTAAAGACCAAAGAGAAGCTAGGTTATATCTGTTGATCCACATAACAGAATAGCAAAGTTAAATGGTGGTCAAGTTGTATTATTGGAATAAATTTGACTTAGCCAGAACACTAACAATTATTTGAATTCCATTTGACATTTAAAAATTCTTGGCCGGGCGATGGTGGCGCACGCCTTTAATCCCAGCACTCGGGAGGCCGAGGCAGGCGGATCTCTGTGAGTTCGAGACCAGCCTGGTCTACGGAGCTAGTTCCAGGACAGGCTCCAAAGCCACAGAGAAACCCTGTCTCGAAAAAAAAAAACCAAAAAAAAAAAAAAAGATAAAAAAAAAAAAAATTCTTCATATATGACATCCCACAGTTTCTTTTACTACCCCACACTCTGTCACTGTCTCATTCCTAAATTAAAGGAAAAAATTTATAAAAAAAAATGTGTCTACATTCTCCCAACATTAAAAGTGCATGTCATTAATACCAACTTAGCATAGCTGCCAACACTTCTTCAATTGATTCATAATTAATATTTCTGTTGAAGGTATGTGATTCTGATTCAATTGAAGTATACATATTTCACACTGAATATACTCATATTGTCCTTTTCAATAAAAAATCAAATTACAGCTTATTTATTTCAGAAAGAAAATGTTTCTGTCAGGAAAAGTGGAGGAAGTTGGTTGGAAATCTAATTATATGGAAAACATCTTTCACTCTAAGTTATTAAATCCTATTTAGCCAAATTTTCTGCTGGAATTCTGACTAGGGTGTGTGTAATCTTGCAGCCTGGCACTCTTGGATATGGATGAGCTACAGAGTTTTCACAATAACCATTTCATGGGAAAGTATTTTTAAATTTGCTTGCATTTTTGAGTATCTAAAAAATTATTTAATTGAATAGATAGAAGAGTAAGAAAGTTCAAAGACAGGTAGGAGTCAATGGTATTTGTTTTCATTTTATTGAGCAAGGAAAATAAATCAAAGGTACTATAATCAATCTGTTCAAGATGAGCCTGGCCTATAAGAGCTAGTTCCAGGACAGCTAGGACTATTCAACAACCTTGTTTCAGAAAAAAAAAAAAAGATATTTTTTGAAATTGTAATAAAAAAAACTCACTGCAAAACGTATTTTACCCATTGAAAAATCAGATAACACCTCTTATAAGAACAGAAATATCCAAAACTAAGTTGTAATTCCAACCACGTTGAACACTAATATCTCTCTGCTGTCTGTGTGTTGGAACTAAATTCATGAGTCTCCCAAGTGCTGGGATAAAATGAGTGAGCTTCCAAGTGCTGAGATTAAAGGAATGAACCACCATCACACTGATTCTGTGGTTTGTAGATAATCTGCGTTGTGCCGTGCCTTGAAGGTGGCGCTGGTTTCTGCCCATCACCCCCTCATGAGAATGTGCTCTATGTCACGTACTCTCCCATATATGGCCTAGACTGAGAATGTGGCTTGCTTCCGTGGGCCTAGACCTATCTGCATTTCCCACGTAGCTTGCTGGGGCTGGCTAATCAGGGGCTATTTTAGCTGTGGGTTTGTTTTCCCCGGTATTGGAAGATTGTTCGAGGTTCCTGAATAAACTGCTAAAAGAAGAGTCCGGTGTTGCGTCTTTCTTGCTGGTCTAGGTGGTTGCCAGAGTGGTTAACTAGTGATTATCTTCTCCCTCTTCATTTGTCAGAACACAAATAAAATATCACACAACATTTCCTCCTTTTGTTTAAATAAAAAGCAATGATTTTAACTTACATTTAAATACTATATGCAATACATAAAATAACTAAATATAATAATACACAGGCAATAAGTGCATTAACAATTCCCTGTCCATTAGCATTTGACAAATTCAGAGAAAATACTCCATTATCTATCAATTCTGGGTGAGTTCAAAGTGTAGATAATTCACATTCTATACTAACTTGTATTACCAAGCCAAAAGTATCTTTTTAAATCTCTCAACTGTGTATTCTTTACATCTGTTTTATGAGTTTCTTTTCAGAATTTGTTATCAAGTAAAACTATATCTTGTCTTCAACTCCATTAGAAACCTGAAAAGTATATAATATTACCTGAGTGAGCAGGAAGTACAGAGCAAACAACTTCCAAAATAAAATGACAGAAACATCTGTCTGTATACTCACTCAAAGTTCTCTGCAATGTTGGGGTATACATCTTCTACCAACAGGCCTAAAATATCTGATAGACTTTTCTGTGAAACAGGATATTTCAGAATATCCTACCTTGTCTGGCAAAGTTCAGTAGTCACTTTATGTATTCTTCATCCAATTCAGTCAGCAGTCAAATAAAGGGCAGTTTCTTGTTCATGGGTTAAGTTTTGCCACAAAGAATGTTAACTCCATATGGAGTTTTTTTGATGCCTATCATCTTCTCTAATGTAGATTGGGGTTGCCAAAAACAGATTTGTCTTATCATAAAAAAGGAACCTTATGTTTGTAAAACATCTTAAATGCCATATTCTGAGTATCTCTGAAGTGTTTGAATACTAGCTGTCTAAAACACAACTCTGTTTTACCTTGAAAACATAATAAAATGACAACTTTGATTGACAAATTTAACTACTTGTCTAACTACTAAGCTACATTTTTTTATTATCCTAAATATTTTGTAATAATAACTTTCAAGGACTAGAAGTTTGTACTACATTGTTAAATGAACAATACTTTGAACAAGAGAAGAAATGTGTGCCCAATATGTTCTAATAAAAATAGCCTCATCTCTTTCTCTTCCAGTCGCAGGCACTTCGGGAGCCACCGATTACAGTCCAGCTATGGCCAAGTCCAAGAACCATACCACACACAATCAGTCCCGGAAATGGCACAGAAACGGCATCAGGAAATCCCGGTCACAAAGATACGAATTTCTCAAGGGGGTTGACCCCAAGTTCCTGAGGAACATGCGCTTTGCCAAGAAGCAGAACAAGAAAGGCCTGAAGAAGATGCAGGCAAATAATGCAAAGGCCATGAGCACACGTGCGGAGGCCATCAAGGCCCTGGTGAAGCCCAAGGTGGTGAAGCCCAAGGTGCCAAAGGGTCCCAGCTGCAAACTCACCCGCCTGGCTTTAATTGCTCACCCCAAGCTTGGGAAGCGGATTAGAAGCTACATGGCCAGGGGTCGTAGGCTCCAAAAACCAAAGCCCAAGGTCCAAGCCAAGGCAGAGGCCTCAGCTGCAGCTCAGGTTCCCAAAGGTCCCCAAGCCCCTGTGAAAGCCCCATAAAAAAGGTCTCAGTCTGCCAATGTGAAGACAGATGGACTGGTGTGAACACCTACATAGTATTTGCAGATGTTCAGGACCTTATGCTGTTTTTACAAATAAACTTGAGGCAAGTTCTGTTAAAAAAAAAACAAAAAACCCTCAAATTTTAATCAGTATATAAATATAAAAATATAGAATAATTAAAAATAATAATTGCTAAGCCTCTTTAGCTTCACTCCCCAGGGAAAGGTAAGTGTGTCCTCTGCCTGATCAGTTTCCATTCTGCAGCCCCATGACACAGGACAATCAGACACAATATGGAGTCAAGTCAAAGCAGAAACTCAGTTTATTATTGTGAGCATCAGCTTTTATAGATTAAGTGATATCATAGGGACTGATGTGATGAGTGGATACCTCCAGCCAATGAGAGATAGCCAACCCCTCCCTTCTGGCTGGAGGGGCAACTACCTGGATTTTTCTGTCTCATCCCCACTCAGTAGCTTTGAAAGGATCCTTTAAACTTGAGCCAGGCAATTTTTTTGTTTGTCCTACAGGTCTTGAGGTAGAGGCCCTGAGATGATTTTGGCCCAACACCCTACCCTTTTGGTTTTATATGCCACCACTACCACAGTCACCAGGCCAGAATAGCCCACCAGGGAGAGGGTATGGGTTGAGGCCACCCCATCTGGAGTTTCGACCTGGATGTCCTCAAATTGAGAGTTAATATGTGGGGTAAAATGTATCAAGTCTATCATAATATACTCGAAGGACCATGAGTTGTACCTTTTGTATCTGGTTTTGAAATGCTTGTTTCAGTTCTGGAGAATGCATAGGCCAAAAAGACAGATCAATAAACAAATAGCCATCAGCCCAATTAGGGAAGAGATGAGTGTAGTAAGCCATGAGGAGCAATTAAACCAGGTCTTGTAGTGGCTCCTTGACTTAAACGAATCAATATCTTTTCTTAAATCATCTAGCATTCTAAAACCTATCCTGGAATGGTATGCATAGCAACATTCTTCCCCAAATACCCCGCAAATTCCTTTCTGGTCCACAAACTGCAAGACCAATCCTCTCCCATTTTGTAAGGTTACCCTTGCTAAGGAATCCAAAGACTTCTGTAAATAATGCAAAGCAGTCTCTGTCTTTTCTAAGGTTTCTGTCAATTGTGAGTAAATTATTCCCATTTTTTTTGTTGTAAAATCACCAGGGATAAGGTGTCCAGGGCAATTCTGGCCACTCCTAGTCCCATCAATGTGGTGACAGTCAGGGTCATTAAGGACTCTCTCTTATGCCTTCAGGCCAGGAATTCTTCTTGCATGTGGTAAAGCATGTGATAGAAAACTAATGCAAGCAGGCAAATATCATTTATGCTGAATGATCAGTGGGTCAGACAGGCAAAGAGTAACCCCTGTCTCTTGACATATCCAAAAATCTCCATGATTTTAGACACTGAACATGAAGGCATATCACAAGTGAGGTTAAAAAGAGGGTGTCTGGTGTATGAGACACAAGTTGCATTCAAAATTTACCAAAGGGGGATAGTCAGTCCCAACATTTCCCCCATCTCTGGGTTTATCCATCTACAAATATCAACTTTATTTAGTATTTCATAAGAGTCATTTACCCAAAAGTCTTCAAAGAAGGGGGTAGTGGCTGTAAGCAAAGCCAACAGGCCTCATTGGTTTCAGGTTGGATAAGGTTTCAAGCCATAACAACCATCTTAATGGTCTCCATCAAATAAGGTAAGGCTTCTAATCCCCCACATCTCTAGGCAAGGTGGTGAAGGATACATTAGTGGTAGATGATGGGGGGTTTGAGGTATGTAATGTTAAAGTATATACAGGCATGTTCTCTATGGACATTAGCTTGGAACCAGGCCCCAGCATCTGAGGAAGGTCCTCAGGAAGTATTTCTTGGTGTGGGAGAATTGTGTGTATTCTGTCAATCATGTTATAAATAAACACTGATTGGCCAGGTAGGAAATATAGGTGGGAAAACGAGACAGGAAGTAGAAATGATGTAATGAGAACAGGAGAATTCTGGGAAGGAGGAAGTTGATTCCTCCCACTCCTGCCCAGACCACTGAAGCAGCAGGATGTGATCTGCCCCACTGAAAAAAGGTACTGAGCCACGTGGCTAACATAGATAAAAAAAATGGGTTAATCAAGATGTGAGGGTTAGCCAGTGAGAGGCTAGAGCTAATGGGCCAATCAGCTTTATAATTTATAGAAATATATGTGTGATTTTTCTCTGGGACTAAATGGCTAGGCGTCTGGGTGGGACAGAAAACACAAACAAACAGGCCTGCCCTCATGTTACAGAATGGCGCCCAACGTGGATAACTGCATCCACCGAAAGCCTGAGAAAGCTTGGGAAAGACTAAAGTAAAGCATTTTGGTTTTCAGCCATAGCTGGAAAAAAGCTGAGCTGTTTTAAAATTCAGGCTTTCTGGGACTTCCTGCCAGGGAAAACTCTGACTCTTTCAAGCAGGCAGTCAAGACTATGGAGCTATGGATACATTGTTGCAGCTTGCTTCCTGGCAAGAAAACCCCATAGGAGCTTTTGACTGTTGTTTACGATTGCAGCTTGTTCCTGGCCTTAAAACACCATAGAGTTGTGGCAGAAAACCTCTCCATATTCCTTAGCAAATTAAAGACCCATGTGGTCAGAAAAAGAGAGATATACAGTAAAGAGAGATTCAAAGAGGAAGAAAACCTCTAAATCATTTACATTGTGTTAAAAATATATACAGGCTAAAGGTTAAAGTTCTCATAGTAAGAAAGAAAGAAAGAAAGAAAGAAAGAAAGAAAGAAAGAAAGAAAGAAAGAAAGAAAGAAAGAAAGAAGCCTGGGAGGCAGAGACAGATGGATCTCTGTGAGTTCAAGGATAGCCTGGTTTACAGAGGGAATTCCAGGACAAAGATATACAGAAAACCTGTCTCAAAAAGTAAAAGTAAAAATAAAAGAAATAGAGGTTAAAATAAAGCCACATAAAGATGGAAAATACACAGAGAATCTTGATACTGTATGCTATTGTGTTCTCTTTAAATTGTTTGAATTCTGAGGAAGGAGCAACAGCTCCTAAAAGATATTTGCTTATAAATCCTGCAGAATTAATCCAAGATAGGTATTTTGAAAATACCTTGACTTCACAGTTGAAGTCTAAAGGTATGTTACTTTGGAGAAGAAATTTTGCTTTTTTTGATTGACAGAATATAGACAATTCTCCCGCACCAGGTCAGAACCCCTCTATCATTGCAGTATTCCAGTTAACTGAAGATGCATCTTTCCTTTCTTTGGTTAATGGGACTAGAAGGCGTCCCCTCCAACTAGTTTAAAGGTATATTTATGATGGGTTTCCCATTTATATCAAATTTGGAGTGGCATTCTGAGTCCCAATGGTACACCCTTGAGTCAGTGAGGGCAGGAAAATAGAGGGGTTCCCTTCTGCACCTGGGTCATATAGACATTTTCTGGGCAATTCTTAAAATGTCCCATTGGCCCCATACAAAACATCTCAGGTGTTTGCTTTTACTGTCTAGCCACCACGGCTTGAGTAATAGAAGAGCCTGGAGTTTGGGTCTGGGACTGAAGGGCTGCCACAAGAGTCTGGTTGATATGTGACTATCTGTGATGCCACAACCCATTGACTCATGGACGACCATTCCCTAAGGCCAGCTAGGTATCTTGGTTCATATCTTCCCATGCTAGGAGCTTATTAAATTGGTCTTTAAGTCCACTGGGGGGGGGGGGATTTCCTCTCAAGACTGATCTGCACATGGACAATAAAGTCCAGAAACAGCTTCCCTGGTTTTTCATTGTGCTAGTTATAGATGACTCAGTGGATCCCTCCTCTAACATGGCCCAGGCCTCAAGCCTGCTTATCTAACTTGGTCTTTATACAGAGCTGTAATTGTGGCTTGTTGGACCTCAGTGGAAAAGCATTCCCCTGTAGCAGTTAGCATCAGATAAGTTATGGGAATTAGAGGGTCAGCCACTCTATTGAACTCTGCCCTGGTGTGACAGGCCTCCTTAAAGAAGGCCATCCATTTAACATATTGGGATACCCCAGGGTGGACTTAGCCAAGTCATACCAGTCCTTGGGGATACAAGGATTTTAGGTTACCTCCTGAATGAGAGATGCCTAAAGGCAGAGCTGGCTGGTGATGAGGGGCTAGCATTGGCAGCATTTGGAACACAAGCACCTGTGGAGTCTGCAGCAAAGAGGCTGCAACAGAAAAATTCCAAACATATCCATAGGACTTGGAGGAAAAAAAGAAAATCTAGCAGGTGAGACAATGACTCTGGTGAGAGTTCCCTTGTGCAGCTTTAGCATGTATGTACATGTACAAACAAACCCTGACACCCAGTAAAAGATAATGAATAAATCCTTTTACCAGCAACCCATAGTGATAACATGGTCATGGATCCATTTTGCATCAGTTATGTAATACAGGAATTAGTGTTTAATAGAGCTAGCTTATCCTATGACAGTGTATGGTGACCTTTCTGTTTTGGGCTAATTATATAACCTGCAAAAATCTATATGCTAATACCTTCTCCCTTAATGCCTCAGAATGAGACTATACTTGAAAACAAATTGTCTTTAAAGATTATTACATTAAAGTGAATCTCTGATAGGAAACCTATCTTAAGGAGATAGGTAGCACATGAGTACAGTTAAAGAATGTGACAAATACAGGAAGATGATGGTAATATGCAGGGGGAAAGGTTTTCAGAGAGAAATGAAACTGGGAATATATTGATCTTGAGATTATAGCCTGTAGAATTGTTTGAAACTTAAAATTTAAAGATTCTTGCTTGTTTTTCCAGATTGCAATGCTATATACACTGTGACAATGGTGTGTTAATGGTAGTTTAAATAGGGAGAATGAAAATAACTCCTCATGCTGTGGGAACTCCTTTAGCCAATAGCCTTTAAGATACCAGCTCACTTTGGACATGGTCTTATGTACTATAAATGCAGACAGAAAGCATGCAAAGGTCTCCTGCCTGCTGGTTTTGGTCCCAGTTCCCAGAACATGCAGAGGACTGAAGATTGCTACTCTTTCTGTGAGCTTATCCACAGATAAGCTTTGTTATTCTTCATTTTGAGCTATTTTGGAACTCTTTTGTATGTCAACAAATTGGTTCCCACTGTCTGGGGCATGGATCTACACAGACCTAAAAAAAGTTTAAGATTAAAAAAAAAAGAGGACTTCTAAACCCACAAGAAACATGAGCCAAGCACAGGTTCTTAGTAACCCAATTTTTTCAGATGGACTCCGTTTTCTAAAAACAAGCAGTGGTGTGTTTTCTTTAAGAGAAAATTTCCTAATTCAGTGTTAGCAGCAAAAAATGTGAGGCTCCTTTAAAAAGTGGCTCTGGTTCTTTCAGGAGGCCCCGATATGGAGCACTTAAATGGGGTTTGTGAGTAGTGTTACAAATTGGTAATAGCAACATATAACATCTTGCATCTCAGGAGCTGGGATGGTAAGCATGACTCTCAGAGACAGTGAACATACCTCTGCCATTCTGGATTGGGTGGAGCAAACAGGCAGGGGTGCCGTGTTTGTTCTAGCCATACTTGCTTAGGATAAAAAAAAAGATGCTTCCACTCAGAAAATGTTTGCAGATATGCAATAAAGATAGATTTAGACAAAAATAAAGCTCTGAATAAGTCACAGTGTGTTTTAAAAATGTATGCAGGCTTGGAAGAGAGAAGGAAAAGAATATAGACAGATCTTTACAAAGTTGTTTTAAAAACTAAAACAGAGTCTTTAGATAAACAATACAAAAGAGTGCAGACACACATGAGAACAGGATTCAAGAACTAGGAAAACAAATTGAATCAAGTGCCAGGGTTAAACAGGACCAGATAGAACCCTTTAGTGACATTTTACAAAGATTAACTAAGTCTGTAAGAAGAGGAGTAACAGAGGCACCAGCGCGCAGGCAGGCCCGGGTGGTGGAGGCACCGGCAGTCAGGCCCAGGTGCGGAGGCACCGGCAGGCAGGCCTAGGCGGCGGAAGCACCGGTGCACAGACAGTTCCGGGCGGCGGAGGCACCGGCAGGCAGGCCCTGGTGGCGGAGGCATCGGCAGGCAGGCCTAGGCGGCGGAAGCACTGGCACGCAGGCAGGCCCGGGAGGCGGAGGCACCGGCAGGCAGGCCCGGGTGGCAGAGGCACCGGCAGGCAGGCCTAGGCGGTGGAAGCACCGGCGCGCAGGCAGGCCCGGGCGGCGGAGGCACCAGCACACAGGCAAGTCCGGGCGGCAGAGGCACTGGCGCACAGGCAGGCCCGGGTGGCGGAGGCACCGGCAGGCAGGCCCGGGTGGCGGAGGCACTGACAGGCAGGCCTAGGCGGCGGAAGCACCGGCACGCAGGCAGGCCCGGGCGGCGGAGGCACCAGCACGCAGGCAGGCCTAGACGGCGGAAGCACCGGCGTGCAGGCAGGCCCAGGTGGCAGAGGCACCGGCAGGCAGGCCTAGGCGGCGGAAGCACCGGCGCACAGACAGTTCCGGGCGGCGGAGGCACCGGCAGGCAGGCCCGGGCGGCGGAGGCACTGGATGCAGGATAGTGTGGGCAAGAAAGAGTGAAGCCTGCACTGAGAGCAGATTGCCCCGCTACAATTAAATCAAACCCAATAGATAGCATCGGTAAGAGGAGATGGGCAGACGCCAAGGCAAGAATTCACCCAACAATCTGAAAAACAACATGAAAACACCAGAACCCAATGATCTTACAACACAAGGACTTGAACACCCTAACACAGGAGAAGAGGAAAAAACTGACTTTTTGAAAGCAATAGAGTCCCTTAAACAACATGTAAAAAACGCCCTCATAGAAATGAATGAGAAATATAACAAAAAGTTTGAAGAAATGAGTAAATACGTAAATGATACCCTGGGAAGCCAAGAAAAAACGATCAAACAGGTAATGGAAACAGTCCAAGAATTGAAAACTGAAATGGAAGCAAGGAAGAAAACACAAACTGAGGACCAGCTGGATATGGCAAATATAGGTCGACGAGCAGAGACTACAGAAACAAGCATAATCAATAGAATACAAGAGATAGAAGAATCTCAGATTCTGAAGACAACATAGAGAAAATAAACGGACTGATCAAAGAAAACACCAAAACCAACAAATTCTCATCACAAAACATTCAGGAAATATGGGACACAATAAAAAGACCAAACCTAAGAATAATAGGGATAGAAGAAGGAGAAGAGGCACAGCTCAAAGGTCCAGAAAACATTTTTAACAAAATTATGGAAGAAAACTTCCCCAACATAAAGAAAGATATCCCTTTGAATATTCAAGAAGCATACAGAACACCAAACAGACTGGATAAAAAAAAAAAAAAACGTCCCCTCGCCATATAATAATCAAAACACAAAATATACAGATTAAAGAAAGAATATTAAGAGCTGCAAAGGAAAAAGGCCAAGTAACTTATAAAGGTAAACCGATCAGACTTACACCTGACTTCTCTATGGAAACCATGAAAGCCAGAAGGTCCTGGATAGAGGTACTACAGAAACTAAGAGACCATGGATGCAAACCCAAACTACTATACCCAGCCAAGCTATCGTGCACTATCAATGGAAAAAACAAGACATTCCAGGATAAGAACAAATTTAAACAATACGTTGCCACAAATCCAGCCCTACAGAAAGTAATAGAAGGAAAATCACAACCCAAGGAATCCAACATTGCCAACACTGCCTACAATAACCCAGGCATCTAGCGACCCTTCAACAGCACAACTCAAAGAAGGGAGACACACAAACTCTTCTACCAAAAGCAGTAAGAATAACCGGAGTTAACAACCACTGGTCATTAATATCACTTAATATTAATGGTCTCAATTCACCAATAAAAAGGCACAGGCTAAGAGATTGGATACGAAAACAGGATCCAACAGTCTGCTGTTTGCAAGAAACTCATCTCAACCACAAAGACAGGCATCTACTCAGAGTAAAGTGTTGGGAAAAGGTTTTGCAAGCAAATGGTCCTAAGAAAAAAGCAGGTGTGGCCATACTAATTTCTAACAAAACTGACTTCAAACTAAAATCAATCAGAAGAGATCGACAGGGACACTTTATACTCATAAAAGGAACGATTCAGCAGGATGAAGTCTCAATCCTGAATATCTATGCCCCTAATATAAAAGCACCCACTTATGTAAAAGAAATATTGCTAAAACTCAAGGCAGACATCAAATCACACACACTAGTAGTAGGAGACTTCAACACACCTCTCTCACCAATGGACAGGTCAATCAGACAGAAAACTAATAGAGAATTAAGAGAATTGTTGGAGGTAATGAATCAAATGGACTTAACAGACATCTATAGAACACTCCACCCAAATAGGAAAGAATACACCTTCTTCTCTGCAGCTCATGGAACCTTCTTGAAAATTGACCACATACTTGGAAACAAAGGAAACCTCCACAGATACAAAAAAATATCAGTGTCCACCTGTGTCTTATCAGATCACCACGGATTAAAGTTAGAAGCCACCAACAAAGCTACCCCCAGAAAGCTGACAAACTCATGGAAACTGAACAGTCAACTACTGAACCACACCTGGGTCAAGGAAGAAATTAAGAAAGAAATTAAAGTCTTCCTTGAATTTAATGAAAACAAAGAGACAACATACTCAAACCTATGGGACACGATGAAAGCAGTGCTAAGAGGAAAGTTCATAGCACTAAGTGCCCACTTAAAGAAAACGGAGAAAGCATACATTAGGGACTTAACAGCACACCTGAAAGCTCTAGAAAAAAAAGAAGCAGACGCGCCCAGGAGGAGGAGAAGACTGGAAATAATCAAACTGAGGGCAGAAATCAACAAAATAGAAACACAGAAAACAGTCCAAAGAATCAATGAAACAAAAAGTTGGTTCTTGGATAAAATCAACAAGATTGACAAACCCCTATCCAAACTAATTAAACGACAGAGAGAGAACACGCAAATAAATAAGATCAGAAATGAAAAGGGGGACATAACCACAGACACAGAGGAAATTCAGAGAATCATTAGATCTTACTACAAAAGCCTGTATGCCACAAAAACGGAAAATGCAAAAGAAATGGTCACTTTTTTAGATAAGTACCATATACCAAACCTAAACCAAGACCAGGTGAACGATCTAAATAGACCTGTTAGTCGCGAAGAATTAGAAACAGTTATCAAAAATCTCCCTTCCAAAAAAAGCCCAGGGCCAGATGGTTTCAATGCAGAATTCTACCAGAACTTCCAAGAAGAGCTAATACCTATACTTCTTAATGTATTTCACAATATAGAAACAGAAGAGTCATTGCCAAATTCCTTTTATGAAGCTACAGTTACCCTGATACCAAAACCACACAAAGACCCAACCAAGAAAGAGAATTACAGGCCTATCTCACTCATGAACATCGACGCAAAAATTCTCAATAAAATACTGGCAAACCGAATCCAAGAACACATTAGAAAAGTTATCCATTATGATCAAGTAGGCTTCATTCCAGAGATGCAGGGCTGGTTCAACATATGCAAATCTATCAATGTAATCAACCATATAAATAAACTGAAAGAAAAAAACCATATGATCATTTCATTAGATGCTGAAAAAGCATTCGACAAAATTCAACACTCCTTTATGATAAAGGTCTTGGAGAGATTAGGGATACAAGGGTCATACCTAAATATAATAAAAGCTATTTACAGCAAGCCGACAGCTAACATTAAATTAAATGGAGAAAAACTCAAAGCCATCCCACTAAAATCAGGAACATGACAAGGATGTCCACTCTCTCCATAGCTCTTCAATATAGTGCTTGAAGTTCTAGCAATAGCAATAAGACAACATAAGGGGATCAAGGGGATCCATATTGGAAAGGAAGAAGTTAAGCTTTCATTATTTGCAGATGATATGATAGTATACATAAGCGACCCCAAAAACTCTACCAAAGAACTCCTACAGCTGATAAACACCTTTGGTAATGTGGCAGGATACAAAATCAACTCCAAAAAATCAGTTGCCTTCCTATACACTAAGGATAAGGAAGCAGAGAGGGAACTCAGAGAAGCATCACCTTTCACGATAGCCACAAATAGCATAAAATACCTTGGGGTGACTCTGACCAAGGAAGTGAAAGATCTATTTGGCAAGAACTTCAAGTCTTTGAAGAAAGAAATTGAAGAGGACACCAGAAAATGGAAGGACCTCCCTTGCTCTTGGATTGGGAGGATCAACATAGTAAAAATGGCAATTCTACCAAAAGCAATCTATAAATTCAACGCAATCCCCATCAAAATCCCATCAAAATTCTTCACAGATCTGGAGAAGACAATAATCAACTTTATATGGAAAAACAAAAAACCCAGGATAGCCAAAACAATCTTATACAATAAAGGATCGTCTGGAGGCATTACCATCCCTGACTTCAAACTCTATTACAGAGCTACAGTACTGAAAACGGCTTGGTACTGGCATAAAAACAGAGAAGTCGACCAATGGAATAGAATAGAAGACCCTGACTTTAGCCCACAAACCTATGAACACCTGATTTTCGATAAAGGAGCTAAAAGTATACAATGGAAAAAAGAGAGCATCTTCAACAAATTGTGCTGGCAAAACTGGAAGTCAATCTGTAGAAGAATGAAAATAGATCCATATCTATCACCATGCACAAAACTCAAGTCCAAATGGATTAAAGACCTCAATATCAGTCCAAACACACTGAACCTGATAGAAGAGAAAGTGGGAAGTACTCTACAACACATGGGCACAGGAGAACACTTCCTACGTATAACCCCAGCAGCACAAACACTAAGGACATCATTGAATAAATGGGACCTCCTGAGACTGAGAAGCTTCTGTAAAGCAAAGGACACTGTCACTAAGACAGAAAGGCAACCCACTGACTGGGAGAAGATCTTCACCAACCCCGCAACTGACAAAGGTCTGATATCCAAAATATACAAAGAACTCAAGAAATTAGACCGTAAAAGGTTAATCAATCCAATTATAAAATGGGGCACTGAGCTGAACAGAGACTTTTCAACAGAAGAAGTTCAAATGGCCAAAAGACACTTAAGATCGTGCTCAACTTCCTTAGCAATCAGGGAAATGCAAATCAAGACAACATTAAGATACCATCTTACACCGGTCAGAATGGCTAAAATCAAAAACACCAATGATAGCCTCTGCTGGAGAGGTTGTGGAGAAAGGGGCACTCTCATCCATTGCTGGTGGGAATGCAAACTTGTGCAACCACTTTGGAAAGCAGTGTGGCGGTTTCTCAGGAAAGTCGGGTTCAACCTACCTCTCGACCCAGCAATACCACTATTGGGAATATACCCAAGAGATGCCCAAACATACAACAAAAGTATATGCTCAACTATGTTCATAGCAGCATTGTTTGTAATAGCCAGAACCTGGAAACAACCTAGATGTCCTTCAATGGAAGAATGGATGAAGAAAGTATGGAATATATACATATTAGAGTACTACTCAGCAGTAAAAAACAATGACTTCTTGAATTTTGCATACAAATGGACGGAAATAGAAAACACTATCCTGAGTGAGGTAAGCCAGACCCAAAAAGAGGAACATGCGATGTACTCACTCACATTTGGTTTCTAGCCATAAATAAAGGACATTGAGACTATAATTCGTGATTCTAGAGAAGCTAAATAAAAAGGTGAACCCAAAGAAAAACATATAAGCATCCCCCTGAATATTAACCTTCATCAGGCGATGAAAGAAGACAGAGACAGAGACCAACATTGGAGCACTGGACTGAAGTCTCACGATCCAAAGGAGGAACAGAAGGAGAGTGAGCACGAGCAAGGAACTCAGGACTGCGAGGGGTGCACCCACACACTGAGGCAATGGGGATGTTCTATCGGGAACTCACCAAGGCCAGCTGGCCGGGGACTGAAAAAGCATGGGACAAAACCAGTCTCGCTGAACATAATGGACAATGAGGACTACTGAGAACTGAAGAACAATGGCAATGGGTTCTTGATCCTATTGCATGTAATGGCTTTGTGGGAGCCCTGGTAGTTTGGATGCTCACCTTAATAGACCTGGATGGAGGTGGGTGGTCCTTGGACCTCCCACAGGACAGAGAAACCTGCTTGCTCTTTGGGCTGAGGAGGAAGGAAGACTTGATTGGGGGAGGGGGAGGGAATGGGAGGTGGTGGCGGGGAAGAGGCAGAAATCTTTAATAATTAAATAAATTAAAAAAAAAGATTTAGGATTGTTTGGTTAATGATTTATATGGTTTAAAAAGCCTATAGAACAACTACTAATGTTAAAAAATTATTCCAATGTGATGGCACAGGCCGAAAAGTTCTGTGCTTAGATTATGATCGGATTCTTTTCTATTGGAAGCTATATTTTCAAGGATTTATCAAATAAACCTTATCAAAAGAAAAGGAAATGGTGCCTGGACCTTGACACTTTTCATTGGATGGTGCAGAGGGCAGGGCTGCAACTATCGTGAGCTGGCAATTTCTGAAAGCTTTCTCAGAAAAGACAGAGAAAAATTTAAATCAGGACATATGAGACCGACCTTCCAGCAGCTCTTGGGTAGCAAATATGTATAGCAAATCTCCTGATTGCTTTCTACTTGTTTGTAAAGCTATACATTTTACCTATTGCTTAAAACAACATAAAAATTTAAGGACTTGAAAGTGGTTTTCTACTTCAAATCAAAAAAGACAGCATCATTTTCATTCTAGGATTGTACTTGCTTTTCAAAATGTGCTAAATATATAGACACCCACTAAAAGAAGATAATATAAATGGTAAGTGATAGAAATGAGTAATTGTTTGGCAGCGAGTCTGCAGGGAGAGAGCTGATGTAGTGGGGCACACATTTCATGAATAATGAGAAGAGTCTCAGAACTGTGTAGTCTCTGCCTCTTAGGTCAGAAATTTTACATTAGTAGATTCATCGGAGCAAATCAATGACATGGAGATAGCCTCTCGTGGTTGAGCACACTGTTTCCTTCACGAAGCTATCATCTCCCAGTTGTATGGTTGATACAGCAGAGGCTTTATTTATGTGAGACAGAGAAGAGCTGAAGCAGGAGGATTTTACCATGTCACTCTATCTGCACTTAAGGGTAAAAAGTTGTTTTGTAGCAGAGATACATATATAGCTTACAGTGCTAAGCTTATATAACCATAATGCATATGTAATTCTGTTAAATTTCATTGAGAGTATCTGGAGCTCAGAGAGTTTACAAACCATGAGAGGTATTTCAGTACTTTGATCCTAAGAATACCCAGTAGACAGCAGCTTTAGTTTCTCTGTTTCCTTTAAAAGCAAATTCATCCCTGTTCTCCAGATGAGTTTTCTCTGGGAATAATACTTTCTGTCCTCTTGAAATTGGATATACATATGACTTGAATTAACCAATGGAAGATGAAAGAGAATGTCTTTTGGATAAAACTATTAAAGTAATTTGCCCTGCCAAGGATTTCATTGTTTCTTCCAGCACACTGAAGTATCAGTACAGTGGGTTCTCACTTTCCTAACCTGAGTCCTAGTTAGAAGGCAAGACAGAAAGGGTAAAACTTGCTATTTGTGCAACATGGTTCTATGAGTAAGATAATTAGTAGTTTAGTGTTCCTTAACTTCACAGTAAGCACTTAGATTTTTTTCCCCTCAGAACATTCTGTAATGCATGGTGGTTAAGAAAATGGTATTTTGTAGTTAGAATTAAATTCAAAGGCTACTTGGAAGTGACTATGATATCATATAATAAAAGCCTGTCAATTTCATGAAGATTCAGTAAAATCATGTACTCAAATTCTTTACTGTAAAATGTGTACAAATTTTCCAACCACCATTGACTACTGTTAATTAAGAGAGAGATAACTGTAGTAGGCATGACAGCAAACCTATCTAGCCCAATCAGAAACAATATTCTCTAATTTAAATGTTTATGTTCCATATACCTCCTGAACTTAATGGAATGGTAGATTTAGCTAAGGTAAAAGTTAGCTATGCTATTGCAAAACTATATAATAAATGGAAGTTAAGAGTTCAGAAATGCCCCCAGTGATGTATGCTTGCTCAGTGGAAGAGATGGGTTAGGGAAAGAAAAGTCCTAAACTTTACCATCCAAAGAGATAAATGATATCTTAAAAGTGAAGGAAAGAAAGACTTAATAGCTTGATCACACTAACAGAAACTTTAACTTTCCCGTGCAAATCACAACATAGGAAGCACACTCTAGATAGTATGCAATGTTTATGTTTGTGTTTCTGATGACACTTCCCTGTCTTGCTTTGTTTGTATTTGCATAATAAATTCCTTATCATTACTGTACCATATTTTTGTCAAAAAGGAAGAGTATGATTTACAAATTATATTATTATTATTTTTTTCTTTTTGGCTTTTTATATGAGATAAAGAGATAAATCCTGCTTTTACCTGGATTGAAGGCATCATGATTACTGGTGATAAAAATTAGCATTTATTTAGAAAAATGTTGTTAAAGCATGGTTTAGAGGCCAGAGGCAAAATTTAGCAGGAAAAAATCCATCCAAGTACTTTTAGGAATTAAACAGTTTGGGCAGATTGCACATTTACACCAGGAATAAAAAGGATTAGTGGAACCTCTAGGAATGTACAGTCTCACACATATAGATTCTGGCTATTTGAGGAACACAATGCTTCCTTTTCTTTTGCTTTTTGTTTCCCCCTTTCTGAACCAAAAAAGAACACGTTTTGAGGTATTAAAAATTATCTCATAAAGAAAAGCAAAGGTCCAGACATTTCCTGATATAATGTGAGTTCTCCAAGTTCTAGTATACACGCAGAAACAGGGTGCATGGAAAATAAGTACTAATTAAGCAGCTAAGAGTCTGTGGACACTTCTGTGTTCCTGAGCAAAGGATTTATCCAACCCTGTCATACACAGGTCACTTCAGTATTTCTGACTATTTATTATTTATTATTTACTACACTATTTTCTGAAGTTAGATTCCCAATGTCCATCAAATCCTAAGGAAAATATGCTGCCCAAACATGATATTATAAACCTTTACAGAAGCTACAAAAAGAAATAAATATACAGGATGATAAAACATAATAGTTTGTGTCTCAGAAGCATTTATAAGGGGTCCAAATCTATGCCTTATACTTATTAATATATTAGACAGTATAAGTCTATTATTTGAACTTACTGAATTATGAAACAAAGTAGGTGAATATTCAGCATGACTTTAAACTTAAATTCAAATTCTGTTTTCCCTACTATTTTGTTGACTGGAGTATGGGAATAAATCCTTAACAAAGCCCCAGGGCTTGTTCCGTTATTTTTTCTGATGTCTGAAGCTGGGATGTAGGGGTCCACTACCTTTTATTTACATAATCCTTCATGCAACTCATATAAAGGAATCATGATCATGCTTCCAAACTGGTAGAATTGTTTCTCATGTTGTCTGAGATTCATTTTTCTGGATCCTTTCCTGCCAGGGTTTTCTTTAGCACCGAATATTTAGAACTTTCTTTGACCATAGCTTGTATGTTCATCATGAGTATATTTTCAGAAGGCCTTATGAACTTAATAAGTTATCAGTAAACATTTTGTGAAAGTTTGAATTAAGATATAAATGAATCAACTTCAGATTATTTTTGGAATCAGGTAAATGAAAATATTAATCTTTGAAGTGTTAAAGGCAAGGCCCTTGAGGGTAAGCCTTTCCACCCCCTCTCATTGGACTCTATAATCCAGCTTCCAAATTTACCCATTCCCTGGAACATCAGAACCCTATCAGACACGGATACCTCAAGTATCAATTGAACCAATAATAGCTCCCTTAGTCACAGCCACCACCTATACCAATCAAAAGAAGAATAGTCTTCAGAGAAAATGACACTGACACTGCTTATACCACTTGGTTAAGGAACAGTATCTGAAGGCACAGGCACCACATGCAATATTTGGAGGAAAAGATGGGTAGATGTCAGTGCAAGAATACATTCAACATTCAATAACATAAAAAGATATATGGTACGATGAGAAGCTAGGAGTTCTACAGCAACAAGACCTGAATAGACAAACTAGAGGAGAAGAACCTTAAAAATAACTTTATGAAGATGATGGAGAACTTTAAAGAGGACATACAAATTTTTCTTAAAGAAAGCAAAGAAAGACAAATAAAAAATAGAAAAAAAATCAATAAATTCCTTTTAAGAAGTGAAGAAAACCATAAAAAACAATAATATCGGTGAAGAAAACAGTTTAAATCTTTAAAATTGAAATAGAGACAATTAAGAAACCACAAACTGAGGGAATACTGGAAATGGAAAATCTAAGCAAATGAACAGGAACTACCAATGGAAATATATCCAACAGGATACAAGAGATGGAAGAAAGAATCTCTAGTGTTGAAGATATGATAGAGGAAATATATTCAACAGTCAAAGAAAATAATAGCAAACTAAGTCAAGACACAAAATGTTCAGGAAAACTGTGATACTGTAAAAAGACCAAACATAAGGATAATAGCAATAGAAGGAAAAGAATGCCAGATAAAAAACAGAAAATTAATTCAACAAAATTAGAGAGAAAAGCTTTTCTAACTTAAAGAAGGTAATGTGTATGAAGACACATGAAGATTACAGAACACCAAATAGATTGGACCAAAAAGAAAAACTCCTTCCACCATGTAATAATCAAATTACCAAACATAGTGAATAAAAAAGAATATTAAAAGTCAGCCCTTCTTGTCCCACATGTTCAGAGAGTCCGGTTTGATCATATGCTCCATCAATCCCAGTCCAGCTTGCTTTGGTGAGCTCCCATTAGATCAGCCCCACCATCTCAGTAGGAGGCACACCCCATGCGGTCCTGACTTCCTTGATCATGTTCTCCCTCCTTCTGCTCCTCATTTGGACCTTGGGAGCTCAGTCCAGTGCTCCAATGTGGGTCTCTGTCTCTAGCTTCATCCATCGCCAGATGAAGGTTCTGTGGTGATATGCAAAATATTCATCAGTGTGGCTATAGGATAGGGCCATTTCAGGCTCCCTCTCCTCAGCTGTCCAAGGATCTTACTGAATGTCAGGCTTAGCCGGGTGGTGGTGATGCACGCCTTTAATCCCAGCACTTGGGAGGCAGAGGCAGGCAGATCTCTGTGAGTTCGAGACCAGCCTGGTCTACAAGAGCTAGTTCCAGGACAGGCTCCAAAGCCACAGAGAAACCCTGTCTTGAAAAACCAAAAAAAAAAAAAAAAAAAAAAAAAAAAAAAGTCAGGCTTGCTTTAGTCCTGCATATCTAAGTCACTGTCTGTCAGAAGTATATAACTTGTATGACTTTTTACAGGGATCAGAGTTAGGAGAAAGCCTCGATTTCATAAGAGATTTTGGCTTTGGAATTATAAATAGTTTTGAGAATGAATGATTCTGGGAACTTTGAAAGTTGAATTAATTGCCTTTTGCATCCTTATATGAATGGCTTATTTAGGGTTACTATTGCAGGTGATGAAAGAACAGGTCCAAAGTAACTTGTGAATAAAGATTTTATTTCACTTACTGATTCACATAGCAGTTTATCATCAATATCAGAAAGGGCAGGAACTCAAGCAGGGTAGAAACCTTGAGACAGGAGCTGATGTAGAAGCTGTGGATGGATGCTGCATACAGGCTTGTTTAACTTTGTTCTGTTTCCTTCTAGACATCAGGACCACCATCCCAGAGATGGCATCATGTATAATGAGCAGGTCCCTCTTCTATTGGTCACTACTTAAGGAAATATACTATGAGACTGCCTGCACCTGAATATAATGGAGGAATTTTCTGAATTGAGGTTCCCCCATTTTATATAACTCTAGCATCCATCAAGCTGGCATAAACTGCTCCACATAATAACTATTATCCTATGGACACCATAGAGTAGAATACAGAATTTTGGATAAGAGATGATCCCAAAAGGCTCATATAATTCAAAATTTTCTCCCAGTATGTGGCTCTGTTTGTGGAGGTGATTGAACCATTAGAATGTAAATCTTTGCTGGAGGAAATATGTCACTATGTGATGGTTTGGGAGTGTTTCCTCCTTACTGTCAGTGTGAGAAAGCAAAGTCTGAAATGCATGCCTTTATGGAAAGTTATGAATTAATCATCACCCTGCACTTGGCAGGTGATGAAATCTTTTTCAGATATCTCCCTGTCAGAAGGCATTTATTAATCTACTAAACCAGTCACCCTGCTTTGTTTGTGAGACCCAAAGAACCATACCTACATGCTTGCCTGAAATGTATCAGCACTTGTAGCATTCAAAAGACCTCTTTTGTCTGAAAGGTCATCTGAAGGTTATTAGAAAAAATATGTCTTCATTTCTGCTGACTGAGTAGATAGCCTTAATAATTTGTCACCTGATCAGACATAAATAATGATAGGCTAATGTACTTATACCTAGAATCAATTCATTTTAGTTATTATATTGTCAAGCAAGTTTCCCAGACACTTACAGTTTTTGCATATCGATGAGCTTTGATCTATAATGGCACCATAAAAAGACCTGTCTGATAATGTGATACAAGTTGGTATTGTGCCCTCGGGTACTTAAAGATTACTAACAGAATTAATTCAATATAGAGTCTCTCCTTTGAAAGTTTATTTAAACTCAAGGGTATTATACCAATACCAATCACTTAACACTCGTTCCTTTACCCCTTATCCCACAATACCCAATAAAACCCTCTTACCCTATTCTTATAAAAAAGAGGCTGACATTCAAATAATAATGAGAGGCCAGGGTAGGTTTTCCACCTTTGATCAAAATAGTATTACTCGGTGTTAGAAGAAGCTGCTTGTTGGTTCTAGGTTGCTCAGCCCCAAAACAATCACAGAGAAACTATTTTGTTTAAATCACTGCTTGGACCATTAGCTCTAGCTTTTTATTGGCTACCTCTTACATCTTAATTTAAACCATCTCCATTAATCTGTGCATCACCATGAGGTTCTTGCCTACCAGCAAAGTTTCAGGATATCTCTCTCCTGTGGCAGCTCTGTTGTAGTAGGTGCGGGCCACTTTCCGCCTCCCAGCTCCTAGCTTATGCTCCGAAATAATTACACAGAAATTGTATTCTTTTAAACACTGCTTGGCCCATTAGTTTTAGCCTCTTACTGGCTAATTCTCACATCTTGCTTTAACCCATTTCTAATAATGTGTGTAGCCCACGAGGTGGCTTACCAGGGAAGATCTTAACCTGTGTCTGTGTTGGGTGGGAGAATCATGGCCACTGACTGACTCAGCTTCTTTCTCCCAGCATTCTGTGCTGTCTCTCCACCTATATAATTTTCTGTCCTATCAGGGCCAAGGCAGTTTCTTTATTAATTAACCAATGAAACAACAGATAGAAAGATGACCCTCCTCCACCATTTCCCCTTTTTCTGTTTAAACAAAAAAGAAAGGCTTTCACTTTTACATAGCAAAATTACATATAACAAAACAGTTATCAAGCAAGAATTACAGTTACAATATTTATATCTATTTTATCATAACTAAGGAAAACTATAACTATATCTATCTATCTATTCTTCAACTCCATCAAAGACTCCAGAAGGATATAATATTACCTAAGTAAATGAGAAGTGAGTAATTTCCAAAACTCTAGAAATCACAGAGACATCTCGCTGCCTGGACAGCCACCCAAAGTTCCTCTGTACCATTGGGGCAACCATCTTTGGCCTACAGGCCCATAGTATCCAAAGACATTTCCATAAAGCAGGAAATTTCAAAGACAGTTCAGTCATTATCTGCTGTATCCTGCAGAATGTCTTGCAGACTCTTTCATAAGTCAGGAAACCTGAACAACCATCTCACTTTTAGGCAAGTTCAGCAGTCCTCTTTCTGTGGTTCTTTGTGCCCCTTTCATGCAACATTCCAGGCAAAAGCAGTTTTTTGCCCAAATGGCTATCAAACTCCATAAAGAGCCTCTTCGATGTCCATCTTCCTCTCAAAGTAGATTGGTACTGCCAGAAGCAGATGTGTCTCATTGTCATGAAAAGCCCTAAGCTATTAAAACATTGAATGCCATATTCTACAGTCTTTGAAAGATATGAAGAATGCCTATCTAACTGAAATATATCTCTACATATCTAGAAAATTTAACTAACATGACTACAAGCTTTACTATTATTGATGATTATCCACTAACAACCTATATTTCCTAAGTATACATTACATTTTGAAATGAACTACAAAATCACAATAACTTAATCAATATCAGAAATACATATACATACAACAAAATTGACTTTAAAATCCATACCAATGCAAATTATTCATACCTATATCATTTTCCCCTTTAAATGTAAAAGAACATTTATAAACAATATTTGGGAACATGGGCACAGTTTATTTTCTCCAAACTGCTTCCTGCTGAATGGAGGCACTCTTATTCAGGTCTTTCATGGTGTAACCTGTGTGCCAGGTTCATCTCAGTTAGCAGTTGAGCGAAGTAATTTTTTGAAGGTGTTCACCGCAACCTCTCAGGAGGGTGTGGTCTATCATACCATATTGGGATAGAAGCAATCCACAGGATCTCATCCTCTGTGAAAACAAAAGAAGACCCTCTCCAAAACATCATATCTTTAGACTCAAATTCTGAAATCATAATACTCTTATATCCATTCTGGTTTAGCTTGGCAGCCCATGTAATGAAATGTCTCTCTGTACTTAGCTTCTTCACAGTCAAAAATTTAAAAGAAAACACAATAATACACAGAATCCAGGCTCTCTGATAATTTTCCATTTTTACAAGGCTTATTTTTCTTTATTTCTTTAATCTATAATTATCTCTACTCTGTTTCTTTAAAGACTTTACCCCTTTTTTAAGGCATTAACTTTATTCTCTCTATTTTTTTTTTCTCTCCCAAGCCTATGTCCGAATCTGTCCTATTGTGAATCTGTAATTTTTTTTTACTATCCAGGAATACTTTATTTTGTGCTTTTAAATAGTTAAGCGCTTAAGAATCTAAGCTGTGACATTCCTAGGTCACAAACAGGTACTGCCTGCTCGCTCCACCCAGTCCAACATGGCGGAGCCGCTCTTGCCTCTGATCCTTGCACATTGCACCACTAGCATGGTAGATCTGCTTGTGCCTCTGAGCTGCGGCATGCAATGTCCCCCTTTTAGGCACAGAGCAGTCTAGTTGCCATCAAACAAATCGTAGCACTTTACTCCAAATGCTCCATTCAAAAACTCTGTCTCCCGCAGGAGCCAGACAGAGATCGTGATGGCCACACAGCCCAGAAACTGGTATTTCAAAACCGCCACTTTCTAGTAGACCTGATCCCACAGCCTACGCAGGCAGGAAGAGCCGAGCCACGGGCATGGTCTCAGCTACTTTATTCCCGACCCCAAGTGGGCACACAAACACCCAGGCCCACAAACGCACCATAGCCAGAGTTTGCACTGGTGGCAGGGCCCAGGAAGCTGCCTTTGAAAACTGCGCGTGGCTTTTATTTTTTTTTAAGGCTGCCGAGTCAGGAAATTTTCTCTGTAGCATGCCACCCAGAAACAGCAAAAAGCTGCATTAAACTCTGCCTTTTTGTGTTTAAAATTAAGTTCTCTCAGGTTTTTAAGTAGATTTAGTCCATCACATTGGAGAGCCACTCTGTTGTGGGATCTGTGGGGCTGCGTCCGGCCACCTGGCTAGCTTTACACCCAAAATAATTACACGGAAACTGTATTCTTTTAAACACTGTCTGGCCCATTAGTTCCAGCCTCTTATTGGCTAGCTCTTACATATTGATCTAACCCATTTCTAATATTCTGTGTAGCACCACGAGCTGGCTTACCAGGGAAGATCTAAACCTGCGCCTGTGTTGGGTGGGAAAATCATGGCGACTCACTGACTCGGCTTCTTTCTCCCAGCATTCTGTTCTGTCTACTCTGCCTACCTAATTTTCTGTCCTATTCGGGTCAAGCAGTTTTCTTTATTAATTAACCAATGAAAGCAACAGATAAATACAAGACTCACCTCCATCACAGCTCCATGGCTTCTTGCTGACTCTGTCTCCTTTCTTCTAGCATTCCATTTAGTTTTCCCCACTTAGCTCTGTTCCTGTATAGCTCTGCTAAAGACCAAAGCAGTTCCTTTCTTAACCAATGATATTCACAGTATACAGATGGAAATTCCCATATCACCTCTCCTTTTCTCTTTAAATGAAAAGAAATGTTTTAACTTTAACATAGTAAAATTACATATAACCAAACAGGTATCAAGCAGTAATTACAGTTACAATACTTATACCTACTTTATCTTTTATCATAACTAAGGAAAACTACAACTACAACTATAAATTCTTCAACTCCATCAAAGACTCCAGAAGGAGATAATATTACCTAAGTAAGCAGGAAGTGCATTATAAGCAACTTCCAAAATTCTAAAATTGACAGAGACTTCTTGCTGCCTGGACAGGCACCCAAAATTCTTCAGTACCCTTGGGACATCCACCTTCAGCCTATAGCCCCATAGTATCCATCATAATTTTCCATAAAGCAGGAAATTTCAAAGACAGATCCACCTATATTAGCAGTTTGTCAGCCATTTTCTTCTGTGTCCTGCAGAATATCTAGAACACTCTTTCATGAAGCAGGAACCCAAAAGGATTGTCTCACCTTTAGGTAAGTTTAGCAATCATTTCTGTGTGGCATGTACAGTTCATCAAGCAGTCCAGTCAAGAGCAGTTTCAAGCCCAAATGGTTAACCAACTCCATAAGGAGCCTTGCCACATCCACAGCTATCTCGCCTGTGTGGCAAAATGCCTCTCAGGTGGTGGCTGTCTCAAAATGAGGGACTCATGCTTCCTGGAGCTTGGCCCCCTGGTGGTTCCCTGGCAGTCTGCTTGAGTTGAGGTGCCTGATTATCCTCAATGATCTCATTCACTTTGTTCCTGGCGATGGTTTCTTGCATTGACTCTACTATCTTTTTCTTCTGTTCTATTTTTCTCTTGACAAAAACTTAATCTGTTCAAGGAACGAGGAAACATTCCCAATGGCTCCTTGAATATGGAGGAACTGATGCGTCAGTTCCCTCCCTTGATTCAAGCCATTAATGTTATGATTAAGACTCTGGCTCGCTCTCTGGGGGAATCTATGGATACCCTAGAACAGAAAGAGCTCATGATAGAAGATTTGGTAGAAGATGGCCAAATTATGAAGGAAAACGTATGGAATGGCATGAGTTACCATTTATGGAGAGGCTAGCCAGAATGAGAACCCCCTGGTTCATTTTAGATAGGGAAGAAAGGCAGGCTATTCTTGATAACATGAAGCCAGCCATTCAATATTGGAACAAACCCTGGGGGTGGAATCCTGAAGAATGGTGTTTGTGTTACCTTGGTTACCTTGAGGGCAGATATGATTTAGGGCCATGAGAAAGCGCAGTTGGTTAGTGGTGTGAGACGAATTTCAGAGAAAATCTCAGCCCACCTGGCCCTGACCACAAGACTTGCTGAGAATAATCAATTGTCTGTAATCATTTTTTTATGGAAACTTTTATGTCTGCCGACTTCCTTCTGTAATCTCTTAAAAGTGATGCTTGAATTTTAGTAAAGTTGCAGCAGATTCAAATTTCATTAGAGCTGAGTCTGCCTGTCATTCACTTAATCCTGGGTTCTCCTAAGCCTTCACCTCTGTTCTCCCTCGGTCTTGGATCTCCAAGAGAGTCAGTCCGCAGCAGAGCCTCTTCATTGCCAATCATCCTATTGAAGAAGATTGATGCTTCCAGTAGCAGATGTGTCTCACTGTCATGAAAAGTACTAAGTTATTAAAACTTTTAAAATGCCATATTCTGTAGTCTTTGAAAGGTTTGAAGTATACCTTTCTAGCTGAAATATATCTTTATATATCTAGAAAACCTAACATGACTATAAACTCTACTTTTATAGATCTACTATTATAGATGACTCTCTATTAACCTATATTTCTTAACTATACATTTCATTTCTATATAAGCTAAAAAAAAATACAATAATTAGGAGCAGATATATCCAGTATAACAAAATTGACCTTAAATTTGTATCAATAAAGCAAGATCCATACCAATGCAAAGCATCCATCGGTATAGCATATCCCTCTTTAAATGTAAAGAAACATTTAAAAACAATATTTGGGAATTTGGGCATAGTTTTCTCTTTCTAAACTACTTCTTGTTGTGTATCTGGCAAAATAATTTTTTGAGGGGTGTTCAAGGAAACCTTTCAGAGAGTCTTGTTCCATTAAACCACATTAGTCTGAAATTAATCCACAGGTTCTCAGCTTCTGTGGAAACAAAAGAAGAACCTCTCTTCCAAAGTATCATATTCTTAGACTCAAATTTTGAAGTCAAGAAAACTTCAATTTATGTTGGTTTAGCTTATCAGGCCGTATAATGAAATGTCTTTTTGTACTTAGCTTCTTCATAGTTAAAAATTCAAAGAAAACACAATAATATTCATTATCCAGATCTCCGTGTTCCATCTTTACATGGCTTTTCATACTCTATTAGTTTTTAATATTTATTTTATTATCTTTACTCCTTTAATCTATGACTGTCTGTACTCTGTCTCTTTAAAGACATTGTTTTATTTCTTCTACTTACTTCATTTTATGGTTCTCTATACTCTTTTTCTTCTCTGTCCCAAGCCTACGTACATTTTTTAAAACATACTGTGTCTCGTTTAGAGGTCTTTTATGTCTGAATCTGTCCTGTTGTGTATCTGTAATTAATTTTTGACCAGAAGCAGTCCTTAAAATGCTAAGTGCTTCCAAAGAATCTAAGCTGTGGCATTGGTAGGATATATACAGAAGTTCCTGCTTGCACTGCACAGTCCAACATGGTTGAAGTCCATTCACTGCCTCTGAGCTATGCACACTGTCCCAGTTCTAAATATGCAGTGGGTCTATGTTGAGCCATTAAGTAGTTTTTAACATGCTAATTACAAACCCCTTTTAAGTGCTCAGCCTTCTGAAAAAGCCAGAGGTTGCACTAGAAGCACAACCCAGAATGCTGGCATTACAAAGCTGCATGGCTTTTTTTTCTACTGCCAAGTCAGGAAACCTCTCTTAAAGTAGCTGTGGCATTCCACCAGCAAACAGCAAAAATCTGTGTTAAACTCTGTATTTTTGTTTCTAGAATTCCTTTTCAAACTCTCTCAGGAGTAAGTGGAATTTAGTTTGCCATGTGGGCCCCTATTTGTTGGAAGAGGCCACTTGCTGGTTCCTGGCTACTCAGCCTTGAAATAATCTAATAGAAACTGTATTATTTAAATTACTGCTTGTCCCATTAGCTCTAGCTTCTTATTGGCTAACTATTACAATTTGATTTAACAGAAAAGCAGAGGTGATGTGGAATTCCCATCTTATGCTGTGAATATTATCGGTTAATAAAGGAACTGCTTTTGGCCTATAGCAGAGCTATAGGGGAACAGAACATAGGTAGGCAGGGAAAACTAAACTGAATGCTAGGAGAAAAAAAGGCACAGTCAGGGAGAAGCCATGCAGCTGCCACCAGAAACAGATGTGTTGAAACTTTGCTGGTAGGTAATGACCTTGTATTGATGCACAGATTATTAGAGATGGGTTAAATTAAGATGTAAGGGTTAGCCAATAAAAATCTAGAGCTAATAAGTCAGGCAGTGATTTAAATAATATAGTTTCTGTGTGATTGTTTTGGGGCTAAACAGCTGGGAACCAACAAGTAGCTTCCTCCATCAACTCCTGGTTATTTGCTTTACAATTTTTTTGGTTTTGTGTAGATATATAAAATTGTTGCATGTAAAACAAAGTTATAGCTGGGTTTTGCAAATTTGAACTTTGAAATAATTTTAGTGTAATTTTGGTCTACTCATAGCTAGTTACTCTTTCATACCTTTGACTTGGTTTTGACCTATGGTCTTGTCTTTGCCTAGTTGAAGACCACACAGAAGCATATATCTTGCTATGAAAATCACCTTTGGAATACCTGAGATTTATCACTTAGAGAGATATTATTATTCCATTTCTAATCTCTTACTTCTCACTCCACACAAAACATCCTCCTAACTTTTATATGATTTTTTTCAATACAAAATTTTATTTGTTTTGCCATCTTATCATTGGCTTATCTTGCTAAATATAAGAAGGGCCAATAACCCCCCCAGAAACTACAAATAACATCAACTATAAATTGTTTGAGTCTAGTGTTCATTTGTGATAATCCATTCATTACCCAAGTCTCATCCCTTTGATGGTACAGAAAACAAATTCTTTTTTAAAGTACTTCTGAGGTGTCCTTAAGTGTCAGAACTTTAGCTGCTTCCTCATTCAGACTGGCAAGAACTTAGAGGAATAATATCCCATTTGGTATTTGCTTATAATGTTTCAGTAAGCATTAACTTTCTTTTTTTCTTTTTCTTAGATTTTTTATGGCTTTATAAATAATACTATTCAAAATTTCCATTTCCTCCCCTCCTCCCATTTCCCTCCCACTCCCCCACTCACCATCCCCCCTCCAGTCCTAAGAAAGGAAAGGGTACCCTGCCCTGTGGAAAGTCCAAGACCCTACCCTCCTCCTACCCGGCCTAGGAAGGTGTGCATCCAAACTGACTAGGATCCCAAAAAGCTAGTACATGCAATAGAATCAAATCCCAGTGCCATTATCATTGGCTTCTCAGTCAGTCCCCATTGTCAGCCACATTCAGAGAGTCCAGTTTGGTCACATGCTCATTCAGTCCCAGTCGAGCTAGCCTTGGTGAGCTCCCATTAGATCAGTCACACTGTCTCAGTGGGTGGACGAACCCCTTGTTTTCCTGACTTCCTTGTTCATTTTCTCCCTCCTTCTGCTCTTCAACTGGACATTGGGAGCTCAGTCCAGTGCTCCAGTGTGAGTCTCTGTCTCTATCTCCATCCATCGCCGGATGAAGGTTCTATGGTGATATTCAAAATGTTCATCAGTGTGGCTATGGGACAAGGCCAGTTCAGGCACCCTCTCCTCTACTGCCCAAAGACCTAAATGGAAACATCCTCTTAGACACCTGGAAACCCCTCTAGGGCAAAGTCTCGAGCAGGGAAGAACCATTAACTTTCTTTTAAAATCCATTTTTCAAAAAGTGAAATGGGGATAATACCCCGAGTCCTTTTAATTTGCCCCCAAAGTCATAATGATTAATAATACAATAAGTTGAAAAGTACATTGAGAATCCTTCAAGAAGATGACAATAAAATAGATTCAAAACACAACTGTTTGACAGATAGTTACTCCATTAAGCCAACTATATATTATTCATTTAATGTGTGCCAATATACTTTCTTATCTCGTAGAGAAGCTACAAGGATGCCCCAGAATTGGCATGGCATGCTGATGTCTGGTGCCATAGTCTAAAACTGAATGTCCAAAGCAACAGAGAAGCTGATGCTCCAGTTGAAGAGTAGGGTTTTATGTGCCCAACACTCTGGTTCTTTCTCATTGATATAATTAAAGGAAACTAGTTTCAGTAAGAAATTTGACTATTCAAGCTTTCTCTATCTGCTGTGGTCTGTAGTCACTAGTGCCAACTAGCACTTTAAAGAAAATCTTCAGTGAAGGCAATTCTGGGCTCATTCTGTACTGTGAGACAGTACAGACACAGAATAAGCTTAATTACTAAAAGTGCAATTGGACAATTCTACGTCAGATCTTTTTCAAACTTAGAAAAATAATTCTAAAGTTTCTTAAAATATGCTGTTCTGATAGTCTCATTCAAAAAAAGTGTGATTTCAGCACTTCTCAGAAAAGTTATAGAATCTGAAGATTTCATATTTTACACGATTTCTTCTGGGATTTTTAGTATGTCAATTAATTAATCCTACCAAAATATATATTCACAGTACAGCAGTATAAAAAGTACACTTTTTACTATTGTTTATTTCCTTCATGCTTGTTGTTATGATTCATTGGCATTATAGGCAGGAATATCAATTTGTTACATCCTTCGTTAGAAGCCTTCATAGAGTCTCTGGTAGTATGGAAGCTAGTTTTTGGGGAGAAGGCTTTCAGGTGAGATCCAGTTCAGGTCCCCATTATTGTGTCTAAAATACATGGTTTCTTTAGAAGTAGGAAATCCCCATCCACCTCTTGAGACCAGCAAAGGGCAATAGTAATAGCTTGTAATATCAGTTGGACAAACTTGACCAAAACTCAAAAAAGGTCTTTTCATTTCTGGTATAGAGGTTTTTGTTAGCTAGACTATGGATGTTATGGAAGAACATTGTCCTCCCAGATGGAATATTTTCAGCCAGGCAATATATGTATATGTGTACACAGGCTTATGTATATTATATATAATTTTAGGTATATAAATAATAGTCTAATACTTTCTCTTTTTTTCAGATATTTGTACTGTTATTATGACCTTCTTCCATTTTCTTCTATTGTTGACTATGTTTCTGTCCCGCCTGGTTCCCACTGTTATTAAGTCCCAAAGTAATCACACAGAAGTCTACATGAGTTAAAAACTGATTGGCCCATTAGCTCAGGCTTCTTATTAACTCTTATAACATATATTACCCCATTATTCTTGTCTATGTTAGCCATGTGGTTCTGTACATTATTTGGTGAGGCAGTCAAACTTTGCTTTTTCTGTGGTTGGGTCATGACTGCTAACTAGGACTTCCTTTTCCCCAGAATTCTCCTGTTCTCATTGATCCACCTCTACTTCCTCCCTGGTTATCCCACATATAATTCCTGCCTGACTACTGGCCAATCAGCATTTATTTAAAATATAATTGACAGAATACAGACCATTGTCCCATACCACTTCCCCCTCTTTTTTTTAGAAAAATAATAATTCTGAATCTAATATCCTTTGTTTAGCTTTTCTCCTGACCATTATCTATAACAAATTGTAACCAACATTCTAAACAAAGGAAAATATCCATAGTCCATTTTTTAGCAATGTGGACATAGTTTTCCAGGCTACTTCCTGCTGGTTGGGGACACTGATAATCTATGGGGACCTAAAGGAAACATAGAATTATTATCAAGTCATGACTGGAGTACCCTGTGAGGCTTGACACCTCAGGCAGCAGTCTTAAATCTGTTCTGGATGTAGAACTCAGATATCTGGGTCATTGGTTCCTACCAGAGATTTCTCGGGTGGTCTTACTTGATCAAACTTGATTTTTCTTGACTCAAAATAAATCCGTAGGTGTCATTTTCTGCGGAAACAAAAGAAAAACCTCTTCTCCAAAGTAACATATCTTTTAAGTTTAATTTTGAAGTCAATGCATTTACAAAATATTTATGTTTTATTAATCTAGTAGCATTTATATTTAAATGTCTTTTAGAAGCTATTTCTCCTTCCTCAGCATTCAAAAAATTCAGAGAGAACATAACAACATAACAGTATCCAGATTCTCTGTGTCTTTTTCATGTTTAAGTGGATTTATTTTAAAATCTATTTGTTTTATTTTTATTTGTAAGTTTTTGGGTTTTTTGAGACAGGTTCTCTATCTTTGGCTGTCTTGAAACTCCCTCTGTAGACCAGGCTGTCATGATCTCACAGAGATCTGCCTGTCTCTATCTCCCAAGTGATGGGATTAATGCTGTGTGGAACCACACCTTAAATTTCCATATATCTGACTGCCTCTGTCTCCCAAGTGTTGGGATTAAAGGCATGTGCTACCACGCCTTGAACTCATAGAGGTCTGCCCGCCTCTGACTTCCAAGTGTTGGGATTAAAGGTGTGTGCCACCACATCCAACTACTCTTTTTTATTTTTTATTTTTTTTAGGATTTAACCTTTTTCTTTTCTCTCCCAAGACTGCATTTATTTTTAACACATTTAAAAATATTTAGAGGTTTTCTTCATCTTTGAATCTCCTTTACTTTTTATCTCTTTTTCTGACCACATGAGTATTTAATTTGCTAAACAATATGGAGATGATTAAAGCCTTGGCTTTTACAGCTAGATCCAGCCCATTCTGAGATTCAGCTTTCTGAGATTCCAGCCTCATGGAATGTGTTTATTGCCACAACCCTATGGCATTTCAAGGTCCCTACCAGCAAACAAGCTGCAGCAATCTGCTCACAAACCACACTCAAATGTTTTCTAGCTGGACCTCTTGTCTGAAAATGCCAGAGTTCATGCTGGCAGCAGCTCAGAAAGCCAGCATTTTAAAATGGCATGGCTTTTTTTTTCCTGCTATGACTAAAAACCAAAAAGCATGCAGTCAGCTTCTTATCAACATAATTTAAGTGTTTTGTGGCAGAGCCTCTTGAAAGAGCAGCAAGGTTTTACAGCTAAAGCTGAGTCAGGAAGCCTCTCCTAAATGAGAGTGCTTGCCTCTACCAAGAAGAGCCCACATGAGAAAGTGTTGCTATCAATAAGCCATGCTTAATTCTATTATTTTATGTCTAGAATTACTTCCAAAGTGCTCTCAGGCTTTATGTGGATGCAGTTGTCCACATGTTGGGCACCATTCTGTTGACTGAGTTTTTTTCCTGCCCAGTTCTCACAGTCATTAAGTCCCAAAGAAATCATACAGAGGTCTATATTAGTTAAAAACTGATTGGCCCATTAGCTCAGGCTTCTTATTAACTCTTATAATTTATATTAGCCCATTATTCTTGTGTATGTTAGCCATGTGTCTTATGGAGCCTATTCGGTGGGGCAGTCACATCTTGCTTCTTCTGTGGATGGGTCACAACTGCTGACTAGGATTTCTTTTTTCCTAGAATTCTCCTGTTCTCATTGACCCACCTCTACTTTTTGTCTGGTTATCCCACCTGTACTTCCTGCCTGGCTATTGGTCAATCAGTGATTATTTAAAATATAATTGACAGAATACAGAGCATTGTTCCATACCATTACATATTTATTTGCTTTCTTTATATAGAAATAGGGAGCTCATTTTGATATTTCACTTTTCAAATCACTGTACCCTATTATTCCTCTGTCAGTTGTTCCTCTATCTTTGTAGTTACTTCAGGTTATATACTTACATATGAAGACCTGATACAGAGAATCACAGATGAAAGAGAGTGACATTTCTCTTTTTTGTCCAGATTATCTTAATATATTTCCTAGTTTCATCTATTGATCCACAATTTTTGATTTAATTTTTCATTAGAGCCAAATAGCATTCCATAGTATAAGTGTACCATGTTTTCTTGTCTGTTTGCCAATCAAAGGAAATTTAAATTGTTTACATTTGATAGTGAATGTGCCTATCAGGAACTGGTGTATTTCTGAGTTAAAAATTAAACTGGTGGACAGAGAAAGTTCCAAAAAAGCTAGGGATGCACAGAGAAACTCTGCTCAAAAACAAACAAAAAACAAAAAAGAAACACCCCCCAAAATAAAACCAAAATCAAAACAAACAAACAAACTGTAGACACCAAAGAAAATACTGATAGATAATGAACCCTATGAAACACCTAGATGACTGTAACAAGGAAATGAAATGCACTTTATCAACAGTATAAAGCAAGGTGAAGTGAAAGTTTAGAGTAGGGAAAAGTAAGTTTTGGAAAGGTCAAATTACAGTGTGATTTCTTTTCAGTATCAAGATAAAAGTGCAAAGGAGGAAAGTACAAGGCCAAATACCACAAAAAGCTTGAAGGCTGGTATTTATAATACAACCATCAGTTGCAAAAGAATACACAGGGCAAGTGGGTTCGTTGGGAGATTTGGAAAAGGTTTGAATTTCAGATATAGAAATACACTACTAAGAATTTGGAAATCGTTTAGAGTCTACAAAGCTGGTTCTGTGTTTAGTATGAATGAAGCAGAGTTCTATGACTGTAGATAGTATTCAATCTCAAGGTTAACTTTGTGATTAAAGAGAAAGAAAAGCAGGTAATAGTACTTCTCCACCTCAGTTCAGTTTTAGTTTATAGCACTCATGTAACAGAGAGTTAAAATACCTAGTTATCATACATACACATCTTATAAAAATTTGCCTTCTTTTGTGTCTAGCACCAAGTAAACATTCAATAAATTTCTTTTCTGATTACAAGAAAGATCATTTAACATTTTTAAAGGAAATGTGATAGTGTAGTAACAGACTTGATTTGTATTAGTATCAATTTTAAAAACAAAATAAAAATTTAAAACAAAATAGATATGTTTTCTTTTAGTCTTTAGTTCTACTTAGAGTAGCATATTACCTTTGAAATCAAAATAAAGATACAAAGAAAATATCATGTGTTGAGGGAGCTGCGGACTGCATTCCTGTCACCCGGCTCCTGGTCACCTGGCTAGCTTATGCCCCAAAATAATTACACGGAAACTGTATTCTTTTAAACACTGGTTGGGCCATTTCTATTAATGTGGTGACTTACCGGGGAGATTCTAGCCTATGTCCATCTTGGGTCAGAGCTTCATCGCATCTGCCTCAGAGAGTAGAGCTATGGCATCTGAGCTCACTTCCTCTTTCTTTCAGCATTCTGTTCTGTTTACTCCACTCACCTAAAGGCTGGCCTATCAAATGGACCAAGGCAGTTTCTTTATTAGCCAATGACTTTCCTCCATCAATCATGTTTCAATAAATATCTATAATAGTACATATAACAAAGGAAGGGACTGAATGAGTGTGAAAAAAGGTCTTAGAGAAATCAGACTTATCGAAAACCTAGGTGGGGCACAATATCACCAATGCAAGAGGAAGTCACTGGAAAATAATTACTATAAGTTAAGCTTTCATTACAGTTTTGTGTTTCTGTTTCATGGGACATGAGACAGATGTTGAAGAAAATGTGGATTAGACAGAAAGTAGATTGAACTTTCTGCAACCACATTAAATTCTTTTTTCAAAGCCTGAAATAAAATTACAGCTTTGGCACTGTAATGTTAAAGAACATATTACTTAATTGTTTTTTGTTTGTTTGATTACTTGATTTGGCTTGGTTTGGTTTTTTGGTTGTTTGTTTTGTTTTTGAGACAGAGTTTCTCTGTGCAGCCCTAGCTCTCCTGGAACTTGCTCTGTCCACCAGGCTAATCTTTAACTCAGAAATACACCAGTCTCTGCCTCCTGGGTGCTGAGATCAAAGGTGTATTCCAACACCAACTGGAAAAAAAATAACTTTTATTACCTTGTGAACTTCGATTTGTTCTTTCTCTTCCTCCTCCTTCTCCTCCTCCTTCTCCTCCTCCTCTTCTTCTTGTTATTATTATATTCATATTATCATGATTATTATTATTCATTCTTTTTCTTCTTCTCTCCATCTTCCTCATTCTCCTCTTTCCCACCCCCATTCCTCTTTCATCCCACTGTCTTTCATCTCACCCTGCTCCAGAAGCTGCTCTTCCTTCTCCTCTTGTTATTCCTCCTCCTGCTCCTCCTTTTTTTTACTCCTCCTCACCATTCACCAACTTAGCAAGAAGTAAGGCTAGGATTTCATAATATGTGCAATACCACGCTTGAGCTTAAGATACCATAGCTTCAGATACTTAGAATCTTTTCTTGTTTGAGAAGTATTAGATACATCTCATGATTAAAGATGCTGTTTATTAAGGTTACACTATCCATCAATATCACTGGGTTATGATGTTTACAACTGCTGTTAGCATGCTAAATGCAATATTGAAAGGTTAACAAAGCAACAACAAAGAATGTAGCAACTGCCCATGCCTCCCCCACATCCCCAGGAGAGGTTGTTTTCAAAGTTATTTAAAATAGAAATGGATTCAAGTGGATCGTCTGTCCACAGCCTTGTCTTTGCTGCATAATACTGTTTTCACCAATATAAGATGTATAAATGCCTTTTCATAGCACAAAGAAAGCTTGCCCACTGGCAAATGAATCATATTATAAAAATTGATTGTATCCCAAAAGGGGAAATATTATTGAAGAGCCAATGGCCTGGGATGATACACCATTGATCACTGTAAAAAATACTTCCAGAAACTGTTTTTAATCTTCCTGCCAAAGCATTTGCAATTTTTCTTTAGCTACTGGTGAGTAATGACTTGCATTTCCCAGCTTGCCAATCGATAAAGCATTTACCCTACCACTATAAATGTGCTCTTCACTTAGACAAGAAAAATTTTTCTTTCAATTTGCTTTTATTTAAATGTGACCTCATAAAATATTTTTAAATATATTTCAAAGCTTTACTTTTTTAAAGAAAGTGCAATGGTGTTCCTCCATGTGTTCTTTTTCCTTCTTTCTTTTGAACAACATGTCCCAAGGGATTCACAGTGATGTGATAACTAATTGTTTTCTTCATCAGTTTCAAACTTAAGACATGATCTGTATCCAACCAGTTGCTACATATTAGGGTTGGCAGGCACCAAATGTCCACACTTACTCTACCTGAAGGAAGATAAAATAACTCTGCTAAAGAGGCCGACCTCTCATACCTTCTGTACATACCTAATTAAGCTATAGCATTGGTTAATGGAGAGCACCTATAAAACAGTTATCAACCTAACATATCAATGAACAGAAAATTTGAAATAAAAACAAATGTAAATATTTCAGAGAATTTTCCTTTCATGAGTTGGGTCTGTGATTCCAATTGAAATTATTACCTAAATGCAAGACAAATAACCTCTATGATTTCTAGCGAGTCAATTTTTGTGTAGATCAAAGTGTATTTATCTTTATTTAATAAGTTTCAATTACCTAATTTTCTCACAAAAGCAATTTGTGATTACAATAAGAAAACTGATTTCTTTATTCTTATTTTTATGAATTAAATTTCACCTTTGAATATTATCCAGATGTATATACTATATTCTGATTGCTCTAACCCCCTTCTATTCTGTTCTTTTCAGACTCTTTCTTTCCTTTCCTTGTCTATGTACTTTACTCCCTCTATTTCTTTCTCACATTTATGTCATTTTGTTTTGTTCTGTGATGAAATGGATTTATCCATAACTGTTTGACTGTGAATTTGGAACTACCCATCAGATCCTAATGGTCTCAAAAGTGGTACACAGACAAGGACAATAGGTTCCCTTCTTCCAGAATTTATTAAAAATTGGTAACCAGTAATAATGATAATTATCCCAAAAGCTGGATATGATTCCATGACATTGTGAAGTCCAGCCTGCTTTTCAAATGCGAGTAGCTATAGCTGTTTTAAGGTAATTACTGCAATATGTACATTGTGCCTAGAAGCTATGATTTTGAAGTCTCTCTGCCTATCTTCTGACTTTTACATTCTTCATGTAACCTCCTTCATGATGTTCTAGAGCCTTAGAGGGGATAGTAGAAAGTCTTGTTTGGGAAGGTGCACTCAACTATGATACATTTTAAGCTTTATGGATACTCATGTGTCTCTGTATTCAGTTATATACAGATATGAACACAGATATTTAGAAGAAAATTGATACCATGTCAATTTTATTAATCAACTAAAATTTAAGTTACCCCTTTCAGCCTGTGACCTTCTTGGATATGCATGATTAGGTTTACAGAATGAGTTCCCTCCTGTGGGAGAGACTTCATATTTAATCAGAGGATACCCAGAGAATAGTACATCTTACTTGGAAGATATGTTTTGTAGATCACAGAGTTCACAGATAATTAAAGTTTATATCCCTGTTTCCCTTGTTGTATTCATCACAATCATTTGAAAGCTAGCCAGTGGGAGAGAATTTCTGACTTAGTCCTAATTCATTCATCTTGAAATTGAAGCTTATATAGTATTCAGCAATTGGTCTGATACTCTTGTTCTGCTGATGATTTTTAATCACAATCTTTTTTGATTATTTGTTTGTTTGTTTCAAAAGGATTTAGAAAACTAAGTCCACCACTGACAAATTACATCATTTTACAATACTGTGGTCTGAACTAACTAAAGAAGGTGGAATGATTTATCCTTTTTACCACAAGTTATATAGCTCTGTAATAACCCTTCTGTATACTGCAAATATATGTTCCTCTCATTGGTTGATAATAAAAGCAGCTTTGGCCTACAGCAAGGGAGAATATTCCTAAACAGGAAAGCAAAACTGAATACAGGGAGAAATAAGGACAGAATCAGGAAATATGTAATCCAGTTGCTCAAGGGACAAGATGTCACAGAAATGGTAGGTCACAGGCCACGTAGCAATACTCAGATTAATAGAAGTGGGTTAATTTAAATGTAAGAGCTAGTTATTCATATGTCTGAGCTATAGGCCAAACATTTTTAAATTAATATTATGCCTCCAAATGATTATTTTAAAATGACTGTAGAAAAGGCTAGACAAAGAAACTTTCATTTACATACAATAGTCCAATATGGCACAGATACATCCACATAAAGCCCGAGAAAGCTTAAAACAAGGATTCTGCACACAAAAGTCGAGTCAGAAATAGCTTCTTTATAGCCACATTTTTTTTTTGTTTTTGCTTTTTTTTTTCAGATAGGCTCTGTTTGCTGGTGGCAAGTAGATGCGTAGCTTTTTTAAGAGAAGTCTGTGTCTCAGTACTGGCAGCACAGCAGGATCTTTTGGGAGGCCCTGCTTATAGCTTGTAGTTCTGAATAGGGTTTGTGGACAAGTGGGCCTCATAATACTTGGTGAAAGCAGGTACCCACTGCCTCCCAGAGTTGGGGGTGTAAGCACAAGTCTTGTTGGTACCTCTGTCATATTATAAAGCCAAGTGGGGCAAAGCCAGCAGTCAAAGCCACCACTTTGTTCCTAATCTTGCTTGCTTAGCAATTTAAAGATTCTTGTGATTGTAGATACACAGTAAAGACAGATTCAGACAAAAACATACTTCTGAACTACACAGTATATATTCTTGGGAGAGGGAAGAAAAAGGATAGAGACAGTCAAAAATTAAAAGAGGAATATAAAGAATATAAAGTAACATTCTTAAAAAGGAATAGAGTAATAAAAATTAAAATAAGCCACATAAAGATGGAAAACAACCAGTCTCTATTACGTATATTATTGTGTTTTATTCAGATTTTTTTTCACTGTTAATAAGTTAACATCTGAGTAACATCTGATTGTAGAGGTTGCTATGTTAAACCAACCTGTATATTTTAACAGTATCTTGACTTTGAAATTTGGGTCTAAGGATATGTTGATTTGTTAAAGAGGTTGTGTTAATGTTTCCAAAGAAGATGAGAAGCTATGTATTCTTTCCAGGTTAATAATGTTTGATTGAGAAAGATTCCCTGAATGGTCTCTGATGGGAAAAATAGTGCAGGAGATCTGATATCCACAACAGCTTCAATGCTGTTGCTTGAGATGGACCAGCCACACAAAATACCCCAAACAGGACTTAATCATAATTAGAAATTTTCTCAGTGTTTGCAAAAGATTACCATCACCCCCAATCTGTGGGAAGCAGTCCAGAGAAGAATTTCCAAATTCACAAGACATTATTTATGGATGTTTAATATCATTTAATAGGGAGGTTGGTTATAAGTTGTTATTTGTCAAGATGTCTTCATATCTTTCTAAAGATGAAGGAGTAATATGATATAAAAATCATGGAAAAGGGGGAGATCATTATAATGGGGTAAAAGGGTAGACTATTGAATCTACTTTAATCCAAAAAGCAACTATTAATATAAAACCATTTAATTGGTATGGATTTTAGTTTACTGATATAAATTAATGTTAATTGCTGTTGGAGGGAGTTTGCTTGTTGGTTCCCAGACTCCCAGCTACCTTAGACCTGAAGTAATCACATAGAAACTGTATTATTAAATCATGGCTTAGCCCATTAAGCTCTAGCTTCTTATTGGCTAACTCATACATTAATTTAACTGATTCCTATTAATTTGTATATCACCATGTGGCTGTGGCTTACTGGATAAAGTTTCAAGCTTCTATCTCCGTCATCTCCATTGCTTCTCCCTGACTCCACCCTTCTTTTTCCCAGCATACAGCCTAACTTTTTCTGCCTAGTTCTGTTCTTCCCTGCCATAGGCTCAAATCAGTTCTTTATTCATTAACCAATAAACCACACATAGACAGAAGGACCTCCCACCCTACTTAATTTTGTTATGTTGTATGTATATTTCTACTCTTGTAAGAACATGGAAACTTTTAAGAAACCTTGCCTAATCAGGAGCTGGTTAAGGCACTGGGTTCAAGAAACTTTGTAGCATCAGGAGTTAGCTGAAAAGCAGTTTTTTAAAAGTTTTGAATACCACAATCCCTAAATTTTCTCTTTGTTTCTAACTAGCATTTCACCTTTGTTAACCCTTGACAACGATGATGCAGCTTCTAAGCTTTACCAAGACAAGGTAGGACAATCCTTAAACGCTCCCTGATTCACAGAAGAGTCTGTCAGATATGCTAGGCCTGTAAACTAAAGATGAATGCCCCACCATTACAGAGAAACCTTGGGTGTCTGTCCAGGCATCCAGCTGTGTCTAACATTTCTTGCATTACTAAAGTCATTTGCCTACTTTACCTGCTTACTCAGGTAATAGTATTATTTCTTTCTTTGGTATTTGATGGAGTTGAAGAGTGGATAATTATATATAATTATATCTTTTTCAAGTTATGTTTAAAAGGTAAAATAGATATAAAGCTTTAAACTCACCAAAATAGGATAGATAATTAAAATTTTCTTTAATTTTGTCAAATACAAAATGACAGGGAAAAAGAAAGGTGGAGCCAGGAGATATGTGATCTAGCAATCCAAAAGACAAAGATGTTAGAGAACTGGTAAGTTACAGGCCATATGGCAATACTTAGGTTAATAGAGATGGGTAAATTTAAATGTAAGAGTTAGTAATAATCATGATCTGTAGGCCAACCATTCCATAATTAATGTTAAGCCTCTGAGCAATTATTTAGAAGTTGCTGCAGGAAGGGGTGGGACAAAAAAACCTCAGTTTACTAAATATACATATATACATAAACAGTGTGTGTGTGTGTGTGTGTGTGTGTGTGTGTGTGATTTCTATACTAGGTTTGTGGCATAATTTTATAATAATGTAATGAAAACAATTTTTGAGTTAACGTCAGAGTTCTGTGCATTCTATATCTCTCATTCTCTATAACTTGACCAGTTGAGGAATTCTGTATTAATCAATATTTATGGAAAATGGAAGCTTCACTGAATATGTTTTAATGATAAGTTATCAGAAGTTGGTTTAATATTTCTCTTACCTACTATCATTCTCTGGTAGATTAATTCTAGTAAGAAAATAGTTGGTGTTTTATGATATCTTTGTCACTACTGGACCAGAGAATGTATCTTACCTGTCCAGTAGTGATTGTGGCCCTGTTTCTATTTGGACAGATAAATCACATCTCCTACTTCCAAGGCTTAAGTATCATTACAAAATGAATGGAAGTAGCATGACTTTAAGAGCCTTGGGTTGTAGATGAATACAGAGAAAATTTCCTCATGGTGATTGTGATAGCAGGCACAAGACTCATACAAACTCATGTCAAACTGTCTCTGCATTCAGAGGGAAGATGGTCACAGAGATCGACCAATAGCTGAGAACTATTGGCGACAGATAGGTTCTAGGAGGAGAGTTAGTTTCCTCTAAGAGTGTTGACCATGGTGAGGCAACCTTGTTTCATTAGGAAGCCAAATATCCAAGAAATATAAGTAATAAAAATGAAAATTGATGGGTGGAAAATATACAAATTTGGGTGAATAATGAAGAAAAGTGTATTTTGAAGGAGGTGAGAGAGTAAATATGATCAAAACATATTGCAAAAATTCTCAAATATCTAATAGAAAGAAATCAAAAATAATTTTATTTTAAAACCTCCTAAAGAAAAATATAGAGTTCAAAGATTTCTTTTCCCATGTTTGCTCAGAAAGAGCAGAGACATCCTTAAGTTTTAATTTTATTGTTATTAGATTATTTATTTTCTCTCTTCCCATTCATTGATTTATTCAGAAAATACTGGTTTAGTGTCTATAAAATGTGGAGAACATTATTCCACTCTTTCCATCAAAACTCATTGTCCAGTCAGAATGACAGCATATGAACATATTTTTCTACCTTATTATGTGTGGGGTCACAGAAATAGACATAACTTTTGTTTCTTCATCTTATGAAGGTTCCTTCATAGAAAAATGCTTTGCAGAATGTCCTTCTAAAGTTGGTAGCTTACTTTCTCCTTAACTATCTCAAAGATCTATGATTTGCTTAAAAACATTTCTTCAATCTTTATAGTTTACACATACAGACATTGCTAATGGAAAGTCCCCAGGTAGAGTATAGTTTTGCTCACCCACAACTAGGAATGGTATTTCTGGAGTCTACCTCTTGTATACAAAGGAAAGTATTCACAATCAAGTGGGCTGCTGACTGTGAAGGACTATGCATTTGACACAGCACCCTAAGTGGATATGTTGCCTGAAATGCCCATCTTTTCTGACAGATTGGTGCCTACCACAATTGTCACTAGAGAGGTTTCATCCATTGACTGATGGAAACACATGTAGGTCCACAGCCAAACATTAGTTGGAATTTTAGGAATCCTGCATAAGAGGTGGAGAAAGGATTGTAGGAGCAAGAGCAGTCAGGGACACAACAAGGAAACTCAAAGTATCAATAAACCTGGGATCAAAGGGGTTCATAGAAACTGAATTGACAATGATGGAAGCTGCATGGGACTGACCTACTCACTGCGTATATGTGAGAGTTGTATAAGCTGGTCTTCTTGTGGGACTCCTAACAGTAGGAGCAGGGTCTAGCTTTGACTCTTTTAAAGCTTTTGGTACAATACTCATCATACTGGGTCATGTTACCCAGCCTTAAAGAAGAGGAGTTTCTAAGTCTTACTGCAACTTAACATTTCATGTTTTGTTGATGTCCATGAGAGGCGCCCTTTTTTGTATAGAAGTGGACGATGAGTGGATGGGGAGGGGGCAGAGTGAAGATGAGGTTGAGGGAATGGAAGGAGAGGAGGAAGGGAAAACTGTGGCCAGGATGTAAGATAAACAAACAAACATATAAATAAATAAATAAATAAATAAATAAGTCTTTTACAAGAGATTATATTATCTTTGGAGAGTAAACACTGCTTACAGGGGAAGTTTAGTTTAGTAGGAATTTCTTCTGTTCTCAAAATGTAAAGAATTAAACATAACAGCTCACAGATTATCATACAGGATTCATATTTGAAACCTTCCATGTTGGGTTACAGATTCAACTAAGAAGCATTACAGAGAGAGGTCTTTTCTTTGCTCTTTATTCCATCTTGTAAGATCTCTTTGTTCTTACAAACAAATCTCATTGTTCTATTGCTTACTTTCTTGATGAATGCCAAGTGTCAATATTCTTCCTTTCTGTGGAACTCTGGATTATACATTAGTTGAGGTAATTGCATTGCATATTTGCCTACAGTTTGGTCATTAGCCTGCTTTTAAGCTTCTTGACATTTAAGTGGCCTCATTCCATACATATATTTTTATATTTCTTGCATGATATTTATTACAGCTAAGATTTAATCATTTATGGTAGCTAAATGTATTTACATAATATATGTAAATACAGTGTATGTTACACTACTACTTAAAATAAACCAATTAAATTATGATCCATAGCTATATATATACACAAATTCTTATGCCATGAGCAAGTAGCTGGTAATAGGAATGGTAAAATTATCATATAGATTTGTAAGACTTGTCTTCTAAGTAACTTGAGTGTATTCTCTGGAGTTAAACTAGGTACACAAGTCCATAAAATGCCCTTTTCAAACAAGTTTCTATCCTTGTGAGGTAATAGAGATACACAAAATCAAACTGTTGCCCTTGATTCTTTTGTTTTTGTTTTTTGTTGTTGTTGTTTTGGTTTTGTTGTGGGTTTTTTTTGCTGTTACTGTTTGGGTTTTTATTATTTTTTGATAAAGCTTGGCATGACAGAAAGATGACTGTATCATGGAATGCACATGAAATATTCACAAAAGGTACATGCTTAGTTGGGTTAGTTTCCAACAAAGTAGTGTTCATAAGTGGGCCTTGTGGCAGGTGCCTGCATCATGGCTTCTATGTCCTCATAAATGGAGGAACCCATTTTTGGATCCATAACATAATGAATATAAGGAGATAGACATTGATACAAATAATTAAAAAGGCAAAAAATGTTTCAATTTTCACTATTTGCTTGATGGTCTGCCTACCAGGAGAAGACCTGTTCTTGTCACATAGTCCTTGCTACAGAGTTCTGCCTTATTAAAGGCTGGGAGAACAGGTAGCCAAGTGGCCTTAAATGGAAAAATGATGGCCCAAGTCTATTCTGATTTTGGGCAGTCTTGTTTAGGTATTTTGTCTTAGTGATTGAAACATGATTTCTTGCCATGTTTAAGTGACTTTGGTTTAGTCATAATTTATGGATAGATAATACATTACATAATATATCATATCATATAAACATATGATAATAAATAAATTATTAGAACAGTACTATTGTAAAGATTTCAGGTAGAGGTAGAGTGCTATGTGTAACCCCCAAGTTACTTTTTCTCAATCTTCCAAAATTATGGATATGAAAAATGGGAACATTTAATTAAGAGTCTTGAATACATTTGCCTGCATTATCCAAATATGCCCAATTTAATCCCATGTTCATAAGGTTAGATAATACTTTTTTGATGTGAGTAGCAAAAGATGTGAAAACAGAAACATCAGAAAGATTATGTACTTCTGACTTAAAAGACAGGAAATGAACACAGTGGCATAGGGCAAACAAGAAAAGATGGGAAGGGATCCTCCTTGTTAGTAATTTTTTTCTTTATGACAGAATATTTGAGAAAACAATTGATGAGGGAAAGAATTTATTTTTGGTCCATGATTGCTTTCAGTCTGAGGTCAGATGGGCCAAAGATTTGGCCTGAAAGACAAATACTTCCCAGGTGGCAAAAAGTTGTTGGAGCATATATTATTACCCATGGCAGCCAGAAAGCAAAGTGATGGGACAGGGCATGCCTTTCCAGGGCACACTGCCAGTGACCAGTGACCTGCTTCTTCAATGGCACCCCACCTCCTAGTTTGAACTTCTCCCAATAATGCAATCACATTATCAATCCATCAAGTGACTAATCCACTGATTAGATTAGAACCATCTGGATCCAATCACCTTCCAACTGCTCAAGTGCTACCAATCACTTATTTAACAAGAGCATTCTCAGGATACTTCACCATAATTCTGTATAGTCCTCTAGAAGTTTCCAAAAGCAACAGAGCCTAGATGACGCTCTAATTTGATTCAACCCTAGCAGTCTTCTGACCTATAAAGCAGTATATCTAAGTGTATACAGATTTATGCCAGTTTCTGCCACTGAGTTCATGAGAACACAATATGGACATGATAGGAACAATGTACAGGTAGAAGGACTCATTCTGTCGTTCTCATTCCTCTTCCATGCTCACATGTTTCTGCCAATGATTAATTCAGTTTATACATATAGAAAAAAAGAGAATGGGTTAATAATTAGCTAAAGTAATTGTGAGTGAGAACAATGTTACTAGTAGATTCCGCTTTGAGTAAGAACAAAATATCTAAAGAATGGATATGCTTATTCCAAAAACATTATTTACCAATGCAAAAACTTGATTTTTGCACACTACTTTGCAGAGCTCTCCCTTACCCAAGTTGAAAATCTATGCTACTGAAAAATGTAGTCCTCAAACCAACAGGAAATACTGGGTGCTAGGTAGGCATGCAAATTCTTAAGACATAGTCCTAATCTTCTACATATATGCATTCAAACTAGAAATACATCTTTTGAAATACAATTAAAAGAACAAATGTTACTAATACCTGTGTATCTAACTACAGAACATCACTAAGTTAAGAAAGACAGAGTCAAGTCAACAAAAAAACAGACAGATGCAGCTGCTAAGTGTCTACTTTTGTGTAGAGAACTTTTGAATCTGTGACTTTATGAATCTCGATGATTGATTCTTCTGGTTATTTTACCCATTTTTTTTTACCTGTAGACATTGCAGTTCTGTGCTCATTGAGCAAAGAACCAGGCTCTAATTTTTATGTTCTGAAGTGTCTGCTTTCAACTACAATTTTAACTCCTGACACAACAGAAACTTATATGAACATACATAATTTCAATGTTCATTCAGAAATCTTCCAATTCTATACCTAGGAATTACTAGGTATAGAATTGCTTTAACCATAAACTGATGCACTCTGGGAATGATGATATCATGTAGGGCTGAATGACCTTTAATCAGCACAAACATATGTTTGAAGTAGACGCTTTGAATGCCCTTCTAAATTAAATTTATCATATAATTATGTTCACAAGGTGAGTAAAAGCAAGATGAACCCTGGCACCTCTAAATTCACTTTGTATCTCTCTTCTTTGCTTTGCTTCAGACTCCTGCTTGATTCTGAACAGTCATGATGATCATTGAGGAGGTTCTCTCTACCCAGACTGTCTCATCTTTCTTCAGGACTAAAGATGTCAGTACTAGTCATAATCCTAAGTCTGTCTGTAGTTACCTTGGATTCCAAGGGAAAAAAACTCAATAGATATATAATCCCTTACCCCATCATTTGAAGACAAGTAAAAAGAGGTCATGTTTGGAAATAGAAGGGACCATCTTGTAGGGGCGAGACTGATTCATTCAAATGATGATATAGATAAGGACTTATCAGGCCACCTTGAAAAATCAGAATTGAGACAACACAGAATTACCAACCTGACCACAACTTGACCAGGACTGGCTAATTTTGTATACTTCTTGCTTTTATCTCAAAAAAAAAAAAAAACAAAACAAAACAAAAAAAAAAACAAACAAAAAAAAAAAACTAAAATTCATGTCAAGGCAGCAAAAATGGTCTTAGGGTGACTAGACCACTTTATATTTTAGTCTTCCTGCTGTGGTCACATTGATTTCCCTCTGAGTTTTCACTGGTAATTTTAGAATGGGTGTCTGAGTCTGGATTTTTGGCCTGCATGTAACATTAGCTATATCAGAAAATATGCTGGTAATAATATGGCTTATGAATTTGATGTTAGTTCTAATATTTGTTGCTTTTAATTTATAAGCTATTATTATAGCTACCTTTTGGGCACAGTTCTGAAATGGCTACACACTTAATTAGCTGTAGCACCTCCACCTCAGTTGTGTCTTTCTCTACCTAGCCATTGCCTTCATCAAAGCACAGTATTATAATACAGATGGAATGAATACAGTAACTTAGAGGGTAGTTTGGTAGGAATAGAATGGTTACTAGAAAGGCATTTTAAGATTTTTCACCTCCTACAGAAATGTTAAATACCATGTTTTAGTCAGAATTAAATTTATAAATGTCAAAGTTACTGGTCGATTTAAGATGAATATACAGTTGAATAGAACATGTAGCCAACCACCCAGGACACATATATTAAGTCATATTCCAGCATATTTGAGTTTATTAAGAATACAAAAATTAGATTTCTGAATCCAGTGAAATGCTTTTTCAGTATAAATGCTCTGGAGATGGAAGGTTCCCTGCCCAGGTGAAGCTGTAATTGAAAACCCCTAGCTACATTGTAAAAACATTTTAGCAACCACCTTGTTGGACTTTGTCATCCCAGGTGGAGTAGTGAGCCCAGAGTCTCTGGCAGTCATCTGACCAATGGTGAGTGCCATCTGACGATCACTAAGTACAACACCAGTGTGTCCTAAGTCTCTGCTACTCTTCTGATCCTCAGTGAGTAGAGAGGGGGAGTGCACCCTGAGTCTCTGGCCATCATCTGACCTTCTGTAAGTGTAGGGTTTTTTCCTTACTCTTTCCTCTGCACTTTCAGAGGGACTTTTTATTTCACCCAAGCTCCACCCCCTTTATTTTAGCTGGTGTATGAATTGTTAAAGGAAAACTTACTGAGGACCAAGATTTTCAAAACCAAACTTTGGTCTCTAGATGGCAGTGGAGACCTGCTGAATTTGACTAAATTTCACTTATGACTCATTAGCATAGAAGTCACCGCTCAAAAGAAAAAAACAACCCAGGAGATTCCATGCGAGACTCAACAAATGTTGGACATAATTGTTTGTTAATAGAAATAAAAGATTGCGATTCACCACCAGGTGGGAAATATGTGAATAAATATGTTAAAACTATGATTTGACTATTCTATTACATGATGGTAGTAGATAATTTACCATGGAATGAAAAACTTTACTAAAATATTGTTTTGCACAAGAAAGACAAGACATGGCTATTCTCGAACTGCTAAGACTGCTTTATACATTGTCTATTCACCCTTAAATCTTTTATCAACACAAATATAAATGAGGTGACTTGAAAGCAACAACAACAACAAAAAAAATGATTACAGTTTCTTGAAAAAAATTCGTGAAGTGTAGCAGTCAATTACTGAGAAAAGTTGAATCTCCTTTTTGATTCACTGTTGTTTCCACATAAGAATGTGGTAGATGGGCTTGCTGCTTAGTATGATGTGGGATGAGCTAAGCCTTATGGGATGTTGATCCAGAAGACCTCAAGTATTGTTTTCATTTGGCCTTCTTACTATAAAAAGAACAAGGCCAATACAGACTCCATTCATGGACCAAGGACAAGAAGACTGAATTAGTTACTAGCGACCTGGGACAGAGTCTGCTCTTATATTGACTCTTTGTTTCTTTCTTTTTTTTTTTAAAGATTTATTTATTTATTACGTATACAACATTCTGCCTCCATGCATGCCCGCATGCCAGAAGAGGGCGCCAAATCTCATTACAGATGGCTGTGAGCCACCATACGGTTGCTGGGAATTGAACTCCAGACCTTTGGAAGAGCAGCCAGTGCTCTTCTCCGCTGAGCTCCAGCCCCTTGACTGTTTGTTTCTAGTAATGTGAAATCATGTGAAAAAGACGGTTCTGTATTGAGTACAAATAAATAAATTTACCCAAACTGTTTTCATTCACTCTGTTCACTACAATATTTTTGTGAATTTCATAATACGAATATTGATCTGTACTAGAATGGTACTTTGCTGGATATGCTAGAAAGAATGTTGACAGAACCCCATGTATTTTTATGGGAAAGGTTTTAGAACAAGGAAACTAATATGCATGTGATGACATCATTGTGTGATGCTGAATTCTCTAATTGATCATTATCCATATCATGGTCATAACCAGTTTATACTCTCTTGATTTATGAAAGTATTATTAAGTCCAAGTGATAGAATGGAAATAAATGTACTTTCTAGAGAACCACAGAGTATAGCTATTAATTCAAAATAAAGCAGAATTTAAAGATATAAATATCCTCTTATTCCATTTTGGTGAAATCTCTAGAACAGGTAACTCCACTGGATCATAAAATACACTGATGATTTAAGAGGATAGAGGAAGGCAGTGCAACATGGGATGATTGTTGAGAAAATAGAATTTCCTTTGAGGTGAAAGGAAATACTTTTGAGCTAAATAAATCAAGTGGTGTTTCAACACAGTGATAGTACTGAATTAACTGTCACCTTTAAAACTATTAATTATAATTTTGTGTGAATCAAAAAAGAACAACAAAGGCTGGGAATAATAGTGGTATATTATGGTGTTCCTTCAGTTAGTTTGATCAAGACCATTTTGCTAATAAAAATCTCAGAATAACAGGATAATATATACCTTTATAACTTAATTTGTTCCATTATAACAGTGTATATATTAAGTTCACATCAATTTGTTAGTTTTTCTCCCTGCAACCAAAACCATCAGATTCGATTAACTCCAAATCACTGAGTATTGTTTAAGAGCAATGCATTCAATGACAGTCACATGTCATTAAACAGGTTCTTTGGCCTTTGAAGTCCTTTAATCAGTGTTGTATGAGACATGCTAAAGAAGAGGTTTGAAAGAGAATGTTCCCTTTAGTCAAATTTTCAGTTTACCATGTCAAAAAATAAGGTATTGTTTAAACTGGTTTCTGATGCTGATGACCACCACAACCCACAGTTAGAAAATACTGAAATTCAGATTCTTCACTCTGCTAAGTGTACCACTTCTCTGAGTTTGAGATAATTGTTTCATGGCATCACCTCTCTCTCTAAGGGCATTTCCTTCCCCCTTTTTGTGAGGACCTTACTCCAATGCCTTGGTACTGGTTTAATACTGAAAAATAAGCATTGCTTGACAAGTTAAAATCAATTAAATCAATTCCATACATGGAGCAAGAAACTCAGACTTCATGAGCAGGGAGCACAAACCAGAAGCTGTACAAGTCTCCACGAGGCAAGGAACCACAGCGGGGAACCATGATAGGGAACGCGACAGTCAGAGAGGGGAGGGCATGTGTGCACTTGGTAAATTTCCAAGTTGCTGCACGGGCAATAAGCTCCACTGTGGTGGGGAGTCTACAAAAAACCGCTTAGGTAAAAGCAAGCAAAGCAGGAAGGATTGGAAGACTTTCTGGGCCATGGACCGGTTAGGCCTTTAGGCCATCCACCCACTAAGTGTGGAGTCCGAATCCACGTGGGGTGCCAGATGAAGATGGACGCTTAAAAGAAATCCCACACTAGCTCATAATTGAGAATAATAGAGGGTTACTTATTTAGGGGTAGACTCACAAATCAATATCCTCTGCTAGAACGGAGAACAGCAACCGAATTCGGCAGCACTAGAGAGGCCGGACACATGCTTTACATCAGTATAAATAGTATAAGAGGCCATGCCTAAGTGGGCTGGTAACATAAAGGCTACTGGCTGTAGGATTTTCTACAGCACATATAAATGTTTTCAAAGATTGCCTTCATTTTCAGTAAGAAAGTGAACAACATGTTTCTATTTGTAGTTGTGCAAGATACTCCATACAAAGTTAGAGGCACACAAACAAAAACATGCAATTATCTTTGCTGTGTTTTCCATGAATTTTTCAATAGATTTTGGGAAAATGTAGCTATATAAAAACTAAACAAAACTGAGCTCATGTTGGCTAAGACGCTCTATATTCAGGTCAGTAATATTTTCTATATTTGTGTTTAATATTAATTGTCAGCTTGATGTACATAATCACATGGAAAATGAGGCACTGAATATTCCTATGAGAAACTGTCTTGATTGGGGTAACTTAAGACAGGGATCCTGCTTACTGGGAATATTACCACTCCCTTGACTGGAAATCTTTAACTGTATGAAAAGGAAAAAGTGAGCTAAACACAGGCATTCATACCTCTGTGCTTCCTGACTGTGGATGAACCGGCTGCCCCAATTTCGGCCTTGATTTCCCTGCCAGAAAATAGTCTGTGCTCCTGAGCTAATAAGTCAAGATAAACCTTTTTACACTTAGGTTGATTTGTCAGGTTATTTTGTCACAGCAACAGAAAATTAGTACCCAGAATTGGGATCATTGCTGAACAAAACTGATGTTATTGCCTAGTACTTTAACCTGGTTTTCAGGAGGAAGTGCAAGAGGTTCAAATGATGTAAGTACAGGATAATAAGGCATTCCGTTAAAACCTTGGAAGACATGGATGCTGAGAGAAATATGCAGAAGATCTTGCTTACGAAGTTTTACGGAAGAACAATAATTCTATCAGAAACTGAAATAGGGGTCATTTGTTTTGATTTGTATATGCTGTGAGAATATCTGTGAATTTCAGTTTAAATGTAATGGGTACACTTGACATAGGAAATTTCAGTGCATAAGAGAATTCAGACATGTGCTTGGAAATCTGCTAAAATCTGGATAGAAATCAGTGTTAATGGAGGAAACCCCAAATGCTGCATAGGAAAAAAAAGACATGTGTCTTCAGGACAGAAACCCAGCCCATATATTGGAAGTGAATTAAAGCTGAAAGGTTTTACTGACTGTTGAAAGCAACTACATAGGAAGGCATTTTCCAGAGTCAGCACACAGAAGCTGTAGAGCTGTTGTCCAAGGATGCCAGAACACAATGCATCTTGAGGTTACAGGGGAACTTGGCAGCATCATTTGAATTTTAGGACAAGAATATGCAATAGTAAGAGGGTCATTTTAATTAGGTTCCACTTAAGACAGAAGTTAAGATAGGAATTGTGTAACATGGTCCAAGTTGTTGTAATGAGACTTTGAGAGATCATTGTGTGAAGATTTAAAGACAAAGTTTGAAGGTAAAATTAAAATCGAGACCCCAGAATATTAAAGATGCAAGGATATGGGATGTCTGTAATGCATGGATTTGTATCATTGTAAGAGAGAGATTATAAGTATCACAGGTGAAAGAGCTGGATGAGTAAAACTAAGACTTTGAAGTCCCATCAATTTCATGATGAGCTCCAGGTTCCTAACAGGGAGATGCGGGATTTTCTTTCTGTCTTACTAGAATCGGTCTTAATTCTGTGTGATTATACCTTGCTATGCCCCGATTCTTTCATTTTGGAATGAAATTGTTTATTCTGTTTCTCTTCATGTTAGAATTATATAAATTTTTATTTCTAACGGCTGTCAGTTAAAAGATTACCTCGAATCTCCTTGTAGATTGTTGGTTTTGTACTTTCAAATTGTTGTAATTATTAAGGAAGTCTATAAGACTTTTTAAATTTTATCTTTTGCATTAATAGATAAAATGAGAATTTGGAGACAAGGTAGAATGTTTAATTTAAAGTAATTCATTTCGGTTTCATGTTGACAAGAAGTAGAGTTCTGGTGGTTAATTTCAACTCTTATCAATCACTTGGGGATGGTCTCTATAAATGCCTATGGGGATTATTTTAACTAGGTTAATCAAGGTGGGAAGACAAGCCTACTGTATCTAATATATTACCTTACTTGGATCGTCGACTACATACACTGGGGAAAAGTGAGTTGAATTCAAGAATATAGCCAGGTACTAAAAGTTTCTGCTACTGTAAATCTCCTGCCTAGAAGGACTGGACTCTCAAATTGTGACACTATGTTTAGGATCAAGTAGTCATATAACATTTCATAAGAATTCGATGAACCAGTGACTACTCTAAACTGGATGGAGAGTATATGAACAAAAACATTTATATATGCATCTGAGTAATTCATTCACTCTGCAACTGCATGTACATAGTTTTGGAAGGACAACTTCAAAATATTCAAGATAAATCTTTTGTGTCTCCCACGTGACTAATTTTATAGCATAAGCAGACAAACCTTTAATCTTTCATTTCAGTCTAATCAAATTGTTTTTACTCTACTAGTGTTAGTTGCTAATCTTGAAGAATATTCATTACCTTATATTTATTTACAGACATATGACAATTTAAGACTTACATCTAATACAGTATAGCAGTTATATAGAGTAGAAATTAGAAGCATGAACACTTTTCTATATTTTATGTTTATAATAATGTAGTGAAACATTTAGCATAGTTGATTATTAAGCTTTATATCTCTCAGGAATAAATTTTAATTACAGAATGTGAACAGCAAATTTGAAATTTAGACACTTAGATTTTAGGAGCAGGTCACATAACTTACAAAAATACTAAAAGATGGAAGAAAAGAAATTACCTTATTGAGATCTTATCACACAACTGACAAAGCTACTGTTCCTTTACATGCTTGCCCTTAATTTCAAAAAGCACAACCTCTGTCATTCTTTCCATGATTGTCTTCGCTGTTTTCATAATGAATCATACAGGCCTTTTAGAGAATAGTGCGTTTTACATAAAATCATTTTTCGTATGTGTGTTTCTACATTTCACAGATAATCATAAGTTTCTTTGAAGCACCTTGTATATAAATAGGATCTTGTGTATATTGAGTGGATAGAAGAATATTTTTCTTACACTGCAACATCCTCGGTAGTTATAAATCAGGAGGGTAGATCATGTTATCAAGTGAAATTCTCTTAGCAAACACCACAACTTTTCAATGTATAGTATCACTCAATTAATTGTTCTTCTTAAGGATATATACTTTATTTAATAATACAAAGATAATTTGTTCAATAAAATATTATAGCCTTTCAAAAAGAAAAAAATCATAACTTATCTTAATATATACTCAATTACTTAAGAATTAGATGTAATATAAAATTTAAGTACCAGAAAAAATTTTTAGCCATCTTAGATTCCTCTGTTGAGAGTTCTCTGTTAAGGTCTGTGATCCATTTTTTTTTATTGGATTATTTGTTCTTTTGATGACCATTTTTTGTGAGTGCTTTCTATATTTTGGAGATGAGACCTCTGTCTGATGTGGGGTTGGTGAAGATCTTTTCCCGTTCTGTAGGTTGTCATTTTGACTTGTTGACCGTGTCCTTTGCTTTACAGAAGCTTTATAGTTTCATGAGGTACCATTTATTAATTGTTTCTCTCAGTGTCTGTGCTACTATGGTTATATTTAGGAAGTAGTCTCCTATGCCAATGCATTCAAGTGTCCTTCCCACTTTCTCTTCTATGAGATTCAATGTGGCTGGCTTTATGTTGAGGTCTTTGATTGATTTGGAGCTGTCTAGGAATGCCTTGAACACCATGAGAATGTCATTCTCATGATGAGTTACAAAGCAAGAAGCAATGTGTAGGAGCACAGCTGGTTTTCTCCAATACTCACTGCAAAGCAACTAGGCAGAAGTCTTGGTGAATTTCAAGAATAAGACTTTCAGTCCTCCCAAGTCCTGAATAAATAGTTCAAGTGAGTCGTGGCTTACAATATAAACCTGACCACTAACTGCAATAAAAAAGCCATTTGTTGACAGAGCATGGTCTACTGAAACCTCTCTTTTATGATCTAATTTAGCTTAAATTCAAACCTAATTTTAAAGTAAGAAATCAACAAAAATGAAATTTATAATAAAATGGCAATCAGATTAGGTAGGTGCAGCCTATCTTACTCCTATTTCTTGCTATCTGGAGAGGAGGTGAAATGATGAAAAGGTCTGTGTAATGTTACTATTCTGCAATGTATTTTACAACCTTAAAAATACTAATATAAATACAGAATTGAATTCAATTATAGTGTTAACACTAGTATGTAAAAGCCCAAGATCTGAAAAAAATCAAGAGACAAGCCTACCTTTAATGTTCTTATGTGAATGGTTTGTTAACCATACCTACACAGAAGCTGTGATAACCTGGGAAAACAATACGTATGAATTATGCCACCTCATTATGTCAGTATACTAATATCCTACCCTCAAATCAGGAACAATAAGCAGAGAATTCTGAATTAACCAGAAAACCTTTTTGCATTGCTTTCTCTACTTATATATGCAGGCAGAGTTTCTCTGTGTCTCAGCAGCTGCTCTCAAATGATTATTCTGAGTCTTATTAATTATAAATGAACAGCTTATAACTTAAGCTTGTTACTAGTTAACTCTTACATTTTAAATTAACCCATATTTCCTATCAACCCTCTGCCACATGGCAGCTACTTCTTTCAACATAGCATGTTAATCTTGCTTCTTGTGCATCTCTCGTGACTCCTGAGAATATGTCCTTCTTTATCCTAGTATCCTCTGTGTCTTGCTGTCCCACATACAACTCCTGCCTAGCTAATGGCCAGCCAAATCTTTTATTAAACCAATCAGAAGGTGTCATGTCAAAGATAAATCTTCTCAGTGTACAAAAAGATTATTCTATAACCTTTCCTCATTTTGGGTACCACCACAGATGTTTGTAAATAGATAGGTGGACTTCGAACATTTCAAAGACCTATAGCATATGACAATTAATAATTTACTATGTTTAGTAACCTAAAGCATTTTATGACAATGAGACATTTCTGCTTTCGGCAACACAAATCTACATCAGAGAGGATGTTGGGCATTAAAGAAACTCCCTGTGGAGTTTGTTTTCTAGAAGACCAAAGTTTGCCACTTGGGCCAAAAAAAAAAAAATGCCCTTGCCTCAATTGCTAACAGTGCCCTATCCAAACTGGACAACCAGGATGTCAAAAATGTGACTGAAAAAATTTGCTCAGACAAGGTAGTAGAGTCCTTCAAAACTCCATGCTTCTCAAAATATCTTTCATCTTACTAGCCATATAGGCCAAAGTTAGATGCTACAAAATTATAGAAGATGGATGACTGTCTAGACAGTCAGATGTATCTGTCATCTCTTAATTTTAGAAATCTCTTGCTTAACACTTCTTACTCAAGTAGTATTATATCCTTTTTCAGGTCTTTGATGTGGTTGGAGACTAGACAGTTACAGCTACAGTTCTCCCTAATCATGGTAGAAAGTGATTTATATGCAAGACTCTGCACTCCTGCACTATTCAAGAGAGGACAAAGCTAATGAGTACACACACACTCACATATTGCATATATATATATATATATATATATATATATATATATATATATATCCAAATAAAAATTGACTGAATATTGAAAATATAATTCTTACATGATAGCTGTTTTTTGCTGTACATAATTTTACTAAACTAAATTTAAAATCTTACTTTTTATTTAAATCAAATGGGAGAAATGCTGTGGACTAATCTTTCTATAAACTTTGAAAATCCATGGATCTCATTGTTATTAAAAAGATGATTGGCTGATAGCTAGGCAAGGTTTTCAAGGCAGAGTGAATGTTAGGAAGATGAAGGTCAGAGTCTAAGAAGTCATGAGCCCGACACAGAAGAAACCAGATAGAAAGTTCATCGAAGAGATAAAAGAGCCTCAGGGAAGCACATAGATGAATAGAAATGGGTCATTTTAAGTTGTAAGATTTGGTTGGAGACAGGCCTAAGGTAATGGCCAAGCATTTATAATTAATATTCAGTGTCTGAGTACTTATTTGGGAACAGCTGCTTCAACACAGAGAAACTCTGATCACATAAATATCTAAGAACAACTTCCTGCTAAAATACTTTAGTTATTTCAGAGACATATATGCAAGAGGACAGTAGCTTTGCATTCTGACTGGGAATGAATTACAGATTATCTGATGTCACAGACCTAAAAGTCCCTCCCAAAAAACCATTTTAAGTTTATAGGAGGTGTTTTGTAATTTTCAATCCTTTCATTATAACAAATTACTTGCAAACTTTACATTTTACACTTAAGTATCTGTTGTAGTCAAAAAAGGAAACTAAGGATGAGTATAAAGGAAAGAATGGATGTGAAAGCTAGTAAATTGTCATTTTGAAGCCTTGAATGTAATTTTGACGATATCCGTTATCTGGACAGTTGGATAAATAACTCCTGACAAAATTTTCAGATGACATGGGCTGGTCACTGTAGTTGATAGTTACTGTAAGTGGAGTTGAGGCTACACCATTACATTGACTCCATGTATAGTTTAAATCTCAAACAACCATATACTTCATATTCTTTTCCAATTCTAATCTTTAAATCAATTCAGGCACAGATCTTGCCCATTGCTATAGATCTATTCCCCAAATTAGACCAGTGAGGCCAGTAGTAGAGTAAGATTCTAAAAGCAGCTCCAGGCTTTTTGCCCTTCTTTTTCTTTTCAAAACAAAACTAAGGAAATACCTTAACATTTATTTTTTTTGAAAATATGTTCCGGGTATCCTAATAAAAAATAATTTTCTTAAAATTATTTACCTTCTATTAACCTTAATATGTAAATACATTCTATTTAAAATTAAATATTTTCTAAGAGTTTAGCATTTCCTATCAAAATATTAAACAATCCATTATATCAATTGTGGACAGAAAATAAAATACTTCTATCATGAATTATTTCCTATGTTTTTAATGTAAAGATGAGACATTTACTCTAGAAAACCTCTTTCTGAATACAGTATAGACTTTGTTTTGTTTCATATTCTTATAACAATTTACTGGATATTAATTTGGTAACCAACCAACTACTTGATATCAATGAAAATGTCAATATATTTGTAATGTAGTTGGCACTTACCAAAACTTAGATCCCATAATCTTGGTAGTGAGGGACCACAAAAATACTACTGGATGCTAATAAATGTGTGGGAAGATAAATTTAGATTTAAAGTTATGAAAAACACATTTTTCCTGTGTATTTGTTTTAACTTTTAGGTTACTGATTTCCATAAATTCCTGCTCGCTTAGTAGCATAGAGAATATTTTAAACTTAGATCGTTTGCTGGAGTGTATATTAAATATTTGTTCAGCTGAATAAAAGAGTTCTACATTTTCTTAATGTTTGAACAGTGAACAATTTATGGAATACTTATTTTTTTAACATTCTTGATTGCTCATGCAGGTGCCCTATGAGAAGTGAATATGTGATATGAAGTTTCTCAACCTTTTCTATCCATTGTAAACAACTAGCATGAATACCATTTTGAGATATGCTCATCCTCCAGAAAGGGCTGGGTTTGCAGCAGTGGTTGGTGCTAGTCTCAGGTGGATGGCCAGATCATGTGAACATGAGAGGCAGAGTGGCTAGAAAACAGAATGAGAGTTTCATGATGTTAAAAAGAAATTTACATAAATAAGAAGCTTGAGCAGTCTATGCTACTAAAGACAGTGTAAGCATTGTTTCATGTGTAACACTCTTTTCCATTTTTACCCTGTTTTATTTAAAGTAGAAGGTATTTTGACCTCAGACAAACTAGAAAATGTTGAGATTGCTTTGAACAGTGATAAATGAACTATGAAGTTCACAGCAATGCCTAATTCGGTCATCTATAAGTGAGCCAGGGAGGAAATAAACACACCACTGAGTCCCTGCCTTTTTGGATAAATAAGAACAGGTTTCCAATCAAAATATTTTTTATCTTTGTGACTGATATTATGTAGTTTTCAAGACACACAACATGTAGGAATTCTCAAAACATGTATTTGTCACTTTTGTGTTCTTTTAAAATATTCCCATAAAAATGTTTTCTTTTACTTTTTTAAAAACATCTTTCTGTATGTCCCTTCACTATGCTTTTAGTAGGTTGGTATTTTACTGTGACTTTCTGTTACAGATCTTAGTATTCTGTTTTTGTTTTTCATCTTATTTCTGCTCCTAAGTTTAGTGCTACCTCTAGTGGTAGAGATGCCTTATTTTGTATTTGAGTTCATTCTTTCTTTTTGAAGATGTTATTTATATGATACCAAAGCATTAGAGGGAAAGTAGGTACTTACATCTCAAATATCTATGGTATTTTATTTTACTTTTGGAGGATAGCTTTTTATATGCATGAATCAAAGCATTGCTTTTATTGGCAATTCTTTTAGAATTGAGGTAGTTACTTCAGAATATAGGTAAAATATAGTATTTTATATTTGTAATTGGCTGAAATGGTGATGAGAGAATGGCAACCCACTCATCTTTAAATATAGATCTTCAAAATAAACATTATAAAACAAACAAACAAACAAAAACTTGCTTTGATCAAAACCCAGAAAGAAGGAAGAAATAAAAAGAAATGAAGGGAGGATTCACTTGAAAGGAGAGGCCACTACTGATCATTATCATCACTTCTGACAAACACATAAACACACTCAGAGACTTTCAAAGCTTTGGAATATTCCCTAATTGGCATAGAGATTAGAATTAGAGATGGTGTAAGTCTTAGGTTGCTTTCTATTGATTATCATGAAATACTGACTCAAAACAACTTGGCAAGGAAATTTTACTTTATTATTTCATTTATTCCATAATCTTATTATTATTTCATTACAGCTAACAATTTATTAGCAAGGTAAGTCAAGAACAGAACTCAAGGCATAAGTCTGGATTCAGAAACTAATGCAGGGACCACGAAGGACTGATTTACTGGCTTGCTCTCCCTGGCTTCCTAACCCTGCTTTATTATATAACCCAGGACTGTCCATCAAGATTGATATTGCTTAGTATGAACGGGATCCTTCTGATGATGGAGAGACTGGACTCTTAAATAAAGGTTATCTCAGAACTAAGAAATAGACCAGTGTTTATTAAGGGGTAAAACTTACAAAGTCAAGATTCTCTGCTTGAAAGATAGATGAAGATCAGATCCAAAGCAAGCTGAACAGCAAATGGGGCCCAGGGAGAAGCAGAATGCAAAAAAGGGCCAGACGTGCTTTCCATTCAGGTAAATAGTCTATGAGGCTATGCCCCAGTAGGTGGGTAGTTGCTAGCTATAAACCTTCCTGAAGCATCCTCCCACATCAGTAATCATCTAGAACATGCCCCACATATTTACCTATGGACCAGTATGATGGAAGCATTTTTTCAATTGAAATTACCTCTTCCCAGATGATTTTGTATGAAGCTGAAAAAAAAATCTAACCTAGACATGATAATTCTGTTGGATGAAGTAGTAAAAGTCAAATGAGAAAACCAAAACAGGTAAAAAAAAAAAAAAAAAAAAAAACGCTCTTCTACTTTGTCACCACGTCAATACATAGGAAGACTTTTATTAGACTTGTAGAATTTCAATTTCAAAATATAATTTGAAACTTTTAGAAGTTAGTAAAGGAGGTTTCCCAGCCCAATGCTTAGTTGAGATGCCTTACGAACCCAGCAGCTCTGAGACATTGCAAATTTGAGACTTTCTTCCCTGTGCCAGAGAACTCCAAAGATACAGTTACTTTTTCTTCTCTATATGAACAAGTCTGTCTTTTTAGACATAAGATCCTTTTAATATAACAGTTAGAAAATGCATTTCTAGCTGACGTTAAAAAGGACAAAATCACAGTACATAGAAAAGACCTAGTATGCTGAGGTGGCCTGTACAGGAGTTAGGTCTCTCACATAAATATAAAAGAAACCAGGCCAGACTCAAAATTGTAAAATTTCAAGCTGCCTTTAACAAGCATAGACCATGGAGTGACTGGAACTGGGAAGTTATCCAGAAAATCAAAGTCATAAAAGGAAAGGTAATTGCTAGATTCATAGGATCCTTCCTGCTGGCAAATGGTAATAGAATAATCTTCAGCACCTTAAAGAATCTTCAGAGAAACCAGCGGAGCATCAAAGGAAAGTAAAGAATGGTCCAGTGTCATGGAAATCACCTCACTTCCCCATCAAACACAATGTAACTACTTAGCTTAAGTGTATCACAGGAGGAATGCCTCCATAAAATAATCTCTTTACAATGCCTCCTACTCAATTTTTAGCAAAGATACATTATGCAAATGGCATTTTGTTTTATTTATGGTTCAATACACAAGTACTTTGATAAAGACACAATTAGCAGGAAGGAAATGACGTTGGGAATGATCTAAACTTGTAAAGTTTAAGAAGATAGTGTTTGAAGTAAGTTATTAAATATAAGCCACTTCATTAAAATAACAGGATATACAATATTTGTGAAGTACTTTGCTGGATCCAGAGTCTCTCAAGGAGTTAAATCTTTGTAGATGCTGCTTCTAGCATACACTTCTGATCAGGAAAAATGGTTTCTTGTAACTAGGGAAGATTTATTTGTTGCAAACTACATCTGAAATGAAATTTCTGCTTGAAATTTATTTGAAAAGCAGGGAGGGGGGCAAAAGAAGTCACCCTTTTGCTCAAAGGAAAGAGAGGATAAGACATGGAGATGGGATTTCCTGACCAGCAAAGAGATCAGTAATAATACATATGGAAGAAGATGTAGAACTGCTGTAGGAGGTCCTTCTATTTGTGTGTTGCTTTTATTGGTTAATGAATAAACAAAACTGCCTTGTCCTAGTTGATAGGGCAGAACTTAGGTAGACTGGGAAGACAGAAATAAATGCTGGGAGGGGAGAGACACCATGGAGCTGCCAGAGACAGAGAAGCCAAATCTTTCCCAGTAAGCCACTGCCAATGATTAATAAAAATGGGTTAAACTGAGATGTAAGAGTTAGCCAATAAGAAGTTAGAGCTAGAACCAGGCAGGCGAGAGTCCCTTTGTCTCAATTGCCTGCCTGCAGCAAGCAAGGTAGGCCCTTGGTTTGCGAACTACCTGGCCAGTGAGGAGACCTGATCTCGGTACCAGAAGAGCCAGAAGTGGGTTGAGTGAGTTCCCAGCCTGGGGCAGCAGTCCGGAGCACAGACATTTCTCATCACCCTATACTTCCTGGTCTTCCTGCAGGGGCTATAATCCCCAGCTACTGCCTCTCTCTTCCTACCCTACCCAGCTTGCATCCAGAAAACTTCTCCCTTCTCCCTCCCTCCCCTCTTTGGGCCCACAACATTACCCAGCTCAGCCTGTTTGGGTACTGGGACCCAGTCGTGAGAGCAACAGGGCAGGCAGGAGTCCCTTTGTCTCAATAGCCTGCCTATAGCAAGCAAAGTAGGCCCTTTGTGAACCTGGCCAGTCAGGAGATCTGATCTTAGTGCCAGAAGAGCCAGCAGTGGGGTGAGTGAGTTCCTGACCTGGGGCAGCAGCCCAGACATGGAACACAGACATTCCTCATCCCCCTATACTTCCTGGTCTTCCTACAGGAACTATAATCCCCAGATACTGCCTCTCTCTTCCTACCCCACCCAGCTTGCATCCAGAAAACATCTCCCTTCTCCTTCCCTCCCCTATTCCGGCCCATAACATCACCCAGCTCAGCCTGTTTGGGCACTGGGGCCCAGTCATGAGAGCAACTGGGCAGGCAAAAGTCCCTTTGTCTCAATAGCCTGCCTGCAGCAAGCAAGGTAGGCCCTTTGTTTACAAACTACCTGGCCAGTGAGGAGACCTGATCTTGGTGCTAGAAGAGCCAGCAGTGGGGTGAGTGAGTTCCCGACCCACGACAGCAGCCCTGCAAGGAGGAAAGACATTCTTCATCCTCCTATACTTCCTGATCTTCCTGCAGGGGCTTTAATCTCCAGCTACTGCCTCTCTCTTCCTATCACACCCAGCTTGCATCCAGAAAACCCCTCCCTTCTACCTCCCTCCCCTCTTCGGGACCATAACATCACCCAGCTCAGCCTGTTTGGGTGCTGGGACCCAGTCGTGAGGGTAACCGGGCAGGCAGGAGTCCCTTTGTCTCAATAGCCTGCCTGCAGCAAACAAGGTAGGCTCTTTGTTTGTGAGATAACTAGCTAGCAAGGAGATCTGATCTCAGTACCAGAAGATCCATCAGTGGGCAAGGAGACTGATCCTGTAAAAGAAGATCCATAGGGGAGCATTCGGAAGAACAGATGGGCAGGCACCAATGCAAAACTTCACTCAGCAATCTGAAAAACAACATGAAACCACCACAACCCAGCAAATTTACAACAGGAGGACATGAACACCTTAATCAAGAAGAAGTAGAAAAAATGACTCTATGAAATGATAGAGGTCCTTAAACAGGAGGTGAAAAACTCCCTTAAAGAAGTGGATGAGAAGAATAACAAAAAGTTTGAAGAATTGAGTAAATCCGTGAATGATATTCTAGGAAACCAAGGAAAAACAATCAAACAGATAATGGAAACAGTTCAAGACTTGAAAACTGAAATGAAGGCAAGGAAGAAAACACAAACCGAGGGCCGACTGGATATGGAAAATCTAGGTAAACGAATAGATACTACAGAAACAAGCATAACCAACCAATAAAAGAGACAGAAGAAAGAATCTCAGATTCTGAAGATACCATAGAGAAAATAAATGCACCGATCAAAGAAAACAGCAAATCCAACAAACTCTCATCACAAAACATTCACGAAATCTGGGACACAATAAAAAGACCAAACCTAAGAATAGTAGGGGTAGAAGAAGGAGAAGTATAGCTCAACAGCCCAGAAAATATATTTAATAAAATTATAGAGGAAAACTTTCCCAACCTAAAGGAAGATATTCCTATGAAGGCTCAAGAAGCATACAGAACACTGAATAGACTGGATTAAAAAAAATCCCCTCGCTATATAATAATCAAAACACAAAACATATAGAATAAAGAAAGAATATTAAGAGCTGCAAAGGAAAAAGGTCAAGTTACTTATAAAGGTAAACCTATCAGACTTCCACCTGACTTCTCTATAGAAACCATGAAAGCCAGAAGGTCCTGGGTAGATGTACTACAGAAAGTAAGAGACCGTGGATGCAAGCCCAGACTACTATACCCAGCCAAGCTTTCGTTCACTATAAATGCGGAAAACAAAATTTTCCAGGATAAAAACAAATTTAAACAATACGTAGCCACAAATCCAGCCTTACAGAAAGTAATAGAAGGAAAATCACAAACCAAGGAGTCCAACAATGCCCACAATAACTCAGACATCTAGTGACCCTTCACCAGCACAACTCAAAGAAGGGAAGCACACAAACTCTACTATCAAAAACATGACCAGAGTTAGCAACCACGGGTCATCAATATCACTTAATATCAATGGATTCAACTCACCTATAAAAAGGCACAGGCTAAGAGACTGGATACGAAAACAGGATCCAAGAAACACACCTCAACCACAAAGACAGGCAACTATTCAGAGTAAAGGGCTGGGAAAAGGCTTATCAAGCAAATGGACCTAAGGAGCAAGCAGGTGTGGCCATACTAATTTCTAACAAAGTTGAAATCAATCAGAAGAGATGGAGAGGGACATTTTCTACTCATAACAGGAACAATTCATCAGGATGAAGTCTCAATCCTGAATATCTATGTCCCTAATATAAAAGCACCCACTTATGTAAAAGAAACATTACTAAAACTCAAGGCAGTCATCAAACCACACATACTAATAGTAGGAGACTTCAACACTCCTCTCTCACCAATGGACAGGTCAATCAGACAGAAACCTAATAGAGAAATAAGAGAATTAATGGAGGTAATGAATTAAATGGACTTAACAGACATCTATAGAACATTCCACCCAAATAGAAAAGAATATACTTTCTTCTCTGCAGCTCATGGAACCTTTTCGAAAATTGACCACATACTCAGAAACAAAGGAAACCTCCACAGTTACAAAAAAATATTAGTAACCACCTGTGTCTTTTCATATCACCATGGATTAAAGTTAGAATTCAACAACAATGCTACCCCCAGAAAGCCTACAAACTCATGGTAACTGAACAACACCTGGATCAAGGAAGAAATAAAGAAAGAAATTAAAGTCTTCCTTGAATTCAATGAAAATAAAGATACAACATACTCAAACATATGGGACACTATGAAAGCTGTGCTAAGAGGAAAGTTTATAGCACTAAGTACGCACTTAAGGAGGCAGAGGCAGGCGGATCTCTGTGAGTTCGAGACCAGCCTGGTCTACAAGAGCTAGTTCCAGGACAGGCTCCAAAGCCACAGAGAAACCCTGTCTCGAAAAAACCAAAAAAAAAAAAAAAAAAAAAAAAAGAAAAGAAAACAGACAAAGCACGCATTGGAGACTTAACAGCCCACCTGAGAGCAAAAAAAAAAAAAAAAATCAATGAAACAAAAAGCTGGTTCTTGGAGAAAATCAAAAAGATTGATAAACCCCTATTCACACTAATCAAATAGCAGAGAGAGAATACACAAAAAACGAAAAGGGGGACATAACCACAGACACAGAGGAAATTCAGAGAATCATTAGATCTTACTACAAAAGTCTGTATGCCACAAAATTGAAAAATGTATAAGAAATGGACACTTTTATAGATAAGTACCATATAAAAAGTTAAACCAGGACCAGGCGAACAATCTAAATAGACATGTCAGTTGTGAAGAATTAGAAGCTGTTATCAAAAATCTCCCTACCAAAAAAAAAAGCCCAGGACCATATGGTTTCAATGCAGAGTTCTACCAGAACTTCCAAGAAGACCTAATACCTATACTTCTTAATGTATTTCACAATTAAGCAGAAGAGTCATTGCCAAATTCCTTTTATAAAGCTACAGTTACCCTGATACCAAATCCAAATAAAGACTCAACAAAGAAAGAGAATTACAGGCCATTCTCACTCATGAACATTGAAGCAAAAATTCTCAATAAAATACTGGCAAACCAAATCCAAGAACACATTAGAAAAATTATCCATTATGATCAAGTAGGCTTCATCCCAGAGATGCAGGGCTGGTTCAACATACACAAATCTATCAATGTAACCCATTATATAAATAAATAGAAAGAAAAAAAAAACATATGATCATTTCATTAGATGCTGAAAAAGCCTTTGACAAAATTCAACATCCCTTTATGTTAAAGGTCTTGGAGAGATTAGGGATACAAGGGTGATACCTAAATATAATAAAAGCTATTTACAGCAAGCTGACAGCTAACATCAAATTAAATGGAGAGAAACTCAAAGCCATCCCACTAAAATCAGGAACACGACAAGGCTGTCCACTCTCTCCATACCTCTACAATATAGTACTTGAAGTCTTAGCAATAGCAATAAGATAACAGAAGGGGATCAAGGGGATTCGAATTGGAAAGGAAGAAGTTAAACTTTCGTTATTTGCAGATGATATGATAGTGTGCATAAGCAACCCCAAAAACTCCACTAAAGAACTCCTACAGCTCATAAATACCTTTAGTAATGTGGCAGGATACAAGATAAACTCCAAAAAATCAGTTGCCCTCCTATACACTAAGGATAAGGAAGCAGAGAGGGAAATCAGAGAAGCATAACCTTTCATGATAGCCACAAATAGCATAAAGTATCTTGGGGTAACTCTAACCAAGGAAGTGAAAGATCTATTTGACAAGAACTTTAAGGCATTGAAGAAAGAAATTGAAGAGGATACCAGAAAATGGAAGGAACTCCCTTGCTCTTGGATTGGGAGGATCAACATAGTAAAAATGGCAATTTTACCAAAGGCAATTTATAAATTCAATGCAATCCCCATCAAGGTCCCATCAAAATTCTTCACAGATCTTGAGAAGACAATAATCAACTTTATATGAAAAAAACAAAAAACCCAGGATAGCCAAAGCAATCTTATACAATAAAGGAACTTTTGGAGGCATTACCATCCCTGCCTTCAAACTCTATTACAGAGCTACAGTATTGAAAACAGCATGGTATTGGCATAAAAACAGAAGTCGACCAATGGAATTAAATAGAAGTCCCGGATTTTAACCATCAATCCTATGAACACCCGATTTTCGATAAAGAAACTAAAATTATACAATGGAAGAAAGAAAGCATCTTCAACAAATGGTGCTGGCACAACTGGATGTCAAGCTGTAGAAGAATGAAAATAGATCCATATCTATCACCATGCACAAAACTCAAGTCCAAATGGATCAAAGACCTCAATATCAATCTGAACACACTGAACCTGATAGAAGAGAAAGTGAGAAGTACTCTACAACATATGGGCATAGGAGATCACTTCCTATATATAACCCCAGGAGCACAGATATTAAGGGCAACGTTGATTAAGTGGGACCTCCTGAAACTGAGAAGCTTTTGTAAAGCAAAGGACACTGTCATTAAGACAAAAAGGCATCCTACTGACTGGGAAAAGATCTTCACCAACCCCACATAAGACAAAAGTCTGATCTCCAAAATATATAAAGAACTCAAGAAACTAGACTATAAAATGCTAATTAACCCAATTAAAAAAATGGGGCAGTGAACTTAACAGAGAATTCTCAACAGAAGAAATTCGAACGGCCAAAAGACACTTAACGTCATGCTCAACCTCCTTAGCAATCGGAGAAATGCAAATTAAAACAACTTTGAGATACCATCTTACACCTGTCAGAATGACTAAAATCAAAAACACCAATGATAGTCTTTGCTGGAGAGGTTGTGGAGTAAAGGGTACACTCATCCATTGCTGGTGGGAATGCAAACTTGTGCAACCACTTTGGAAATCAGTGTGGTGGTTCTCAGGAAATTTGGGATCAACCTACCCCAGGACCCAGCAATACCACTCTTGGGAATATACCCAAGAGAATCCCTATTATATTACAAAAGCATTTGTTCAACTATGTTCATAGTAGCACTATTTGTAATAGCCAGAACCTGGAAACAACCTAGATGTCCTTCAATGGAAGAATGGATGAAGAAAGTGTGGAATATATACATATTAGAGTACTACTCAGCAGTAAAAATCAATGACATCTTGAATTTTGCATGCAAATGGTTGGAAATAGAATACACTATCCTGAGTGAGGTAAGTCAGACCCAGAAAGATGAACATGGGATGTACTCACTCATAATTGTTTTCTAACCATAAATAAAGGACATTGAGCCTATAATTTGTGATCCTAGAGAAGCTAAATAAGAAGGTAAACCCAAAGAAAAACATATAGTTATCCTCCTGGATATTGGAAGTAGACAAGATTGCCAGGTAAAAATCGGGATCTTGGGGGTGGGGTGGGATGGGTGTTAGGGGAGATGGGGAGAGAAAAGTGAGAAGGGGAGGATGTTGGGAACTTGGGGGAATGGGATCGTTGGTATAAAGAACGGGTGGATATGGGAGCAAGGAACTATATATCTAAATTAATGGAGCCATCTTAGGGTTGGCAAGAGGCTTGACCCTAGAGGGGCTCCCCGGTGTTCAGGGAGATGCCCCCAGTTAGTTCTTGGGCAGCTTAGAAGAGGGACCCTGAAATGGCCCTATCTTATAGCCATACTGATGAATATTTTGCATATCACCATAGAACCTTCATCTGGCAATGGATGGAGATAGAGACAGAGACCCACATTCGAGCACCAGACTGAACTCCCAAGGTCCAAATGAGGAGTAGAATGAGGGAGAACTTGAGCAAGGAAGTCAGAACCACAAGGGGTGCACCCATCCACTGGGACTGTGGGGCTGATCTATTGGGAGCTCACCAAGGCCAGCTTGACTGGGACTGAAAAAGCATGGGATAAAACTGGACTCTCTGAACATGGCAGACAATGAGGGCTGATGAGAAGCCAAGGACAATGTCACTGTGTTTTGATCCTACTGCATGTACTGACTTTGTGGGGGCCTAACCAGTCTGGATGCTCACCTTCCTAGACCTGGATGGAGGGGGGAGGACCTTGGACTTCCCATAGGGCAGGGAACTCTGACAGCTCTTTGGACTGGAGAGGGAGGGAGGGAGGAATGGGGGGAGGGGGAGTGAAGTGGAGGTAGGGAGGGGGCAGAAAATTTTTTCAATAAAAAATAAATAAATAAATAAAATAAGATCACACACACACAAAAGAAGTTAGAGCTAATGTGCCAAGCAGTGTTTTAATTAATATAGTTTCTGTGTGGTTATTTCATGTGTAAGCTAGCCAATTGACCAGGATGAACAAGCTGGACCTCCATACAACACAGAACTAAAAGTTCACAGGGTCCTTGAGATGTACAGAAACTTGATAGATGGCAAAATTTCTATTTCTTTGATTGTATTCCTTGCTACATTCTATCTGAACTCAAAGATTTCTTATCCTTCTACACTTGCAAGGGAAATAAAAACGTGCTATTATATGATCCAAGCCCTTTGTACATCTGTAGTTTTCTTAGTTATGCTTTACTGCTGTGAAAAAACATCATGAATATGACACCTATTTTTAAATTGATTTTTATTGATGTCTACATTTTTCTCTGCTCCCCTTCTTACCTCTCTCCTCCCTTCAATCCTTTTTCAAGGTCTGCATGCTCCCAATTTACTCAGAAGATCTTGTATTTTTTCTACTTTCCATGTAGATTATATCTATATATGTCTTTCTTAGGGTCCTCAATGTTGTCTAGGTTTTCTAGGATTATGATTTGTGAAAAACTTCTGTAAAACAAAGAACATGGTCAACAAGACAAATGTCAGCCCATAGAATGGGAAAAGATCTTTAGTAACCCCACATCAGACAGAGGTTTGATCTCCAAAATATACAAGCTCAAGAAATTGGTCATCAAAGGAACAAATAATCCAATTAAAAAATGGAGTACAGACATAAACAGAGAACTCTCAACAGGGTAATCTAAAATGGCTGAAAGACACTTAAGGAAATATTAGATATTCTTAATCATTAGCGGAATGAAAATCAAAACAACTCTGAGATTCCATCTTACACCTGTAAGAACTGCCAAGATCAAAATCACTGATGACAATTTATGAAGAGGTTGTGGGGTAAATGGAACACTTCTGCATTACTGGTGGGAGTGCAAACTGGTAGAGCCTCTCTGAATATCAGTGTGGTGATTTCTCAGAAAATTAGGAAACAACCTTCATCAAGACCGAGCAGTACCACTTTTGGGTACATATCCAAAGGATGCTCAATCATGTCAGAAGGAAATGTGCTCAACTATGTTCATATCATGATTGTTTTTTATAAACAGAACCTGGAAACAACCTAAATGCCCCTCGACCAAACAATAGATATAGAAAATGTGGTACATTTACACAATGGAGTACTACACAGCAGAAAAAAACTAATGACATCTTGAATTTTGCAGGCAAATTTATAGAGCTAGAAAACATCATCTTGAGTGAGGTAACTAAGACACAGAAAAACAATTATCACAGGTACACACTTATAAGTGATTTTTAGACCATGACACCTTTAATACAGGAAACCATTAAACTGGTGATAGCTTACAGTTTAGAGGATTAGCCCATTATTGGTGGGAAGAATGGTGACATGCAGATATACATCGAGTTAGAGAGGGTAGCTACGAGTTCTATATCTGGATATTCAGGCAGCAGGAAGGGAATGTGAGTGACTAGACTTTGTTTAAGCTTTTGAAACCTCAAAGTTCACTTTATGTGACACAGTTCCTGAAACAATGCCACATATACTCCAACAAGGCTACAGCTACAATAATTCCAGTCCTTAAGAGTCTATGTGTGCCACATTCTATTCCCTGGTCCTCATAGGCTTGTATCCATATCATAACAAAAAATGCATTTAGCCCCATTTCAAAAGTTCCTATAGACTAACATAATCCCAAGAGTACAAAATTAAAAGTCTCTTCTGAGATCCATACATTCTCTTAACTGCCAATCCCCTGTAAAATGAAAATGAAAAGCAGGCCACAGATATCCAGTATATAATGGCACAGGTTATACTTTACCATTACAGAAGGGAGGAAAGGGGGTGTAGTGAGGAAATACTGTAAGCCAGTAAGGCAAACTCCAAACTTCAGAATTCCAACTTCTTTCAACTTTGTTGACTGCAGCATACTTCTTTCTCTTGGGCTGTTTCCACTCTTGTTAGTAGCTTTCTTTGCAGGTATTCAAAGACTCTTGATATCTCTAACATTATGAGATCTTCAAGACAATCCAGGCTTTATTTTCACAGCTACTCACAATGGCCTCTAGCCCACCTTGCAGGAATCCTGAAATATACCTGTCCTGAGCAGCATGCGTTAGTTTTGGAGAAAGATTCTATAACCCTTTTGTTCTACACTTGGCTCTAAAGCCAGAACCACGTGTTCAAATCTACCAGTTTCTGCTATTGTTGAATTTGGAACATGGCCCCCTGATGGGGGATTCCCCTCCATATGCTGTGAATACCATTGGTTAATAATGAATCTGCTTTGGGACTATTGCAACACAGAGTAGGACAAAGTGGAAGTTCCAAGAAGATAGAGCAGGAGAGAGTAACAGAGTCAAGGAGAAGTCATGTAGCTGCCACGAAAGACAGACACCGGACACTAGACAGAACCTTACCAGTAGGCCATAACCACATGGTGTTATACAGATTAAAAGAAATGGGTGAATTTAAGATACAAGAACTAGCTAGAAATACACTTAAGCTAATAGATCAAATAGTATTGTAATTAAAACAGTTTTTGTGTGATTATTTCTAGTCTGAGTGACTGGGAACAAACAAGCAAATTCAGTCAACAGCCCTCTATTTAAAATACAGTTTCAATACCTTTCTCTTTTTCGTTGTTTTTCTTCACTGCCTAAGATTGGGTACCTGAAACTCCCCCTGTAAACTATGCAGGCCTTAAACTCAGAAATTGACTCTCCTCTGTCTCATGAGTGTTGGGATTAAAACCATGTACCACCTTCTGTAGCCCTAAAATGACTTGCCTCTGTCTCATGAGTGTTGGGATTAAAACCATGTACCACCATCTGTGGCCCTAAAATGATCTTTGATTCCTTTATATGAGTTGGAAACTTAAATGTGTGGGACTTTGCCCTGAGGTCACCACTCCATTTAATTCATTTCATAATGTGTTTATATCTCCTGGAACAGAGGACTGAGCTCCATTTTACCTCCTGGTGCTCCTTTCCTCCTCAATTTGGACATTTTATATTTTTCCTTGTTCAGCTTGCTCCTTTACATTATAGATCAACATAAACATGAACACATTATAGATCAACATAAACATGAACACTAAAACACATGACAGAGCAAATGCTAGTATTTTGAGATTTCCTATGCCAAGACAATCTAAAGCTGTCAGTCTAGCCTTAGATAGATTTTTTCAGACAAGAACTAAAAGCAACCACATTCTTGGCCAAAATATCACAAGAATGGCTTCTAAACCATAACCAAATATTCTTCTCCACTGAAAACTCTTGAGTCAGAACCCCACAGTCCAAATAACCCTCAGTATCATTTTCTTCCAGGCTTCTACTAGCATGGCTCATTAAGTCCCACTTTTAGCCTTCAAATGCTTTGTAATCCAAAATCCCAGAGTCCACATTTATCAAAACAAAATCATGGTCAGACCAATCACAGCAACACCCAACTCCTGGTACCAAGATTTCTTAGTTTGGGTTTCCATTGTTGTATTGAACCATAATTGGGGAGAAAATGTTTTATTCAGCTTACAATTTTGTGTTGCTGTTAATGAACAAAGGACAGGAATAAAAACAAGGAAAGAACCTGGAGGCTGAAACTGATATATCATGTAGGGGTACTCCTTACCTCACCTGGCATATTCAATTTACTTTTATTTTTCTTTTGACAAGATTTTTAATATGGCTCTGGAAGACCTGTATATTGCTATGTAGACAAGGCTAGCCTCAAACTCATAGAAATCTACCTGCCTCTGCCTCTGCAGTGCCAAGATTAAAGACTTTGTGATCACTCCCAGATGTCATTCTGATTGCTTATAGAAGCCAGGACCACAAGTCCAGGCAGCTGGCAACACCCACCATGGCCTAGAAACTCCCCCATTAGTCACTAATTAAGAAAATGCCTATTGTTATATCTTGTGGAGGTATTTCAGCAGCTGAAGGTTTCTCCTTACAGGCAATTTCAGCTGTGTCCCATTGATATAATAATGAGATACACATTTGTCTGTCAACTTGACAACACAGACACATCCATATTAAGCCACAATCCTTCCATCTTATTCATCCCCAAGGTTTCACATTAAAGTCACTAATAACTTTAAAAGTTCCACAGTCTTTTTTCAAATTTGAACACATTGAAATTTCAGTCTCTTTAAAATATCCAATCTCTCAAAAAATCCAAAATCTCTTTTAAAATGTCAAAATGTTTCATTTGCAGGTCACTGTAAAAATCAAAATTAAATTAGATACCTTCTTCAAGAGGAAAGAACTAGGTCACAGTCACAATTGAAACCAAGTAAAATCAAACTACAAATGTATAAATATTCAATCTTCAATAATCTGGGATCCACTCTCAATCTTATGGGTTCCCCCAAAGGGCTTGATTCACTTTTCCAGCTCTGCCTCTGCAGAGCACAGCTTGTCCTTTAAGGTCATGCAGGCTCCACACAAATATTGTTGCTCTTCTTTGTGGTCACTCCATGGCACTGACATTTACAAAATGCAAGGGTCTTCTGCAACTGGGCTGCACTTTCACTAATAGCCTATCCTGGACTCTCTGTATTGTGTAAAGCCTCAAACTTTTTCTATGACTTATTTAATCCTTTGGCTTCCACTGTTACTTTGACTGCATCTTCACCAATGTGCCAAGACTAAGCTGCTCTCCGTTGACCCCTTCATGCCTTCTAAAACAGTACAAGCTGGGTGACTCTTGCACTATCAAATTCAACTGTCAGTATAAGATAAAACCTTGGTCATTTCTGGAACATAGCTTCTGTGTGCTCACTCTCAGGAAACACTTCATAGAAGATATCACCTCAATGATGCTGGTTCCTTTATCACTGCTAAATTTCCATCTCCAGTCAGCCAGTATTAAGTATTGAACAAAGGAAAAGTTTCACTTTGGTAGACCTTGTATCTTGTTAATTATAGCTGATTCCTCATACTCAGCTAACAAGGATCATAGATTCTTGAGACAAAAGATATGTAGAGTCTTTGCTTCCCTCTGAAAAATCACAAGCAGATTCTTATCTTCCAATCTCTTAGAGAACAGGTCATTGAGATTTTAACACTCAATGACTTTTCTAATTAAAAATTTCAAAGTCCTTCTACAATCCTTCCCCAAATGTCATCAGGTCTAATACAACAATATCTCACTTCCGGTACCCATTTCTGTCTTAGTAAGATTTTATTCTTGTGAAGAGACACCATTACCATGGCAACTCTTACAAAGAAAAACATTTAATTGGGTATGCCTTTTAGTTAATAGATTTAGTCCATTATTGTCACGATAAGAAGTAATGTGACACACAGGCAGACTTGGTGCTTTGGAGGTAGCTGCAGAAACTACATCTGGATCTGCAGGCAGCAGGAAGAGACAGTAGCTTAAGCTTCTGAATCCTCAATGCCTACCCAACAGTGATACAGTTACTCCAACAAATCCAAACCTACTCCAACAAGGCTATATCTTCAACATTGCCACTCCCTGTGAGACTCTTGTGGCCATTTCATTCAGCTTGAACTTCTGAGACCTCAAAGCCCACCCCTGGTGAAAGAGTTCCTCCAACAAGGCCACACCTACTTCAATACAGCCACACTTCCAATAATGTCACACCCTGTGATTCTATGAGTTCTATTTTTTCAGACCATCACAGTACTTGAGTGCCTTCAAAAGCCAACTAAACATTGGTTCTAAGTTTCAATGACTAATTGTATTTGACATAATTAACCTTTAGAATATCTAACACCTGTTTTAATAATTAAATGTTTCTAAATGACTGTAAGGAATAAAATTATCCCAAGAACAAAATTTGGGACCCAAAGTAGAAGAGTCTTCATTAAAATAGAAAATAACATTGAATGCACATTAGAAAATTAAAAGATGATAAAATAAGCTTCACAGTCATCATCTAAAATTAAAACATGGGATATAATGGAGACCACTTGTAAACTGGTCTTGAAATAATACCATCCCCTTCTTAAAGATGCTACAATTCTGACTGACTGATGAAATCTTCCTGATTACAGACAGTTGAGATATTTCAAATTTGGAAACAAATTATGTGATCTTTTGTCCTTTAGTAGCAATTTATTTCCTACCTCTGTGTCTGTGAAAACACACTTGTGACTATGAAACTGTTTTATAATATAATAACAAACCATTAGCTGCCACCAATTCAAAATCTCAGCATGTCATTAAGTTGCTTTTGATATGTTAGGTATAATTTTTTCCACTTTGCTGTAACCTACCTACCAGATGTTGCTACCAGTGTGTTTGAAAAGTATCTTGCTTAACTTCTTCCTTTCCAATACAAATCCCCTCGATCCCCTTATGTTGTCTTATTGCTATTCCTAGAACTTCAAGCACTATATTGAAGAAGTATGGAGAGAGTGGACATCCTTGTCATGTTCCTGATTAGTGGGATGGTTTGAGTTTTTCTCCGTTTAATTTGATGTTAGCTGTCGGCTTGCTGTAAATAGTTTTTATTATATTTAGCTATGACCCTTGTTAAGCTTTCGTTATTTGCAGATGATATGATAGTATACATAAGCGACCCCAAAACTCTACCAAAGAACTCCTACAGCTGATAAACACCTTTAGTAATGTGGCAGGATACAAGATCAACTCCAAAAAATCAGTTGCCTTCCTATACACTAAGGATAAGGAAGCAGAGAGGGAAATCAGAGAAGCATCACCTTTCACGATAGCCACAATTAGCATAAAATATCTTGGGGTTACTCTGACCATGGAAGTGAAAGATCTATTTGACAAGAACTTTAAGTCTTTGAATAAAGAAATTGAAGAGGATACCAGAAAATGGAAGGATCTCCCTTGCTCTTGGATTGGGAGGATCAACATAGTAAAAATGGCAATTCTCCCAAAAGCAATCTATAGATTCAATGCAATCCCCATCAAGATCCCATCAAAATTCTTCGCAGATCTGGAGAAGACAATAATCAAATTTATATGGAAAACCAAAAAACCCAGGATAGCCAAAACAGTCTTATACAATAAAGGATCATCTGGAGGCATTACCATCCCTAACTTCAAACTCTATTACAGAGCTACAGTATTGAAAACAGCTTGGTATTGGCATAAAAACAGAGAAGTCGACCAATGGAATCGAATAGAAGACCCGGACTTTAACCCACAAACCTATGAACACCTGATTTTCGATAAAGGAATTAAAGTATACAATGGAAAAAAAGAGAAAATCTTCAAGAAATTGTGCTAGCAAAACTGGATGTCAATCTGTAGAAGAATGAAAATAGATCCATATCTATCACCATGCACAAAACTCAAGTCCAAATGGATTAAAGACCTCAATATCAGTCCGAACACACTGAACCTGATAGAAGAGAAAGTCGGAAGTACTCTATAACACATGGGCACAGGAGACCACTTCCTACGTATAACCCCAGCAGCATAGACATTAAGGGCATCATTGAATAAATGGGACCTCCTGAGACTGAGAAGCTTCTGTAAAGCAAAGGACACTGACACTAAGACAGAAAGACAACCCACTGACTGGGAGAAGATCTTCACCAATCCCACAACTGACAAAGGTCTGATCTCCAAAATATATAAAGAACTCAAGAAACTAGACCCCAAAAGGCTAATCAACCCAATTAAAAAATGGGGCACTGAGCTGAACAGAGAATTCTCAACAGAAGAAGTTCAAATGGCCAAAAGACACTTAAGGTCATGTTCAACTTCCTTAGCGATCAGGGAAATGCAAATCAAGACAACTTTAAGATACCATCTTACACCTCTCAGAATGGCTAAAATAAAAAACACCAATGATGGCCTTTGCTGGAGAAGTTGTGGAGAAAGGGGTACACTCATCCATTGCTGGTGGGAATGCAAACTTGTGCAACCACTTTGGAAAGCAGTGTGGTGGTTTCCCAGGAAAATCGGGATCAACCTGCCCCAGGACCCAGCAATACCACTCTTGGGAATATTCCCAAGAGATGCCATATCATACAACAAAAGTATACGCTCAACTATGTTCATAGCAGCATTATTTGTAATAGGCAGAACCTGGAAACAACCTAGATGCCCTTCAATGGAAGAATGGATGAAGAAAGTATGGAATATATACATATCAGAGCACTACTCAGCAGTAAAAAACAATGACTTCTTGAATTTTGCATGCAAATGAACGGAAATAGAAAACACTATCCTTAGTGAGGTAAGCCAGACCCAAAAAGAGGAACATGGGATGTACTCACTCATATTTGGTTTCTAGCCATAAATAAAGGACATTGAGCCTAGAATTCGTGATCCTAGAGAAGCTGAATAAGAAGGTGAATCCAAAGAAAAACATATAGGCATCCTCTTGAATATTAACCTTCATGATGCGATGAAAGGAGAAGAGACAGAAACCCACATTGGAGAACCGGACTGAAATTTCAAGGTCCAAATCAGGAGCAGAAGGAGAGAGAGCACGAGCAAGGAACTCAAGACCGCGAGGGGTGCACCCACACACCGAGACAATGGGGATGTTCTGTTGGGAACTCACCAAGGCCAGCTGGCCTGGGTCTGAAAAAGCATGGGATAAAACTGGACTCGATGAACATAGCGCACAATAAGGACTACTGAGAACTCAAGAACAATGGCAATGGGTTTTGATCCTACTGCACATACTGGCTTTGTGGGAGCCTAGGCAGTTTGGATGCTCACCTTACTAGACCTGGATGGAGGTGGGTGGTACTTGGACTTCCCACAGGGCAGAGAACCCTGATTGCTCTTCGGACTGAAGAAGGAGGGGGACTTGGTTGGGGGAGGGGGAGGGAAATGGGAGGTGGTGGCAGGGAAGAGGCAGAAATCTTTAATAAATAAATTAATTAATTAATTAAAAGAAAAGTATCTTGCTTTGTGACCTCTTACTTTGTTAATGCAAGTTGGCGGGAAAGGTTTTGTGAAGATCACACTACTACTGGACTTTGGGATCTCAGTCCAGTGTGCCAATGTGGGTCTCTGTATTCCTTCAGTTGCTGGATGAAGGTTCTATGAAGATATTTAAGATATACATCAGTCTGACTATAGGGCAAGGACAATTCAGGAACATCTATTGCTTAGGGTCTTAGCTGGGGTCATCCTTGAGTATTTCTGGAAATTTCTCTAGTGCCAGGTTTCTTGATATTTCCATAATGGCTCCCTCAATCAAGATATCTCTTTGTTTTGCTCTCATCTCTGTCCTTCTTGGTTATCCATTCCCTCAAGTTCTCCTTTCCCCCCCCACTTTTCCCCTCTTCTTCCCCTTCTACCCTCTCTTCTTCCCCCACCCTCATGTTCCCAATTTTGTCAGCTGATCTTGTCTATTACCCATTTCCAGGTGGATCTATGTATGTGTTTCTTAGAGTTCACCTTCTTATTTAGTTTCCATAGGATCATGAACTATAGACTCAATGTCTGTTGCTTTACAGCTAATATTCACTTATGAGTGAGTAAATAGCATACTCATCTTTTGGGGTCTGGGTTTCCTAACTCGGGATGGTTATTTATATTTCCATCCATTTGCATGCAAATTTCAAGATATCACTTTTTTCCCCCACTGAGTAGTACTCTAATGTGTAAATGTGCCATATTTACTTTATCCATTCTTTGGTTAAGGGAAATCTAGGTTGTTTCCAGGTTCTGGTTATTACAAATAATGCCGCTATGAACATCGTTGAAGAAATGTCTTTGTAGTATGATTGAGCATCATTTGAGTATAATCCCAAGTTTGGTATTGTTGGATCCTTTGGTAGACTGATTCCCAATTTTCCAAAAAACCACCATATTGATATCTAAAGTGGTTGCACAAGTTTGAATTCCCACCACAAATGAATGATTGTTCCCCTTATTCCATATTTTGTCCAGCATTAGCTATTATTGATCTTAGCCATTCTGACTGGTGTAAAATGGTATCTCAGAGTCCAGGTGATGAGTGGGATGAATGAGAATATGTGCAAAGATGTCAAGACCATGATGGGCACACCCACTGAAATAGTTTTCCTGAGAAAATGGAAGCTCATCCGCTCCAGCCATACTGGGAAGGAACAAGCATAGGTCTAAACTAGCCCCTCTGAATGTGGTTGATACTTGCATGGCTGGGGCAGACTGAGGGGCCACTTGCAGTTGCCCCAGTGTTTATCCCTACTGCTTGCACTGGCTTTTGGGGAACCTATTCTCTTTGGAAAGAGAGCTTGCTCAGCCTAGACAGAATAGGAAGATCCTTGATCCTTCCCCAAAGCAATGTGCCTTTTCCTCTCTGTCGAGTGGATGGAGCATGGGGTGAGCATATAAGTGGAGGGAATGGGAGGAGGTGAGGAAATGGGAGCTTGCTTTGGTGTGTATAATGAAAAAAGAAGATTGTCTTTTTAAAAAATTAAAATAAAAATTAAAAAAGAAAAAAGAAACCAAAAAAATTAAATTAACATATTTTCATAAAAAAGATTATACTACTATAGTGCTGTTCATCACTAAAAGAAAGTCAGATGGGAACTCAAGCAGGTTAGGAACTTGAATGCAGGAACTGATACAGAGGTCATGAAGAGATGCTACTTGCTGGTGTCTTCACATTACTTTCTCAGTCTGCTTTCTTATAGAAATCAGGACTACAAGACCACAGACAGCACCACCTACCACTGGCTGACCCCTCCCCCACTCATCAGTAATTGAAGAAAATACTTTACAGCAGGATCTCAGGGAGGCATTTTCTCAACTGAGGTTTCTTCCTTTTTGATGATTCTAGCTTGTATTAAATTGACACAAAACCAACCAGTGCATTCTGAGCCTGTGTCCATATGTGTGAGTGTGTGCAGTTCCCAACATATGCTAGATTTTCTGAGCCCTACTAGATCTAGAGTTATACACACTTAAAGGCCACCCTTAACCACATAGGGTGTATTCCATCCCTATTATCTCTGTCACTTGCCTATACTTCCCACTCCTGGTTCTATATCTCTAACACTTCCCCCAATGCCCTAATGTTAATGTGTACAAAAAGGAGAGTCTGACCAGCCTGGTCTACAAGAGCTAGGTCAAGGACAGGCTCCAAAACCACAGAGAAACCTTGTCTCGAAAAACCAAAAAAAAAAAAAAAAAAAAAAAAGGAGAGTCTGAGTTGGATTGACTTAGCAAAGTTTGGGAGCTCCGAGGTTTTTACATTTCCATTTGTAGTTTGTATCTCTGAAATTAGACATTTGCAATGGGCACATACATAGACTTGCTGCTGTAATTTCCTTAGTAGGCATGGATACAATAACAAGACAACTTATATGTAATGAGTGGGCAGAAAGTAAATTAAGTCATTTGCTTAGACTTTTTTTAAAAATAAAGTAAGGCAGAACATGTTAAATATTTACCTTCATGTTAATTTTGAATGCATATTCAGTTCATTAGTGCAACTTCAACTTTTAGCGAGCCTTTCAGTGATGAGACTATTATAATTTTGGAAATTTCAGCTATTTTATATAGTCTTTGATTAAGAGATTTACAAAAGAAGTCAAATTGAACTAGGATACCTTGTTTTGTCTCCTCCAACTCTGCAAAATTGACTGAAGGTCAGGTTTCCACTCTAGCTAGCCTGAACCTTCAGGTACAAAGTTGCAGCCATTCACCACAATCATAGAAAGCTGATTTAGCATTAATGAATAAATAGGGAGCAAATGAAACCATTTGTTGACATACAGAAATGTAGCCAGAAAATGTTTGGCCTTCTGTTTGACTTCAAATCTACATTAGAGTAATTTTGCCCCTGCATTAGACTTTTACGATAAATTCTTCTCGCGTGTTCGAAATGTCAGTTGTAAGAATGAGTCATTGAGTGTTGAATGAATTAAAAGACGGGTAAGAATAAATCTTTCATTTTCATCTTATATAGGTAAATTAAAGGTTGTGGCTTAAGAAACACATTGGTCTGCTAATTGTAAATTGATGACATTAAGGGGAAACACTGAAATGTTTTGGCTATATTAGTACAGGAATTCATTGAGGTAACTCCTTTTGAAAGATATTTTTTCCTTTTGTGGTTAAAGCATATTCTTAATGAAGAGTTAGTGAACATCATAAAATGCATATATCACATGGGAACAAACACTATGATATAAGGAAAAATAAAGTGCTTTGTGTTTTTGCAAGTTGTTTTTAAGAAATGCAATCATGCTTGGGGCATTGGTTACTTTTTCTTATATAGATATTGTTTACACTGTTTTCTCTATGCCTGTGTTTTCTTTAAATTCCACAAAATCTGAAAGGATTGAAATAGTGTTTGACAATATAAAGAACTGGCATCTGTCTTCCTTAGCAAAATTCACATTCACCCCATTGTTTCAATCAGTCTTATCCTGTGATTTCATAAAATTCACAGGAAACCAGTGTTAAATAGAAAAACATGGAAGAAAACCATTCAAAGAAATAATATATTCAAGGTATAATATCTATCTATCTATTAATATAGTTTTCCATTTCAAGTGTGAAACACTCTCTGTGTACAACTTATCACAGGAATTTGAAATTTAATGAATTTAAAAGAAACAAACATTCTTAAGACAACACCTAATCAGCGGAAGAACTCAGATATAAAATTGAGTGCATCTGTATAGCCATAGTCACAGTTCATAAAAGATATGTTGAAAGAGTTAAGTTGAATTATCTTGTACTAACTACTGAATATAGGCACTGGTAATACACTTTGAATAGAATATTGGACCCCCTCACTGGTCCTCTAGTTCACACACTTGTCCTTTTTGACTCAAAAATAGGCAAGTTTTGGTTTTACCTGCACATGCTTACTTGCTTCTTTAGCCTTAGTTTATATTTGCTTTATTTAATTTCATAATTGCTAGGCAGGTTGTGAATGTAATGCTAGACAGCTCATAGTGAAGACATGATAGGCTCTGCTCTGTGATGTTATGAAGTTATTGCCCTGAGTTGTTATGTCTTCCTAGAGAACCTTAGTACTGACCTTTGCTCATCCTCATCACAACTTCAGACTTTTGGGTCATTTGTAGCACAAAACTTAAACATCAGCTTTGCCCCAAGAAAGAGACTGAAGATAAGAGCTAACACATAAGAGCAGTCAACTATGGGTGGGATTGAATCCAGTGGAAAGTAGACACCAAGATTGGTAGCAGTTTCTTAGGTGGTAGCAGTCTTCACAGTCATACAAGCTTAAGGAGAGGAATTCATGCTGCCTACGATGCCATAAGCTGAGAAATAAATGTTCATTCTCTGGAGCTCTCCTGGGTTCCTTGTGTGCGTCTCTTCCTCTACCTAACATTAAGTACATACTTTCTTGAGATGAACAAAACTCACAAGTACTGCAGCTTTCATTGAGCTACATGAGTCCTTCCAGGGAATTTTGAAAACTAGCTGTGGTCTTCAGATCTCCTGAACTTAAAAACGGAATCAAAAGTAGAGGCAGAATTCTGGATTCTCTCTTCTCTGATTATTGAGTCCTACTTCTTAACTTTAGAGGCTAAAATATTGTCTAAACATGGGAAATCTGAAATTCCCTGCCAAAATAGCTTGTGATATAATTCCAAAGCTTGTGTGAATGTATTTAAGGTTGTTCCCTGCCACTGTTATGACACAGAGGACAGAGGGTTAGCTGCTTTGCAGATGTTAGGGTCAGTGCACATAACCTATGTGCAGGTTTCTTTGTACCTGTACGTGTATATGAAACTATTTTTCTTTCACATATTGGAACTGTGGAGCAAAACCAGGATATAGGAAGGTTTCCCTAGTTCCTTGTACTCTGGGTCTAGTTAAAAAATATATTATTATTAAGCTTGGCTTAAGGTGCCCTTTTTTTCTCCTGCCATGCATTTTTACAGATGATTTATACTTTCTATTTTATTTTTTTTTTGAGAGAGAAGTAACTAAATACTTCATTATATGTACCAAGTATGGCCATATAGCTCATACTATGCTCTTATTAAACAATAGTTTTATCTCTAGTCTCTTACATGGAAATTACAAACTAATATATAAGGACTGTGGCTAATTCTAAGAATATATAGTTTGTTTTTTTTTTTAAAAAAATGTGCTTCTCAGCAGTTCTTTTGTGAGGTGAGGGTGGTCTAATTCTTGCCAAAGTTAAAAAACTTGTTAACAGTAATTTATGTTTCATTTTGTAAGTTTTAAATATCAAAACTGTGGAAATATGATGTGATAGCTAACAATGACCTTTCACTTTGATAGGATTTAGAAACATCTAGAAAAGCGGCCTCTGGGCAGGTCTATGAGGGCATTTCCAGGCCTGTTTAAGTTCTGAAGTGTCACACATAAAATGAGCCACACGACTGTATACACTGACATCATAGAATGCATGAAAAGGAGAAAGTAAAAGGAACAAGGAATCATCAGTCCATGCTTTCTAACTATATGTGATGAGATCAGCCTCCTTAAGTTTCAACCACCACAGCTACAGTTAATCCTGTCACCATATATCTTCATCAGGATGGATTATGTCTTTATATGTGAGCCAAAATGAATCTCTTTTACCTTAGGTTGTCTCAAATATTCTGTCATAGAAAAATAAAAGTAGCTGATACAGAAAATTGGTTCCAGGAATGAGATTGTTTCTGTGACAAATCTGATCAGTAAATTCAAAAGCCTTAGGAAATGGGTTGCGAGAGATGTTTGAAAGGATTTGGAGCTGAGAGCCAGAAAATTCCAAGAACATTGTTAAATAGAGTTTAACCAATTCTTGTGGGACTTTGGAATATTAGATTGCTGAATTGAGTGTGTACTTTGATAATTAATAAAGTTTTAGAAGAAAAAGATTCTATCTAAAACTGAGTCACATGCCATTCATGTGATGATCTAGCAAACAATATAAATATAATCTGCCATGGCCTGATAACTTGAGTGAGGAGGAAATCAAATGTTATTGGCTAATTATTTTGATGAAAGAAAATTTCAAGACACTAATATTATTAATTTTGTGCCATGGTCATTCCTCACTGATGCTATCACACTGGTGGCAATTATGAAAGAACAACATATAGAATAAAAAATAATGAACAGTTGGTGAGGAAAGAAATGAAAATGAATACAACCTTGCAGTTAAGTTTTTAAAAGGAATATGATGACCTAAGATGTGATAATAAAGCCAGTACTTTGAGGAGAAAACCCCAACCATCAATGGCTTCAACTTGTGAAAATGAACATTCATCTCAGAGAGAAGATCCAAAATAAGAAAACTTCTGAAGATGTTTTCTGACAGAATATATAACTGTAACAGGAGGCATTTTTCTCAGACTCACCTAAAAAGATGATCAGAAGTTATAACGGCTGTTATACAAAGAAACAAGACTATATCTCAAGGTGGCAGAACTTAGCAATATTGTCTACATTGTGCTGGTTTATAAGAATCAAATATATACGAGTGAGGGGTTTGTGGAAGTTTTCAATAAGGTTCAAGACAGTCACTGAGAAAAGACTATATTTTTAAAGGTTGGACTTCCTGTAAGGAGCTCATGCAGACCATTGCATAAAGGGGAAAATATGAATCCTAAGTTGTAAAAGAGACTCCAAGATGCTGAAATGCCCAAACTAGAGGATGTCTGCTGAAAATTGTCATTGGCACAAAGTGGAGTCAGCAAAATAAATAAATAAATAAATAAATGAATAAAATAAAAAAAGTTAAATCTGTAAGCAGTAAAACTTGAGGGGCAGTACTTTGAGGTTTGTACTATGATTAAATTATGAGTACTGGATGCCAGACATGGAGTTAAATGCTAAGGTATTTCCTCAAAGGCCTTAGGTTCTACATTGGTCCACTTTTTTCTTTTTGTGTTTCTATTCCTTTCTTTTTAAATAGGACTTTTGGTGTAGGTTGATATAAAACGAAAGTGACAAATTTACATTATATATATATGTTTTAAATATATATATTTACTAAATTTATGTAGTTGCACTGGCTAGTTTTATGTCAACTTAAGAGAAGATAAAATTATCAGAAAGGAGGGAGCCTCTATTAATTAAATGCCCCCAATCTTTTGAGAAGCCATCATAATGATTTCCAAAGTGGCTGTATAAGTTTGCACATCCACCAGCAGTGAATGAGTGTTTTCCATATTCCACATCCTTACAAACATAGGCAGTCAGCAATGCTTTTGATCCTAACCATTCTGACATGTATAAGATGGTATCCCAGAGACATTTTGATTTGCATTCCCCTGATGATTAAGAACGTTGAACAACCTCTCCAGCATAAGTTGTCATCAGTGTTTTTGATCTTGACCATTCTTACAGGTATAAGATGGAATCTCAGAGTTGTTTTGATTTGTATTTCTCTGATGACTAAGGATGCTGAACATTTCCTTAAGTGTCCTTCATCCACTTTAGATTCCTCTGTTGGGAGTTCTCTGTTTAGGTCTGTACTCCATTTTTTAATGGATTATATATTATTTTGATGACCAATTTCTCATAGCTAGAACCTGGAAATGACCTAAATGCCTCTCGACTGAAGAATGGATATGGAAAATGTGGTACATTTACACAATGGAGTACTATACAGCAGAAAAAATAACAACATCTTGAATTTTGCAGACAAATGAATGGAGCTAGAAAACATTATTTTGAGTGAGGTAACCCAGATACAGAAAAATAATTATCACATATACTCATTTATAGGTTGTATTTAAAGCAAAGAAAACTAGCCAACTAGCCTACAAACCACAATTCCAGAAAACTTAGACAACAATGCAACAATGAGTACACTAAGAGAGACTTACATAGATCTAATCTACATGGGAAGTAGAGAAAGACAAGATCTCCTGAGTAAATTGGGAGCATGGGGACCTTTAGGGAGGGTTGAAGGGGAAGTGGAGAGGCAGGGAGGGGAGCAGAAAAAAATGTAGAGCTCAAAATAAATAAATTTCAAAAGGACATTGAATAATTCCTTAAATGTTTTTTTATCCATTTGAGCTTATTCTGTTGAGGATTCTCTGTTTACATCTGTATTCCATTTTAAATTGGATTTATTTTGAAGTCTTATTATTTAATTTATTTTACTTTTCTTTTTAAAAAAGAAAACAAACTTTTTTTTTCTGTTTACAAACCAATTCCAGTTCCCATTCCCTGCTCTCCTCCCTTTCCCTCCACACACCCTTCCACCCTACCCCCATCCAATCCTCAGACAGGGTAAGGCACATTGCTTTTGGGAAGGTCCAGTGCCCTCCCTACTATATCTAGGCTGAGTGGGATATGCATCCAAAGAGAATAGGTTCCATAAAAGCCAGTACAAGCAGTAGGGATAAGTCCCCATGCCACTGCTAGTGGTCCCACAGTCTGCCCCATGCATACAACTATCACCTACATTCAGAGAGACTGGTTTGGACCTATGTTGGTTCCTTCCTTGTCTGGATAGAGTCAGTGAGCTCCAATTAGTTCAGGAAACTGTTTCAGTTGGTGTTCCTAACACATTCCTTGCTCATTTTCTCACTCCTCCCACTATTCAACTGGACTTTAGGAGCTCAGCCCAGTGCTCTAATGTTGGTCTCTACCTCTGTTTCCATTAGTTGCTGGATGAAGGTTCTATGGTGATATTGAAGATATTCATCAATCTGACTACAGCACAAGGCCAGTTCAGGCACCCTCTTCTCTATTGATTGGGTATATCCTTGTGTATTCCCAGGAATTTCTCTAGTGCCAGGTTCTTGCTAGCCCCAAAATGGCTCCATCAATCAAAATATCCTTTTCCATGCTGCCATCTCTGTCTTTCCTCCATATCAAGTATACTGCTCCCTCAAGTTTTCCTTCCCCTCTTCTTTCCCCCTCCTCTTCCCCTTCCAACTTCCCTAGTCTCCCCACTCCCATGCTCCCAATTTTGTCAGGCAATCTTGTTTATTTCCCCTTTCCAGGTGGATCTATATATGTTTTCTTAGGATTCACCTTGTTATTTCGCTTCTTTAGGATCATGAACTATAGGCTCAATATCATTTTCTTTACAGCTATTATCCACTTATGAGTGAGGACATACCATGTTCATCTTTCTGGGTCTGAATTACCTTACTCGGGATGGTTTTATCTAGCTCCATCCATTTGGGTGAAATCTTGGTTTTTCGAGTTCTTCATATATTTTGGAGAACAGCACTCTATTAGATGTGGGGTTGGTGAAGATCTTGTCTCATTTTGTAAGCTGTCTTACTTACTGTGTCCTTTGTCTTACAGAAACTTATCAGTTTTACAAGGTCCCATTTATTGATTGTTTCTCTCAGTGTCTGTGTTGCTGGTCTTATATTTAGGAAGTGGTTTCCTGTCCCAAAGCTTTCAAGTCTACCTTCCACTTTCTCTTCAGACATGTTCAGTGTATCTGGATATATGTTGATGTCTTTGATCCATTTAGACTTGAGTTTTGTGCAGGGCGATAGATGTGCATCTATTTTCCACCTACTATGTTTGACATCCAGTTATGTCAGCACCATGTGCTGATGTTTTTTTTCCCCCATTGCATAATTTAGAATTCTTTGTTAAAAATTAGGTATTCATAAATGTGTGGGTTAATGTTAGGGTCTTTAATCAATTCCATTGGTTCAGGTTTCTCTTTTTATGCCAATATCAGGCTATTTAGAGACTCAGTGATTACATCCTTGGGTGTATACCCAAAATATACTCAATCATACCATTAAGACCCAAGCTAAACTATGTTCACAGCATCATTATTCACAGTAATCAGAAACTGAAAACAACCTAGATGTCCCTCAATTGAAGAATGGATAAAAAGAATGTGGTACATTTAAAGAATGGTGTAGGCTGGAGAGATGGCTCAGTGGTTCTTCCAAAGGTTCTGAGTTCAATTCCGAGCAACCACATGGTGGCTCACAACCATCTGTCATGGCCTGCAGGCATACATGTAGGCAAAACACTGAATACATAATAAATAAATAAATAACCCTTAAGAAATAATAAAATTAAATTTAAAAAAGAATGATAAAATATATGAATAAGATCATGAAATTTGTAGGCAAATAGATAGAACTAGAAAAAAAAAAACATTCTGAGTGAGATAACCCAGACCCAGAGATACAAACACTGTATGTACTCACTCAAAAGTGGATATTAGATGTGAAGCAAAAAAATACCAGACCGCAATCCATAGCTTCAGAGAACCTAAGTAACAAGGATGATCTAAAGAGGGACACATGCATCACTCTGGGCAGGGGAAATAGATGAAATATCCTTAGAAAAAATGGATACATTGGGGAGGTAAAGAGAAGGGGATGGGTGTTGAGAACATGAGGGAACCAGATGGTCACATTGTGGAAAGGACGGGGTGGAGGAGAAAGGAAAGAGTTATTTCGATAGTGGGAATAATTACAAGGTTAGGGAGAAACCTGATGCTAGGGAAATTCCCAGGAATCCACAAAGATGATCACAGTTAAGACCACTAGCAATAGTGGAGGGGGTGTCTAACTGGCCTTCCCTTGTAATCAGATTGGTGACTACCCTAACTGTTATGATGAACCTTCATCTAGAGCAAGGCATCCCACCATGTGGAATAAGCTTCAAAAATTCATTTCATGCACTAGGGATAGATCCTGATACTATTGCCAGGGGTCCCACAAACTTTCCAGGCTACAAAACTGTCACCCACAGGCATGGTTCCATTTCATGCAAGATCCTCAGTAGTCTTTTGACACTCTGTGAGCTCCCAAAGGTTCAGATCAGCTATCTCTGTAGATTTTGTAGTCATGTTCTTGATCCCTCCCTTACTCACATAGTCCTTCCTTTCTCTCTTCACATGGACTCCCATAGCTCAGCCTGGTGCTTAGATGTGGATCTCTGCACCTGCTTCCATCAGTTATTGGATGAAGGTTCACTAGAGATGTTTAAAATCTCCTTACTAAAGCGTCCTTCCTGGTGGATAGCTTTCACAGTATCACAATATGTTAGTTAGACTCCATGGGAAGAAAAGTCACCAATGATTTTACCCAGCTCTAAATCCTGTGAGATACACTACTGACTATTGAAGTATGATATCCCCATGGGTACAATATTGTCATGAATGTTGTGTAGACAATCAATCACTTTCTTTTTTTTTCTTTTTTTTTATTAATTTATTTAATTATTAAAGATTTCTGCCTCTTCCCCGCCACCACCTCCCATTCCCTCCCCCTCCCCCAATCAAGTCTTCCTTCCTCCTCAGCCCAAAGAGCAAGCAGGTTTCTCTGCCCTGTGGGAGGTCCAAGGACCACCCACCTCCATCCAGGTCTATTAAGGTGAGCATCCAAACTACCTGGGCTCCCACAAAGCCATTACGTGCAATAGGATCAAAAACCCATTGCCATTGTTCTTCAGTTCTCAGTAGTCCTCATTGTCCATTATGTTCAGCGAGACCGGTTTTGTCCCATGCTTTTTCAGTCTGCGGCCAGCTGGCCTTGGTGAGTTCCCGATAGAACATCCCCATTGCCTCAGTGTGTGGGTGCACCCCTCGCAGTCCTGAGTTCCTTGCTCGTGCTCACTCTCCTTCTGCTCCTCCTTTGGATCGTGAGACTTCAGTCCAGTGCTCCAATGTTGGTCTCTGTCTCTGTCTTCTTTCATCGCCTGATGAAAGGGGGATGCTTATATGTTTTTCTTTGGGTTCACCTTCTTATTTAGCTTCTCTAGAATCACGAATTATAGTCTCAATGTCCTTTATTTATGGCTAGAAACCAAATAGAGATGCCCAAACATACAACAAAAGTATATGCTCAACTATGTTCATAGCAGCATTGTTTGTAATAGCCAGAACCTGGAAACAACCTAGATGTCCTTCAATGGAAGAATGGATGAAGAAAGTATGGAATATATACATATTAGAGTACTACTCAGCAGTAAAAAACAATGACTTCTTGAATTTTGCATACAAATGGACGGAAATTGAAAACACTATCCTGAGTGAGGTAAGCCAGACCCAAAAAGAGGAACATGGGATGTACTCAATCAATCACTTTCTGATTGGATTTATAGCCCATTCCATGGGAGGAAAGTTGTGTCTGCTACCATAAATCTGGTTAAGAACAAATGGTTGGGTAGCTAATTAGGTCCCAGGACTGCTCTTGCTAATTTTATTTTGCTAAATGGACATACTATCAAAGCATATTCTAAACATATACTCTATACCTATAAATTGGTGATGCTCCCATTTCTCTTCAGAGTATTATTTTGTTCTACGGATGATTAGCACAGATACTCAACAATTAGTCAAAGAGTGCAGAGAGTTTGTGGTGTCGTCAGCAACAAATTGAATATCTCTAATATTACCTTTCCCACCAAGGCTGATGAAACCCAGATTATAAGGACAGAAATATTGTAAGAACAAGATTTCAGGGAGTTGTATTTATGTTGGTTCATCATGGGTATTGGCCAAATAGAATATATGTTCAAAAATAAAGATCTATCAACTTTGGCTAAGAATAAACTATGTCTTATACTCTTTGATATTGTGAGAATGGGCAATGGTGGATGGATGTGAAGGAAGTTTTAGGAAAATGAGTTAGTATGCCAGAATCTGTTTTGCCTTCTCCAAAAGTCTGCCTGGCTTGTGCTTGGTTTCCCTGTTCTAAATAATCATTGTAGTTGCTTGCAACTGATAACATGAGCCAGAAACAAGTGGAAAGTTCTAACTTCTGCTGATTTATAGTGCAGGCTTAATAAACCAAGGGAATCAACAATATCACCACTTTTACAAGGATGCCACAGCATATATGAACTGAATGTTAATTATATTGAATATTCCCAAAGTTCCTGTCCCATATGAGTATATAGAGAAATTTTAATCTAATCATTAATCCAGAAAATGCTCTACAACATTACAGGCCAATCTGAGAAAGGTATTTTCTCAACATTGTTCCTTCTTTCTAGAAGACATAGGTTCAAGTCAAAATGACAAAAATCTAACTAGTGTAACATGAACAGGACCTGTTTGTTGGGGTTTCTGTCCCACACGGTACCCCACATTCGGCAAGCCCCAAAGAAAATCACACAGAGATCTCTATTAGTTATAAAGCTGATTGGCTCATCAGTTCAGGCTTCTTATTAGTTCTTATGACTTATATTAACCCATTATTCTGATCTATTTTTGCCATATGGCTCACTACCTTTTTCAGCTGGCAGATCACATCCTGCTTCCGTGGTGGTCTGTGCAGGACTGGGAGGAACAAACTTCCTCCTCCCCAGAATTCTCCTGTCACCTTTATTTCCTGTCTGGTTTTCCCACCTATACTTCCTGCCTTTATTTAAAACATTTATTTAAAGCATTTATTTAAAACACGAATGACAGAATACAGACAATTCTCCTGCATCACTTCCCTGTCTTTAAAAAACAAAACAAAAAACACAGAAAAATATCCATAGTCCATTTTGGGGGAATGTGGGTGTAGTATCCCAGGCTACTTCCAGCTGGTTGAGGATGCTGATAATCTTATGGAGACCTAAAGAAAATTTAGAGTTATGATCAAGTCCTGACTGAAGTATCCTGTGAATCTTGATCATCTCAGGCAGCAGTCGTGAACCTGTTCTGGATGAAGAACTCAGACATCTGGGCCATCTATTCCTCCCAGAGATTTCTCAGGTGGGCTTCCTTGATCAAAGCTCATTTTTCTTAACTCCGAATAAATCCAGAGCCCCTTGTTTTCTCTGGAAACAAAAACAAATTCTCTTCTCCAAAGTAACATACCTTTTGACTTCAATTTTGAAGTCAAGGTATTTTCAAAATACCTATCTTGGATTAATTCTGCAGCATTTATAAGCAAATATCTTTTAGCAGCTGTTGCTCCTTCCTCAGCATTCAAACAATTCAAATAGAGCACAATAACATAGAGTATCAAGATTCTCTGTGTATTTTCCATCTTTATGTGGCTTTACTTTAACCTGTATTTCTTTTAATTTTACTTTTAACTTTTGGCTTTTTGAGACAGGTTCTCTGTGTATCTTTGTCCTGGAACTCCCTGTGAGGCTATCCTTGAAGTCACAGAGATCTGTCTGTCTCTGCCTCCCAGGCAAATCCTATCGGCATGTGCCACCACAACTGGCTACTCTCTTCTTTCTTTTTTTTTTATATTTTGAGAACTTTAACCTTTAGCCTGTATATATTTTTAACAAAATGTAAATCATTTAGAGGTTTTCTTTCTCTTTGAATCTCTCTTTACTGTATATCTCTCTTTTTCTGACCATGTGGGTCTTTAATTTGCTAAGGAATATGGAGAGGATTAAAACTGTGGCTTTGACTACTAGATCCAGCCTATTCCTTAGCTTTATGAAATTCCACCCTCATGGTGGAGGTACCGGTTGTAGCCACATTTTTTGCCACAACTCTATGGCATTTCAAGGTCCTTGCCATGAAGCAAGCTGCAACAGTGTGTCCATAGTTCCATAGTCAGGACTGCCTTCTTCAAAGAGTCAGAGTTTTCCCTGGCAGGATGGCCCAGAGAGATGGCATTTTAAAACCGTGCAGCCTTTTTTCCTGCTACCATTGAAAACTGAAATGCTTTACTCTAGTCTTTTCCAAGCTTTCTTAGGCTTTCTGTGGATGTAGTTATCCACATGGGCACCATTTGTAACATGAACGGAGCCTGCTTGTTGAGGTTTCTTGTCCTGCCCAGTTCCCTACCCATTTAGTCCCAGAGAAAATCACACAGAGGTCTCCATAAATTATAAGCTGATTGGCCCACAAGCTCTAGCCTCTCACTGGCTAACTCTCACATCTTAATTAATCTATTTTTCTAATCTATTTTTGCCGTATGGCTCAGTACCATTTTCAGCTGACAGGTTACATCCTGCTTCCTTGGTGGTCTGCACAGGACTGGGAGAAATCAACTTTCTCTTTCCCAGAATTCTCCTATCACCTCTACTTCCTATCTTGTTTCCCACCTATACTTCCTGCCTGGCAATCAGCATTTATTTAAAACATGATTGACAGAATACAGACAATTCTCCTTCACCTAGTTTTGATCCAGCTGCCCTCATTCCCCTTGACTGACAGCGGAACTTCCTTGTAGTCTGTAATTAACAAGGATATTTGTGTTCTTTCTGGCCAGTGAGTCTCCACAGAAAAAGTAGAGGTATAAAAGGTTGCTGTTCTTTCACCTGAAAAGAAGCCTTTGTGTCTCAATCCCAGCACCTCCCCCCACCACCACCAGTCTCAGCTACCCAGGCTGTGCTGGCTGCAGCAAGTGGAGGTCCCACTGAGATCTGGAAAGTGGGGATTTGTGAATGGGGTTGCTCAGTTTGAGGAGCATATTGGGGAAGGTAATGTGTTTTTATTTTTCATCCCCAGAGATACTCTGAGGGACATCCTCCAAAAGATAAGCAAGTATAAAAAGGCAGGAGGGTGAATTGAAAGGCCTCAAAAAGTAACAGAAACTCTTAAAGCAACAAGGCATGGAAGTAACAAGGAAGATAGCTAAAGATTTTGTACAGGAGGGATTTTAAATGTCCAGACTAGGAACAAGCCACGTCAGATTAATAGGAGTATGTGTGTCTTCATCCTCAGAGATGTTCTGAGAGATGCCCTCTGGAAGACTGGCCAGTAAGGAAGTAATAAAGGGGAGGCAGGAGGGTGAATTGAGGGCCTCAAAAGATAGAATATGTACAGATGTATGTTATTATGTTGATTGTGTTGTCTTTTGTTTTCTGGACTGGAGGAAGACATTTGATCTGGGAACTGCTAAGAAAGGTATTTTGACTTTAAAATACAGGCCTAAGGATTTGATGCTATGGAAAAAAGGTTCTGCCTCTCAGAAGTGGGTACCGGATGGGACAGAAATCCCAACAAGCAAGCCCCGTCATGTTACAAACTAGAATATTGGTCAATGAAAGCTTGCATACTAGTTTGCCATCACATTTCTTGCTTCAGTTCTACAGTGAACAAAACCGGAGATAATCCCCTTATATCAGTTGTTTAAATGTTTCACCTCAAAATGACAATTAATGATTACCATAATTTAAAACTAAAATTTATTTTGCTTTCTACAGTTGTGAGGGGAGGGGAAGAGAACTGGGGACCAGTTGGTACCTAAGGACAAAAATTTCTACCGCAATTGTTAGGAAATGGCACCAAGGGAAAGGGAAAAGTGTGAACTTTGCACCAATTGAAGGTGGAATTTTCTTAATCACACTCAGTTTTGGTACCTAAAACTTCACGATTACTTTCTATTGGTCTGATCATGTTAGCTCACACCTCTTCTGTCTGGGCCTTGATTTGGCAATGAGTGTGTGGAAAGTCTTAGTTTACTATTTTACTGGGACAGCTTGGCAAGTTCTCAGATCTACTTTAAGAGCTTATCTTTGGAGCTAGCTATAGCCTGAGCAACTAGACCCAATAAATTCTTTTATCTAAAAGAAAATTATAAAATTTCAGAATTTTCTGAACTTGCTAACAAATATTTTTACAGATCATAAGAAACTTTAAAATGCATAAATTGCAATTACAATCCTTTGAAAAATATATTTATTTCAATTCATACACAGGTATGTATGCCTGTAGGTAATTGTACCCCCAGAGACCAGAAAAAAGTATGAGATTCTCCTGGAGATGAAATTGCAGGAATTTCTGAGCTACACAACTTAGGTGCTGGTAATTTGGGATCTGTGAAAGAACAATGGTTACTGAACTGCAGAACAGTATCCCTAGCTCCAGTTAATACACTTTCAAATCAAACAATATTGATTAGGTGTATATGCATTTATTTATTTAAACATGATTTAATATTATACTTAGCTGTTCTCCAATAATATGTACAATTGTTTTTAATATATTTGTTTTAACCAATTTAAATTTGCTTTTAGTAGGTTTGTTTTAAAAAGTTAAACAAAGAAAGCACTTGTCTCTGTATCTGACTGCTCTTATCATTATAATCAATATTATTAATAGTTGTCTTACTAATGAAATGTGATAATATCCCCACCAATAATCTTGTGAGACACTTTTAAACATATTCAACTGTTTTTTTTTTAAATGAATTTCAAGTTTTCTCTTCTATTATCTTTGGAGTCCTTTTGCTTATATTTCTCTAAACAAATGCAAATACCTTTATCCTTTTCCTGTTGTACTATCTGACAAGTCTAAATTCCTTCCAACAATTATAATGGATTATAAAGCAAATATTGCTACAATTTGCTCTCCTTAATGTCTTTAAATTTTTTTCAGCAGAATTTTATTTATATAGATATCATGATGAAGAAAAGAGGGTCTCTGATCCAGAAGTTGTCCATATTTTGTATTTGATAATGTATCTTTTTTTTGTTCAAAGACAAAAAATGGGAAAAACAGTAATGGGTCTTGGAAGAATTATTCTTTATCTTCCACCAGGGGTGGGAGTTGAAACAAAAAATAGGGTGGTGGATGGATAGCTAAGTGACATAGTATGATGTCAAAGAAGAATGGAAAGTTTTTCTAAAACAATGTCATCTACTTTTGCACTATGAATTATAGAAATTGGTTACAGTATAGAATCCTTTAACATTCCTTCTTATTTTCAACAATGCTGAAAGGTATAATTTCTGGGGAAAGAGAGTAGAAAAAAATAATCTTTAATCTCTCCATTACACTTGGGAGAGTGATGGTTAGTAAATGGCTCTTTGCTCATGTACTATAGTTGCTTAGGGTATGTCCAAACAGTCACATTAGTCAGCAAATTCTTATGAGAAAAGCTTGGTTTTGTCTTACATCATGAAACATGTCACATCCCACATTATCTACAATATGTAATTATTTCCCATTGATGCATAAAGCACAGTTATCAGTGAAAAGATTTCTGCTTTTTACTGTAGAAATAGGATAATCACTCACTTATCTTCATAGGTCTACTATAAATATATTACAGAGGTTTTGTTGTGTTGTAATTTTACTTTCATTTAGCTTTAAGATTTTTTTTATTTTTTCTTGATTCATTGATTACTCAATAACCATTTGTTTAATCTCCATGAGTGTCTATATTTACTAGAGAGATATAAGTTGCTAATTTTAAGTTTTATTGCATTGTGATCAAATAGGACACAAATCAATCTGTTTGAATTTGTAACGATTAGCTTTGTGTCCCAGAATGTAGTCTATTTTAAAAAATCCATGTGCTCCTTAAAAGAATGAGTAATCTTCATTGTTTGAAAATAATATAGTGTAGATATCTCTTGAATCCATATTATGTGTAATGTTAATTAATTCTAATGATTTTCAGTTTATTTTTGTTCAGATGCATAGTGGCAAGAGTGGTATGTTAATAATATTAATAGATTAATGTCAATCTTCATTTTTAAAACCTAAAACACATTATTTACTGAAAATAGGTGCCCTAAAGTTTGATGCATATGTGTTTTGGATATTAACATCTTCTTGGTTAACTGTTCTCTTTATTAGAATGAAGTGTCACCATTTAACTCTTTTAATTAGTGTTACTTTAAAGTCTATTTTGTCAGATATTAGGACTGCAACACCGGCTTGTGTTCTGGTTCTATTTAAGTGGAGTATGTTTGTCTCTCCTTTTACCCTTAGGCAGTGTAAACCTTTAAAGCTAAAATGGGTTTCTTAGTCAGACTGAGATTATTTTAAATGCCATCATGGAACTACAACTAATGGAAACAGATGCAGGTCCACAGCTGACAACTGGGTTGAGCCCAAAGTCCAGTTGAAGAGTGAAAGGAGTGAGAATACACCAAGAGTTCAAGAAAATGATGGAGACACCCACTGAAACAGCTTACCTGTGCCCACCAACTCTAGTCTGACAGCTAGGGAAACATCATAGGACCAAGCTAGGCTCTCTGAATGTAGGTGACAGTTGTACGGCTGAGGCAGACTGCGGCGTCACAGGCAATGAGACCAAGATTTATTCCTACTACTTATTCTGAATTTTTGGAACCCATTCTCTTTGCAGGGGTACCTTGCTTATCCTAGATATAGTGATAAGGTCCTTGGTCCTGCTTCAAAACAATCTGCTAGATTTTGTTAACTCTTATGTGAAGCCTTACTCTATCTGAGGAGTGGATGAGGGGTAGAAAGAGAGGTGGGTTGAGAGGGTAGGAAGAGGGGAGGGATTGAGAACTGGATTTGGCATATAAAATGAGAAAAATAGGGTTTTTTTAAAATTAATTAATTTATTTCTTGTAGACAAGTTTTCGAAGAAGGATTTGGTTTTTTGATCCATCTAGTTAGGCTATGCTTTTTTGAAGAAGAAGAAGAATTTGGGACATTAATAGTTAAAGTAATTGAATTATGGTGTTAATTTATGTCATTGTGCTGTTTATTTTTGTAGACTTGTGTTCTCAATGTTACTTCCTGTTTCAATAAATACAGTTTTTTATATCTTTCTATAGTCACTCTACTATGTACATCCTCTCCTCAGTGTGAAATAATTACTTTTTGTATTTTTATGTCTTTTATACATAAATTTAAAGGATATTTACATTGTGGAAAGTTTTATTTCATTTTAGAGCCACTTGTACCTTCACTTTTACTCACTAATTGTGTCACCAGTTAACTTCCCTTCATTTCACTTTGTGCAAGGTATCACTAGGAAAACAGTTAACACTGTCATCAGAAATGGGAGATTGTCTGATACTATGATAGAGTAAGAAAAACCAGGTTCTTTAAATTAAAGCCAAAATACCCCTATAAGGCAAAAAGACAAAATATTCCTGATCTCAATCTCAAAGTCTTCTTTTCCTTTTTATAAAATCAGGTGGTCAGTCTATCCATATGTTTTACTTAGGGTTTCTATTGCTATGAAGAGACACTATGACCACAGTAACTCTTAAAAAGGAAAACAAGTAATTGAGGTGGTCGCTAACATTTTTACAAGTTTAGTCCATTATTATCATGGTGGTGATCATGGTGGCATGCAGACAGACATGTGTTGAGGAAGAAGCTGATACATGTTAATATGCAGGCAATAAGAAGTAGATTATTTCACTGGGCATGGCTTGAGCATATATGAACCCTCAAAGCCCACCTCCACAGTAACACGCTTCCCCCAACAAGACCATACCTACAAATATACTATGCCAATGGCACACCTCCAAATATTACTACCCTCCTTGAAAAACATTTTCTTTCAAATAACCACATCAGGTAATCAACCCTGCTCAGTGGGACATTCTGAAATAACAAAGTGCTCTCTACTTGTGTTCTGTGACATTATGGCCACCATACACATGGCAGGCAACTAACTGACAAAATTACATGATTTTACTTTATTGCATGTATTGTAATTATTTTATTGAAATCATGCAATTATTCATTTGTGGTCAGTGGTTGTCGGGTCTGTACTATCTCACTCAACTCTCCTCTATTTGTTGGATTTTTGTCTGTGACTTCCTTCATTTAAAAGTCTCTTTGAGCATCAAAATTCATTTTGTCTTCTCTAATATAGAAGATTTCCATTTGGCTTTCTTATCCAGCTCTAGAATGAGAAAGGGTGTGTATAAACAGCACAGCATCCACAGGAACCAACAGTATCTTAACAGGGTTCTTATCAGCTGAGCACTCCAACAGAATACATTCCTGCCCCGACACTTCTATGGTGGAAGCTGAAAACAGTCTGAAATATCACTAGGAAGTTGTGACCTCTTCATCTTCTCTTATACAGGTCATGGTTTCGGGGTCATGAGGCATTAATACTTTGGGGACTGCTTGTCCCACAAAAGATGACATGGGGATTTCAAATTATCTTTAATGCAATGGATGCAAATAGCCCAGTCATGTGTGGGAAGACCAAAAAACCGAGGTTAAGGGAAGGGTGGAAATTGTTCCAGTGCTGACTTGTGTCTGTGTTAGAATGCACTGAGTTTAGCCTTTTAGATGTCATGTGCTAATTTGCTTTGGTTAGTCTACATTCTGACAAACTGAGGCCTTCCCCAGCATTATAGCCCTTTGTCCCCATGAGTGCAGATCAGCTAGCACCAGAGGGTTGGCATCCTGAGAACTGAACTCTGTTTACCTTGTTCTGAAGTAGAATATTAACTTTCTCACACTTGTATAGCTTGAGAAAAGGTTTATTGTAACTCAATTCTTCAGAAAATCTTTTGTGTACAGACATAGGGAAGATGTGGTGAAGAACTCTGGCCATTGTAGGGAAACATATTCTGGACGCAGTTACTGGGAGCTGAGTAGCAAGTGTAGAGGAGGGGCTGGAAACTTGATTGGGTAAAGCTTTCAATGACTTCTAATGAATTACTTCTGCAAGTTAAATCTCAATAGTTAAGATTCCACAGCCTCCCAAAACAGCACAACAAGCCAGGGAGCAAAGAACCAAAATACAAGCCTGTAGTGGAGATCTCATGTTCAAATCATGAGAGGTTGGAAGTACGTTGTATGACTAGGGTGCCCAGGCATCTAGGGCTTGAAACATGTATGTTGACAAGGAAAAACACTCACCAAGTCTTATCCAGTGAATGGCACAGGTTTAAAAATTAAAAACAAAACATAACAAAAACCTTTGCTGAGAGATAGGCTATCAATCACTATCTTCCTTACATCATTTTCTCATCCCAGCTCTCCATGTCTGTATGTCATGGGATGAAGAAACAATTACATAGGATAAGCAAAGCACCAAGCCTCAAGCAAGGTTATAACATCGAGAAAGCACTTAGTATAGTCATGCTTACAATGATTAATTTTTATTATAATTATGCATTGCATATTAACCAGTCAATAAAATCAGAGCAATGAACCTTTCTCTTTTTATTGGTATCTGCTTATGTTCAGGAAAAATTTAATTGTACTCTGTCTCCTCTTCTCCTTTGGGGACCAGGAAGTGAGTGAGGTGGGAATTAAAAGTAGTACCCCTGGCAGAAGAGATAACTCTCAAGCAAAATCACTTGTTTTTCTTACCTTCATTTACGTGAATCTGCAGCCTGGGAATTCATGTCAATTTATCATAAAGCAGCTTTATTTAAAATAATAATAATAAGGCATTCAAATTAATTAAAGCTATTGCTCCTGAGGGCAAAGGGGGATTCTCCCCAATGTTGATATAGATTTCCAGGTATTTTCAGGGTGTTTCCAAGGAACTGAGGTAGACTAGAATGACAACAGTGACACTAATTTCCCCCTCTTTTTACTTCCTCCCCCTTCTGTCTCTTCTCTTCTCCCTCATAATTTTCACCATGACTTTGCATTTGTCTCCTTACCTAAACTGCTTATGCCTCAAGGATTCCCCAGAATCCTCTGAATGGACACCATGACCCTCAACAGGCTTCCACTATCAATGATCTAGGAGGGATCTGTAAGTATAAGCTAGAACTGTGCTATGCTGTACCATACCCATAATCTACAAGTGACCATTTGCCATATGATATGTGCTCCAGTCAAATTAGATGTCCTGGGTCATGAATTTGATTCCACATTTGTTGACTGAACTAACGCTGAGTTAAAATCTGTGGGAAAATATTGTATTTATATTGAACATGGACATATTTTTGTTGTCACTTCTGTAAACAATAGTGAATACTATTTATGTAGTAGTATATTTTATTTGGCACTGCAAGAGGTCGGAAGCTTATTTCAACTATGCAGATGAATGTCCATTTCTGACAAACACTATACCACTGCATATAAAGAACCAGAGTATGCTTTTCAGATAATGCTGCCCTGAAACCTATCCTCTGCATGCTGGAGACTACTTGTTAGAATGATATTTAACCTCACGCACGATTATTTGTTCACCTTATGTAGCTCTATCGTTATAATTTGAAATACAATGGCTTGCCCACATTGCACTTGTGTTGAATTTAACTGGTCTATACCAGTACTTGGTCCCAGAATCAACTACATGGATATGACCTGAGAACTTACTAGGATCATGCTTTCTCAGTGCCATGAGATATAGTGATTCAGTAGCTGTAATCCTAGAGTCTGATGAAAAGACACCGCGCATGATTTGGTGAGAATAATCTTAAAGATAATTGTGGTGGACACTCCCTTGGCCCCAAGAGGTTGGTTCCATGTCTCTGAACAGAAAGTGTTAGATCAGGACCTTCTGAAGACTCAGGATTTCCCACTCCAGTGCTACCATGAAGGCAGGGCTGATTCTGTTTTGTGCCCTCTTCCTAGTGCCTTCCTAACCAATTCTCCTTTCTGCCTACCAGTAGTTATGTTTATTCAAGGAGTTCAGTCACCTTGCAAAATAAAAACACCACAGTTTAACTGGCAAATATTGACTCAAGCTGTTACGCTTGTGTATTTCAGCAACTCCCAGTGTTTGCAAGCTCAGCAAGCAAACAAAAGCAGGTACAGGAAGTTATTGTGGTGTTTGAAGGCCTTGTTTGTTTTTGTTCAGCTGAGGCATGTTGTCTATTGTGTGAGGCTGGTTACTAAAGAAATACTCTGCAGTTGACAAGGCCAAAGGCTTTAATAGAATAAAAATACATCTTACATTTCCACTTGAAGAGTTTATTTTAATTGCATTTTGAATTATATTGTACCCTAAAGTCCTATTTTTACCCAGCAATGTGCTTCTTCAAAATTAAACCTTGCAGAGAGCAGAACATGTACTGGAGTGCTGCCTAATGGGCAGGTTTAAATTCAGGAATTTAATTTGAGGGAGGCTCTTGATCACATTCTGTATAAAGTTAAGTTTTTCTCCAAATCTGAGAAGAACAAGTGTCAGAAGTTCCTTATATATTTTGTTTCTTCTTGTTGCTTTGTTTTAAAGAACATAAGGTATCACTATGAAGCCCTGGCTTACCTGGAAGTTGTGTAGAATGGCTAGCCTAGAACTCAAAGACCCATCTCCATCTAACTCCTAGTTTTAGGGTTAGAGAAGGCTACTATGCCCAATTGTTCAAATACTTTCACATTTTTTTATTTAACTTTTTAGCATAATTAACTTAGTGAGTACTGAAAAGAATGTCTTTTTTTTTTCTACCTGGTGCATTGGAATACATAGGTATAAAGTGAAAGTTTGTCCCAGTCTGGGAACAAATGGAAGGAACACAGAAGGGTCTAACAGTAGCCTAGAAATTTGGGGACAGGGAGGCACAAGAGCAAGGAGAAGCCATGATTCCCAAACTCATCCCTCTTCCTATTCTCTCCTAGTTTCCTCATCTCCATTGCGTATTTGTCTTATTTCTCTTGCCTTCCTTTTCTCTTTTCATTCTTGGTAATTCTATTTTCTCCTTTATTTCTGTTCTTTAACTCCATCCTCCTGAATAATGTAGTCAGAGAAGAAAATACTGGAAAAATGAAGGAATTAGTCCCCTAGCTAAATCAAGTTCTCTACTCCAGGCACATATATTGTAAACATATTCTTTCATACCATACAGAGGCATAAAAGTACATATATATGCATTTAGAGAAAATACATTTCTTTGGCTACATATTGGTAAAAATATGAAAATTTTTTTATCCATCCAAGCGACACTAACATTGAAAACATTAAATAACTGGGTGTTTTGTGATCATCTACCTGAAACACTTGTTTAGTAATGGTGAAAGTGGGTCTCATGTAGCTTGAGAATCAGCACTCTTTGTATCTTCAGGGTATGGGTAGTTAGCATAAAACATTCTGTACTTCAAAAAACCATTTCACTTCCACCCTGTAGCCTTCAATGAAGTGACCAAAAACAAAAATTATAACTAAATCAATATTTTATTAAGCCATTCTTTTACCTGCATAAATCATTTACACAGGTTATCCCTTTTTGTTCACAGAGAAGTCAAATTTGATGTGTTATGAAAGATATTTCAATATAAACTTAAATATACAACTTAACAAGAGGCATTCATAGGGGAGTATCACAGGAGGAGTGCACATTTCTCAGAAGAGTAGAAGAAAGTATTTAAATGTGAGTACCTAGTAAGGGGACACTAGAAACTCTAATGACCATTTTTACTAAATAAGTCTATATTGATGTTTCAAATGAAATATGGTGATGAAAGAAAGATTAGTTCACTGATTGGCTTGCTTTTTCTTAGAAATGACCTATGATTTCTTTACTGAGAAACTGTTTTTGTAACTGAAGCCGAGGTCATGGCTTGGTTCTCTCCAGCAATGTGATCAATACATAGGATATTTTGAAAGTATGAAAAGAGGTCTTCTCCTTGTACAAATATCAGTGCTGTGGTTAATTCCCTAACTCTCGACGGTATTAAAAGCAAACCTTAGCTAGGGAGTTCCCCATGTGTTTTGAAAAGTCTCTTCAGGATAGAAGAATTTACCTATCACAGAGACTACACAGCTAAATGTAGGTAGAAAATGTACCTTTCACACAAAAAAACAGACATTGGGGACACTGGACAGTTTTACAATACAGACTCACTTCCAACTAACAACACAAAAAAAGACAAGGGTTGACAGTTGCTCTGAACTCACACATTGCATTCCAGTCTCCTGAGGAACAAGAACTTTGGCTGCTTTTACCTTTGTCTTTCTTTTACTTCCCCCTTTGTGGCACATTTACTTTATTATACAAGCAAATCTCAATGATTTTCATTTTTATTCCTCAATTTACAGATATCTGTATACACATATTTTATTACTGGACAACTTTTTAACTTCATTTTTATTTTCTTATGAGAATTTCTTGCTTTATTTTTAGAAGTTTTTTGACTTTAAGAGTTTATTGTATTTTTATTTTGATTCTCCTTTACATATATGTATCTAATTTTATTTCAAAATTTTTCATTATTGAGAATCTTTTTCTTTTGTGCTGATATGCTGTTCTTTTATATAACACCATTTTAATCTTCTTCTTTTATCTCACTCACTTAGTATATCTATAGTTACCCTAGATAATTTGTACCTTCATAGCATATTGTACACTATCTTGGTCATTTGTATGGTGTGAAGTTACTGTTACGTGTTAATGGGCAATTAACTATCATAATTAGTATGTTAACTAAGAATATTCAAAAATTATCCTGGAAAATATATATAACACACAAACAAACATACTATGGAAAAGCATGTGAAAACTCCAAAAGATCAGAACTCCAATGACTAATTAAAAATGCTGAAAAAGGCCAAAAGGTAGAATAAGGGCCAAATGTTTTTTAGCAAAAATATCAATGCCCTAAAGGATGATATGAAAAAGCAGATTAATCCAAAGCCAAAAGGATGAGAAAAATACTCAAAATAGAAAACAGAAAAAATGAACAAAAAGAAAATTAAATAGAAATTCAGCAAGCAAATTGATATTTTGAACAAAATGAGAAATGTTGCCTTAGTTTGCTTTCCATTGCTGTAATGATCACAATGATCAAAAGCAAGTTCAGGAAGACAGGGTTTATTTTAGCTTACAGGCCACAGACCTTCATCAGGGAAGGCAAGACCAGAACAGAAGCACAATCCATTCAAGAACAATGATTGGGACTTGCTCCCAGGTTTACATTAAATTGCATTTTATTTTTAATACAGTTCAGGCCTACAAGCCTTGGGATGGCACTATTCATAGCAGGATAGGCTCTCTCTGTAAAGCATAGAAAGCACTGGAGTGGGAGCTAGCAGGGTAGAAGCTTCCAGCTACATTTCTGGTTCATTCCTCTATGTTGTATAATAAAAGAATGTGGTGTCTTTAACAACCATGTCGTGCTGGTAGGCAATCAACATCAATGGCATCAGTTTGTTTTTAGGAGCTCCTAGGGAGCCCATTGCTCAGGATTTTCATTAGGAACTGTGTAGCTTCTGGGACTGGTTCTATCACTCTTGCAGAATGCTTCCCTTCAAACTGCTTTCATTTATTTCATCTTCTTTATAATTAACACACAAAACAGTAGCTTTCCTTATGTCTTTTCTACATATCCTTAGTCTGATGTGCTGGACAGTTGAGTCAACTTCACTCAAGGTATAAGTCATTCAAGAGGAAGGAACAATTGAGATAATGAATCCAAAAAATCAGGCTTCAGTCAACCCTGTTGGGTACTTCCTTAATTACTGATTGATGAGGAAGGGCCCATCCTCTTGTGGGTGTTTGGATTTGTGGACTGATGATCTTGGGTTTTATAAGAAAGCAGGTTGAGCAAACCATGGGAGCAAGACAGTAAACAGCTCTCCTCCTTGGCCTCTGTGCCAACTCCTGATTCCAGGTTCCTACCTTCAGTGCATTTACTGATGATCTGTGAGCAAAATAAATCCTTTCATAATTAAGTTACTTTTGGCAATACTATTTAATCACAGCAATGGTAACCATAACTAAAGACACTTGGGTCAACACTCTCTACCCTTCTTCTCCTCATCTCCCTGCTCCCTATCCCCACTTAAGCCATTCCAACTCCAGGACTCACGCTTCCACTTTCATATTGCATGTTATTTGCCTCCTCCATGCCCCACTTCATCATTTAGCTCTTACACAATGTCTTCCTGGCCTTTATATGTGTTCACTTACACATATTATATACATATTAAGTTCTGAAGTTATATGCACATATGAGAAACTGTGCCTTTCGTAGCCTATGTGACCTCATTTAATGCAATATTCTGCTATGTATATCTTACATAAAACGACCTCAATATACTGCTGCCATTTAGTAATGCTAAAATCCTATTACTATGTTTTGTGTATAATAAAAACCTCCAACAATTAGATAGCAATTAATTAGTCATATTGATGCCAAGAATCAGGGTATTTAATAAAGAATAAGGAAGACATTTTCTATCCTTTGGACCAACCCAGTAAAACTGAAGCTTCAAATCACGGTGCAATTGGGAATGGAGTAAAGGCTGGAAAGTGTGATGAGAATGTTGAGAGTCTTCAAAGAAGAGGTGCTAGTGAAAGACCATTAATACAAATTATTCATCATCTGAACTATTAATTTTTAATTAGAAAGAAAGTAAGTTCTATATCTTGCAATATAATCCAAGACTACTAAAAAGTTTCAACCCTTTTAAAGTTCAATGTAAGCGGAAGACAAGCAAGGCAAGGCAAATGGTTTATTAACATGATACTCAACAATAAGTCTATATAGCAATATTTCTTCCTTCACTTTTTTTCTAATCATCTATAGCCCTTTAATGTGTTCAATAGGTTTATGAACATTAAATAGCAGGTCAAAATGCATCCCAGAGTTCTGTTAATGAATTCTAAATTATTCTGAACTCCTGAAAGTACTTCATATTCTGTGAGCCCTTGTGGCCTCAACAAAATTCTTTCTATGGCCTGAAAGCATGCTCTATGGATTCTTGTGACTCTTATTTTCTAAACAAATTTCTTTAACCAATCATGCCTCCTCCAGTGCTCAAAAAAAAAAAAAATCTCAGCAGCAAACAATATGAACTCACTTAAACCAGTACACAAGAACTTTGGAAAGAGGGGAAAATTTGCTTTTCTTGTTGACAAAATAATCATAAGCTTGTTTTGTATTATGACTTTCCACGCATAAATCAACATGGTAGCACCAACCCTGTAAGAAGAAGAAGTATAGTTTTCATCACCCTGTAACCACTCTTTGCATTTATTTCCCAATTTTCTTTGTTATTCATTTCCTGTTCAATTTGGAGCCAGCATAGTTATGGCCTTGCTGCTGAGGTAGGAGGCAATGCCAATAAGCAGGAAATATATTACAGATAAGACTCAGAGAAACTCTTTTGAAGCAGTAAAAGCTGTAGACGAGAAGTGGTTGTTCAGTTGTTTGCATTTGGCACAAGAAGAAAACGTTCCATTTTTAAATTCAAAGCCTCTGCACCTTTGTAAGTGAAAGAAAATCACACAGTCCCCTTAGTATTTCAGTCTTGGCTCCAAATGGCCAAGAGAGGTTGATGAAAGCTTTCATAAATCACTAATTTTATCTGGAACTTGCTCAAAAGAGTCAGTCCCTTGATGAAAACAATGTGGACCGTGTTCCAAGGCTTTAGAAGGATGATAGACACATCAACAGTTGTCTCTGAAAATCCTCTGGAAAATTTTAACAAACAGTAGTTGATAGTTTGCAAAAAGATTCAGAAAGATCTGCGAGAAATGCATAAATCTTTTTATTCAACATAGATCTTCCCAAACCCTTAGGAAGGTACAGCATGAAGAGTTCAGAGGTGGGATCTGAAGACATTAGTACTGTGAAGGCTTACACCTTGAGAAACACTGGGTAGGGACTAAGTTCTAGGGATAAAATAAGTTTTGATCGTTGACAGTAGTTTAAATATATGCATCAACATACTATGATAAAAGCCATTATTTTGTATGTTAACGTTAAGTAATAGAAGAAAATCACATCAGAAAAGGTAGATTGGTGAATTCTACATCCCAACAGCTAGCTTACTCCATTAGAATGACTAATTCTCAGAGTGTCTGAATTATTGAATTGCTTTGACAATTTGTTCTTATTGAGCTTATTGAGCTAAGCATAGAATAAACTCAAAATGCTATACAAGTTAAAATGTGTTTAAGAGTGAAGTAAAACGAATTGCCAAACTAAATTACAAGAGACTTCCTGGGTGATAAGCTTCTGTCCTAGATGTCTTTCAGACCACAAAGTTGGCTGTGCTTTACCTCTGTGGTATCTCATGAAATAATGGGAAATTGCAGAGTTAAAATGAAATATAAGCACAATATGTGGACCAAGAGTAAAAGACAGTGGAAGTACACTTATCAGAAATTACCCATGTTTTGAATTACACATTGGGAAACATTTGTGGACTGTATTAATTTATTTGTTTGTTCGTATAGGACCTCATATAGCCCAGGTTGGCCTAGAACACACTATTTAGCTTATGTCTAACCTTCCTGCATCAGCTTCATGAGTTCTTGGCCTGGTTTTCATTATAAGAACAATGATAACTTTGGAATAAGGTCAGTTAGAGCATTCTGTATGGTTTCTGAATCTTCTTCTATACCATCTTAAAGTATTTCTGGCAAGGTTTTATTTAATTATTATTGCCACAGGGAAAATTCTGAATGGCAATCTGAACTATGAAATAAGAGCATATGAAGATAGTATATCCAAGCAGTTTTATTTAAAGAAAAGCTTAATCAGAAAATTATTTTTCTCAGATTGGTACAGTTTTAATTTTATTAGATTTCAAAATTGTGACACTTTCACAGAGAACAGAAAAAGAAATGAGCACCTTATAAAAATGGCTTTTTTTTCCACGTTCTCTTTTCTGATTGGATCTATGTGTTAATTTTTGGAAGATGATTCATCAGCAAGATGGCACCCAGCTTCAGTCTCTTCTTGGTTTAGTAATCACCGCAGAAATGAGGTTGAGAATAAACACATTTCCTCTTTAATAACCTACTGTCTCTGTTAACCAGTACTCATGTTCAAAACTGAACATGGACCAAAGTCAGTTTATCAAGGGAGGGCTGAGTTTGACGCCTTCTGAGAGATGTTTAAATGATACTTTGATGTCACAAAGTCCAGCATGGAAGTATAAAGGAAGTTGCATTTATAATGAAAGTGAGAAGACTTTCCTTCAGATATGAATTTTACCAGCACTCTGCAGACTCCCCTTGGGTCTTTTGATGCCACCACAAGGTGGCACTACTGACTGATGAAATAACACTAAAATAATAGTCACATGAATGCTTAACTGGGCACTGGCAAGGTTTTACTGCAAATACTAAGAGGAGTTTGCAAGTCAATCAGACAGCAGTTTTGTTTTGTATTCTATCTAGGTTTACTCTGGAATGGAGGATATCATCCTATCAGATTGCCTGAAAATTACATTCTTACCCTATGAGACAGTTATGAACAGGTGAGACTTCTGGTATTAAAATCAAGACAAAACGATTATGGTATATGTTAGACAGATGAAGATGTCCTAAACGTTAAATTATGCCACAATAAAAAGAAAACCATACTTTCAGCTAGTTTTCGAGGAAATAAATGAGAATTGTCAAATTAAGAATTTTGAACTTAGCAAATAGCCCACAAGGTATTGACAATGTCGTTGGGTAGATTGATAGATTATTTCTTACCCAGATGTTAAACTATGTTTAAAGAGGAATGAAAAGAAGTAAGCACTTGGGTTTTTTAATAAATTGTTTTAAAATATGATAGCTTGAGATTGGCAGAATAGATCTGATGGCGTAAATTCAATCCGCAAGATCCACAAAGTAGAAACAAAGACTTCCTAGAAGTTATTCTCTGTCATCCACATTTGTAATGTGTCATATTTGTGCCCCATGAACAAGAAGGAAAGGAAGGAAGAAAGAAAGGAAGGAAGGAAGGAAGGAAGGAAGAAAGAAAGAAAGAAAGAAAGAAAGAAAGAAAGAAAGAAAGAAGGAAAGAAAGTAGTTTCAAATTTTATTAACAAATCTATGTTGCCTAGTATTGATGTACTCGAAACAAGGAGATGGCAGGGCAAGGAGAACAATAAGATAAACCTGATCCCTTTTCCAATCCAGTAACACTAATCTGTGAAGCACAGGCAGCTTTCCAGTGTAGGCATCTGAAAAATTTGGTGACAGAATGAATACAGCATTATTACAGCATAACACTACTAATGACTCTTGGCATAAAGTTTAATAAAGGTGATTGGATAACAGGTGTTTTTCTGATGGGGTGACGGCTTCTACATATGATGAAATATGCTGAGAGCTGCTTTGTAGATTTTTCTAATATTTACTTTATATTATGAAGTAGAGTAATAACCCTTTATAATTTTTTTCTTACATGGAAGGTATTGTAAAAATTCTGATTCTAAAGTTTTGTTATTATTTCTGAGTCTTTTCTTCAGTGAGTTCCTTCTGAATAACTGCTGCCTCTCTTGGTTTAGCATCCAAGTGAAGCAGACCTTAGACAAGGATATCAATATAAGAAAATTACTTCGAAGAAAGCCATAGGTAAGGTTCAGAGATTGTGAAAATAAAAGACAGACATTCTGTTAACATTCAAATGAAGACATATTTTCAGTATAGGTTACATTCTATGTAGTATGTTGTCTATATACTAAAAATAATTATTTTTAAATCAAGTGAAATTTATTGATTTATTTTTAGTTTTTCGAGGCAGGGTTTCTCTGTAGCTTTGGAGCATGTCCTGGAACTAGCTCTGTAGACCAGGCTGGCCTCGAACTCACAGAGATCCACCTGCCTCTGCCTCCCAAGTGCTGAGATTAAAGGCGTGCGCCACCACCATCCGGCAAAATCAACTGAAATTTAACTTAAGTTATACATACTGTGTTTTAACACCATGTAACCCCAATTTCACAAATCTCAGGTGAAGGTATTGAGCAGATAAGAGTAGGATATCAGTGTAAACTTCATGAATGAGTAACTCTTTGATGTAGCAACCACATGAAATGATCCAAGATATTCACAGGTATGTTGTAGGAGCTGCGGGCTGTGTTCCTGCCACCCCAGCTCCTGGTCGCCTAGCTAGCTTATGCCTCAAAATAACAACACACAAACTCTATTCATTTAAAGACTGCTTGGCCCATTTCTATTCATGTGTGTAGCACCCCAAGGTGCGCTTACCGGGAAGATTCTAGCCTACATCCATCCTGGGTTGGAGCTTCATCCCATCTGCCCCAGAGAGGAGAGCTATCGAGTCTGAGCTCACTTCCTCTTCCTCCCAGCATTCTCTTCTGTTTACTCCACCCACCTATGTTCTAACCTATGAGGGCCAAGCAGTTTCTTTATTTTTTAACCAATGACCTTCCTCCATCATTTCCCCTTTTTCTGTTTAAACAAAAAAAAAGGAAGGCTTTAACTTTAACATAGCAAAATTACATATAACAAAACAGTTATCAAGTAAAAATTATAATATTTACATCTATTTTATATTTATCATAACTAAGTAAAACTATAACTATAACTAACTATTCTTCAACTCCATCAAAGACTCCAGAAAGATACAATATTACCTAAGCAAACAAGAAATAAGCAACTTTCAAACTCTAGAAATGACAGAGACATCTCGCTGCCTTGATAGTCACCCAAAGTTTCTCTGTACCGTTGGGGCATCCATCTTCGGCCTACAGGCCCATAGTTTCCTGCAGACATTTCTATGAAGCAGGAAATTTCAAAGGCAGTTCAGTCACTATCTGTTGAGTCCTGCAGAATGTCTCGCAAACTCTTTCATGAATCAGGAACCCCGAAAGATCATCTCACCTTTAGGCAAGTTCAGTAGTCCTCTCTCTGCGGGTTCTCTGTGTCCAGTTTATACAATAGTCCAGGCAAGAGCAGTTTCTTGCTCAAATGGCTATCAAATTCCATAAGGATCCTCTTTGATGCCCATCTTCTTCTTGAAGTAGATTGGTGCTGCCAGGAGCAGAGTGTCTCATTGTCATGAAAAGTCCTAAGTTATTAAAACATTAAATGCCATATTCTGCAGTCTTTGAAAGATATGAAGAATGCCTATCTAACTGAAATATATCTATGCACATCTAAAAAATCTAACTAACATGACTAAAAGCTTGACAATTATTGATGATTATCCATTAACAACCTATATATATTACATTTTTAAATGAACTACACAATCACAATACCTTAATCAAGATTAGAAATATGCATATACATATAACAAAATTGACCTTCAAATCCACACCAATGCAAATTATTCATATCTATATCATATCCCCCTTTAAATGTAAAAGAACATTTATAAACAATATTTGGGAATATGGACGTAGTTATTTCTCTCCAAACTGCTTCCTGCTGAATGGGGGGCGCTGTTATTCAGGTCTTTTGTGGGATAACCTGCCTGCAAGGTTCATCTCAGTCAGCAGTTGAGCAAAGTAATTTTTTGAGGATGTTCACAGCAACCTTTCAGGAGGGCAGGGTCTATCATACCATATTGGGATGGAAGCAATCCGCAGGGTGTCGTCATCTGTGAAAACAAAAAAAGAATCTCTTTTCCAGAGTATCATATCCTTAGATCCAAATTCTGAAGTCAAGGTATTTTCTATCTATGTTGGATTAATTCAGGAGCATTTATAAACAAATATCTTTTAGCATCTGTTGCTCTTTCCTCAGCATTCAAACAACTCAAACAGAGTGTAATAGCATACAGTATCAAAATTCTCTGTGTATTTTCCATCTTTGTGTGCTTTATTTTAACCTCTATTTCTTTACTTTTACTTTTATTTTATACTCTCTGTATATCTTTGTCCTGGAATAACTCTGTAGACCAGGCTGTCCTTGAACTCTCAGAGATCCGCCTGTCTCTGCCTCCCAGGCATTGGGATTAAAGGTGTGTGCTACCACACCTTGAAGTCACAGAGGTCAAACTACCTCTGCCTCCCAAGTGTTGGGATTAAAGGTGTGTACTACCACACCCACTTCCTTATTTTTGTTTTTTTTTTTTTACTTTTAAGAACTTTAACTTTTAGCCTGCATATATTTTTAAACACACTGTAAATCATTTAAAGTTTTCTTTGTCTTTGAATTTCTCTTTACTGTATATCTCTCTTTTTCTGACCACACGAGCCTTTAAATTACTGAGCAATATGGGTAGGATTAAAGCTGTGGCTTTGATGGCTGGATTCAGCCCATTCCTTAGCTTTCCAGCCTCATGGCTGAGGTACCGGCTGTAGCCATGTTTATCACCACAACTCTGTGGCGTTTCAAGGTCCTTGCCAGCAAACAAGATACAACATTCAAATGCTCTCTCTGTAGCTGACCTCCTGTCTCAAACAGTCAGAGTTTGCCCTGGCAGGATGGCCCAGAAAGCCAGCATTTTAAAACAGCACAACTTTTTTCCTGCTACAGCTGAAAACAAACAAGCATACAGTCAGCTTTTATCAATACCATTTAAGTGTTTCGTGGCAGGACCTCTTAATGAGCTGCAGGGGTTTGCAGCTAAAGCTGAGTCAGGAAGCCTCTCTTAGATGAGAGTGCTTGCTTGCCTCTAGCAAGCAGAGCAGACCCAAGAAATTGCTGCTACCAAGAAAACATGCTTTACTCTATTCTTTCCCAAGCTTTCTCAGGCTTTCTCTGGATATAGTTGTCCACATGTTGGGGGCCATTCTGTAGTAGGAGCTGTGGGCTGTGCTCCTGCCGCCTCAGCTCCTGGTCGTCTAGCTAGCTTATGCCCCAAAATAACAACACACAAACTTTATTCACACTTCCTCTTCTTCCCAGCATTCTGTTCTGTTTACTCCACCCACCTATGTTCTAACCTATGAGGGTCAAGCAGTTTCTTTATTTTTTAACCAATGACCTTCCTCCATCACAGGTATAAAGTATTCTGGCACCAGTGAGCCCTCAGAGGACACTGCACCCCATTTTAAATCCTATGGGAGAGGTAATACCAGACCTCTATGCTTGCTTTGTTATTGTTGTTATTGACATCCATTTTAATGGAGATATTGTTTTACATTATACATGTGCTAATTTCAAGAACTTCACTTTCCTTGGCTAGCTCCTTCCAACACTACCCAGGTATCAAAGGGAGCTGACACTTGAAAATGTCTGGCTTGGAAACTCTAATGAATTTGCAGTAGGCCAAAGATACCTTGGGAAAGCGGGACCTAAAGTAAGATTATCAGTTGTTAGAGAAGGTGCTGCCAGTGGGCAACTATAATAACTAGAGACAAAGAAAATTTAGTCTGTTTGGAGGAAGCTGGAGATATGTGCTGTGCTCAGTCTTTGTGCTTGATCTTTCTGTTAGTATCTACTAGCATGAAAGAAGTCAAGAGCAGGAACTAAAGGCAGGAAACTAGAGGCAGAAACTGAAGCAGAGATCATAGAGAAACAGTGTTTACTGGCTTGCTTCTGATTCACAATAAACTATAGCCTACCAGCTGAAGGATGGTATACACCACAGTGTTGTGACCCCACCTAAATCAACCAACAGCCAATAATGCCCACAGACCAATCTAATGTGGGAAATTCTTCAGTCGTTGTTTCTTCTTCCCAGGTTTCTTCTTCGACTTGACCACAAAGATCAACTATCACAGAGGTTGTGCTAAACTCTATAAAGAAAATAAATTTCAAAGTATTTCATGAAAATTACTCACACACCTGGTTTGGGGACACAGGGCTATGGCAAGCTCATTGACAGATAACAACACACTGGGCATTAATATTACTCACCCAATGAGCCATACTGGTAAAACAGCTAGAGACAAAATGAGCAAACAAAACCTCTGTTCAACTGTTGCCAGTGCATAAAAGATTTAAAATCTTCCTATAATACAGTCTTTAAAGATGAAAAAATGCAGATAAAATGGCAGGAGACCTCTGATAATGCTGAAGACTAGTGTTGAAAGAGGTTTCTGTCCTGCCTGGTCCCACAGTCATTCAGTCCTAAAGAAACACACCGAGATCTACATTAATTATAAATTGATTGAAGCTCAAGATTCTTATTAATTACATCTTACATCTTTAATTGATACATAATTCTTGTCTGTGTTAACCATATATTTTTAAACACACTGTGAACCCTTTAGACTTTTTTTTTTTAAATATGAATCTCTCTTACTATCTCTCACTCTTTTTTTTGAACACAGGAGTCTTTAATTTGCTAGATGATACAGCTAGGATTAAAGCCATAGCTTTGATGGCTGAATCCACCCCATTCCTTAGTTGTCTGAGTGTCTAGCTTCATTGAGGAGGTACTGGAGAGGGTCATATTTATTGCTACAACCCTATGATATTTTCAAGGTCCCTGCCACCACCAAGAATCATGGTATCTGCTTTTCATAAACACTATTTAAGTGTTTGTTGGTAGGGCCTTTAAAAAGAACTGCAAGGGTCTGCAGCTAAAGCTGAATCAGGAAACCTCTCTTAAATGAGACATGCATGCTTACTGCTAGCAAAGAGATCCTACCTGAGAAAACACTGCTACCAAAAAGCCATGCTTAACTCTGTTGTTTTGTGTCTAGAATTACTTCACTAGTTCTCTCAGGTTTTATGTAGATGTAGTTGCCCATGTTGGCACCATTTGTTGACAGAGTTTTCTATTCCCCTCCCCATCACACAGCCATTCAGTACCAAGGAAAGACACACGGGTCTACATTAATTATAAATTGGCTGACCTATTAGCTCAGGCTTCTTATTAATGAGCTCTTACATCTTAAATTGATCCATAATTCTTGTCTGTGTTAGCCACGTGGCTTAGTACCTTATATTAGTGATGCCTTCTCATCTTGTTTGCTCTGCATCTGGGTGAAGACTGCAGATGGAGACTTTCCTCTTCCCAGAGTTCTTCTGTTCTGGTTGCCCCACCTATACTGCCTGCCTAGCTACTGGCCAGTCAGTGTTTTATTAGACCAATACAAGTGACAAATCTTTACAGGGTATAAGACCATTGTTCCACAGTAGACCCAGACTTCAGTGTTACAATTCTGAGCTCTTAAAAACTAGTGCAAAATAGAAAAAAAAAACTTTTATTCCTTTCAAATCCAAAGTAATCCTGCGTGTGTAGAAAGTATGTACTCAAGGCATTAAATTTTATAATAATTATATCAGAAGGCATCAAGAATAGTTTAAAAGGGGAAATTAATGACACTATATGAATCTTGCCTTTTGTACATATGTAAGTTTCTTGCCGTTCATGGATCCATGTTAAAGAGAAGAAGGAAAGTTATAAGAGCCAGAGGTGATAGACAATTCCAAGAAATCTGTTTTCCAGCCGGGCGGTGGTGGCGCACGCCTTTAATCCCAGCACTTGGGAGGCAGAGGCAGGCGGATCTCTGTCAGTTCGAGACCAGCCTGGTCTACAAGAGCTAGTTCCAGGACAGGCTCCAAAACCACAGAGAAACCCTGTCTCGAAAAACCAAAAAAAAAAAAAAAAAAAAAAAAGAAATCTGTTTTCCATATGCAGGTGCATATATGAACTCACAGAGACTTTGACAGCATACACAATACCTGCCCAAACTCTATCTGGACAAAATCCCAGAATGGAGGCATGCAAGTAGATGTACAGTTCCAGTAAAACTCCAGAGCTAGTCACAGTTACAGCTACTTGCAGAAGGAAGCCAGTTTTGTTCAATGGAATGACAATAGGTACATCACAGAATAGGCTCTGTGCTCAGAAGTAAATGGCCAATAAAAATCAGACTCTGTGTTTTGGGGTTACTTTTATTTTGTTTTGTGTTAGGTTGTCATTCATTTAAAAGAGTAAAAGAAAATGATGTTGGGTCAGTTGAGACATAGGGAGTAATCTGGAGAGTCCAGAAGAAGAGGGAGAAATATGATCAAAATATATTGTGTTAAATTCTCAAAACATATTTAAAAAGACTTTCTTGAATAACAAAGGCTAAAATGGCATTACTTTAGCTAGAAATAACTACAACTTTTAGTTTAAATATTAAAATATGGATGAGGTCATATGTAGAGAATAAGAATAAAAATAGAAGCTTTATAAATATTTCCCCTTTGCTGTATATTCTACCTGTTTCCTAGTGATCTAAAACAACCTTAACACAGCACTTAATGGAGACACAAGACAGCATCCATTGTTTCAACATACCACTAAGGCTGTAAGAAAGACCGGCTTTTATGAGATATCACATTATTTTAGTATGGCATTTGATATTGAATTAAGACTATGTTCAGTTTCTTATATTAATTTTCCATTCCAACATTGGATGTATTTCAGCAGAGTTGGCATGGAACACCAAAATCTTCTTCTATCACCACACTTGCAGACATAGACTCATTACACATTCAAGGTGTCTGACAGAACAAAGTAAAAACCTCTGCACCCTAGCAGTTTATGTTCTACTTCCACACACATATTCCTGAGACCTTGTCATAATTCAAATAATTAAAAATAAAACTAGTACTAACTAGTAAGAAAATACCACCATTTGATAAATCCTCTAGAGTTTCTACTTATTTATTTATTTGTTTTTTTGTAAAAGAATTTCTCTGTAGCTTTAGAGCCTGGCCTGGAACTAGCTCTTGTAGACCAGGCTGGCCTTGAACTCACAGAGATCAGCCTCCCTCTGCCTCCCAAGTGCTGGGATTAAAGGTGTATGCCACCATGACCTGTCTTAGAGTTTTTTTTTTATTACTACTTCTATATATAATTAAATTTTATTCTTGTTTGTTTCTTTTTTCCTGGATTTTTGGGTCTTAGCTTTTCCTTTCCTAAATATTCAAGTACTTGAAGAAAACTTTTCATAAGCATTTGGAGCACTCCTGTAGACAGCATCATTGTTATTTCATACAGTGAAGTTCTCCTGTCCATGTTCTGTTGTCTAAATTCTGGATTTTAGTGTTTACTAGACTCTGTTTATTCACTGATGACCAGACTGCAGGTCTAAATCATGATCTGGGTTCATTTTAAGGTTCCTCCTTTGGCCATTGGTTTAAGCAAGCTGCAATCATGCTTCTGACTGAGCCCTCCAAGCTCCTGCCTGTCTGCTATTCTTAAGACATGGTTGGACCTACACTGCAGTAATTATGTTCTCTCTGTATTGCTTACCTTGGGCATGTCTTCTTCCTTTCATGTCTGAGTACTTAAGTCTCAAATCTTGTCTGATATGCTGCACCATGCCCTTGGCTCTCAGTTTCTCCCAGAAATTTTAGCTTTCAGGTTTGATTCCCCCTTTACTATCTTCCCTCCCTGACTTTATAGGACCTGAAAATATTGTTTACTATTTGTATATTTTAAGCAAGGTTCTATAGGGGAGCAAAACCAAGAAGATGAATAGATATTGATTACATAGATACACACACACACACACACACATATATATATATGTATATATATATATGATTTTATTAATTAAACTTACAATAATGACAGTAGCCAAATCACAACTGAGAAGCTAAGGACCTGGGAGAGACTGGGTTTTCTCATCAATAATGTGTATACTATTTACCTTACATTATTAGCATACTCTTTGTAATATACAGTACATGCATCTGTAGTGATTGACCACTCTCCCTAACCTATTTCATAGCACTAGTAGGGTACATTTGAGAAAGATACACAATGCTTTGAGTGTTCCAGAGTTCTCATTGTGAGGAGAAATCATAGAATAAGAGCTTTCCTAAAATAATTTTTTTTTGTTTTTTTTTTATTCTTTTTTAATTAAAATTTCCAACTGCTCCCCATTTCCCATTTCCCTCCCCTCCTCCCACACATTGCCCCCTCCCCCCACTCCCCTCCCCCATCCCCCCTCCTCTTCTCCTCCCCCCAGTCCATTTCCCCTCCCTCTCGATACTGAAGAGCAGACCAAATTCCCTGCCCTACAGGAAGACCAAGGTACTCCCACTTCCATCCAGGCCCAGGAAGGTGAGCATCCAAACAGGCTAAGCTCCCACAAAGCCAGTTCATGTATTAGGATCGAAACCTAGTGCCATTGTCCTTGGCTTCTCATCAGCCTTCATTGTCCGCCATGTTCAGAGAGTCCAGTTTCAACCCATGCTTATTCAGTCCCAGTCCAGCTGGCCTTGAAGAGCTCCCAATAGATCAGTTCCACTGTCACAGTGGGTGGGTGCACGCCTCGTGGTCCTGATTTCCTTGCTCATGTTCTCCCTCCTTCTGCTCCTCATTTGGACCTTAAGAGCTCAGACCGTTGCTCCAATTTGGGTCTCTGTCTCTCTCTCGATCTATCGCCAGTTGAAAGTTCCTGTGCCATTCTCCTTGGCCTCTCGTCAGTTCTCATTGTCCGCCACATTCCGAGAGTCCGGTTTTAACCCATGTTTTTTCAGTAGCAGTCCAGCTGACCTTGGTGAGCTCCCAATAGATCGGCCCCACTGTCTCAGTGGTTGGGTGCACCCCTCATGGTCCTGACTTCCTTGTTCATGTTCTCTCTCCTTCTGCTCCTCATTATAATTTGTTTATTATTAATCCACGATTTATAGGTAGCATTCTTTCCTTGTCTCCTTCTCCCAAGTCTCCCCATTGATATTGTGGACAACTATGTCTGCTTTTGTCTGTAGTTAGCATCACTTCCTGCCTTGGTATTTTTGCTATCAACAGTATGCCCTATGCACATTTCTTCCTGTATCTTGTTTAACTTGAAACATTTCTGTATTTTCTATCTAGTTCCTAAATCATGGGATGAAGCATTCCATCTTGATATTGTAGTAGTGACTAGATAATCACTAATTATTGATGGCTGTTAAGTGGAATAAACTATTAATGAAAGTTGATAGGAATATATCCAGAAGCATGGGTTATACACAGGAATTTTAATTTCTCATTGGTATAAAAATATTTAATTATGTCCCTTGAAGGAAAAAATTTTGTAGACCTTAACATTCAAAGTAATTCATTTTAATCAGAAGTTGTTCTAGACACAATGACCAATAGCACAACATTCAAACTTTGATAATTTTAATTTTTATCTGAACTATTTGAATTTAAAACTCAGAAAGGGGGTTTTAATTTATAACAGAAAACAGAAATCAATACTTGCTTACATAGGTATCTTTTTCTTCTTGCAACTTCTATCTGTTTGCTGTAGGATTTTCACATAAGAGTTCTACACTTAAATCTCATGATAAAAAGATCTTGAAAAAAAAAACTGTGTGTAGAGTAAAACTCAAGGCAATAGCAGCATAGTATTTTTAATAAATATATTTATTTTAAATACAAATTTAAAGTGAAAAAAGTTATTGTGTGATACTTGTAAAGAGTGACATTAGTTCTGGACATATTAACTAAGGACATAATTGTAATTTTTGAATGATTTTGCTATCTGAGCACATGTTTTCAAAGTATTTATTTATTTATTTATTTTTCCATTCAATTATTTACACTTCCTTCCTCCCAATCCCCTCCCAATTTCCCACACTCCCTCCTCTCTCTCCCACCCTGCTTGGGAGAGGGCAAGGAACCCTGCCTTGTGGGAAGTCCAAGGCCCTCCTCGCTACATCCAGGCTTAGGTAACTGTGCATCCATATAGACTAGGGTCCCAAAAAGCCAGAACATGCCATAAAAACAAGTCCCAGTGCCTTTATCAATGGCTTCTCAGTCAGCCCCCATTGTCAGCCACATTCAGAAAGTCCAGTATGATCATATGCTTGTTCAGACCTGGTCCAGCTGGATTTGGTGAGCTCCCATTAGAATAGGCACACTGTCTCAGTAAATGGACCAACCCCTTGTGGTCCTGACTTCTTTGCTTGTCTTCTGCCTCCTTCTGCCTTTCAACTGGATCTTGGGAGGTCAGTCCGTTCTTCTGATGAGGATCTCTGTCTCTATCTCCATCTGTCACTGGACAAAGAATCTATGGTGATAGTGGGGCAAGGACCATTCACGTACCCTCTCTGCTGTCCAAGGACCTAGTTAGAGACATACCCGTGGACATCTGGGATCCCCTCTAGATCCAAGTCTATTGCCAAGCCTAAAATAGATTCCTTAATGTAGGTATCTTCTTCCCTGATCCTATATCTGCCCTTCCTCCATCTCCACCCTCCCACTTCCCCAAGCTGTTGTCAGTCCATCCCTTCTCCCCTCTCCCTCTCCCCTTTCCCCCAACCTCACCCCCACCTCTTCCCCCACCCCCATGCTCACAACTTTTGCCCTGTAATATTGTTTGCTTCCAATTTCCAGTAGGATTTATAAATGTTTTTCTTTGAGTTCACCTTGTTATTTGGCTTCTCTGTGCTTGTGAACTATAGCCTTAATGTCCTTGGTTTATGGCTACAGTCCACAAATGAGTGAGTACATGCCATATTCATCTTTTTGGGTCTGGGTTACCTCACTCAGGATAGTATTTTCTATTTCCATCCATTTGCATGCAAAATTCAAGATGTCATTGTTCTTTTACCACTGAGTAGAACTCTGAAGTGTATATGTGCCACACCTTCTTTTTTCATTCTTCTATTGAGGGGCACTTGGTTGTTTCCAGGTTCTGGCTCTTACAAATAGTGCTGCTATGAACATAGTTGAACAAATGCTTTTGTAGTATGATTGGGCATCTCTTGGGTATATTCCCAAGAGTGGTATTGCTGGATCCTGAGGTAGGTTGATCCTGAATTTCCTGAGAAACCACCACACTGATTTCCAAAACCGTTGCACAAGTTTGCATTCCCACCAACAATAGATGAGTGTTCCCCTTACTCCACATGCTCTCCAGTAAAGGCTGTCATTGGTGTTTTCGATTTTAGCCATTCTGACAGGTGTAAGATGGTATCTCAAAGTTGTTTTGATTTGCATTTCTCTGATTGCTAATGAAGTTGAACATGACCTTAAGTGTCTCTTGCATATTTGGACTTCTTCTGTTGAGAATCCTCTGTTCAGTTCAGTGCCCCATTTTTTAATTGGGTTAATTAGCATTTTAAAGTCTAGTTTCTTGAGTTCTTTATATATTTTGGAGATCAGACCTTTGTCTGATGTGGGGTTGGTGAAGATCTTCTCCCATTCAGTAGGATGCCTTTTTGTCTTAATGACAATGTTGTTTGCTTTACAGAAGCTTCTCAGGTTTAGGAGGTCCCATTTATTCAATGTTTCCCTTATTGTCTGTGCTACTGGGGTTACATGTAGGAAGTGATCGCCTGTGCCCATGTGTTGTGAAGATCTTCTCCCATCGAATAGGATGTCATTTTGTTTTAATGACAGTGTTGTTTGCTTTACAGAAGTTTCTCAGTTTTAAGAGGTCCAATTTATTCAATGTTTCCCTTATTGTCTGTGCTACTGGGGTTATATGTAGGAAGTGGTCTCCTGTGCCCATGTGTTACAGTCTACTTCCCACTTTCTCTTCTGTCAGGTTCATTGTGGTCAGATTTATATTGAAGTCTTTAATTCAATTGGATTTGAGTTTTGTGCATGATGATAGATATAGATCTATTTTTATTCATCTGCAGGTTGACATCCAGTTATGCCAGGACCATTTGTTGAAGATGCTTTCTTTCTTCCATTGTAAACTTTTAGCTTCTTTGTCAAAAATCAGGTGTTCATAGGTTTGTGGGTTATTATCCAGGTCTTCTATTTTATTCCATTGGTTGACTTCTCTGTTTTTATGCCAATACCAAGCTGTTTTCATACTGCCACTCTGTAATAGAGTTTGAAGTCAGGGATGGTAATGCCTCCAAAAGTTCCTTTATTGTATAGGATTGTTTTGGCTATCCTGGGTTTTTTGTTTTTCCATTTAAAGTTGATTATTGTTCTCTCAAGGTCTGTGACGAATTTTGTTGGGATTTTAATGGGAATTGCATTGAATTTATAGATTGCCTTTTGTAGAATTGCCATTTTTACTATGTTGATCCTACCTATCCAAGATCATGGAAGATCTTTCTATTTTCTGGTGTCCTCTTCAATTTCTTTTTCAATGCCTTAAAGTTCTTGTCAAATAGATCTTTCACTTCCTTGGTTAGAGTTACCCCAAGATACTTTATGCTATTTGTGGCTATCATAAAAGTTAAAGTTTCTCTGATTTCCCCCTCTGCTTCTCTATCTTTTGGCTATAAAAGGGCTACTGATTTTTTTTTATTTGATCTTGTAACCTGCCACATCACTGAAGGTATTTATCAGCTGTAGGAGTTCTTTGTTAGAGTTTTTGTGGTCACTAATGTACACTATCATATTATCTGAAAATAACAAAAGTTTGACTTCTTCCTTTTCGATTAGAATCCCCTTGATCTCCTTATGTTGTCTTATTTCTATTACTAGTACTTCAAGAACTACGTTGAAGACATATGGTGAGAGTGGACAGCCTTGTCTTGCTCCTGCTTTGAGTGTCTCTCCATTTAATTTGATATTGGCTGTTAGCTTGCTATATATTGCTTTTATTATATTTATGTATGATCCTTGTATCCCTAACCTCTCCAAAACCTTTATCATAAAGGGATGTTGAATTTTGCCAAATGCTTTTTTCCGCATCTAATGAAATGATCATATGTTTTTTTCTTTCAGTTTATTTATATGATGGATTACAATGATAGATTTTTGTATGTTGAACCAGCTCTGCATCTCTGGGATGAATCTTACTTGATTGTAATGAATATATTTTTTGATGTGTTCTTGGATTTTGTTTGCCAGAATTTTATTGAGAATTTTTGCATCAATGTTCATGAGTGAGATTGGTCTGTAATTCTCTTCCTTGGTTGGCTCTTTGTGTTGTTTTGGATTCGGGGTGACTGTAGCTTCAAAAAAAAGAGTTTGGCAATGGCTCTTCTGTTTCTTTTATGTGAAACACATTAAGGAGTATAGGTATCAGCTCTTCTTGGAAGTTCTGATAAAATTCTGCATTAAAACTATCTGGTCCTGAGCTTCTTTTGGTTAGGAGGTTTTTTATGACAGCTTCTATTTCCTCACGACTTATAGGTCTATTTAAAGTGTTGACCTGGTCTTGATTTAGTTTTGGTAAATGGTATTTATCTAAAAACAAGTCCATTTCTTTTACATTTTTCAACTTTGTGGCATATAAGCTTTTGTAGTAAGACCTAATAATTCTCTGAATTTCCTCAGTGTCTGTTGTTATGTCCCCCTTTTCATTTCTGATATTGCGAATTTACGTGTTCTCTCTCTGCCTTTTGATTAGTTTGGATAAAGGTGCAGTCCTAAGAGGAATGTTCATAGTTCTAAGTGCCCACGTTAAAAAAAAATGGAGAAAGGTCACATTATAGACTTAACAGCACAGTTGAAAGCTCTAGAAAAAAAAGAAGAAGACTCACCCAGGAGGAGTAGAAGACTGACAATAATCAAACTGGGGGCTGAAATCAACAAGATAGAAACACAGAACATAATCCAAGGAATCAATGAAACAAAGAGCTGGTTCTTTGAGAAAGTCAACAAGATTGTTTTTAAATCATTACAACCAAGGTCGGTGTCCTGAAATTGGAAGCATTTGCTTTTTGATGTCAACTATATTGATTTCTTAATCAAATAAAATTACTGTAGGGAACTATAGACCTTTTGTGTTGTTATATTTCTCAAATTTTGTTGCATTGTTTTGATCAGTTTGGGGATTGATCATTGGTGTTTATTATATATTCAAAAAATGTTTTAATAAAGCCAATGAACTTTGTGGTCAGTGTCTAATTAATGGAAATAGTGTGTCACAGGTTTACTCACAGAACAGTAAGTTAATATCATTGAGAAATTTAGGGAAGTAGAAATATTCATTCTGAACTAGAACAGGTGTGGGAGATGGAACCATGACAAGGACATATGGGGAAAACAGATCCTCGGTTAAGAACTCAAGGATTTGTCCCAATGCTGGTCTTAAAATTCTCTAAAATATTGCACTTATCATCTCATGACTCCATATCTTAATTATTAAACATAAAATGGTAGTGATTTCATTCTTCCTACCTTTTTTTAGATTTGTATGATACTTATTAGAGATAATTTTAAATGGTAAAAATTTAAATAGCATGTATGGTTGATTATTAATTTTAATAATTCCTACTGGCATAGACAAATATTATCTAAACAATTTGAAAATGTTTCTTCTTAACCTTAACTTTTATCCTTACCTACCAAACTTTGTGACACATATAACAATAACTACAATATTAACTATGATGGTACAATTAGGTTTTCCTATGATTCCACAAATATAGGGACCAAATACATATAAATCTAGCTCATTTTCAATTCTAAAGTATTTATATTTGATTCCCAGGCCCCCATTGCTTCAAAGTGAGCTCTAGATAAATCTAAGAGCCATTATTTAGCAACATTATAAGTACTTTCATACTTTTGTTTAAATGAGAGATTCTATATTAGAATCCATTATAATCTCTATGATCTGTCACTTTCTGTGGCATGCTTCAACAATAATAAAGGAGAATGAAAATGAACAGGAAATTTCAAAACAATAATAAAATTTGAATATTTTCTTTTATATATCAAAAAAGTAGAAAATATTTAATATAAAATTTATGAGATATGTTATATAGATGGATAGAATATGTGATGCAATATGTATAAAATTTGTACTATAACATATATGGGACACATAATATAATATGTAAGGAATAAATGAAGTAGATACATAAAATTAAAGATGACTAAAAGATACACCTATCATGTGTATCTAAATCAAAAGCTTGTATTTTTTCATTTGTTTCAATTATGCACTCTGAAAAACCTTTCTAAATATCAGTTACAATATCTTCTTGGAGTCTTATCAAGGTTTTTATTGTTATTCTGGTAGTTTTATTTTATATTCCTTTTCCAAATTCTGAAAAATATATTACAGTTCTTTTAAAAATTGAATTTGTGCCTGGACGGTGGTGGCACACACCTTTAATCCCTGCACTTGGGAGGCAGAGGCAAGCAGATCTCTTTGAGTTCAATACCAACCTGCTCTGCAAGAGGTAGTTCCAGGACAGGTTCCAAAGCTACAAAGAAATCCTGCCTCAAAAGACAAAGCAAAAAAATGAATTTGCGTATTAAATCTTATTATTTTTTTACACATCTGTTGACTAGAAAAAGCATTCTATAGTTATAAGAAAATATAACCACTGAGTTGTGCTTTAATAGTTCCATAAAAGGTGATTTGATACAGTTGGTGGTTATATTGTTCCCAGAAACCACTTCTAAGCTGTTTTGTTGTTGCTGGAATAACAGCAAAAATTTCATTAATTGTGTAATTTAAATAAATCAAATAACTGTTTTTAAAATTTAACTTCAGTTCAGCCATAATCCTCCAAGCACCTACACACACTCCAGTACCAACTTGGAAGAATCATGACAGAGGGGTATCAGAGTAGAAGACAGCTGTCAGAACATTTACAGATAAAATATTTTCCTCTGTGTGTTTTCAAAAAGAAATGCACATGTTAGGATATTTTTAAAATTCTTTTCCAGTTTCAACCCATGCTTATTCAGTCCCAGTCCAGCTGGCCTTGGAGAGCTCCCAATAGATCAGTTCCACTGTCACAGTGGGTGGGTGCACCCCTCGTGGTCCTGATTTCCTTGCTCATGTTCTCCCTCCTTCTGCTCCTCATTTGGACCTTAAGAGCTCAGACGGTTGATCCAAATTGGGTCTCTGTCTCTCTCTCGATCCATCGCCAGATGAAAGTTCCTGTGCCATTCTCCTTGGCCTCTCGTCAGCTCTCATTGTCCACCACATTAAGAGAGTCTCTGAACAAGGACTCTCTGAACAAGGCGGACAGTGAAGGCTGATGAGAAGCCAAGGACAATGGCACTAGGTTTCGATCCTAATACATGAACTGGCTTTGTGGGAGCGTAGCCTGTTTGGATGCTCACCTTCCTGGACCTAGATAGAAGTGGGAGGACCTTGGTCTTCATGTAGAGCAGGGAATTTGGACTGCTCTTCAGTATCGAGAGGGAGGGGGAGTGGACTAGGGGGTGGGGATAGGGGGAGGGGAGCGGGGGGAGGGGGCAATATGTGGGAGGAGGGGGAGGGAAATGGGAAACGGGGAGCAGTTGGAAATTTTAAGTAAAAAAGAATAAAAAAAAGAAAAAAAGAGAAAAAAAAATTTAAAAGCCAAAAAAAAAAAAAAAAAAAAAATTCTTTTCCAGGCTGGAGCTCATTCAATTGAAGAATTTGAAATTTTAGTGCTCTTAGCCTCTTTATAACTCCAAGATTCTAACATTCAGATCACATTAGTGAAAGGAACCACAAACTCAATTGGGTGAGTCACATAATACCACCAAAAAATACGTTATCTGTAAAATTTCCAGCCTCCTCCTTAAATTCTCAGTCAATAAAATTATTTTTTCCATTTGAATTGTGTTCAGTACAACAACACAGGCCACTGTGATTTTGTAACTTTTATATAATTTGAGCAACATTTTAACTTCAAAACATATACAATTTCTGTTATTAAAGACATTCTTGGAGTCACATATCACATTTGAATGTCTCATATTTTTATAACAAATGAAATGGTTCATTATGCTTTCAAATTATCCCCACATTTGATAAACTATTACTTACCGAATCCTATGCACTAGTGGACAATATGAAAATGTTTTCCCTTGGCCAGGTTAGTTTAAAACATCGTGGTTTGGAATAAACTAAGATTCAATGAGATTATTCTTATCTATGTTTCCCATCTGGCTTGTTCTTGCAAGCATTTAATATCCTGTTTGCTGCCAATGTTTCCCAGAAAGCCTTATAATTGCTTGAAATTTGTATGAACAGTTCCAGTCTGCTGCATGATTAGGGATGCACCATAAAATTTTCATTGCTTGATTTAGTTGAAATTATAAGATGGATAGGGAACAATAACAAAATACTTGAAGACTGTAAAATGACTGCTAGAAATTTGTGAATAGTAATAGATTTAAATTTCAATGTATAATTAGAAGGCCCAAATGAATGAAATCTCAGACATAAACATAATAGAAATGCTTAATGGAAAACTATGTGGGGGAAAAAAGAAACATTGACATTTAAACTATACAGAGTTTAAGTGGAAAACACAGAATACTGCTTCCTGCGCTTCTTCACAAAACGAGCTTTAGCATAAATCCTTAGGGTGAGGTTGCTTTTCTCTGGTTCTCTACAGTTAAGGAAACATAAACACATGAAAATAGTGGTAAATGACAGTATCAGTGGCCTGCAAAGATTTGCCTGATTAATTCAATTGGCATCTGTTTCTGAAGCAAGCTGATTGTGTAAAGGGCAAAATTCCCTGCTGTGGGCTACAGTTTCCCTCATTTCCATAGTTCTCCAGGCTTCCAAGCTGCTCTTTCATTGACCATGATATTTCAGCTTATTCAATAATATAATACAATTGGCTGTGCCAATTAGTGTCAGTGAGAGTTTGTCTTGCCAACAATTAATTGAAAATTATATGATCCCATACTTCCACTTGAAGTGTTTCAGTTCCATGGGTAAATGAAATTAAAAGAATAGAACTTCTGGGGTATTGGCACAATCTGAACTTGTGTAAAAGGGCCAGGTGAAATGTGAATAATAACAATGAAAAGAAATTAAGATTTTTTTGTATCCCATTTTCTATGAAAGGTCTGGTGTGACAAGTTCAATACTCAGAGTCAGCAAAAGGGTTAGCTATTCAGAAGCACATTGGGTTACAAAAGCCAATGCCATTATAATTCATAACCTTATCTTTTAATTTCTGTTATCTATCTATTTATCTATCTCTCTATTGATATATATTATCTATCTATCTATCTATCTATATCAATCAGATATATCTACCTGTCGTCTACCTACTACCGTGATTCTTTTATTTATCATTTATTTATCTATATGCTTACCTACCTATGTGCCATCTATCAACCTATTTATCTAATATCTGATTTCTTAGCTTACATATAGGGTGATATTCCACCTTTTTTGGACTGGAGGTATCTAAGAAGGCACATAATAATAAGAGAATAGAATTTTCCCAGATTGAGACAGCTTTGAAATCTTTATGGAAGTAGGAGGGTTGAGTAGTTAGATTTGGATGCAATGAAACCTAGAACCCCAAATTTTAAATTCCCAGAGTTGAAAACCCAATGTGTTCATATTTCCATATTAAGAAAGTGCTGCTATTTTCCTATGATTTTGTCGACCCCCATCAACAATATTGTTTCAGTTTTCCTGACAGGAATGGGAATATCAATAAATAAGATATACACCACTGAGTATTTTCATACTTTCAGGCCATTGGAATTTAAATTGTGTATGTCAAGAAAATTCAATTCTAATTTTATTATCTACAGTTAAAATAACATGATTTTATCCAATTATTAAATATACAATTGAAATATTTAAGGTCCAGACTCTGATATTTGGTACATTATTTAAATTTAGTAACTCATTACAAATTCATGAGTCTCAGTAATTTACTTGGAAGAGGGCTTAATGGCCTGTTTCTCATCACACAGACTATTTTCTAACATTCTGAGAAATGAATAAGTTCATGACTTTCATTCTCAAACAATTTTGTATTTCTATATTAACTGGATAGATAAAGATACAGATATCAGCTTTGTTTTTATTTTATATTTGACTTCGTGCTTTGATATCAGGGAATACATTAAAGTGATTTTGAATCTCCTTTAAGGCCAAATAAGAACAATCATAGTTACTTTTAAGGGTTTTACAATTATCATGTAAGATTTCATATGGAAAACTGTCTTCTTGCATACATATGCATATTTTTATAGTGTGTAATGAGAGTGATTAATTATTTTGATAATTATTATTTTGATTATACATATAGCAATGTAAATATTTATGGCAACAATGTATTTCTGAGTGGCTCAGGAAATAGATTATTATTTTGAACATTTATTGAAAATGTTTATTTATTTTTGGAAGGAAGCTTATAACTTGCCAGGTATTATTCAATAAACCTACTATGATTACAAATATATGTGTATAACTTGGCTCATATCAGCAAAGGCTGTATGGTACAGACATCTGGAGAACAAATAATTCAATTACTTTACCAAGCTTTGAGTAGTACAAACTAAAAAGGCAAGATTGTCTTCTTTAGCAATGATGACAACATTGTTAGAGGCAGCACCACAACCTTGGGTTGGATTTGAACTCTGGTTCTTAGAGGTAATGACTATGCCCAGTTCATTACACCTAGTGTATTTTTTAAGCTATGCTTGAGGAAATTTTAGACATAAAAGGAGAGCTTATATTATTGTTTAAATTGACATAATAGCAAAATGCCTTCCTATTACATATTTTTTATACCCAGAGTCTACAGCTTCTCTCAGACTTAAGCAGAGAAACTTTTCTTTCCAGTAAGTGGTGGTTAAGAGCCCCATGTCTTCTAAATATTGTGGATATAGGTTGTGAGTAGTTGAGAGTTAATCCCCCCAAACTATTTATGCCACTATGGGTACATTGAAGAAAACAGAATAGAATGATTCAAAGTCTTAATGATAGAGAGAAACACAGCAGAATTTAATGTTCTAGGCAAAGCATAAGTATTGCAATCATGAAATCATTGCATCTATCATGATTTTCTCTGGACTGGTACACTATCAACCTTTACATAAAGCATTTGCTGATAGGTTGTATATCTGGATCCATGCATCCTACTTATAAACTTTTGAGAGCAAGCAGAATCTGAGAGATGAGGAGTCATTGCTTATAGTTGAACACCCGTTATGGACCCCAACAAGTTTCAATGGATAACCACAAATTCACAGACAGTCAGGGTTAAACTCAATGGGTAACAAAATAAACAGAACATTAAAAAGATATTTTCAGAGCAATGAAGAGCTCTACAGGGAAAAATGGAGTTAAAACAAGGTAGGGGACCATACACAGGTGGGAATCAGAAACACTCCCTACCAAATAACAAACAGCAGCCATACTATCCTAAGATTCAGAGGGACCAGCAGAAACCAAGGCACAGTTCTCCCACCAACAGAAACAAAACAAATTATCAACATCTAAAGCCACATCAATTATACCAAATGGAAATGCCTAGGCATCATGCAAAAACAAAATCAATAGCATCTAAGGACAAAGTACCTCCATGAAAGCAAAGTAGTACTACTACAGTAGGCTCTGAGAAATGCAATATAGGTACAACACAAGACAAAGTTTTCAAAATACCTATTATGAATTGAAAGGAGAATTTAACAAAGATATACAACTACTAAAGAAAACACAAACTGAGAAAAAACTGGAAATTAAAAATTGAGGATATTGAACAAAAATCTCATACATTGAAGGTATTATTGAAGAAATGGATACCTCAGAAAAATACTAAATCTAGAAATATTCAGCAAAAAATATCCAGGAAATTTATAAAAGGCCAAATCTACAAATAATAGAAATAGAGAAAGAAACGAGAAAAAATAACAACATTGAAAAATTTTCAAGAAACTAATATAAGAAAAGTTTTCTAAATTAAACAATGAAGTGTCTATCAAATTACAAGAAATATAAACACTAAATATATAGAACCATAAAAACAATTTCTTATGATAAATAATAATTAACACAATAAAAATACAGAACAAGGAAAAAAGGCTGCAGTGAAAAAAAGACCAACTAAAATATAAAGGCAGAGTCATTAGAATCACACCTGGTTTTTCAGTGGAGACTCTAAAACCCAGAAGGGACTGAGGGATGTTCTACAATTTCTAAGAGAACACAGATGCTGCACAACGCTACTATCCCGAAAAATACTATCAATCACAATAAAAAGCAAAATTAATCTACAAATTTAGCCATACAGTGTTGAAAGAGGAGCAATGGGCTGTGTCCTGCCATCCAACTGGCTGACATCTGGGCTGGCAGGCTGCTTGTCATCCCGGCCACCCAGCTAGCTTATGCCCGAAATAACCATATGGAAATTTTATTAATTTAAACACTGCCTGGCCCATTATTTCTAGCCTCATATTGGCTAATTCTCACATCTTAATTAACCCATTTCTATTAATGTGTATTGCCACTTGTCTGTGGCTTACCGGCATGAGTCTAACCAACATTCCTCTCAGAGAGGAGAGCCATGTTGTCTGCCACACTTCCTTCTTCCTCCCAGAATTCAGTTTGCTATTTTCTGCCCGTCTAAGGGCTGCCCTATCAAAGGCCAAGGCAGTTTTCTTTATTCAACCAATGAAAGTAACACATAGAAAGAAGATCCTTCCGCACCTTTCCCCCCTTTTCTGTTTAAAGAAAAAAGAAAGACTTTCACTTTACTTATTTTTTGGGGGGGTATTCGAGTTTTTATTTTATTTTTTTATATTTATTTATTTGTTTATTTATTTATTTATTAAAGATTTCTGCCTCCTCCCCGCCACTGCCTCCCATTTCCCTTCCTGTCCCTCAATCAACTCCCTCTCCCTCAGCAGCCCGAAGAGAAGCCAGGGTTCCCTGTTCTGTGGGAAGTCCAAGGACCTCCTACCTCCTTCCATGTCTAGTAAGGTGAGCATCTAAACAGCCTAGGCTCCCACAAAGCCAGTACGTGCAGTAGGATCAAAACCCAGTGCCATTGTTCTTGAGTTCTCAGCAGTCTCATTGTCCGCTATGTTCAGCGAGTCCGGTTTTATCCCAAGCTCTTTCAGACCCAGTCCAGCTGGCCTTGGTGAGTTCCCAATAGAACATCCTCATGTTTCAGTGTGTGGGTGCACCCCTCGCTGTCCTCAGTGCTCTCTCTCCTTCTGCTCCTCATTTGGACCTTGGGATTTCAGCCCAGTGCTCCAATGTGGGTCTCTGTCTCTGTCTCCTTTCATTGCCTGATGAAGGTTAATATCCAGGAGGATAACTGTATGTTTTTCTTTGGGTTCACCTTCTTATTTAGCTTCTCTAGGATCACGAATTATAGGCTCAATGTCCTTTATTTATGGCTAGAAACCAATTATGTTTTCTTTCTGGGCATGGTTTACTTAACTTAGAATGATTTTTCCTAGTTCCCTCCATTTTTCTTCAAATTCCCTGATGTCAGTGTTTTTAACAGCTGAGCAAAACTCCATTTTGTAAATGTACCATATTTTCCTTATCCATTTTTGTTTGAGCAGCGCTTAGGTTGTTTCCTGGTTCTTGTTATTGTGAATAATGGTGATCTAATCATAGTTGAGCAAGTGTCCTTGTGGATTGATTGTGTATCCTCTGGGAACATGTGCAGAGTGGTATAGGTGAGTCTCGAGAAATTATTCCCAATTTTCTGATAAACCTCCATATTGATTTTCAATGTGATTGTACATGTTTGCACTCATACCTGCAGTGGAGAAATGTTCCTCTTACTCCACACCCTTTCCACCATAAGCTGACATTATTGATTTTGATCTTAGCTATTTTGATTCATGTAAGATGGAATCTCAGGATAGTCAAGGCAATCATGACCAAAAAGAATGTTGTTGGAGTGGTTACCACACATGATTTAAAATAATATTACAGAGCCATAATACTTAGAACATCATGGGTTTTGATTAGAAAAAAAAAAAACTTCATGTGTAATTAGGTGAAACAGAATAAAAGACTCAATCTCGACTACATGTAATTCCAGCTACCTAATTTTGACAAATACATAAAGAATAAATACTGGGGAGGAAGGATTGTCATCAACCAATTATGCTGTGTATTTATTCACCTGTAGAATAAAATTAACATATATCCTTTGCCCAGCAATACAACCAAATCCATATGGATTAAATATATCAGTGAGAAACCCAAACCAAAATTGCTAGAAGAAAACACAGGGAACAACTACAGATATAAAAACAAAGTAATTTCTGATTAATAACTCCATTGTTCTTTAATTATCTGAAAAGATCATTAAATAAAACATCAAAAAACTTCTGTAAAGCAAAGACAATAATAAAGTGAAATAAAAATTCATATGTGAGAGAGAAGCTTTTCAAGCTACACATCTAATAAAAGCATAATATCCAGAAGGCACAAATAATTTAAAAATTACAGAATCAAGAAAGTAAGCAATCTTATGAAACATGGACTATAAATCTCAATAGAGACCTCAAAAAAGTAAAAATGTCTAAGAAGTATTTTAAAAAGTCTTTAACATTCTTAGCAATAAATTAAAGTTAAAATTGCACGAAATTTCATCTGACACCAGTAAGAATGGCCATGTTAGACAAAACAACAGCAAATGCCTGTGAGTTTGTAGCAGGATTGTAGACTAATGGCACTACTGTGGAACCAATGTGAAATCTAAAGTGCTAATATGTGTCTCTCATGTGACTCAGGTGTTCTGTTACTTGATATTTCTCAAAAAAATTTTATCTCCTACTACAGAGACACTTGCCTGTGTTTTCAACATTTGTACACCGCTTGTACAAATGTAATTTGAAATCAGTTAAATCCAAAAGCAAAGCTAGGAATATTCTCGGGTACCTCAACTATGTATTGACCATTCAATTTTTCTCTTAATTATTTATTTATTTTTTTACCTTTCAAGGGACCAAAATTCATCACTCCCTTCCCTGAAAAGCAATGGAAGTTCCTGAAAAAAGGTCACAGAACTGATAACAATGCCTTGCCTTCTCAGTTACCCAAAGCCTGTCCCAAAGACCCAACATTAAGTACATATGTAAAAGTTTAGATCCTCTGATCCCATGGTTTACAACAGATGCTCAGACTTAATCCCTCCTGTTCCTTTGTTTTTATCTTCTACCTTTATTTCTTCCTCTCTCTCATGAGTGTTTCCTAGTCTTGCAACAAGATTTAGTATAGTGTATACATTCAGCTTCCTGTTTCAGTAACTGTTCAGGACCTTGTTCATATACCACATTGTCACACTCTTGTGTGGCTCACATAGATATAATCTGACCAAGAAAAGAAGCAAAACCTAGCAAGTCAAACACACAGAAAAGGCAGGATCAGGTAGATTACATTCTATAATGGAGATACTACAGCATGCAGTGTTGTAATAGGAGTAGCGGGGCTGCGTCCCCGGCACCTGGCTGCCCGCATGGCTTAGCCTATGCCCCGAAATAATTACACGGAAACTGTATTCTTTTAATCACTGCCTGGCCCATTAGTTCCAGCCTCTTATTGGCTAGCTCTTACATATTGATCTAACCCATTTCTAATATTCTGTGTAGTACCACGAGCTGGCTTACCAGGAAAGATCTTAACCTGCGTCTGTCTGGAGTGGGAGAATCATGGCGACTCTTATTGGCTAGCTCTTACATATTGATCTAACCCATTTCTAATATTCTGTGTAGTACCACGAGCTGGCTTACCAGGGAGAATCTTAACCTACGTCTGTCTGGAGTGGGAGAATCATGGCGACTCCTTACTCGGCTTCTTTCTCCCAGCATTCTGTTCTGTCTACTCCGCCTACCTAATTTTCTGTCCTATTAAAGGGGCCAAGGCAGTTTCTTTATTACTTAACCAATGAAACAACAGATAGAAAGATGACCCACCTCCATCATTTCCCCCTTTTCTGTTTAAACAAAAAATGGCTTTCACTTTAACATAGTAAGATTACACATAACAAAATAGTTATCAAGCAAGAATTACAGTTACAATATTTATATCCATTTTATCTTTTATCATAACTAAGGAAAATTATAACTATAACTAACCATTCTTCAACTCCATCAAAGACTCCAGAAGGATATAATATTACCTAAGTAAACAAGAAATAAGAAACTTCAAACTTTAGAAATGACAGAGACATCTCGCTGCCTGGACAGTCACCCAAAGTTCTTTTGTACCACTGGGGCATCCGTCTTTGGCCTTCAGGCCCATAGTATCCAGCAGACTCTTCCATGAAGCAGGAAATTTCAAAGACAGTTCAGTCACTTTCTGCTGTGTCCTGCAGAATGTCTCGTAGACTCTTTCATGAACCAGGAACCCCAAAAGACCATCTCACCTTTAGGCAAGTTCAGCAGTCCTCTTTCTGCGGGTTCTCTGTGTCCAGTTTATGCAACAGTCCAGGCAAGAGCAGTTTCTTGCCCAAATGGCTATCAAACTCCATAAGGAGCCTCTTCGATGCCCATCTTCCTCTTGAAGTAGATTGGTGCTGTCAGGAGCAGACGTGTCTCATTATCATGAAAAGCCCTAAGTTATTAAAACATTAAATGCCATATTCTGCAGTCTTTGAAAGATATGAAGAATGCCTATCTAGCTGAAATATATCTATGTACATCTAGAAAATCTAACTAACATGACTAAAAGCTTGACAATTATCGATGATTATCCATTAACAACCTATATACATTACATTTTTAAATGAACTATACAATCACAATACCTTAATCAAGATTAGAAATATGCATATACATATAACAAAATTGACCTTAAAATCCACACCAAAGCAAATTATTCATATCTATATCATATCCCCCTTTAAATGTAAAAGAACATTTATAAACAATATTTGGGAACATGGGCGCAGTTTTTTCTCTCCAAACTGCTTCCTGCTGTATGGGGGCACTGTTATTCAGGTCTTTTATGGGATAACCTGTGTGCCAGGGTCATCTCAGTTGGCAGTTGAGTGAAGTAATTTTTTGAGGGTGTTCACAGCAACCTTTCAGGAGGGCGTGGTCTATCATACCATATTGGGATAGAAGAAATCCATAGGGTCTTATCCTCTGTGAAAACAAAAGAAGACCCTTTCCAAAGCATCATATCCTTAGACCCAAATCCTGAAGTCATAATACCCTTATATCCATTCTGGTTTAGCTTGGCAGCCCATATAATGAAATGTCTCTCTGTACTTAGCTCCTTCACAGTCAAAAATTTTAAAGAAAACACAATAATACAAAGAATCCAGACTCTCTGTGAATTTTCCATTTTTACGTGGCTTATTTTCTTTATTTCTTTTAATCTATAACTATCTGTACTCTGTCTCTTTAAAGACCTTACCCTTTTCTTAAGACATTAACTTTATTCTTTATATATATATTTTTCTCTCTCTCAAGCCTACGTACATTCATCCAACAGTGTCTGAATCAGTTCTATTGTGAATCTGTAATTTTTTTACTATCCAGGAGCATTTCTTAAAATGTTAAGCACTTCTTAAAAACTTAAGTTGCACCATGTACAGGTAATACGGTACCGCCTGTGTCCTGCCCAGTCTAAACCTCAACTGCGCTGTTATTACAGTAATTACGGTAGTTCCTGCCTGAGACCAGCATAGTTCAGCATGGCGGAGCTGAGCCCTCCTGCCTCAGAGCCATTTGGTGCCCCTGAGCCACACACAGTTCCAGACACACAGCAGTCCACATTGCCACCAAGCAAGCCGTAGCACTTTATTCCAAATGCTCCATTCAAAAGCTCCAGCAGGAGCCAGACAGAGATCACGATGGCGGCACAGCCCAGAAAGCCGGCATTTTAAAACAGCCAGTTTTTTTTCCTGCTGCTGAGTCAGGACAATTTCTTTGCCGCACACAACCCACAAACAGCAAAAAGCTGTCTTAAATTTTCTCTGTGTCCTTTTTAAGCCCTCTCAGGTTTTACATGGAGTTCATTAGCACGTTGGGTGCCACTCTGTAGTAATAAGAGCGGCGGGGCTGCGTCCCCGGCACCTGGCTGCCCGCATGGCTTAGCTTATGCCCCGAAATAATTACACGGAAACTGTATTCTTTTAATCACTGCCTGGCCCATTAGTTCCAGCCTCTTATTGGCTAGCTCTTACATATTGATCTAACCCATTTCTAATATTCTGTGTAGTACCACGAGCTGGCTTACCAGGAAAGATCTTAACCTGCGTCTGTCTGGAGTGGGAGAATCATGGCGACTCTTATTGGCTAGCTCTTACATATTGATCTAACCCATTTCTAATATTCTGTGTAGTACCACGAGCTGGCTTACCAGGGAGAATCTTAACCTACGTCTGTCTGGAGTGGGAGAATCATGGCGACTCCTTACTCGGCTTCTTTCTCCCAGCATTCTGTTCTGTCTACTCCGCCTACCTAATTTTCTGTCCTATTAAAGGGGCCAAGGCAGTTTCTTTATTACTTAACCAATGAAACAACAGATAGAAAGATGACCCACCTCCATCAATGCAGATGCTCAATGCTTATTATATAGAGTTGAATGCAGAGGTAGGGTTATTACATACAGATAAACATAGAAGCACAGTTAATGGTATATAGTTGTATCAAGGAAAGAAAGTTTTATCTTTTTTTTGTAAGAGTAGCATGTGTAGGAGAGAAGCCTTCAGGCCATGAATGTCTCAGGGGAGAATATTTGTTGGACATAATCTGTTTAATTATCAATATACACAAATTGACCAAAAGAACACTGCACCATCAGTCTGACCATCACCATGGCCATGTGAACTGTACAGATTCACTTATGTCTTCACTCACTCAGGGATTCATTCACTCCTGAAAAGTATAATCTGGAGTAACATAGAACCCAGAAACAATAAAAGTGACCAAGGGACTACTGGGAAGTGATGCAAGTGTTATGGAGGGGAAAAGAGAAATTGGTTAAAAGCACTTCAATGAGAGGGATGGTAATGCAGAGAGAAAATGATAGAAGGTAAATAATGTTGTGTCCCACATTCAGGTAACATCTGTGAGGTGTCTCCTGGCTTATTTGTCCTCACTTGGAAGAAAGCAATCATGCATTTATTAGAAGTTATGGCCATCATGGGTATACCTGTACAAATAAAGACAGATAATGGTCCAGCATATGTCTCTAAGAAAATGAAACAGTTTTTTGCTTATTATAATATTAAGCATATTTCATGTATACCTCACAATCCTACAGAGAAGGCAGCCACAGAAGGATCAAATCAAACTACAAAGGATACATTAAACAAACAGAAAGGGGTGGAAAATGCCCCCAGAAATAGATTACATAATGCCTTATTAACCTTGAGTTTTCTTAACACTAATGAGAAAGGGACAACAGCAGCAGAAAGACATTGGATAATGGAAAAGTCTGCTGAATTAAATCAACTGGTTTATTTCAAGGATGTGCTGGCCTCACAATGGAAGCCAGGAGATGTGCTACATTTGGGAAGGGGTTTTGCTCTTGTTTCCACAGGAAAAGAAAAATTGTGGATACCATCAAAATTAATAAAAGTTTGGTTTGAATAGGAGAAACCATTTGGAAAGGAGAAGTAACAGCTCATCCACAATAATGATAATCATACAGGTGGTAAGGAAAACATATAGGATGAGGGCAGGGTTCTGTTCTTATCTCTTCAGGAAAACACTCATCTTCAGAAAATTCAAGGGACCCTAGATGTTTGAATATGGACAGGTAGAAAAAATTACTACACAATAAGGATCAGCAAAAAAAATCGAATAGGTTCTGTAAATAAAATATTCAAAATATATGTTTATTTATATACATGTGTGTATTTATATTCATAAATACATAGAGTTGGTTTTGGAGTTGGTCTCTGGCTTGGTCCCTCTCTAAGTCCAAGCCTGTTGTTAATAGAAATGCCTAGAGTTTCTGTCTCATGTCAGGATCCTTGATATGGAACAGAAAGAAAAAGAATTTAGAAAACATCTTTATTTTTCTTCATATCTATCTTTGTCTTTATCATACCTTTCATTGAATATATATGTCTGTATATGTCTATATAAATAATGCGTAAGTTTTCCACAACGAACAATGAATTTTCCTCCAGTAATCTTTGAAGTTTCCAGGAAGAAGATGGGGCCCCATAATAACAACTTTACTTGGTTGATATGACATCATGACACTGATAGCGCTATTACAAGACCTGTTTTGGGTTCCAGCTGCACAAGATGGTTCGAAGTTGGTTAGCTGAAATGGTACACCTCTTTTATAACATTCTGGGTGACCTCCATAAAATACTCAGATACTATTTGCAATCTCACCAGACAGTAATCTTGAAATTTAACCATCATTTTACTTTCACAGGATCCCCTAGAAAGAACATCACCCCCATGACAGCTAGAAGTAATTCTAGAGGATAATGTCCCCTCTCCCAACAAAGTTTGTCCTCAGGCTTAGGAACATCATTTAGGGATGGATTATAGTTGATATATGGTTGAGGGTTGGGGGAAGAATTTTATAAACTCAGGGATCTTTTGGGGGGAAAAGAGGGAAAACTGGATGAGGGGATAATAGATTGGTATCTGTGAGTTATTGTATATGGACAATTACATTCGTATAGATTCTTGCATGTTGATACAAAGTAAATTATATACCTCTGTTTAAAACATTATATATATATATATATATATATATATATATATATATATATATATCATATTGCAGTGTACATTTCTACCTCTGATCAAGATGCTTATTCATTGTTTGCATTTGTAGGTCATTGTCCTCATTTATTGCACAGTTGTTTATTGTCTTAGTTTTTAAGTTAGATAGGTATTAAGAATTATTGATCAATAGTCATCTATGTCATATTTATAGTTAGACTAATCTTTAGATACATAGAGATTATATTCTCTATAGATAGATAATCCTTGACCTCTTCAAAGAACCATAGAAAATGGCATTTAATTTAACTTATAGTTCTGTGGTAGTGAGACACAATTGCTCCTGGCAGCACTGATCTATTCCCAAGAGAATGTTGAGCACCAAAGACACTCCACTGGGAGCTTGTTTTCTTCTTGGCAGAACTGGCCTTTGGGCAAGAAAATGCCCATACTTCAACCACTGACAAAGATACATGGTATCCATAAATGGACAAAACGGGATTATCAAATCCTTCCAAGACAGGGTAAGATAGGTTTGAAAAGTTTCTTGCCTTTGAAAATGGTATGTCACTTACGTTAGGCCTTAGCCAAAGTTGGTTGCTTCAACATTGCAAATGAGACTTTGGGTGATTGCCCAGGTAGCTAGTTGTCTCTGTCATTTGTTGGAAATTTTGGAAGCTGCTTGATTGCACTTCCTGTTTACTCAAGTAATATTGTTTACATTCTCAGATCTTCAATGGGGTTGAAGATTAGATAGTTGTAGTTACCTTCCTCATGATTTAGCCAATGTTAATTTCAATGTAAGATTTAGACTCCTTGAAATAGAATGTTTGGTAAAACTTTTGTTATGCATTTCTTGATTAATATTGTTTATTGTTTGTAATTTTATATTTGGTATCTGTTCTTGTTGTATATAGATGTTTGGGGTTTGGTCAATCTTGTTTAGACAAAAGAGGGAGATGATGGTGAAGATCTGTAAACCAATCACACCCAGTTAAGGCATGGATACCTGGAGCCCAGGAAGAAATACTGGGAGGAACCAGGTGCACTCACTTTCACTGAGTGATTTCCACTTTACAGAGGAAGTCACGCTTCCCACTCTTGTGGCGTGAGTTTCCACTTATAACAATTAAAAATACAATTGTTATCCTTAAGCTGGCCTGGTTATTTCCTGTACTGAGCTAATTTCTGCGAGTCTGTTTTATAACCTAGGTAAATGACAGAATCTCTTTTCTGTATTTTTTCAGAAGCAATTGGTAATCCCTATTTTGGCAAAACTTTCTTTACTTCATCAAACATTCTTTCTAAAGTGTCTATGTTTCAATAAGATAGCAAAATGTCATCAATGTAATGGTAAATTATAGACTTACAATATTGTTTAAGTATTATTTCCAATGGCTGACTTATGAAGCATTGGCACAGAGAAGGGCTTTTGTTGGAGGACAGTATATTGATATCTCCTAGTAGGCTGAGAATTATTATAAATAGGCACTGTGAAGGCAAATTTTTCTCTATCCTTTTCTTGTAAAGGTAGTGAAGAAACAATCTTTATTATTATTATTAAAAATTTCCACCTCCTTCCTGCCTTCCATTTCCCTTCCCCTCCCCCTCCCCCCATTCCTCTCCCCCTCCGTCTCCAGTCCGAAGAGCAGTCAGAGTTCCCTGCCCTGTGGGAAGTCCAAGGTCCTCTCCCCTCCATCCAGGTCTAGGAAGGTAAGCATCAAAACAGACTAGGCTCACACAAAGCCAGTACATGCAGTAGGATCAAAACACAGTGCCATTGTCCTTGGCTTCTCATCAGCCCTCATAGCCCGCTATGTTCAGAGAGTCCGGTTTTATCCCATGCTTTTTCAGACCCAGTCCAGCTGGCCGTGGTGAGCTCCCAAATAGATCAGCCTGACTGTCTCAGTGGGTGGGTGCACCCCTCGTGGTCCTGACTTCCTTGATCATGTTCTCCCTCCTTCTGCTCTTCATTTGGACCTTGGGAGCTCAGTCTGGTGCTCCAATGTGGGTCTTTGTCTCTCATATTACAAAATCATTTGTTCAACTATGTTCATAGCAGCATTATTTGTAATAGTCAGAACCTGGAAACAACCTAGATGCCCTTCAATGGAAGAATGGATGAAGAAAGTGTGGAATATATACATATTAGAGTACTACTCAGTGGTAAAAAACAATGACATCTTGAATTTTGCATGCAAGTGGATGGAAATAGAAAACACTATCCTAAGTGAGGTAATCTAGACCCAAAAAGATGAACATGGGATGTACTCACTCATAATTGGTTTCTAGCCATAAATAAAGGACATTGACCCTATAATTCACCATCCTAGAGAAGCTAAATAAGAAGGTGAACCCAAAGAAAAATATATATTTGTCCTCCTGGATATTGGAAGTAGACAAGATTGCTGGGCAAAAACTGGGAACTTGGGGGGGATGGGGGCAAGGGGAAATGGGGAGAGAAAAGTGAGAAGGGGAAGATGGAGAGAGCTTGGGGAAATGGGATGGTTGGGATAAAGAAAGGGTGGATATGGAAGCAAGGAAATATATATCTTAATTAAGGGAGTCATTTTAGGGTTCCCAGGTGTCCAGGGAGATGTCCTCAGCTTGTTCCTTGGGCAGCTGACAAGAGGGAGCCTGAAATGGCCCTATCCTATAGCCATACTGATGAATATCTTGCATATCACCATAGAACCTTCATCTGGCGATGGATGAAGAAACAATCTTTTAAATCAATAACTATAAGAGGCCATCCTTTTGGTAATAGAGAAGGCAAAGGAATTCCAGATTGTAGAGGATTCATAGGTTGAATTACCTTATTTTTTTTTGGTTTTTTATTGATAGCCCTTATGTCTGTCACCATTCTCCATTTATCAAATTTCTATTTTACAACAAATACAGTAGAATTCCAAGGGCTGTTTGATTCTTCAATATGGTGAGCATCTAGCTGCTCTTGTTCCAGCTGTTCTAAAGCCTGCAACTTTTCTTCAACTAGAGGCCACTCTTTAACCCAAATTGATTTCTCAGTTAACCATTTTGAAGGTAGGTCTGTTGGTACCTCTAAAAGTTTGCTAGTTGCTTTATGTTCTTGTACAGCTTGAACAGCTGGTGACTTTTGTGAATAGTACCTTATAATGTCCTTCCCAGACTTATGAGTTCCAGTGATAGCAGGAATATTAATCTGGATATTTCATTGTTGCAGCAGGTTATGACCCCCAAAATTTACTTCAATATTAGCCACATATAGCCTCAGCTTCCTTCTTTGACCTTCTAGTCCAATATATTCAACCCATCTCTTGCTTTGTTTAACATGAGATATGGTTCCAATTCCCAGTAATTGAACATCTAATTCATGAAGAGGCCAATTTGGATGTCAAGATTCTAGAGTAATAATACATCTGCACCTGTGTCTATTTAACCAACAATGACAATGCCATTTATATGCATTCTTATCTTTGGTCTTTGATCATTATAGAAGTCTGCCAGAATTTACATTTCCTAGTTCCTATTGGAATTATTGATTTATCCTCCATGTTTATGTCATCATCTAGAACAGTATGGTCTTTTGCAGAAGGCTCTGGATTTTTTAAATTTTCCTGGTGAGACATGTCCTTCACAGTGACTAAGAACGACTGTGCCACTTTTGGCTTGTTGGCCTGTGAGAAGCCCCTCAAGGAGTTTCCCAATGGTATCGGTTGCCTTATCTCTCTTTTGTTGGTCTGCATTCATTGTTCCAATGTCAGCCTTTGCCTGTTGTAATATGTGCGTCTCTGGCACCCGGCCGCCCGCATGGCTAGCTTATGCCCAGAAATAATTACACGGAAACTGTATTCTTTTAATCACTGCCTAGCCCATTAGTTCCAGCCTCTTATTGGCTAGCTCTTACATATTGATCTAACCCATTTCTAATATTCTGTGTAGCACCATGAGCTGGCTTACCAGGAAAGATCTTAACGTACGTCTGTCTGGAGTGGGAGAATCATGGTGACTCACTGACTTGGCTTCTTTCTCCCAGCATTCTGTTCTGTTTACTCCACCCACCTAAGGGTTGGCCTATCAAATGGGCCTAGGCAGTTTCTTTATTAACCAATGAAAGCAACAGATTAATACAAGAACCACCTCCATCATTTCCCCTTTTTCTGTTTAAACAAAAAAGAAAGGCTTTCACTTTAACATAGTAAGATTACATATAACAAAACAGTTATCAAGCAAGAATTACAGTTGCAGTATTTATATATATTTTATCCTTTATCATAACTAAGGAAAACTATAACTAACCATTCTTCAACTCCATCAAAGACTCCAGAAGGATATAATATTACCTAAGCAAATAAGAGATCCAAAACTCTAGAAATGACAGAGACATCTCGCTGCCTGGACAGACACCCAAAGTTCCTCTGCACTGTTGGGGCATCCATCTTCAGCCTACAGGCCCATAGTATCCAGCAGACATTTCCATCAAGCAGGAAATTCCAAAGACAGTTCAGTCACTATCTGCTGTGTCCTGCAGAATGTCTCACAGACTCTTTTATGAGTCAGGAACCCTGAAAAACCATCTCACCTTTAGGCAAGTTCAGCAGTCCTCTTTCTGCGGGTTCTCTGTGTCCAGTTTATGCAACAGTCCAGGCAAGAGCAGTTTCTTGCCCAAATGGCTATCAAATTCCTTAAGGAGCCTCTTCAGTGCCCATCTTCTTCTTGAAGTAGATTGGTGCTGCCAGGAGCAGACGTGTCTCATTATCATGAAAAGCCCTAAGTTATTAAAATATTTTAAATGCCATATTCTGCAGTCTTTGAAAGATATGAAGAATGTCTATCTAACTGAAATATATCTCTATATATCTAGAAAATCTAACCTACATGACTACAAGCTTGACTATTGATGATAATCCATTAATCTATATTTCTTAATTATACATTACATTTTTAAATGAACTACACAATCACAATACCTTAAATCAAGATCAGAAATACATATACATATAACAAAATTGACCTTAAAATCTATACCAATGCAAATTATTCATATCTATATCATATCCCCCTTTAAATGTAAAAAAATATTCATAAACAATATTTGGGAATGTGGGCGCAGTTTTTTTCTCTCCAAACTGCTTCCTGCTGAATGGGGGCGCTGTATTCAGATCTTTCATGGTATAACCTGTGTGTCAGGGTCATCTCAGTCGGCAGTTGAGTGAAGTAATTTTCTGAAGGTGTTCACAGCAACCTTTCAGGAGGGCGTGGTCTATCATACCATATCGGGATAGACCCAATCCACAGAGTCTCATCCTCTGTGAAAACAAAAGAAGACCCTCTCCAAAGCATCATATCCTTAGACCCATATTCTGAAATCATAATACCCTTATATCCATTCTGGTTTAGCTTGGCAGCCCATATAATGAAATGTCTCTCTGTACTTAGCTCCTTCACAATCAAAAATTTTAAAGAAAACACAATAATACAAAGAATCCAGACTCTCTGTGAATTTTTCATTTCTACATGGCTTTTTTTCTTTATTTCTTTTAATCTATAACTATCTGTACTCTGTCTCTTTAAAGACTTTACCCTTTTTTTTTAAACCATTAACTTTATTCTCTATATTTGTTTCTTCTCTCTCTAGCCTACGTACATTCATCCAACAGTGTCTGAATCAGTTCTATTGTGAATCTATAATTTTTTTACTATCCAGGAGCATTTTTTAAAATGTTAAGCACTTCTTAAAAACCTAAGTTGCACCATTTAGAGGTATTACGGTACTGCCTGTGTCCTGCCCAGTCTAAACCTTAACTGCGCTGTTATTACAGTAATTACGATAATTCCTGCCTGAGACCAGCAGAGTTCCGCACGTCTGAGCTGAGCCGCTCCTGCCTCAGAACCATTTGGTGCCCCTGAGGCACACACAGTCCCAGGCACACAGCAGTCCACATTGCCATCAAGCAAGCAGTAGCACTTTACTCCAAATGCTCCATTCAAAGACTCTGTCTTCCGCAGGAGACAGACAGAGATCATGATGGCGGCACAGCCCAGAAAGCCGGCATTTTAAAACAGCCAGTTATTTCCTGTTGCTGAGTCAGGACAATTTCTTTGCCGCAAGCAACCCACCAACAGTAAAAACTGTCTTAAATTCTCTCTGTGTCCTTTTTAAGCCCTCTCAGGTTTTACGTGGAGTTCATTAGCACATTGGGTGCCACTCTGTTGTAATAAGAGTGGCGGGGCTGCGTCTCTGGCACCCGGCCGCCTGCATGGCTAGCTTATGCCCCGAAATAATTACACGGAAACTGTATTCTTTTAATCACTGCCTAGCCCATTAGTTCCAGCCTCTTATTGGCTAGCTCTTACATATTGATCTAACCCATTTCTAATATTCTGTGTAGCACCATGAGCTGGCTTACCAGGAAAGATCTTAACGTACGTCTGTCTGGAGTGGGAGAATCATGGCGACTCACTGACTCGGCTTCTTTCTCCCAGCATTCTGTTCTGTTTATTCCACCCACCTAAGGGTTGGCCTATCAAATGGGCCTAGGCAGTTTCTTTATTAACCAATGAAAGCAACAGATTAATACAAGAACCACCTCCATCATTTGCCACACCTTCTACATATACCTGAAGGCTTGGATCCTCCTATTTTTGATATTCTCAGAGGAGATATTATTCCTAGGAATTCCTTGTCTACAATCCCTTCTGAGTTGTCCTATTCTAGCACAATTAAAACATTTGTCATTTTTGATGTCTCCCCATTCCTTTGGAAATTGCTTCTCCTACCCAAGATTCAGTATTATAGTCAAATGTCTCAATGTTCATTCTATGCAGGATCCATTTATCTTTAGGTGCTGATCTAACCTTTAAATACCCAAGTATCATTTTGCATTCTAACTTGGCATTTTCAAAAGTCAGAGAGTCAATAAGTACTTGTTTAGCATATGGGTCTGTTATTCCTATTTCTACAGCCTTAGTTAATCTTTGTAAAAAGATAGTAAAGTATTCTCTCTGGCCTTGTTTAACCATGATATGTGATTCAACTATTTTTCCTAGTTCTTGAATCCTTCCCCAAGCATTTAAGGCTACTTTGTGGCATAAGGACAAGATTTGTTCATCTTAAAGGGCTTAAACCTGTGGGTCAGCATAAGTGCCTTCAGACACTTATTTGATCTTAGGAAGTCTAAAGGCCTTTTGTTTTTCCCCATTTTTCCAAAAATTTTGCTTCTTCTCTGAAATAAATTCTAAACTTTAATTGAGCTCCATCATCCAGTACTGCTGAAACTAACTGAATCCAATCATGTGGCATTGCTTTGATGCTAGATGACCACATCTTTATCATCTGTCTAACAAATGTGTCATGCGAGCTATGAGTTACATCAGCTTGCTTAATTTCTTTTAGATCATTTATTCCTGTAGGTATCCATCTACCTTTTTTGGATCCTATTGGGCCTTTAGAACTTGATGCTTTTTCAGAGTACATTACAGGGTAGGAAGCTAAACCCTGGGTAAGTCATCTCTGACAGCTACTGGTGATATTGCATCCTGTCCTTGTGCCTTACCCCATTCATCAGCTTCAATAATTTCTTCAACTATTTCAAATCTTTTTATTATTGTATTTTCTTAAAGACTAAATCTCCTGGCCTGTATATATTTCTAGTGATTTCATTGAGGTACTTACCCTCTGGTCCTCATTTTACACATGTGATTTCAAGGTCTGACTTACTTGATTAGCGAAAAGATTGCCATCCTGGAGCAATACTCTATCTGTTAACCTGTCATAAATTTTTAACATATTTTTATTGTCAAATTCAACAGTATGAATTCTTTTATATAATTTCTCAGTGCCTTTAGACATGGATTCAATTTTGTCTGTCAAATTAATGTTATCCTTTTTAATATTATTAATTGTTTAAGTAACTTTTGATTTTTGATGGTTTTAATTCTATCAACTAGCTGTTCATTATAAGTCTGTAAAGATTGTATCATTCCTAAAAGTGCCATATTCTTTCTTAATGACAGAATATGAAGAAGAAAACTGAGTCCCAATACCCAATAAATTGAAGTATCACCATAACTATATAAGCCACACATAATACAATCCATAGTATTAGACAAAAGCTACTAATAGTTTCAATGTTAATGTAGTCTACTATATTGATTTATTTATTATCTGTTATGTGATCTGGTAAAGTGTTTCAGGTGTAATAATCTTTATTATCCAGAAGATATCATGGTTGCAGAGTCATGGTGGCAATAGAAATGATTCTAAGTGACTTTAGTTTCTGAGCTACTTTAGTTTCCTACCTTGGTACTGGTTAAATACTGAGAAATATGCTTTGTTTTAAAAATTAAAAGAAAGTAAATAAATTCCATATACAGAGCAAGAAACTCAGAACGCATGGGCAGGGAGCAGAAACCGGAAGCTGCACTAGTCACCACGCTACAAGGAACCACACCAGGAAACGTGGCAGTTGTGTGTGCCCTTGGGAAATTTTCCAGATTCCACACACAGCAAGTTCCACTGCAGCAGAGATTCTACAAAAACTGCTTAGTTAAAAGTCAGTAAAGCGGACAGGGTTGGGAGAATTTTTGGCCATGGACCTGTTAGGCCTTTAGGCTGCCCACCCCGTAGGTGTGGAGTCTGAATCCATGTGGGCACCAGATGATGATGGATGCTTAAAAGAAATCCCACACTAGCTCAGAATTGACAGTTATTTAGACTTATAAATAGACAGTTATTTATTTAGGGGTAGACTCACAAATCAGAATCCTCTGCTGGAACAACAACAACAACAACAACAAAAACCCCACAAAAACAGAAATTGAATCCCACAGCCGAAAAAGAGACTGGATGCATGCTCTACATGGGCATGAATAGTATAAGAGGCCAGGCCCCAGTGGGCAGGTAACTACTGGCTGTAGGATTTCTTACAGTGCTCTACCCTATCCTATAGTTTTGTAAAGCCGATTTAACTAAGAAGAGAAGATTTTTACCCCATTATGTTGGAAACCCTCCCCTCCCAATTCCCGAGCCTTGGCTGTAAAAATCCCTGCTGGAATCCTGAATTGTGTGCTTTACTGTGCTAGTAATTACATTGCCACAGGTTTTGAGATGCCCTTTCTAGACTAAGAGGAGCACTATGAATATTGAGATCTCTCTCTATTTGTACTCTTCAGTTCTTTCTACAAAGTCAAACCCATACAATTTCCACGAATACATTTTAAAATGACTTGATTTATAACTCTCATGTTCTATTAATATAAACTCCTTAAAATTAGTGCCACGTTGAATTCAGTATTATATTTGGGTAAGCCTAAATATATTTTCATTAACCATGATCACGTTTCTTTGCTCCAGAATAAACCATGTCTTCTCTACTTCTTTTTACCTGAGAGCTATTTCTTTAAGAGACAAATTTCAAGTTACAGTCATTCAAGTCATAATACATTCACTTTTTGATAGTACAAAAGACTTTGAATTTGATGTTTTTCCAGTATATGGTATGCAGTATGTTACTTTCTTCACAATATAGAACAAAAGCAATGAACCACAACTTCCTGTAATCATGGATTAAGCAACTCAGTTCGTTAACTATATTAGTTGAATTTTCAACTTATGCTAGCTTGAATTAGAATGTCTCCCAATCATGAAAAGAGGAGCAGATATACTATATTTTGCAAGCAAATATCTAAGAAGTTAGATTAATATTGCAGATTTTAACACAAAATGATCAAGTAAATAAAAATACATAACCAATAAAGATAATATGAATTTTATACTATATATTTAATTAATTTTTTAAAAAATGAAATAGATATTGAGAATAATATCTGGTATTTCCATTGTCTCTAGGTGTCATCCAGTATTCTGTATGACTTTGAGAATATCAAATATGCTTTTAAAAAGTGGGAAAATATACTCTGTGACATGATGACCACCCTTTATGTCAGAATCATGAATCTTTGTCTCCATGTATCATGAAATGAAATTGCTCAAGTTCATTGAAATGAAACACAACAAAAAATAAATCCATCATGATCGAAAAGTGACTCAAAGGAAATAAACTTATAGAAGGAAAAAAAATAAAAGCAGCTTCCAAAACAAATGGCATTTCCATATATTCTCTCAAAGCTATTATCACCTCCAGTGATGATACCTTTTCAAATCAGGGAACAAAGCATTCCAATAATCAAGGTACTTCTATGTTTCATACATTCTCAAGGTAGGTAAAATTGGTTCTTCCCAAGGATACTTTTGTAGCTCATGTCCAATACAGCTCTAAGTACAGGCAACAAACCTAAGCATTCTTTTCTTTCCAAAAGATCATTTGATATTGTGTTAACACCTTACCTCCAGAATACAAATATCAAGAATACGATGTATTCCAAAGCTGTGGCTCCACTAAAATTATAGAAAAACATGCTAAGAAATGGAAGACATTTTATCATAAGTTGTAGTATTTATTTTTATCCTGTTGACTGTAAAATATTTTAAGTAACTTTTTCAAGAAATTACTGACATTCTTTGTTTTTGTGGCCCAAATGTGAAGTTGTAGGCAGGAAAATGCCACTGAATACAACCCGTTAAATTTGAATTCATTAAAAAATAGTCTTATTATCTTGTGATACTTTCTTTTTAAAAATACTTTGTTGTCTTTGAAACTTTTTGTTTTTGAGAATTTATACATGCAGTCAACATATTATTATGATAACTATTCCTTAACTTCTCCAACTCTCCATGATACTCTCATGTCCTCCACAATTTCTGTTATCTTCTTTGGATATTACTGATATCTAGATAATTTAACTTAGTGTTCTCCCTATGTCAATAATTGTGGTTGTTCACTGATGCATAGGCTCCCTACCAGTAACCATAAATCCAAAGTAATATGTGTATCTTACTGTCTCACCCATAGCTTACACTGACTAGCAATAACTACAGCTGGGACTAGATGAACTCTTACACTATTTATTATGGAAGTTTGGCTGGTTTAATCTTGTGTAGTTCTTGTGCATGCAATAGCAGTTGGTATAAAGTCAAGAGTACAACAGCTATGTAAAATACAGAATAAACACAAAACTATTCCCTATTTTCTGGTTCTTAAATTCTTTGGCATCCTCTTTTACAATGTTACCTGAGCTTAAGGGCACAAGTAATGGGTTGATTGATATAGATGTCCCACTGAAAGCTGAGAACCAACAGTCATTAGTTTTTAACATTTGATAAGTTATGAATCTCCACATTAAACACTGTCTAGTGCAAAAAGAAGTTTCTCTAATTAAGGTTGAAAGTGTCCCAGGTATTCTTCTGCCATTATATTCCAGTTGGTTCATGACCATTAATGGAGGTGGTATGCATGTCTTGTTTAGGGGAGACTACTCAAATATCACTTATTTTCAGTATCTTGATTATATGGAAATCTGTACATTCACTCCCTTTCATTACAAACAGAACTTTATCAGACCAAGACAGATCATAGCATTTGTGATGCATATAACAATCATTATGCATTTACCCTTTCTGCTTTCAAAGCATTTACATTAAGCTAACCCAGTCTCCCTTGAGGTATCCCATACATCTGCTTGTGTACAAACTAGTTCCATAGTAGCCCATAATGGAGTATACCAAAAGTTTATTTATCTGGGGATAAACTCACAGAAAGAGTAGCAATCCACAGTCCTCTGCATGTGCTGGGAACTAGAACCGAATCCATTGGCCAAGAGGCCTGCACATCACTTTTCATCTGCATCTATAATACATAAAACCATGCCCAAAATGGGCAGTTATCTTAAAGGCTATTTGGTGAAGGAGTTCACACAGCACCCCCCCTTTTATCTAAATAAGAGTCTTCCAAGCTTAATGAAAAACTATACATAATGAGAAAAATATCAAGTATTGTCCACGGAAAAGAAGAGGTAGAAACATACATAAAAATTAGATTTATAACCAGCATGAATAATATCAAATGCTAAATATTTCAATAATTATCCTATCCTAAGTAGTCTAAGTAGTCATATTAAAAATGGCTAGGCTAAGTCATGAGAAGAAAGAAGCTATGACTATCTAGTATTTAACCCCATCAATGATCTGAGAAAGGAAACAATATTACTTGAATAAGCAAGAAGTTCAATCAAACAATTTCCAAAAGGTACAAGAAATGAAAGAGACAAATGGCTACTGAGCAATTACTGAAATTCTCATTTACAATGTCAGGGCAACCAACTTTGGCTAAGTCCTGGAGTAGCTGACAGACCATTTTCAGAGACAGAAAAAGTTAAAAAAAAAATCTTACCCTGTATTGGCCTGGCTTGGCAGTCTTTTTGCTTGTATCCCGCTTGCCTAGTCTTCACATTGGGCATTTTGACAGTGGTGGAGGCAGGGACAGTTTTTGGCCCAAACGCCAGTTTTGCCAAGAAGAAAACAAGCTCCAAATGGAGTGTCTTTGTTCCCCAACATTCTCTCGGGAATAAATTAGTGCTGCCAGAAGCAAATTTGTCTCATTATTGAGAAAAGTCTAAGTTCTTAAAACATTTAATTGTCATATACTGTACATCTTTGAAAAGGTTGAAGAATATCTATCCATTTGAAACATATATATATATATATATCCATTTAGAAAATCTAACCAACATGACTTCAAGTTTGACTATTATAAATGGCAATCTATTAATCCATAATTTTAAATTATACATTACATTTTTAAATGAGATGTAGAAACACATAATACCTTAAAAAAGAGTAGAAATATATATACACAGTGTAATACAGTATAATGGAATTTTTATCATTAGGCCAAGATTCATACCAATGAATGGTACTTATCTCTATATCATATCCCACTTTAAATGATAACAAACATTTATAAACATTATTTTTGGAATTTTGGCACAATTTTCTCCTTCCTACTTTTTGTTGAACAACGTATTTTTAAGGTTTGTGGAGAACTTCTGTGAGGTTTTGTTCTATCAAACCACATTAGCCTTGAAGGAATCTACGGGTTCTCATCCTTTGTCAAAATAAAAATAGAACCTCTTTTTCAAAGTAACATGTCCTTAGTCTCAAATTATGAATACAAGATACCTTTATGTTGATTTAACTTAGCATTCCCCAGAATCAAATATCTCTCTGTTGTAAAAAAAAAAACAATCAAAGAAAACACAATAATATGCATAATCCAAACTCTCTGTGTATTTTCCATCTCTACGTGGCTTATTTTTCTTTCTCCTTTAATCTATAACTGTCTGCTCTCTTTTATATTACTTTTAGTGTCTCTTTAAAGACTTTACTTCTTTTATAACTGTCTATACTATTTTTCTCACTTTCCCAAGACTTTGTATATTTTTAAACACACTGTGTCTCCTTTTGGCTTTTTTTTTAGGGATCAGGAACCTCTGTCAACCAATGACCTTAAAAAGTTTGACCAACTTAGGGAGTAAACAAAAGAACAGAAATAAGCACAGTTTTTTGGTAGCTGCAATTTTTTTCAGATAGGCTTTTTTTTTTTTTTGCTGACAGCTAGCAGAGGTAACACTCCTCAAGAGAAGGCTTCCTGACTCACTATAAACAGCAAAAACTACAGGTCTTTTTTACAAAATGACTTCTTCATTTCTGCTGGCAGAAAAAATTCTACCTCTTTGGGGACGTCATGCACTTAAATGGGGTTTGTGATCAGAATGCTCCAAGTTAATTAATAGCAACATTTACTGGGTGCATCCACGCAGCTGGAGCATTGAGCATGGCTAGCAGAAGCAGTGAACATACCTCTGCCATGTTGAATTGGTATGAGCAAACAGGCAGGACTGTAGAGTTGGTCCTAGCCATGCCCACTTAGCATTAAAAGAAAGGTGTTCCTGATCAAAAATTGGTTACAAATATGCAATAGAGACAGATTCAGACAATAAAAGACCTCTGAAGAAGGCAAAGTGTATTTTAAAAAAATGTATGTAGTCTTGGGAGAGAGAAATAAAGAATATAGATGTTAAATAAAGTAGTAAAGTCTTTAAAGAGACTGTAAAATTATATAAAAGAGTAAAGAAAAATAAGACACATGAACATAGAAAATAACAGAATCTAGATTAAGCATGTTATTGTGTTTTTCTTGAATTTTTTGACTGCAGAGAGAAATTTGATTATGAAGACTGATAAGTTAAACAATCAAAGATATCTTGACTTAAAAATTTGTGTCTAAGGATATGTTACCTTGGAAAAGAGTGTCTGATTTTGTTATCATAGAGGATAGGAACCTTTGGATTCCTTCCAGGCTAATGTGGTTTGATGGACCAAGACCACCAATAAGGTCTCCTAAACCGCCCCCCACCCCCACCCCCGCAAATACTTTGCCTAACAAAAAGCAGGAAGTAGTTTGAAGGGAACTACACTAAAATTTCCAAATATTGTTTATAAATGCTTGTTTACATTCAAGCAAGGGGTTATGCTATAGAGATGAATACTTTACATTGCTATGAATCTCGGTTTACTGATATAAATTTAAGGTAAATCTGGGTATATGTATATTTCTGCTGTTGAAGTTGGAGCGGCAGGGCTGTGTCCCACCACCCGGTTAGCTTTACCCAGAATAATTATACAGAAACTGTATTTAAAAAAAAAAAATTTTCCGCCTCCTCCCCGCCTCCCATTTCCCTCCCCCTCCTACCGCCCCTCTCCCCCTCCCCCCACTCCTCTTCTCCTCCCTCTCCAATCCCAAGAGCAGTCAGGGTTCCCTGCCCTGTGGAAAGTCCAAGGGCCTCTCCCCTCCATCCAGATCTAGGAAGTTGAACATCTAAACTGTCTAGGCTCCCACAAAGCCAGAACCGGAAGTAGGATCAAACCCCGGGCCATTGTCCTTGGCCTCTCATCAGCTCTCACTGTCCACCATGTTCAGAGACTCTGGTTTTACCCCATGCTTTTTCAGTCACAGTCCAGCTGGCCTTGGTGAGCTCCCAATAGTTCGGCCTCACTGTCTCAGTGGGTGGGTGCACCCCTCGTGGTCCTGACTTCCTTGTTCATGTTCTCCCTCCTTCTGCTCCTCATTAGGACCTTGGGAGCTCAGTCCAGTGCTCCAGTGTGGGTCTCTGTCTCTATCTCCATCCATCGCTAGATGAAGGTTCTATGGTGATATGCAAGATATTCATCAGTATGGCTATAGGATAGGTTCATTTCAGGTTCCCTATCTTCAGGTGCCCAAGGAACTAACTGGGGACATTGCCCTGGGACCTGGTAGCCACTCCAAGTTCAAGTCTCTTGCCAACCCTTAGGTGGCTCCCTTAACTAAGATATGAGTTTTGCTGCTCCCCTATCCAAACTTCCTTTATCCCCAATCATCCCGTTTCCCCCAGTTCCCCTCATCCTCTCCTTCACACTTTTCTCTCCCTATCACCCCTCATCCCCATCCCACCCCACCCCCAAGATTCCAATTTTTTGCCCATCAATCTTGTCTATTTCCCATAGCTGGGAGGATATCTATATGTTTTTCCTTGGGTTTACCCTCTTGTTTAGCTTCTTTAGGATCACAAATTATAGACTCAGTGGCCCATATCTATGGCTAGAAACCAATTATGAGTGAGTACATCCCATGATCTTCTATTTGGGTCTGGGATACCTCACTCAGGATAGTATTTTCTATTTCCATCCATTTGCATGCAAAATTCGAGAAGTCATTGTTTTTTACTGCAGAGTAGTACACTAATGTGTATATATTCCACACTTTCTTCATCCATTCTTCCATTGAAGGACATCTAGGTTGCTTCCAGGTTGTGGATATTACAAATAATGATGCTATGAACATAGTTGAACAAATGTTTTTGTCATATGATAGGGCATCTCTTGGGTATATTCCCAAGAGTAGCATTGCTGGGTCCAGGGGTAGGTTGATCCCAATTTTTTTGAGAAACCGCCACACTGATTTCCAAAGTGGTTGCACAAGTTTGCAGTCCCACCAGCAATGGATGAGGGTACCCCTTTCTCCACAACCTCTCCAGCAAAGGCTATTCTTGGTGTTTTTGATTTTAGCCATTCTGACAGGTGTAAGATGATATCTCAAAGTTGTTTTGATTTGCATTTCTCTGATCACTAAGGAGGTTGAGCATGACCTTAAGTATCTTTTGGCCATTTGAACTTCTTCTGTTGAGAATTCTCTGTTCAGTTCAGTGCCCCATTTTTAATTGGGTTAATTAGCATTTTAACGTCTAGTTTCTTGAGTTTTTTTTTTTTTATATATTTTGGAGATCAGACCTTTGTCTGTTGCGGGGTTGGTGAAGATCTTCTCCCAGTCAGTAGGTTGCCTTTTTGTCTTAATGATAGTGTCCTTTGCTTTACAGAAGCTTCTCGGTTTCAGGAGGTCCCATTTATTCAATGTTGCCCTTAATGTCTGTGCTGCTGGGGTTATACATAGGAAGCGATCTCCTGTGTCCATATGTTGTAGGGTACTTCCCATTTTCTCTTCTATCAGGTTCAGTGTGTTTGGACTGATATTGACGTCTTTGATCCATTTGGACTTGAGTTTTGTGCATGGTGATAGATATGGGTCTATTTTCATTCTTCTACAGGTTGACATCCAGTTGTGCCAGCACCATTTGTTGAAGATACTTTCTTTCTTCCATTGTATACTTTTAGCTCCTTTATCGAAAATCGGGTGTTCATAGGTTTGTGGGTTAAAATCCGGGTCTTCTATACAATTCCATTGGTCGACTTCTCTGTTTTTATGCCAGTACCACGCTGTTTTCATTACTGTAGCTCTGTAATAGTGTTTGAAGTCAGGGATGGTAATGCCTCCAGTTGTTCCTTTGGAAACTGTATTTTTTGAACACTGTTTTGCCCATTAGTTTTAGCCTCTTATTGGCTAGCTCTTACATATTGATCTAACCCATTTTTAATATTTTGTGTAGTACCACGAGCTGGCTTACCAGGAAAGATCTTAACCTGCGTCTGTCTGGAGTACGAGAATCATGGCGACTCACAGACTCGGCTTCTTTCTCCCAGCATTCTGTTCTGTTTACTCCACCCACGTAAGGGTTGGGCTATCAAATGGGCCTAGGCAGTTTTTTTTATTATTTAACCAATGACCTTCCTCCATCATTCTGCTCTTGTTTAAGGGATGTGTTTGTGTAACTCATTTTAAAATGTAATATATAATTAACAAATACAAATAATAGATAGTCATTTATAATTGTCAAGCTTGTAGTTATGCTAGATAGGTTTTCTAGATGTACAGAAGTATATTTCTGATGGATAGGTATTTGTTAAACTTTTCAAAGACTTGCAGAACATGGCATTTAAAATATTTTAAGAACTTGGGACTTTTTATGACAGTAAAACATATCTGCTCCTGGCAGTACCGGTTACTTCAAGAGGATGATGGTCATCAAATAGGCTCCTTATGGAGTTGGTTAATCATCTGGGCAAGAAACTGCTCTTGCCTGGACTGCTTGATGGTATGCTGTATAAACTGGACATTCAGGTCCCACAATAGAAATCCCTGCTGAAGTAGCCTAAAGATGGTGAAACAGTAGTTCAGGGTTACTGCTTCATAAAAGAATCTGCCAGACATTCTGAAGGACACCGAATAATGTGACTGACAAACTGCCAGTATAGATGAAACTGTCCTTAAAATTTCCTGCTTTGTGAAAATAGTTGTCAGATACTATGGGTCTGTAGGCTGAATATGCGTGCCGCAATGTTACAAAAAAACTTTTGGTGACTGTCCAGGTAGAGAGATGTTTCTGCTAATTCTAGTTTTGGAAGTTGCTTACAATGGACTTTCTGTTTACTTAGGTAATATTATATCCTTCTGGAGTCTTTAGTGGAGTTGAAGAAAGATAGTTATATAAAAGATAGATTAGATGTAAAATTTTAGACTTACAAAAATAGGACAGATGATAGAGTATTTTTCTTAATTTGCTAAAGGTAAATAAATGATTGTAACTATAATTCTTGTTTGATACCTGTTTTGTTGTATGTAATTTTACTATGTTAAAGTTAAAATATCCCTTTTCATTTAGACAGATAAAGAGATATTATGTGGAATTCCCCTCTGTATTATATGTATATATTTGATTGTCATTGGTTAGTAAGAAATCTGCATAAGGCCTACAGTAATGTAGAATAATTCCATGTGGGAAATCTGAACAGAGATATAGAGAAAAAGTAGGTGGAATCAAGGAGATGTCAAGTAGCTGCTGAAGGAGAAAGATACTCAGAACCTTCACTGGTAGGTCACAGTCACATGGTGATACACAGATTAATAGAAATGGACTAATTAAAGATGCAAGAGTTAATTAATAATAAGCTTGAGCTGATAGGCCAAACACTGTTGTAAACAATATGGTATCTGTGTGATTATTTGGGTCTGGAAATCCAGAAAATGACTGAGCAGTCTTGGCTTACAGTTCAATTCACAAAAAATTGGACTAAGAAACTGAGGGTGTAAAAGGAATGATTCAGAGATAATATAACCCCAACTACTTTCACCCAGTCTTAATTTTTTTCAGACTTGTCTATCGTCTACATTTCTAGAAGCTGCAAAAGTAGCACCATCAACTAGGATGCAAACCTTTATTCATTTTCAATATTTAGATAAGAATCACATTTTGTCTCTGAACTGTTCAAGCCCATGACTTTCTAATAATACAAATATATTTAGTCCTGGAATCCCAAAAGTATAAGCAGTTTAAACATTGTTAAAACAGTTTATACATTGTCCAGTGTTGAAAATTGTCTTCTGAGACTCTTTAGTCATGAGTATTTATGAAAATTTAAAAGAAATTTATGTATTTAACCTACATAATGACACAGAATAAACATTCTCATTACAAGATGAAGGACTGTGATATAACAAAGGACACATTAAACAAAATACACACCTAGAAGAACATGTATTTCTTTATAATTCCACATCTAGCATTTAGGAGATATTTTGTTTCAACTTAAGCTCCACTAGGTCTGGGTAGCCCTACTCTTATAACTGTCATTTTCTTCTCACATTGCTTCTCTTCTTGTCTGGATCAATCACTTGTAAGCAGTTTTTGTTGGCACATTTTTTTTATTTCTAATATCTTGATGTCCCCACTGAAGTTAAGGCTTCACCCTCAGACCTTCAGACATCTTATTTTAGGGCATCTCTTTAGGGAATTTTAGGGAATCTGATTATGTTACATAATTTTTCAAGATTGTCTAGTCTTCTTTAGAATTCTTTGGGAGTTTTTTTTAATTCTTTGATAAAAATTGTACAAAACAGAGATAATGCCAGGATCTGACTCTAGCTCATGATAGTTGAACTATTTATTTATGTTTTATTTTTATTATTTATTTATTTATTTATTTATTTATTTTGGTTTTTTGAGACAGGGTTTCTCTGTGGTTTTGGAGCCTGTCCTGGAACTAGCTCTTGTAGACCAGGCTGGTCTCGAACTCACAGAGATACGCCTGCCTCTGCTTCCCAAGTGCTGGGATTAAAGGCGTGCGCCACCACCACCCGGCTTAGTTGGACTATTTAGAAAGCATAACGAGGATTGGACAAGTGCATCACTAAAAGTAGACTTTGAGGCTTCAAAAGCTCATGACATGTCATTTGGTATATTCTCCCCTATTTCTTTCTCTGTCTCTAACTTGTGTAGTGGAAGATGTAAGTTCTCAGTTACTATTCCCATGAAATTCCCACTAGACTTGTGTCATGAATGCCAGCATAATGATCGTGGACATACTCACTTAAACTCTTAGGAAATCTACAAATAAATGATTTATTTTTTCAGTTCCCTGGTTTATGGTGTCTTTTCTCAGCAACAGAAAACTAATACAGACCATATATCCGAAATCTTCTGTAATAACTGACTGTCCCCAAAGCATCTGCTCTGCTTTTAATATTTATAGATTTATCCAGCAGAGATTTTACATATATCTAATGGTGCATTGAAAACAGGTCTTGGCAAGAAACAAAAATAAATTGTTTTCCTAACTTTAGAGTCTTTGAAGAAAGAGAACACTTTCTTGTAAAAAAAAAAAGTCTCATATCTTTAAACTTTGAGGTCATAGACTAATGTTAGCAAGCACCCATCCTTGATGGATCAAGCCATAGAGGTATGTACAGTTAGCAGTATTAACCGGAAACAGTGCCCTTCACCAGGTATATTTTTGATGACCAACTGCTAGAACGCCTGTGCTTATGATCGATTTTTGTGTGCCTATAGATGGATTAACTTGAAAAATGTTGCCAGCTTATATTCTATAAAGAGAACAAGTTTTAGAGTAATGAATTAATTACAGTGATATTTCTTATTTGAGGACAACAGTTTTCCTTTAGGCTAATTTTAGACCAGAGTTGTTTTCCATTTCTTTCTTAAGGCCTATAAATGGAACTAATCCCAATGGGCAAGGACATAGTCTGTGGGATACTTTTGTTTGAAACTACACAATCTGTAAAACAAAAGAAGATATATTGTAACATTTGAACGACCTTTGTATTGTTTTTCAGGTTATTTTAATTGTCTGTACTTTGCTCATTTTCTCAAGAACAATCTTGAGAAAAGAAGGTATCTATGCCTTTCACTGACATGGAATTGCTTCCTCAATAGTGACCATAGAAAATGGGGGCACTGTTTGGATTATACCCTCATATAGATATGAATCTTTAATATCTGTGACCTTAAGTAACTGTTTCACTATTCTGATTTACTGATTTTAAATGTTCTGTCTTGGATTCATCATTCAACAAAACTTCTGTAGTAAATCTTCAACATCTTATGTCAAAGAAGAAGTCTCCTTTAAATGTCGTATTTTCCACACTACCTTTCAGATCTTTGTTTTTCAAATTTATGATCTATTTTATTATAATTAGTCTAGATAGGAAGCAAAATTGATATTATCAGGTATAATTACATATTTTGTGATGATTTACATATTAAGAATATACATACACACATTTGTATATGACAATTGAAAGACCCTACAGACCCCCTCTCAGAACCTGCAGCTAGCATACTCCCGTGAGAACATCCTGTTTGCTTGAGCCTGCTCTCGTGAGAACATCCCGTTTGCTTAGGAAAATAGGATACCTATAGTCAGCACATGTACCAAACTTAAAATGTTAGCAGTTTACAAAAGGAACAGTTGCCCCTATGAAAGACCCCAGCTTAGCTGCTGTAATGCCATTCTGCAAAACAGGATATCTGTAAAATAGGATATCTGCAAAGCAGGATATCAGTAAAATAGGACCTCTATACAACAGGATATCTGTAAAAAAGGAACAGGATATCTGTTGCCATACATCTGTGCCGGGAGAGGAAAGACCACTTATGCCCCCTCGCCTCATTCCAACCGACCAATGACCATACATCTGCTTCTGTAAACCTGCTTTTGCCGCCCTCTTTCCTATAAAAAGACCTTCTCCCAGTCTGTGGGAGCGCAAGTCCTCCGAAGAGACTTTGCCGCCCGCAGGTACCTGTGTATACTCAATAAACTTTTGCTGATTGCAGCCTGTGGTCTCGGACTGTTCCTGGGATCCCGGGGTCTTCTCCTGAGGGAAGGTCCTCTCCAGCGTCTTTCAACAATAATTCATAATTTTGTAAAAGAGCAAGGTGGTGTATGTGGGAGGGTGTCCCAGGCTAAAAGGAGTGATGGAAATTATGTAATTATATAATTATATCAAAATATTAATCAACATTTAAAAGAAGGCTACTTGATAGCCTGTCTAGATGAGTAAAGCCACTTTGTGATTTATCACATATAATACTGAATTAAGTATCTGCAATCAAAAACATGTAGAACATAAAATTATAATACTTAAAAAATCCTGTAAATAAATAGAATCAGAATATTCTTTTTCTTTAGCCTGTTTTTGTCACAGATCTGGAAAGTGAAAACTAGGGCAGGAAACAAAAGAAAGACCAAAAGCAGGAAGCAAGGAGGGAAAGAATATTATAAATAAAAGAAAACAAACATGGAGATACATAGAATAATGAGTAGGCACTAAGACCCTGAAGAGCCTCAGTCTCTAGCCCTTCCTAGTTTTAGCTGCTATAACTGCACATTGAAAGTAGCTTGCCTAGCACCTGAATATATTTTAGGTTCTAGTTAGGACCTATGTTTTTCCAAAATTTGGTCCTAGGGCACTTCATATTCACTTGAATTTCCCAGGTCTATCCATTTAAACAATTAGATTTCTTGTAACTCTGAAGTATAAATGTCACCCTCTATGTGTTCCCTGGAAACAAATGACTATATTATTCAAAACAATGTGAACAATTTAAAAACAAGCAAACATGATAATTTACTAAGGAGGTCTACTTTTCTAGGTCTTTTCCTTGTTCTCAATTCCTGGATAAGGTCTCCAGCACTGTCTCAGCTAGCTCACTGGTGCAGCCTACAGTAAGGAGCAGGGCCAGTTCTCCTGCTCTTGGGCTCTCTGATCCAGGTCCTTCTCACTCGTATGATCAGGGCTACCACCCCTGTTTTGTCCTGTTAAGGAGGTACAGGATTTTTTCCCCCAATTGCTGCAGGCAATTGTATGAAGATATGCAAATCTGAGAACAAGCTTTGGAAACTGATTCTCTTTTTTCATCTTGTGGTTCCTACTCGGTCATCAGGTTTGACTACAAGAATTTTTATCTATTAAGCTATCTGTGAATATAATTGACTCAGATATTTTTTATTGTATCTACTTGATTTTTAAAATAGTTTACCAATTTGATTTCTTTATACAAATTCTTTTTGTATAATTTTGTGTGGGTACAGTAAATTTTCTCCTATGTATCTATTTCCTCTTGATTGAAACATTTCCTGCATAAGGGAGAAGAATTATTCAAAAGACTGATCAGAAGTGCATGATACTTAGGATTCTCAGAAAGATAATAACACTTATAAGACTCATGAGGCAACACTATAAACTGAAAAAAGCAGTAATCAATGCTGAGGGTGAGGAGACTCTTTAGAAACTTGTCTGAAACTTTTTACAAGTGATAGGGCTCTTGTGAGTTGTCAGTTAGTATGTTTTCTCTTCCTAACTTGATAGTTGACAGTCCTCCAAGATAAAATTCTGAATGTCTCTTTGACACAATTCCATGGTTTGGGGTCATATGTTAAATGGAGAAAACATACAGAAAATCAGTATTTGTGTTTTTCTTCTCTTTATTGTGCATACAATGTGACCATGAACAGTAACCTCATTCATATGCTCTCCTGCATTCCCAGAAGCATGGACTATACTCTAAACTATGAGCCAAAAGAAATCCTTCATTCCTTTTGCCACAACAAGGAAAAGAAAATTAGGACCAGTCATGGGACTCTACTTAAATACAACTTCACAGTTCATAGACCTGTGAAACAAGTTTGTTTGAGATCTGTGACCATTTGCTACTGGATGCAGGAGAATTCTGTAAATGTCATAAGTAAAACTTAACCATAAGCTATTACATAAGTGATTTCCTAAGTAAGCTCTTCTAGTAGTAGTTTGGATGACCCACATGCTTTGAAAAATGCAAGCAGGGGTGGCTTGAATTATGATATTTCAGAGTGGGAAAGAAACTCTATCAAAAATTGACTTAATTATCAATCTTACTATATTTTCTAAAGAAAATATGTCTTCATTATATGTCCAGAAAATTCATGCTATCGAAGCTAATGATTGAAGGCAGTATAGCATTCAAGATAGGCCTTATTGATTCATCTTGCTCTGAACTAAGTGCACAATGAGAAAGCAAAACATGCTGCTGATAAATCAGTCTGAATCCATCTTAGACTTAAACGTCATTTTACAATAAAAACAAACCAGGCCCATTTCTGTTTGTGATTAAATCTTTGTTTCTCAAATACTGGGCTATACCTCACCTGTAACCTTAAGTACAAATGGTTCTTTACTGCCTGTTCCAGGATACAGCAACCATGCGTTTATTTTAAGAACTTGCTATGGTCATTGTGTAATCATGTTTTTGTTTTAAGAGGTTGCTATGACCAACTTGTTATGCATATGTTCTACATCTGTATCATTGCCTATATTCTTGCCAAATCCCTGAGCTGGAAATCCCATACTCCTGAACTATAAAAATCTTATTTTTCATTTTGTCTGATGGTGATCTCTTAAATCTTACCCTACGGGGAGACAGCTTATGTGCATAAATAAAGCTTATTTTAAAATAATCAATTATTTTAATTAATTTGTCCATAATTTGGGTCATTTATTTTTCTTCTTGAAACTTTGGAATTAATATTTGGAGGAGTCAACATTATCACGACCTCCACTAGAATGCAGAAACCAAACCCTTCCCTATGGCTCTCTGGCACTAAAGAACATCTCCCCTACAGGACATTACAAAGCCCTGGAGCACACCTTCACTTTGGTGGTCTGCCTAAGTGAATGACCACCTCAAAATAAACTAGCAAGTGACTACCTATGGAGACCTACCCTAGTAAGTCATTGAAATTTTTCTATGATATCTGTTCTGATTCTGTGGAATTCTGAAGTGAGGATATGGTGGTATCTGATGAAATACAATATTTTCTGTCCAGAGCAAAAGTGAGGTGTTAGACTGTCTGCCTGTTTCTGGTTGTTTGGATAGTGGGAGCTGAGATGGAAATCAGTGAGACCCAATCAAATGTATGAATAAAGATGGTCATCACAGAATTTGCTTTTTGACAGTCTCATCTGACAGGGTGAATATCCTATGCTTTGTGTTTATTGGATTCATTTTTTTTGTATTCATCTCTTGTGTGCTTTTTTTTTGTGACCCCATTAAACTTTTCCAGTTATAGGCAGACAAGAAAACTGGACCAAACTCTAGTTGCTGCCTTCTTACTCTGCCAGGCCCGGGCCATGTGAGCACCACCCCTGGTATGGGAAGTCCTTCTGCATATGTGTTTCTTTTATTGGTTATTTAAGAAGCTGCTTTCAGCCAATGGCTTAACAGAATTTAGCCAGACTGGAAGAGATATATAGGGAGGAAGTTGGAAGAGTCAGGAAAAAGTCATGTAGCTGCTGCCAGGGACATATGCACTAGAATCTTGTCGGTATGCCACAGCCACATGACGATACACAGATTAATAGAAATAGAAAAGTGTTAAGTTAAGATATTAGATTAAGCCAGAAATATGCTTAAGCTGTTGGCCAAACAGTATTGCAAATAATAAAGTTTGTGAATGATTATTTTGAGGCTGGGTAGCCGGGAATGAACAAACGGTCTCTGCCAAAGACACCTCAACATGCCTCCCTAAAGAGCTTTGTACATTCACTATGTCCAGACCCAAATCTACCACTGCCATTTGTCAAGTTTACTTTCATGGTCAGGACTCAAAATTTCTTATTTCTGAGTCTTCTGGTCATTGTATTCAGCTTAACAGGAATTCCAATATCTTTTGGTTATAGATAATATTAAATATTGTTTTGTGCTGTTCTCTTTATTGAAAAACTGGGTCTAGAGTTGGAAAGTTTCTGTCCTATATGTGATTATTCTCTTGACTTTGTAACATGAAAAAAAAAGGGCAAGGTACAGTGACTTTCACTAAGATAGGAATTATATCACAAGATTTGTAAGACTATTACTTAAACTTTCTGTACTTCAATATTTCTAAAGTTATTTGGTATGGTTAAAATCTGTAAAATGGGTAACAGACATTGATTTGAAACATAACACAGAATTAAAAATTACAAATTTATACATAGATAATCTTACCATTCAGACTTTAAAACCCAGCGTTTTGACAACATCACCAGTCAAAATGAAAATAAAGACCATCAAAGAAGATAGTTCTGGGAAAGTCTCCAAATGAACTAACTCTGCTGTAGTTCTCCTTCTGGTTAAATGTTCTTTTTAATTGAAGTATGTAAACCCAAAACATGCTTTGCATGCTTCAAAGCTCACCCTGAGAAAGGCTCAGGGCTACACTAAAATCTAAAACACTCAGTGAAGTCACTGGCCAACTAATAAAGTCAGAAAAAGAAAATAAAAGATTAAATAGTGCCGCAACTGTGAACACCAAATGCTAAATACTACTGTGATAGTCTTATTTTATAATACAGAAAAAAATGACCTAAATAGTTTAGCAAAGAATATAGAAAATATCTTTTCTTTTCTATGGTCTATTTAAGCTAATAAAAACTGAATTAAAAATGTATGTCAACTTTCCTTGTCAATGCTAACTTTGCCAAAATTTAGCATGAATCATACAAGGAACTGCAATGTTTTCTAATGGTGACAATGAAAGGGCTAGAGAAGAAAGGTTTCAAGTGTCCCAGTGGACTTTATTTATGATTTAATATTTTATTTTGATATCAAAAGAGTCTTAATTCAAAAATGTTAATTTTTAAATCTAATTTAACAGAGATGAAAATGTAAATCTGCCTCTGCCTCCCAAATGCTGGGATAAAAGACATGTGCTGCCACCACCTGGAAAATTCTCTTTTTTTAACATAAAGTTTGTTTAAATTTTATGTGGAAATTCTTCCCAAATTTTTTGGCAACATTTATAAACAAAAGTCTCTGTCCTGCCTGGTTCTGTAGCAGTTGAGTCCCAAAAAGACACAAAAAGGCTTATAGTAATTATAAACTGCTTGGACTATTAGGTCAGGGTTTTTATTAACTACCTCTTACAACTTAAATTAACCAGTAATTCTTATCTCTGTTTAGCTATGTGGCTTGGAATCTTTTCTAAGTGAGGCATGTTCACCTTGCTTCTTCTGCATCTGGCTTGAAACTGCAGAATGAGCCTTTCTTCTTCCCAGAATTCTCCTAGTCTGGTTGCCCTGCCTACACTTCCTGCCTGGTTCCTGGCTAATCGGCATTTTATTAAACCAGTATGAGTGATAAATCTTTACAGGGTATAAGCTCATTTCCAATCATAGTATCTAAGAAGAAAAGATTAAAGATTCATTGATGGTAATTTGCATGATGCTTTAAATTACATGTAGTTCACTCTCTTAGGTGACTAAGAGAAATTATTTATACTTTTATGCCAGTTACGTTTTACCCCAGATGTTACTTCTTCTCATGATGAACTTTTTAAAGGTAAATGAAAGGCTTTACATAATGGATCCTGAACTTGAGATGACGGAAATGAACTTTAGAGTTGTATAATGAGGCAGTTGGAACTATTATTCTGTACTTGTAAATACATCAAAAATTATAGGTGAGTTTCAGGATGAGAGTACCAGACCAAAATTATATTATTCAAAAAAGTTGCTTGAAATAGCGGTAAAAAACAATGACTTCTCGAATTTTGCATGCAAATGGATGGAAATAGAAAACACTATCCTGAGTGAGGTATCCCAGACCCAAAAAGAGGAACATGGGATGTACTCACTCATAATCGGTTTCTAGCCATAAATAAAGGACATTGAGCACATACTTTGTGATCCTAGAGAAGCTAAATAAGAAAGTGAACCCAAAGAAAATCATATAGTCATCCGCCTGGAGAGGGGAAGTAGACAAGATTGCAGGGCAAAAACTGGGAACTTGCGGGTGAGGTGGCAAGGGGCAAAGGGGAAATGGGATGAGAAACATGAGAAGGGGAGGATGGGAGGAGCTCGGGGGATTGGGATGGTTGGGATATAGGAAGGATGGATACGGGAGCAGCGAAGTATATATCCTATCTAAGGGAGCCATCTTAGGGTTGGCAAGAAACTTGACTCTAGAGGGGTTAGCAGGTGTCCAGGGAGATGTCCCCAGCTGGTACCTTGGGCAACTAAGGAGAGGGAACCTGGAATGACCCTATCCTATACTGATGAATATCTTGCATATCACCTTAGAACCTTCATCTGGCGATGGATCGAGGTAGAGACAGAGTCTCAATTTGGAGCAACGGTCTGAGCTCTTAAGGTCCAAATGAGGAGCAGAAGAAGGGAGAACATGAGCAAGGAAACCAGGACCACGAGGGATGCACCCACCCACTGTGACAGTGGAACTGATTTATTGTGAGCCCACCAAGGCCAGCTGGTCTGGGACTGAATAAGCATGGGTTGAAACTGGACTCTCTGAGCATGGCGGACAATGAAGGCTGATGAGAAGCCAAGGACAATGGCACTAGGTTTCGATCCTAATACATGAACTGGCTTTGTGGGTGCTTAGCCTGTTTAGACGCTCACCTTCCTGGACGTAGATAGAAGACCTTCGTCTTCCCGCAGGGCAGAGAATTTGGACTGCTCTTCAATATCGAGAGGGAGGGGGAATGGTGTGGGGGGAGGAGAAGAGGAGTGGGGATAGGGGGAGGGGAGTGGGGAGAGGGGGCAATATTTGGGAGGAGGGGAGGGAAATGGGAAACGGGGAGCAGGTGGAAATTTTAATTAAAAAAGAATAAAAATAATAAAAAAAAAGAAAGAAAAAAAAAAAAAGAAATAGCCCTGCCAGTCAAAAGGAGGAAGCTTTGGTCTTACCTCTATGCTTTTATTTTTTTTTAATTTGTGTGTGTGGGGGGGAAGTGTTTAAACTCTAATATTTTATATAAAAGGGAGATAAGTTTTTATCTTCAAACATAAGACATTTTTATTATTATATATATTTAATTAGCATAATACATAATATTTTATTATGTGTTTTGTGAGAATCTTTTATACTTGCTTAGGTCATCTCATCCATAAAATATCATAAATTTCCTACAATTGAATTATAAAAGTATATTCGAAACAAAATTATAATTTATCTTATGCTTATTTATTCATTCCTTTTTGAGATAGTTCTCAGTGTATCCCTGGCTAGGCTAGAAGCTTCTGCATAGGCCAGTCTGGAATATGGCATGTGCCTGCAGAATGCTGACATCACAGCATTGTGCCACCAAGCCCAGCTTCATAATCAACTTTTAAATAAATGTGTCTCTACAAGTCAAATTAACTGACATTATATCTTATATCTTGGCTTTCCCCTGACAATATTCTGAAGAATATATAATATACATTACTTATGCATATATGCGTGTGTAGACAAATTTATAGTATTTATTGCACTACACAATGCAAATAGGAAAATTCATGTAAAATAAGAATTTCCAAATGAAAGTGTTTGCTTTTCCTAATTGGAAAACTGCTATGACTTCACTTCCTAAGGATGTCATTTACTGATCTGTGAATGTATTTTGAAACCACATTCAATCTGGGGGTAAAAGGAAAATGAGGGTGAATGAGAGTCTGGATCCAGAGTTTCACAGAAAGCAATAGAGTCAAATTATTCAGTAAATCTTTCATTATAAGAACAATTCAGTTAAGGAGAAAGAACAAGCCAGCCTGGGGATTTACTTATCTTGAGCTCATGTCAAGACCTCAGCAGTTGGCTGTCTCCTCTTCTAGTTTCATCTACAAATTTTAATCTGTAAAGACTTAAAAGTAGTTTGACATCATTCATTTTATTGGTGTTATAAGTTTTGAAAACTGGCACAATGAATGTATAGCAATCCCCAAGACCAAACAAAACTAAGAAGATAATTCCTTGCCCCTTTATTATTTCTCAAAAGTATAATGCAAAATCAGTTTTGTACTGGAGGTGAGACTGGGGTGATGAAGCAGGGTAGGAGTGCGCAATGGGGGAAGAACAGTAAAACATTTTCATTTGTTTTCCAGGTTTTCAGAAAAACTGTGAGCCTGTGTATGTGCTAGTTCAGCCTTGTTGTTTATTAGGAATCAAATACCTTATTTTGAAATTACACAAGTGTGTGTAAAAACAGAGAGAACATGAAGTGACCTATCTATTTAACTCAGTAAATTCTTAGTCATGAATTTGTGTTCTCCCATGCCTAGGGGTTGATTGGGAGTGATTTGAATGGCCAAACATTTGAGCAATGACATGGAACAATATCATGATTCTACTGGGCATCTCAGTACCAAATGGAATATAGAGAGAGCATGGAGAGGAGGGAGAGAGAGAGAGAGAAGAGGAGGAGAGGAAGCAGGACATAAAGGGGAGGAGTAGAAAGAAGGAGATGGAGAGGAGATTATGTATCAAAGGAAACAAAAAAGAAATTGACAAGCCCTTTGGAATAGCCAATTTTTGTGTGGCAGACAGGGTGAAAGAATCTCAATTAGGCAAAAAAATTTTTTCCACCAGGAAAGAAGGAAACAACCTACTGTTCCTGTTAGTGAGGGTAATAAGTTAGGCAGGCAAAACATGGGACTGAGTTGTCATGTGTTACATTTACCTAGATCCAATTAGAACCTCTTCAATGAGAGAAATTTGCTCATGATCAAATGAAGGGCTCATGTTTTTACACAATGACATGATCTCTATTTGAAGGTCTTCCTTCAAAAGATTCATTCAAATAGAAAGCAGGGCCCACTCTAGGGTGCTATTTTTGACTGTATCCATGCAGTGGTATAAGTACAGCATAATAGCTTTCTTACTAGACAAGCAGGCTCTTTATGCCACTGTTTTAAACAATGGTGTTGAATGATACCATTTTACTGCAGTATTTTTAGACATTGAATACATCTGGAAAAATATTCAAGCAGATAATTAAATTGCATTAACAATGTGTCTATTGTGGTTTTCCTGGTCCCTGAAAAGGCAGCCCTTTATGAAGAACTTGGCCACAGTATCCACAAAATTGACTGTGTGAATTAGTTCCCACTAAACCATGTGGAAATCATTTTTGGCTAACTTGAAACCATTCATGTGGCTTTGTGACAGGGAAGCCGGGGCTGCCAACATCAATAGACCTTTGTACTACATACCCAAATGGTCATTTAGACAAGTGCAATTCTGCACTTACAAATGCACTGAGGTCAAATATTTTTTTTTTTAATCTTGGGAATTTTTCTTCTTTATACAGTCTCATATTTCATGCAGGAAATGAGTCTGAGTATACCAACCAAAAGTCACTGTGACTGACAGCACACTGGGTTCAAAACCTACCCTTGACTCTAATTACTCTCCAAAGGCCCCTGCCTCAAGGTTAAGTGTTGATTTAGTTCAGCTGTTTTCAATCAACACTCTAAGGTATTGCTAAGACAAACTAGTGAGGCCATTGTACATTTGTACCTAAAAGTCCCCTGGGTGTAAGTATAACACAGTTAGCATTTTAAAAGATTGCATTTGTCTGTACACTGTAATTACAAGCAGACATATCTTTTGAGAAGGCTAGGTGACCTTCCTTCTGGTGAAAGAGTGATGACTGTTGATGGCTTCTGGTAGAGGAAAAGTAATATTTCTAGTCGGAGTTCAGAGAAGAGAGAGACTCACTACTTTTCAAATGGTTGCCAAAGTTGACAGCCACTTTGTCGCTGTGTTTTGGTGAATGTCGAAAACATTTTTTACTGTATGGGCCAATTTCTTGGTATTACTTAACTGATGAGTGTTTTTTAATAAACATACTATTCATAACTCACAAAGAAATAATTACTTAGAGACAGATCGCATAGATTTGCATCTGAAGAGTGCCTTTAATGCTTGTATCCTCAAGTTTTTTTTGTTTTTTGCTTTTTTTTTTTCTTACAAGGAGCCAGCAAGTAATGGTAGAATGTTGAGCAATAGTTCTTTCCTGGAATGTTCTCAATCTGTGGTTAACTTTGAAGTTTCGCAGAAAACTTTTAAATGAACACATTGGGTTTTCTGGCTTTGGGCTGGAATGTGCACATAATCAAATGGAAATGTGTGGTCAGAATTAAATGACCAATATTAAGGCCAGACTGTGTTTTAGGTAGTGCCCAGCACAGCTTAGTCTAAATGCAGTTAAGTGCTTTTCAAGAACACATATTGCTGGATAACAAACTTTGCTTTAATAAGTTTCTGGTTATAAATTCTCTTTCTTTATATACATGCACATGTATATAAATACATGTACATAATAATCATATTGTATACATATACACACAGGTAAGAGTGTTAAACATACAATAGGTGACAGGCATTGGTAGAATAAACTCAATATATAGATAATAATCACATAGATACCTTTTTTCAAATACTAAACTTACATTTGAATTTTGTACTTAATTTAAGTTTACCAAATGACTAAATTTTTCTAAAGAAGTTACACTATTCTGTATTTTCTAACATTCACTTAAATAAATACATGGCTTATATTCAACTCATTCAAGACTCTATA